>NC_081405.1:694220567-694936192 GCF_030272615.1 Cryptomeria japonica | reverse complement strand
ATTTTACATGGTGATTTTAATTCTGCACCAAGTTATAATGTAAAACTTTCTTCCACTTGTCCCACAAATCTTAAAATGATTGACACAACTAAAACAATTAATAATCCCATATATCATTTAATAAAAAAATATAATAAAAATAATGCCATTTCAGTGTAAACACGTGTACCATCTAAAATAAACATAAAAAACTTTATGTCCTCATTTGATTATTTATATTTTTCTATAACAACTTATGTTTAAAGAATAAAAAGCCTATGTCAGACATTTGTGATACTTCACATCCAAATGTGTTGTTGCACTATCCTACCACTTTCCTCACGTCCCCACTTTATTTTGTCCTAGAAACTTTAGTGGCCCTCCACTTTAGCCCATGTGAAGATTCTATATAGAAAAAGAAGAAAAAAAACAAAGGCGAAGTTACCCATACAAAGAAAGAAAGAAAGAGGAAAAAGAAGGTTCAGCTCAAGGACTTAAATACCCCTTCCAACCATTCATTTCTCCTCAAAACAAATTTTGTCTCAACAATAAATCCTCACATCCCACCTTTGATTTCTGTGGAGATTGAGATAACAAGATTTTTATTTATTTTTAATATACCCTTAGATTTGAGGGTATTTATATATTTATTGCAGAGGAATCCAAATTGTTCAGCGGACATTTTATCGTCATGGACCCCGAATTCTGGGCTTCGCGCGTCACTGCCGCCAGGCGAAATGCTTCTCCATACCCAGGTATTTGGTTTCTTTTCTCTGCCTTGGAAATTGTTAAAATTTGTAAAAATTATAAGTTTGGCTTGCGTTCTGTGAGACTGGGAAAAAACTTTTAGGAGTTTTTCGAACTTTTAAAAGTTTTGGCTTGTGCGCTAAGAAATCAGAAATTTTTTCCAATTACCTTTGATTTTCTCGAGATTCTGGCATGCATTGGGAAATTTTCCGGAAGAAGTCGAAAAATTTGGAGTCTTGTTTCTCATTTTAAAAATTTTCTGAAGTTTTCAGGTTTTTCTGAGTCGAAACATTCGGGCTCTTTATTGACAAGAAGATAAAATACTTGCAAAATTTTAGTTTTCCAAAGGCCTTGGCTACTAGGAAACTCCCTTATGAATTTCAGTAGTTTGGTGACTTGTTGTCCTTGGGAAAGAAAATTCTGAAAATTGAATTTCTTTCAGGCTTTATCGTACTTTCTGAAATTGTTGCCGGAATCTTCTTGAAGTACTCCAGAAAAATGAACTCTTGTCATTCAATTGTAATAAATCTAAAACTCCAGGATTTTGAAGTCTTGTCCGTTAATTAGAAACAAATTCTAGATGTTTTACGTTTTCTAAAGCGTTGGCTTGCGTTCTGACAAAGTCGCAGAAATTTTCCAGAAGAACTCTGGAAATTTGGGGTCTTCTTACCTATTCATTTGAAAATTATCTCTAAATATAATTTTTTTTGGATTGGGCTTGCGTTATAAAAATAAAGTTAAATCTTGCAGAAAAACAGGAGCTATTGAAGTCCTTTTTAGGCATTTCTAAAACACTAATGGATGAGTTGCCATGGAAAATTTGAAGTGTTGTTATCTATTATGGAGAAAAACTGTAGTTTTCAGATTTTGAAGGCTTTGGCTCGCATTCAGAAAATTGTAGTATTAATTTTTCAGAAAAGCTCAAAAAATTGGAAGCCTTGTCATTTACTAGAAAATCTCTAAAATTTAGAGCTTTTTAAGGGTATCAAAGTTGCAGAATAACTTGAAGAAATGTTATTCCCCATAGTTTCGGAAATCCTCCCAAAGATTTTCTTAGAAATGTTATTCTCAAGTTTGTTTTATTTTTTATTATTTCAGTTTTGTTCATTTTTTTTTTGTTTTCTGATACAAATGATAAAACTTTTCGAGATAACTTGCGATTTTTTTAAATTTTTTTATCCGTTGGTAATTTTTCTGAAAAACAATTGAGGCTTTTAATAAGGTTTTGTCCTACATTCTCATCTAGTCACATAACTTGTCAGTAACACCTCAATAAATTTGAAGCCTTGTCCTTTACAAAAAAGATCTCAACCTAATTAGGGATTTTTTATGGCTTTTGTCTTATGTTCTGGCATTTTCATTAGGGTTCTCCAGAAAAAGTAGAGAAATTAATCAAAGGGAAATATTGTAAAATTGCCAATTTTGTAGCTATACATATACAGAATCATTCTTTATTGTCCAGAATTTCCTTAGATCAGTTCTAAGAAATTTGAATTTTTGTATATGTCTCTGCTAATGTCATCGTGATCAAAGGAAACAGCATTTTTAAGAAGGGAAAATTAAAAGGATTTTTTTTTTCTCAAAAGGAAAAATGAATTAATGTCTTAGTTAAACTCTACTACCGCAAAAGAAAATTTTCTTCTATTTGAAAGACTGTGCTTGAAGCCTTATCCATGGCTGGATGTGTTCCCTTAAATTTTATTCAGAATTTTCCTCGTTAAGAAAAAAGGGTAAATTTATTAACAGTTCTGACTTCTTCTTAGTGATCATTCACAATGCTGATTAAGGCAAATTGAAAATTTAGTAATTAACAGTTGAAACTTTAAAATCTTTTACTTCAACCATAAGATAAAAATTTAACATTATTTTACAAAAATCAAAATAAACATAAAGCAAATTGAAAATTTAGTAATCAACAGTTCAAACTTTAAAATCATTGTACTTCAACCACAAGACAAATATGTAAACATTATTCTACAAAAATCAAAAGAAACTTACATGTAAATCTATTCTGTCTTCTTGTGAAAAAAGGCGTAAGAGCAGGGCTCTGTGGTGGAGACGACTACTCTTATCTTCACTGGTCAGGCAGTCAACTGCCTTGTAGAACTACATGAAAAAAATAATCTCCAGCAAAAGAATCAAGTGATGGATTTTTGGCTAGGAATTTTTAGCAGATATTCCTGCAACCGCTTAAATACTTTGCCAGATTGCTGTCTGCATGTAGCCAATTTTTAATAGCTTCCTTTAAAAAACTTTAATGATAGTTTCCATACAAAAGTTTCTTGGATTTTCTGAAGAAGACCTGCTAGAGAAAAAATAAAAAATTTAACTGAACCATTTCCCTGCAAATCTCTTTACAGCATGGAGAAAATTGCAGTAGTTCCCCTCTATGGGATCATTAAATAACTGTCCGTTATAGATCATATTCCTCGAGCTCATTATAAATCTAGTTAAACAGTTGGTTGTGGTTCAGTAGATTTCAAGCTGTGTTGCGAGATGGCTTTGTTAACTAAATTGCCACAATTTAGTAGCAGAATAAAATCTTTCATCCATCTCATCATGACTGTTCTCTTTTCAGTTTAATAAGCTATGGAAGGGCAACTTATCTAAGAGTTCATTTGTGTTTAGTGACTAATGCTGGTTCGAATTTGGGTGTCTGCCTTGTCAACACTCAGTGATTCACATATTAGCTCCTAACTGGTTATATGATATTTGAAAATCCATTAGTCCCCTGAGCAAATTAACTGCAAGAATTTTTTATATATATTCTGTTGCACAGTAGGGCTCTGCTTTTGTGAGCACTTTTTTAATAATTAGGAGCAGTATATATTATTCAAGGCTATGTTTTATCAAATCATAAAAAAATACCCCAGTTTACATTTAATATTATTTCTATTTATGACTTAGGAAACACTTAAATACCTAATCATGCAATAAAGCAAGCAGATAATAATGCTACTTTTGTCTGAAGGATTCATGGCAGATTCTGTTTTTCAATCTATATTGACAAAAACTAAATTATACTGCCTGTTAGTTGCTTTTTTTTTGCCATACTGTATTAAAAGGGAGTAAAGTTGGTTGCTGACCAAGCATGCCCTTAACAAACAGCGTTTACTCTGTTTGCAACTTTGTTGAATTCTATTCTCACATTCAAATGGTTCTTCTGTATTTGAATACAGATCAATACTTTTGCATGGATGATGCAGAGGGAGAAGATGCCACACGCTTAGACTTCCTTTGCCCATATTGCTATCAGGATTTCGATATAGCATCCCTCTGTTGCCATGTTGAGGAAGAGCACTGCCATGAAACCATACATGTGGTAAGAAGATGATAAAGTTATTGTTTCTCCTGCTTTATGATTGCCATGATAGGGTTTCTTGTAAGTCATTGACTCCTTTCACATGAACCAAAAATCCTTTTAAAACCTCTCTACTCCTATCTCTTTCGTAGCAAAGTTTAGTGTGTTCTTTGCTTTTCATACTTAATAGAAAGTTTAGGCAGATTGTTAGATATATATCTGAGAACAGGATACAGTTGTCTATATCTATGCTTGGAATTTGTTTTGCAAGTATATAAGGAAATACTCCTCTGCAGTCTATAATAGTGCATTTTAAGACAGATTACTTTTCCTTTAGAGAATAGTAAGAAGTAGTTGTGTACTTTCAACTATTTACTAAATGTCGTTTGTAGTTTATATGGCATTATAAAATGATAATTTATGTAAAAAATTTCACATGTAATATTTTTTTATTTCCAACATTTCAAGTTTCTTCTAGATTCCTCTCTTCAGGGTTATACCAGATCAAAGAGTAGATGATTGGTTAATTTAATGAATAAATTCGTTTTCTGCCTTAAATTAGGCAGCAGATGTCAATAGTTGTCCCATTTGTTTGAATAAAGCCAGGAATCTCTTCAGAGTTTCACGTTGAAACTTGTTAAATTTGTTCTGGTATGATGGGTGCAGTGCAATTTCAAGAATTCACCAATTTTTAAAAACATTTGTTCATTCAAATTTCACTTGTGGTTTGTCATTCATGCTAATCACAAGTCTTGCAAGGAAAAGGTAAAAATTGTACTGTCTGCTTTAAGTATTAATCATTTCATCTCCAAGCAAGCCTCTTTCTTTGTAAACAAGGTACGAGCATAGAAAGAACAAAGTATCAAAGATGGTAGACTATTCATTTATTTTTGTCTTTTATCAATTATGGTAGCTTGTTATCCTGAAATAAGCTATGATAGAGTTCTACCTGTACATGTTTCTGATGTATCATATTATATTTATGCTGGTTTTGTTGATCAAATGACCATTGTTTCCATGCATCTTTTTTGATATCAGATTGGTTGATCTAAATATTGCAATGTAGATTCAGTAGCTTGATTGTGCTGTGAGCTCTATCTCCTACCTCTCTTTCATCAGAAAGCTTCATGAAGCAAGTCTCCAATGGGCTGTAATGGTTTAGATGCCAAGGTTAAATGGGTAGACTCCACTGAAAGGATCCCAATGTATTTGCAACCTCAGTGCTTTTATATGCCTTGGGGTCTAACCTTACTCTCAAACAGTCTACTAAATTTATCAGTAGACAAGGAGCCAGTAACACTTCTAGTCTCCCTAGAGATTTGGGAATTTTACATCCTAACTGTTAATTCATTTAGTTTCCATTCTTTCAGTCCATTCCCAAGTATGGAGAATAGAACCTTTCCACATGACTGGTATGCTTTCCTTTATTAGAATAGTTGTTAATATCTTTCTCAGCTTTTGATTTTCCTTTTTTTTGAAATATGCTTCAGCTTGAAGACAGTATTCATGTACAGTGCAGAAGGGTCTTCTGACTCTTCTGACCACTTCCTGTTTCATTTCTTTACAGCAATACTCCCTGCTCTCTGCTTTATGTCATTGTAGGGTCTTATGCTATGATCTAGTGGGATAGTTTTGTATTTTGATCTAATAGAGGAGACAGTGTTTCTACCTCTGCTTATTCTGCTTTTGAATTTATGCAGGCATGTCCTGTTTGCAACACAAATATTGGGATGGATATTGTTGGGCATATCACTCGGCAGCACAGCCACTTGTTCAAGATATCCTCTGATTCGTCTCTGATAGCACAAAATAAGATAAATAGAACACATATTTTTTATTTTCTTAATAAATCTTGTTTCTACATTCACCTAGATGAGTGATATTTATTGCCAACTATTCATGTCTTTGTTTTGGTCATGTATGTCCCAATTACTAATTAAGAGTGCAGGTTCTGGATAAAATTTATAAGCGAAGCTGGATGTATCTCATTTTAATTATTCCTTAACCACAAAGCACACACAACGCAGAAGGAAAAATGTTAAAGGTGGAGTACGGTCTAACTTACATCCAGATGCCTCCATGGCTACAGCAGATCCTTTACTTTCGTCTTTCATTTGTGGTTTGCCTTCTATGGAGACGCATGAACCTCAAAATACATGTGCTACCATGGAGGAAGGTTCAGCAAAGGAATCTTCTGACTCACAGGCTATAGTCAGGTATTTTGCAAGCTTCTCTTATATTTGTTTGCAAATATTATTTACTGATGCACCATTGACATTTCACCATTTCTTATCAAAATGAATTCAGTCTTTTGGCTCACGTTATAACATATTACCAACAACTCATTGCAATCATGCATTTATACTTTTTATACCAAATTCAATTTCCAGCCATCTGATTGTAAGTTATCATCTCATAAACGTACTTTTATAAATTGTGTCCATTTGAATCTTTCTATATAGAATCTCAAATCTGCCTGGGAAAGATAATTATTATATATATTTTAGGCTTCGAATTTCTTTTATGTATTGTTAGGTTTATCTTGTAGTGGGTATGTTTTTCTTTTTTGAATTTGATCTCTCAACATTGACCTTCTGATGCTTTTCTTATCAATTAAAGAGTTCTTATCAATTAAATTAGTAGTTCTTGTTGTCCAAAGGAAGAAAAAAGATGAAATTAACCACTAAAGAGTTGTCATTTTTGAATTATATTCCATCTCATTAATTTTTATGCTATTTCAAGGAAACATGATCTTCGCTAAAAATATTACTTACCTAGCAAGGTGCTTGAAATACTTGGAGCATCATTGAATCTAATCCATTTTTTCTGCAGTACATGTCGGTGATAAATGCCCTTTCACCCGGCTTTTTGTATGTGTTTATGGTTTTATATATTTGAATCTGCATTTGTGAATATAGGGCTAAATATATTGTTTGTTTATAGTTCATCTCTTCACATTTAGCATATGTCCTACAGATTGAAGGGCACAATATCAGCTGTGAAAGCTTGGGAATTGGCTTGGTGATTTTCGGATTTAAAGTAGCGAGTCTACATTTTTATTTTTAGGTATTGGGTAATAAAAGTTAGTGGCATTAATTGGTTGATTTATGGAACAAAATATTTTTTTGGTTTTAAGTTGCCAGTCTCACATCTTTGAGACTTAGGCAGTGTACTGTGTTGTTTGATTCCCTTCTGCTTTCTTCAGGACTTAATAGCTTAAAGCAACTTATTTAGCGGGCATATAATTTCTACCTTTGGAAGAGCCGAGCCGAAATCTTTTCCATGTATTTCTCTCAAGGATTGTGGGTACCTCTTCTTTCTACCTCTTCTTTGATATTTGGGTTCTATGAGGATTAAATGTTGTAGTGCTGAAATCTCTGATTATTCTTGCTCAAGAAGCCTATCAGAATACATGCTGCTTAAGTTGTATTTGATCAAATCTCTACGACAATGTTCTGAATTAACACAATATTAGTTCAGCACCAAAATTTAGGATCATCAGTTATGAAATTGGCTAGAATGAGTTTTTTTTTGTTTCTGATCAACGTTTTCTGTACTGTCAGCTTCCAATATCTATATGACACTTAATTATCAGTGCAATGGTATCTTTATAATTGAGGTTTGCTAGCAGACGTTTTTTTATGAGAACAGTGGGTGTAGCATTTCTAATTTTTGCTTCAAATATGCTATTCAGCAAGATTTTACTGTCACTAAAGTCAATCGTTACAATAATTGGTTTTATATAGTGTCATCAAAACCTCTGCTTACTACATTGAATATTTTCAGATTCAAGCATGAACTTGTACTAAAATGAGCCCATAGCGAGTCTCCTTTTTCGGTAATCTATAAATTGCAAGTAAACATGGTAAGTCTCTTAAATAAAAATATAGAGTTTTTGGTAGGTCAGGGTGAACCTATACACCCATTTGGCAGATGAGATCCCTTGTCAAAGCCCACTAGAAGATTTATTTCTGTTTGTGACCCTAGGTTTCAACCTCATGATTGAATTTGGGAGTAGACTGAGCTTTACTCATCCAGCTACACCTGTAATATATAATATGAAGCATTAATATTGGACGAGGTTAAAATTTCACGGAAAATCTTCGCTAATTGAAACAACTGTATGCAATTTAAAAGACCACAAATTTTAGTTTCCATTCAAATGAACCTGAAATCGTTAATTTTAGCATTTGATAGATCTTTTTAAGTGATATAATATCTCTCAACAGTAAAATGTCACGTCTTATTACACAATTTCTACCGGAGAGAGCTTATCAGTGCTTCTCTAGAGGTCTACTATAAAAAAATTTAACTGGAGTTCAGAGAGTTAATAATTCTGTGATGTGGTAGTTTGTACAGAATTTTCCAATTTCATACTTAAATTGATCTTTTATTAAGTGATTTCTAGTTACATTCATAGAGGTAACAAAATAACAACCTTGTTTCTGTTTTTTTATGAGTGTTTTGATAACTATATATAAGTAATATATAATATGAAGCATTAATATTGGACGAGGTTAAAATTTCACGGAAAATCTTCGCTAATTGAAACAACTGTATGCAATTTAAAAGACCACAAATTTTAGTTTCCATTCAAATGAACCTGAAATCGTTAATTTTAGCATTTGATAGATCTTTTTAAGTGATATAATATCTCTCAACAGTAAAATGTCACGTCTTATTACACAATTTCTACCGGAGAGAGCTTATCAGTGCTTCTCTAGAGGTCTACTATAAAAAAATTTAACTGGAGTTCAGAGAGTTAATAATTCTGTGATGTGGTAGTTTGTACAGAATTTTCCAATTTCATACTTAAATTGATCTTTTATTAAGTGATTTCTAGTTACATTCATAGAGGTAACAAAATAACAACCTTGTTTCTGGTTTTTTATGAGTGTTTTGATAACTATAAATTTAATTGGGTAGCACGAGAGATGGGATTGGGAATTGTTAGGTAAATTTTGATTTTACTTCTCACTATTCTCAAATTATTTTATTTTGTTTGAGGGTAGAACACCCTTGTAATATATTATGTTCAGTCTGCAATATCAAACTTGAAAGCTATTCTATCATATATCATTTTTTTAGTGTGTTATTGTTTCTATCTCTTGTAACAAAAATAGATGATGTTAAGAACATACGAAAAGAATTGGAATGAAATTGCCATTCAGCTCCATGGCGTCGAATTTTCTGTTTCATTTGGAAATTGACATTGAAACGATTGGCTAAAATATGTTGTTTCATTGGCCATTTGAAATGGAGAAATATTGCCTGATTTACTTGAGAGAGTATGTTTTTAGATTGAATTCCTTATTTGCATGTCACTGAAAACATTTTCAGTGTAATTTAATATAAAACTTTTATTTTCCAATTCTATTAATTAGTATATCAGTTAATGAAATGTCCAGCGAGTAACTGACTTCAGGGTGAATATTTTGTCTCCATTCACGGCTAATTGTAATGCAAATTTGCTATATTTGTCCAGTTTGGTTGCTAGAAACCCCTGTACATATAAGCCATTGTCCTGCTTTGGGTTTCCTATATTCATGAGTTCATTAGAACTGACATGAAAAGTTTTCTGTAGGTTTATGCAGCCTTAATCTGTGAATAGTATTGAAAAGTAAAATTTAGGTCTGTTATGTAAGAATTTTACTTTCTGGATACTTTTTGTGATGGACAATTATATATGCGTATAGGTTTTTCAGTGTTCTCATCATTGAGTTTTTTTCATTCTTGCAGTGCTGATTCATCTGTGCCTGATGAGGAATCAAAGCAAATGCTTGAAGAGGGGATGCAGCGAGCTGAATTTGTACAGCAGCTGATGTTGTCTATCATTCTTCCTGAGGAGTTTTAACGCACAGAATTCTATCAAATGATGATCCTTATTGGACGGTGACAGGAATTTAGCTGCTTGAAATTTCATGGTTACACAGTATGAAGCAGTGGGGAAGTCCATTTTTAGCAAATTGGCTGCAATTACATTTGATTGTAAGTGCCTAATTAGGCATTATGCTGGGTATAATAGTCATAAAAAGCTTAGGTTGCTTTTACAAATTGAGAGCTCTCTCAATTCAGAGAACCTGCAGAGTTACTGCCACGTAGTGGTATGACTACACCTGCTGCCAGATGTATCAATCGGATATGTCTATTGCTCACTGAGGTCAGCAAATAGCGATCAGGTTTATAAGAAGCAAATGTTTCTCTGAAGCATCTCAATTCCTTTTGATAGTGTTGTAATGAAGGAACAACTATTATCAGAGTAAAATTTTCGTACGTCATTGGTGCTCTGGATTGGATTTTCGCTGGTGCTTTTTCATATCATGTTTCCTCGAGTTAAAAAATGTCAAAAAATGGATTTTCCATAAAATGTTAAGAACTCAAATTTATTTACATAATTAATTTTTAAAAACCATGTATGAACATCTTCCAATAACATTTATATTAATCGAAACAATCGAAATGAAACTACTAAGCACTCAGGAAGTATAAGTACAGCTGCATACCATTTACGATGCTTCCTGCTTATCAATTCACATGCTTTCTTTGTACCTTGGCTTATATAAGGGTCCTTTAACACTTAAGGACATCCTTTTTATGAAGGAATGGCAATCTTTTATATAGCTGCACATTTCTTTGGGGGTCTTAGGCCCCCAAGTGCTTTGAGCTCTAGTCCTTGGCTTTTTGTAGAAGCTTTTGATTTCAGTATCATTTAGATGTTTACATGGACTTTGTCATTAAATCAAGTGTCCCTGGCTTTTAGAGTGGTTCATTTTGCTAACTGACCTCACTGGACCGACAATATCATTCATGTGTTAGATGCTTGTTTTCATTAAAGATAAGAAACCAACATTACTAAGTTATCAAAATCTGGACCCAACCAAGAGTGAAGAAAAATATATGCCCTTTAGTGGTACATAGCAATCTATTAAAAAAAAAAAATGATTTACTTTAATATATGACTAATGAAACTACGTTCAAATACGATAGTGTAATGGCAAAATACTTCTTGACTAACAAAACAAAAAATACTTCTTGACTAACAAAACAACATTACGATAATGTAATGGCAAAATACTTCTTGACTAACAAAACAACATTCAATATGATAGTGTAATGTCAAAATACTTTCCATTTAGTTTTGCACATATTTTGATAGAATGTCTGAAATGTTATTATAGTGTAATGTCAAAATACTTCCCATTTAGTTTTGCACATATTTTGATAGAATGTCTTAATGTTATTATATAATATATTGACAAATAGTGTGATCCTGTGTGAGATTTTGCTTATTCTTCAAACTTTTACCTATTTCTATTTACATTTATTTTACATTCTTCTTGTTACTTTATCCATTCTCATATGCCACATTTTTAGCACCTTCTAAATGTAGACATTCATTCCATGCTAAATAGCTTCATCAACTTGGACCATTCTTGTGAGTGTGGGATTGATCCCATGACTATGGAACTAACTCTTGAGCTTGCACAATTCAAATTCAAAATTGTTGGGCTTGTGTGTGCAAAGTGTTGCTATGTCATGTTTAAACACATCTAATTGTGTTCATTTATCAAAATCACATCAAAGAATCCACAAACATAATTTGAATATCACTTACATTTTAGAAAGTGTAATCATAGAAATTGCATATTTTTGAAATGTTCATAATATGTATTGGGCTCACTTTAATGTTTGTAACCCGTAATATGTTATTTAGCTTATTTGGCTTTGCTTCAGCGTTTTTTTTTATCCTAATGTAAAATTCTGTTTTCTAATTTTATTTATTTTTCTCCTTTTTTGTGTTAACTGATGTCACTTTTGCATTTATCTCGTGTTAATGTGTTAATCTTTTAGAGAATCTATTGTACTTTGATGCTAGCATGATGTGTAGACATTTATCCGACACATTAGCATCCATTGACCTTTTAGATGTACAACAATTGTTTCTCTTGGACCATGCATCTTTTCTTTTGTGATCAAGCATTGTAGTTGGGATGAATACTAATGGCTAGTTTGAGCCTCATCACCTTGTTGGCACTATGAATATGTGTGGCATTGATGTTTTGTCATTGATGTCAACACTAGCTGTTATCGGTAGACAGATTTACATTGGCTGATATGGATGGTTATCGACAGACAGGTTACCAGTATAAGATCTAGTGTTACCGGTAGAAGAGATTATCTATTGGGCACTTTTGGCATGTTTGGATCAGTAAAGTATATTGGATTTCATGTGTTATATGCTCCATAAGCATGTTGATATTGGCTTGATAATTGGATGTCATCATACACTCTGGTAAACCCTTACCGGCACTTGTTTAAGGCTTTACCGACAGAGCTTTTATTGGGGAATCATGGCAAGATGCACAATTGGTGTTGGTGCAGCTTCTTCGAGGATTTCAGGATGCTGAAGATGTTCGTTGATCATGCTTCAATTGCTTGAAGACATTGCTTTGGCATGGTGGACCCAGAATAGGTCTGGTATCTATTTAGGTTATGGACTGGTATCATGTTAGTGTGTACTCTACACGTTACTTGGATGATTTGAGATGTTTTATGGATTTTTTATTATTGTTTTGATCTTAGGCCAACATGGCATATCATTGTAATAAGGAATTATGTAATGATATTATTGTAATATCTTTAGGTGGCTAACCTAATTGGTTTAGGCCTTAGGATTTGTATAAATAAGAGGTAGAAACTCTTTGTGAAGTATCATGGTTATGAAAAGGTCATGGTCAAGGAGTGTAAAGTGCGAATATTGTAATATCATTCAGGCAGAGGATTTGGTCGACCATTGGTGATCAGATTGGATTCAAAAGAGGATTTAGTCCTCTGACACTAAGCTTAACCGAGATTGTAATCAGGCATGGTAGATGCTATTTATGGCAGTTCATTCTATTGGATTGTTGTCCATTTATCTTGAGAAGGTTGTAGCCTCTCTATAGTTAGTGAGACTCTTTTGTAATGAGCAGTATGCTCTAGTCAATGTGCCTTCCTGCAAGTGCAACCCCTCATTGTAACACATACTTTCTACAAAAGTATCATCTGACTGTGGGTAGGCTTTCCACCGTGGTTTTTCCCTTTCTGGGTTTTCCAAGTACAAATCATGGTGTTATGTGGTATGATTACTTTGCATTGATTACCTGGTTAATTGTTAAACTGTATTGTTTACCGGTATTTGTTTCTATTGACATCTATTTGTGCTTTACCGGTACTTGATCTCTTTAAGGTTATATTGTGGATTAAAAGTTATAATTTGTTAACAACTAATTCACCCCCCTCCCCCCCCCCCCCCCCCTCGCTCAGTTGTTCACCAATTATCTTAACAATTGGTATCAGAGCTTTGGTCCTCTTTTGCAGAAGCTTAACCGCTTGAGGTAGATCCTATGGCAGCTAACACTTCTAATCCACTGGCAACTATTTTTAGAAGAGAAATCCCTAAACTTGATGGAACAAATTATGAGATATGGAAAATTCGAATGGAGACTCATCTTAAATGTCTTGGCAAGGATATTTGGGAGATCACCGAGAAAGGATACACACCTTATGATCCGGCATCCGACATCCGACAATCCTGCTCCTGCAAACTTGGACAAGAATATCGAAAATGATTGCAGAGCTAGAGAAACCCTCTTCTGCGCACTTATTGATCAACATATCATGGGATTGACTAACAAATCATCGACTAAGGTTATATGGGACAAATTGCAAACTTTGAATGAAGGTGACCCTACTGTCAAAATTGCTAAACTTGATGGTCATTGGGTAAGGTATGAAAACTTGAAAATGGAAGAAAATGAAAGAATTGCTATGTTTATGGAAAGAGTAAATGAGATTGTTATGGGAATTCAATGTTGTGGAGGATTTCTTAGTGAAGATGAAATAGTTTCCAAAGTTTTGAGAGGCCTTCCACCGGCTTACAAGATGAAGGCAACTGCAATTAATGAGTTAAGAACAATGGCAAACACTTCAGTCAGCAGAGACATTCTGTTTGGGAAATTATTTGCTTTTGAGCTTGAAAATTTTGGATCTTCCGGTGTTGTAAAGTCTGAACCTGCTTTTCATGCATCGTCATCAACATCTACCGACAAAAGTGATTGGAGAGCCCTATATGCAAAATAATTAGAAGACATGAGGAAAGAAGATGAAGAGCTTGAGCAACTTGAAGCCTTATTTGCTAGAAGAGTACCTAAAGGTCTAACTGGAAGTAAGTATGAAGGAAAAACATCTTTTAAATGTTTTGCATGTAATAAGATTGGTCATTTTGCATCTAGATGTCCTAAAAGGAATGCAAGGTTTGTGGAAAGAGTTAAGAAATCTTTTAAGCCCAACCCAAACAGATATAGATTCAAGAAAGACAAACATTGCTACATAGTAGATGAGGAAGGAGTAACTGATGACTCTGGAGATGAACCGACAAAAGACTCAACTAGTGGATCTGAAAATGGAAAGGAATGGGTGTTCTATGCTTTGAAGGAAGATGAACCAAAATCGGCTATCAAAAAAGAAGAGAAGGCCCTGGCAGCCAAAGTTGAAAATAAGGATGAATGAGTAATTGATAGTGGATGCTCACATCATATGACTAGAGATAGAAGGAAATTTATGTCCCTGCAAGAATACAATGGTGGTCAAGTCAGATTTGGAGATGATAAGGCATGTATGATCAAAGGTAGAGGTATTATTTCTTTGGATGGCAAGCATAACACTGATAATGTCTATTATGTAGAAGGTTTAAAGCACAAACTTTTGAGTGTCGGTCAATTAGTTGATAAGGGTTTTCAACTTTAGTTTAAGGATAGAAAATGCAAAATCATTAACAAAACTGGTTTGGAGATTGCAACTGGTATTCAGATAGGAAGTAATATCTTTCACTTGAACACTGGTAATAAGACATGTTTGATTGCTCATATTGATGAGAGTTGGCTATGGCATAAGAGGTTGTGTCAAGTTAATTTTGATGGTATTGTTAAGATCAGTTCAACTAAGGCAGTTAGAGATATACCTAAGATTATGAAGCCTCATAATCCAGTATGTAAGGAATGTCAATTGGGTAAGCAAGTCAGAATTTCTTTTAAAAGCATACATGATAAATCTAATGATGTACTTGATTTGATTCACACTGACTTATGTGGTCCAACAAGGACTAGAAGCTTTTAAGGTGATAGGTATTCCATGCTGATTATTGATGACTATGCTAGAATGATGTGGGTGACTTTTCTAAGGGAGAAGTCTGAAGCTTTTGAGAAATTCAAGATCTTTAAAGTGAAGGCTGAAAGAGAAACTGGATTGAAAATCAAATGTCTAAGATCAAGTCATGGCAGTGAGTTCACTTTTCATGAATTTAACAGTTATTGTGAGACAAATGGAATCAGAAGATAACTATCTGCACCTAGGACTCCTCAACAAAATGGAGTAGTTGAAAGAAAGAATAGAACCATTTTGGTTGCAACTAGATCTATGATGAAGGAAGCCAAATTGCCTCATATCTACTAGAGAGAAGCAGCAAGTACAACAGTCTACACATTCAAAAGAGTTCACATTAAAGGTGAAACCGGTAAGATCCCTTATGAACTATGGTTTGGACATACACCTACTGTTAAGTATTTCAAAATTTTTGGAAGTAAATGCTATATCAAAAGAGATGATTCAATTGGAAAGTTTGATCCTAGATGTGATGAAAGGATATTTCTTGGTTATTCAATTCAGAGCAAAGCATATAGATGTTATAACAAAAGATTGCAGAAAATTGTGGAAAGTGTTAATGTGAAAGTGGATGAACAATACATAAATCATTCTATATCATATGATAGGGCACAGGTAGTGGAAATGATCATAACTGAACCAACAATGCCTCAACCGACACAGGAAGCTGAAACAGCTACACCGACACAATCATAAAATTCAACTATGATTGATGATCAAAGTAGTGAACCTAAAGTTCAAAAGACTCCGAGGTACGTAAGATTAAATCATTCTGAAGATCAAATTATTGGAGATAGGAACAAGGGAGTAATGACAAGAAGAAAATTGGAAAGTGAAGAGGTATGTCTTATTTCTCAAGTTGAACTGGCAACTGTTATTGAAGCTTGTAAGGATAAACATTGGTTAAAGGCTATAGAAGATGAATTAGATCAAATAGAGAAGAATGAAACTTGGTCTTTAGTCTCTCGACCTAAAATTCAGAATGTTATTGGAACTAAATAGGTTTTTAGAAATAAACTGAATGAGGATGGTCAAGTTATAAGGAACAATGTTAGATTGGTTTGTAAAGGATATTCTCAAATAAAAGGAATTGATTATGGTGAGATATTTGCACCTATAACTAGAATTGAAGTTGTTAGACTATTTCTTGCCTATGCAGCTTATAAGAACTATAAGGTTTATTAAATGGATGTCAAATGTGCATTTTTGAATGGTGATCTTGAGAAAGAAGTTTACATTGAGCAACCTGATGGATTTTCACTGACAAATGAAAAAGATATGGTTTGTAGATTGAAGAAAGCTTTATATGGTTTGAAACAGGCTCCTAACAAGTCTTGATTTAATGCCCTACCCTCTTTCTTTTTCCTTTTTCTCTTAGTAGTCTCACTGGACTCTGCAGGTGGATAATTTTTTGGTTTTTTACCCCTGGAAGGCCTAGTAGTTGAAGATGATTCCATAATGTGCAAATATGGAGAAAAATAACTGTTAGCAAATCACTTGATTCAGGCTTACAGAACAATTCTAGCTTCGTCTTTGAATTCTCCTTATGCTTTATCTTTCTCCAAGTTGTTGAACTTTATGTCTCTGCAAATTCTGCACGAGCGTTTTTCCCTTTGCAACAACTTCTTCTTTATGTTTTGAATTTCAATGCAAAAATGAATGATGTTCTCACAACAGTAAATTTCACCAACTTGAGTTCCTTTATGATACACCAGCTTCGATGAGTACTACTCATGTGAGAATTAATCCTTAAATGTTTATTGAAATTGTTTTAAATGTCATATCATCTTATTTTCTATGATTTCCACCCTGTCGATGACCTTTGATATGCCTTCATCAAAATAGGTTCTTTGTTTTTGGTTATCGATATGATTTTCTTCTTCTATGAAACTTCATTACATTTTATCAAAACCCCAAGTCTCATCAAAATCGTGGCTTTAAATTTTATTAGCAGATTGTCTCTTTGATGAGAGCGTCCACTTCTATGATGTGTATTTGATCATCTTTGCCAGCGGCTTTCTTATCAAGGAAAGGTCGTCGATGATATCTGCGAATTCGATAATTTAATTTTCCTCTTTATCACTCTGCTGTTTTCATCGCCATCATTGATGTTGTTTTAATGAAGATTGTTCTTTCGGTGACATTTTTTTCTATTTCATAGAAGCTCTTTATGTTATCGAAGTCCTTTTATGGAGTACTCCCTTTGATGATTATTAGCCCAACGATTACTTATTATTGAGTTTCATCGAGACTGTATTCTCTTCAAGGCTGCTATAGTGGGGACCACATCTTGCAAGGTTCTTTATCGATGAACCTTTCCCCTTCGGAAAAATTCCTTTGCGTTTTATCGTGTCTTAGTCTTTTATCAAAGTTAAAAATAGAAGATACTTAATGCTCTTTGATGATGTTTTTCCCCTCAATAATGTTATTTCACTTCTCATTGCATATCAGAGTTCATCGATGCTTAATGTTTGGCCACCCTGCAAGAAAAGTTCTATTCAATGATATGTATTATGTCGATGAAGATTTAAATACTTTTATCAAAGGTGCTTATCTCATCAAAACATGCTGACCTCAATGATTTCGATGATCTCGATGATGTTCGATCTCGTATGCTAGATATCTTAACTTTGATCGGGGACAAACAATATGAAGTCATATGAGTGGATATTAAAGGCTTATTTGTGTTTGACTTAAGGGCTATATTAATTTTTATAAGGTGAAAATCAATGCTTGGTCGTTAGCTTTAATACTAATTTCGGTTTAATTTATGGGGCTTCAAATTTAAAAAATTTGAAGTCCCAACACATCTAAAGGAGTCAATCATGGATGTATATGAATTATCATTATGTTTTCCTAGATTTCAAGTGTTTGGAAGGTATATTAGTAATTTTCATTACTTTCATGCCATGTTAGAGAATTTGTGTTCCGAATGAACATTCCCAAGCTATGTTGAATATATCTTTTGCACTATTTCACTAATATAAGCAATGTATGAAAAATGTGGTAGCATAGACAAGGAAGTGAATTGTCAGAAAAAATGCCTTAAAGAAATGTGGTCTCATGGTGATGGAATGCAATGATGGTAATGGAATGCCATGACAATCAAACTACTATGGATTGTCATGGAATACTATCACCATGAGACCACATTTCTTTGGGGCATTTTTTCAAATAGTTCGCTACCTTGTCTATGTTATTTCTTGCTACTATGCTTCAATAGATTTTTTCCAAGTATCCATAGTTTGTTCAATAGCACCTATTTTAGGCTTTTACCAATAGCAGCAAGGTAGTGAACCGTTTGATAAAATGCTTAGAACAAACATGTATTTAGTTGTATGTACCTTTTTCTAATCAATAAATAAGTTACTTTTACCTACCCCTAAATGTGTATTTTGTAGTGTGATGAAATGATTGATTTTTTATAGTCCTGAAGAATAATCTTTACCATTTATTTTAGTATTTGTATAAACTATGATGATTGCAAATTGTAACAAGAAATAAATCTATCCATGTTGTCTACTATGTAATCTTTAGCATATGTATCATGTGACTTCTATAAATCTGATTATGATTGACCTTCATATAAGATGTAAGCTAACATATGATAAATGAATTACATATGCAGGACCCAGAACCCCTTTGGCGAGGATCCTGTACAGTATACATTACGGCAAGGCGAGGATTCTTCTCATGGATCAACAAGTATAATTCAATACACCCTATAGAAACCCTTCATTATTTTCTTTCTTTCTCTTTACACCCATCTTGGAGTGGGTTAATAATAAGCCAGGTTTTAGCAACTATATTTTGTTAAACCTTTGATTTTTTTCTCACCTAAACCACCTTAACATCAACATGGTATAGCTCATTCCACTTTCTCGGCCCTCCTATATTCTTTAAGTGACCAGGAAGACTATTTTTCTAAGTTTTTGAAACTCCAAAATTACCAGGAAAACAAACTTGCTCAGTTTTTGAAACCTCCACATTAGCAACAACTCTATTACAATTATCAACACTTGAGGCCTGGGTTAGACTTATTTGAATTTCAATCTCAACCTCAACTTTAGGGGTGACTTCTTCATCAACATTACCCTCAATAATGAATTTGGGGAAAAATCATGAGCCATTCTTATCAATCCATGCAATGGACCTTTGACAACCCATCCTCAAATCTATTTTCTGCATTTGCAAAAACTCAACAAGATATGGTGAACCATCTATTACAACTTCTTGTAGTCTATCTCCATGGAATCCTAAAATTTATTTCCTCTCACAATAACAATCGACCCTTTACCAACTATCTTTCTCATTTGATGGAGTGCACGTACCACCAAATAGGTATTTGTTCTATGTGTCTTCCTCAAGCGAGGGAAATCTAGGAAGAGAAGAGGAAAGCGAGACATGTAGTAGATCTAAAAGAGGGAGATCAACTAGAGGTCAAAAGATTAGAAGAAAATTCCATAAACACAAGGAATTTTTTCTTGTTAAAGGGGGGTCATGTTCTTATAATGATGATAGCATAAGCAACATCGAGGTGCCCTTGAGGTACAAACATCTACAGAAATAATGGGTACCCAAGGAACTTCCTCCAATAAACATTGATTTTTGTGTTAATGAGAGGATATATCGCATAACACCATCGTCATTACATGGTTTGGGCCTATTTTCCATGGATGACATAAATGTATGTTACAATAAAGTTGTTGAATTGATGGACTATGTCAGACCCTGTTACATTTACAAAGATTGGATGCAACTGGTTCAATATACATGAAGTATGCATAGGTATGCACTGTCAACAAATTATATATAGCTAAAAGATAATGATCAAAGTAAAATAGTGGCTATGTACATTGACAGAATACCAAAAGGAACAGGGAATATTGTAGGCTTTATAAACAGTACACGACCTGGGTCAACTAATAGGCAACCTAATTGCATATTCGAGGCATAGGAGGGAAAACGTGTATTCGTATTTGTGATAAAATCAATAAGTGCAGGGGAAGAGATTCTAATCGATTACAATCTGAATCACATAGATATAAACAAAGTTACTACCATGGGGGTGGTACATACCATATACCATTTAAACCAACCTCCAATTAATGACTTCAATATACCATTTTATTATTAAGTTTTTTTCATAAGTCTATTGGTTTCATTTCGCTAATGTTTTTTAATATTTAATTTTTATCACAATGCGACATTGATCGTAGGGAGGAGGTTCTGAACCATATCATAGATTGGGATGCATCTTCAGGCACTTCTACCCAGCAGGTAAACCTCATTGTAATTGTAAAAATTAGATAGGAGCAAAATGTTATATTATTATGTTCTTTTCTTTATGGTTTTCGATTAATTTTTATAATGTTACTTATATTGTTGTATCGTTGGATGTTTGGGGAAAGGCACTTGCAGTACCTAACAGCATCGATACAGAGGTGGACTCACTATTATGTGATGATGACATTGCATATTCCATAAACAATGATAAAATGATAAGAAAGATGAAAAAAAATTAATAAAGAAATCCTTAAATTGTTATTCATAGTCCCTCAAACTGATGAGGTAAAAGAGGGTGAAAAAATTGAGTGAGAGATTACAAAACTTGCAAGTAAGCTATCATGAAATCTTTAATTATAACATAAGTTCATTCATGGTTTATATTTTATACTCTTTTAGGTCATGAACTAAAATATGTACATGCTCTTTTTCAGGATTTTTTTGTGTCCTCATGATGCTGCTGGCCATGATCAGTGTACTCCAGGTAGTTTAGGTGTTGTCCATGTTCCTGTGCATACACCACCTCATATTTTTACATGTTCCTATCCTTCTGTTAATGTGTTATTGCTCCTATATTTAATGTATTGTATATTTAATGTATTATTTAAGGTACTTCAGGTGTTGTCCATGTTCCTATGCATACACCACCTCATCTGACCCCATCATCCGCATCTATATTGTCTGCTGCAATGTCGACAACATGCAACATGCAGGCATTGAGTAGTGCACCGACCTCTAGCTGCGCCGAGCACAGGGAAGAGGGTGTAGTAGGACATGGACCTGAGGATGCAGAGGCCACTAGTGGTGATATTTTAGCAACATTTCCTGGATCTTCCTGTATTACTAATATTGGAACGTTGCCGATCATTTTTGTGGTGACCGATGATTTCGTTCCCATAAAGATAGAGAAGGTTCCAGGTACTTTAAAATTATTATTATATATAGTCCAATTGTAATTTACTTATTGATCACTCTTTTTGGACTAATGATCCCATTATTTTTTTTCCAGGCAATGATATTTTTTATAAAAATCTAAATGAAATTACATTGGAAGTCTTCGGGCCCATCATACGTACACAGTGGAATGCCCAAAATCAACAATTAAAAGATGAACTCATAAACTGTTTAGTTGTGTTGTTCAGAAATGACACGTTCAACAAACCAAGGTCCTTCAAAAAGCTAGCACATAACTAAAGTATGTGAGGGACCAATATAGGACACATTTAGAGAAGAACATAAAGTATGAGCATCCCCCCATGATTCCATAGAGGGAGTGGAAGGACCTGGTTTCAGATGGAAAGGAGAAAGTTGAAAAGAGAAAAGGACATACACCACCGGGTGCAAGAAGGTATGTGATACTATAAGCAATGTAATTATGTACTCATTACTCTTTATTTTTACATAATCTAACATGTTTCAAACTTTTCATAGGCTTCTTGACACATCGAAGGTAACAAAGGTGCACAAGACTAGAAAAACACGGGCATCACAAACTTAGCTCTAGTGGTTACATGAAATTTGTTGCACGAACTGTACATATCAATAAATAAAATATTGCATCGAAATAATAAATTACAATTTTTTTTTTTAATTACACAATAGAAGTAAAATTCATGATAATATGCAAAAATGCAGGGCTCTGAATTTAATAAAGCGCCTATAGAAGATGACATGAAGATTACCTTCTAGCAAGGCTATGGAGCCGTGGCTGAATGCCTAAGAGTCTTGAGTGGGCAAACACAAGCTTCCAATGCATCTGTCACACATGTAGATAACCTAAATGAAGATTATTTAAAATTGAATACTTGAGCAATAATCTATTCGATGTTAATTCCACCATAAAGTAACTATATTTGTTTTAAATAAGCAAGCAGTGATAACAATGCACATGACATTGGAATGCAACCTGCTAAGGGTGGAGGACAACCTGCCCATGATGAAGGTCATGATGTGCATCCTGGTACTAGAGGTATTCATGTGCTATACAATTTTTTTAATGTAATTATTAATACAATTAAACATCTTTAATTGCAATTGGTGTAGTAATTAATGTAACCTTTTCTTATTTTACTTTAGAGCATGTAGAGCATGATGAACAAGTTGAGCATGATCATGCTAGAAAACATCAGGAATGTGATGTGCCCCCATTAGGTAAAGAGAACCATTGTTATTCTTTTAAACAAATTTAATTGCTATTGGTGTATTGATTAATGTAACCCTTTGTGTTTCAACTCTAGAGGATTTAGAGGGTGTTCAACATGTTGAGGATGAGGCTAGACAACATGATCAGGGAGATGGTGTGGCCCCATCAGGTAAAGAGCACACCTGTAATGTTATTTTAATTAATGAAATACTTGTAACAATAATTAAAAAACTTATCAATTTAACCTATTTCTTTGTTATTGCAGCGGACCCCCCTTCGCATAGGCATCCACGTTGTGAGTATAGGACTAGGCATACATTAAGATTGTGAGCAGAGGGAACAACAATTGAAGAGTGGAAAAATGATGAAGAAAAATGATACTCCACTTAGTCTTTACTTAGCTTCCAAAAAAAAAAAAAATGATTGTAATCATATTATGTGTTAATGAATGTTATGTGTTAATGAATATTATGTGTTAATGAATATTATGTGATGATGAATGCATGTTATATTTAATTAATGGATGAAATAATGAATGAATGTTATATGTTAATGAGGAATTTAGAGTGATGTTAGGGGGGAGGGGCCAAATGAGCTTCCACCTTCACATGGTTGGCCTTGTTAAGTAGAGAATATTAAACTATTCTTGAAACAAAGCGAAGCTCAATAAGGTAACACACTTTTTAATATTTTGTTATGCTTCACTATTAATCTTATTGAATAATATGTATTGAATCTTAATTGTAGAGTCCAACAGAGCCAACACGAACAACACCACCACAAGTTGCTTGGATCAACTTCTTAAACACAGAGTTATAGATTCCCATGAACATCAAACCTTAAAGGAAAAGATGAGAGAAAAGATGAGTACACTAACGAGTCTATACTATGAAGCATTGGATGTATTCGTGTCTTTGGGGCATCCAATGCTTCATAGTATAGAATTGTTTCTCTATTCATCTTTTCTTTTAAGGTTTGTCATTTATTGGAATCAACCTCTCTCTCTCTTTGTGTCTTTGGGGCATCTGATGCTTCAAGTTTCAATCTTTCAAACTAAGAGCAATACTTGACATCATCAAATCGATTGAGAACTTTAGTATTTTGTCTTCAACATAATTGCAAGAACAAGGTATCTGTGAGTGGTGTGGCTATATTTCAAGCCAGATAATTTGACTAAATTACCTAAATTATTGACTAAATTAAGTTTATATTCTTGTAATTTGTTTGGTTAAATTTATCACTTTCTACCACATAAGCTAACATGTAATTGTTGACAAATATTGCTTATAGATTAGGCAAGGAACAACTCAGGTATGCTTACCCTTCAAAGACTCATTGGTGGCTGACTTTAAGTATGGTTTACATGGAAATAACTCACCATTTCTATTTCATTTTGTTACTAGGGGCTAAATCCATTTATGTTCATATTTACTTTAAGACGGATCAATAGAACTTGTGTGGGAAGGTATAAATCTATATATTTTTCAATTTTTCTTTCCTCTCTTTAATTTTCAAGAGCTATTATAACCTCTTGATGTCATATTGTTGGATACTTTTTCATGGGTAGGATAACATGATTGTTTTGAGATAGGGTTAGATATACTAACTCTATATATTGATGTAATTTCAATTTATAATCATAATCCATAATTATAGATTGGCTTCTTACACGTACACTTATAGATTCCCATACACATAAAACCTTAAAATAAAAGATGAGTAGAATAACGAGTCTATACTATGAAGCATTGGATGTGTTCGTGTCTTTGGGGCATCCAATTCTTCATAGTATAGACTTGTTAGTCTATTCATATTTTCTTTATTCCCATCTTTGGGGCATCTGATGCTTCAAGTCCCCATCTTTTGGACTAAGAGTAATACTTGACATCATCAGATCGGTTGAGAACTTCAGTATTTTGTCTTCAACATAATTGCGAGAATAAGGTATCTATGAGCGGTGTGGCTATATTTAAAGCTAGGTAATTTGACTAAATTACCTAAATTATTGACTAAATTAAGTTTATATTCTTGCAATTTGTTTGGTTAAATTTTTCACTTTCTACCACATAAGCTAAAACGTACGTAATTGTTGATAAATGTTGGTTATAGATTAGGCGAGGAACAATTCAGGTATGCTTACCCTTCAAAGACTCATTGATGGCTGACTTTGAGTATTGTTTACATAAAAATAACTCACCATTGCTATTTCATTTTGTTACCAAGGGCTAAATCCATTGGTGTTCATATTTGCTTTAAGACGGATCAATAAAACCTGTGTGGGAAGGTATAAATCTATAGATTTTTCAAGTTTTCTTTCCTCTCTTTAATTTTCAAGAGCTATTATAATCGCTTGATGTCATATTGCTGGATACTTTTCCATGGGTAGGATAACATGATTGTTTTGAGATAGGGTTAGATATACTAACTCTATATACTAATGCAATTTTATTTTATAATCATGATCCATAATTATAGATCGGCTTCTTACACATAGAGTTATAGATTCCCATGAACATCAAACCTCAAAAGAAAAGATGAGTAGACTAATGAGTCTATACTATGAAGCATTGGATGTGTTAATGTCTTTGGGGCATCTAAGGCTTCATAGTATAGACTTGTTAGTCTATTCATATTTTCTTTCTTCCTGTCTTTGGGGCATCTGGTGCTTCAAGTCCTGATCTTTCAGACTAAGAGCAATACTTGAGATCATCAGACCAGTTGAAAACTTCAGTATTTTGTCTTCAACATAATTGCGAGAACAAGGTATCTATGAGCGGTGTGGCTATATTTCAAGCCAGGTAATTTGACTAAATTACTTAAATTGTTGACTAAGTTAAGTTTATATTCTTTTAATTTGTTTGGTTAAATTATTCAATTTCTACCACATAAGATAACATGTATGTAATTTTTGATAAATGTTGGTGGTTACAGATTAGGCGAGGAACAATTCAGGTATGCTTACCCTTCAAAGACTCATTGATGGCTGACTTTGAGTATGGTTTATATGGAAATAACTTGCCATTGCTATTTCATTTTGTTACTAGGGGCTGAATCCATTGATGTTCATATTTGCTTTAAGACGGATCAATAAACCTATGTGGGAAGGTAAAAATATATATATTTTTCAAGTTTTCTTTCATCTCTTTAATTTTCTTGAAGCTTTGCAGATGAATTTATTTTTTCTTTAGAATAGTAGCATCTTGTTAATGCTATCATTAACGTTTATCACTATCAAATACATATGAATATTTTGAGCTCAGTCAAGCTAAGGACTTAAATAAGACAAAAACATATCCCCTCATATCTAAGGCTTCCCATAAACAGTTAGAAATTTTACATTTCAAAATTTTAGAGCATCTTCTACACAAAACTTGAAATCATTGAACTAATAATTTTGTGATTAGAACATTACCCAAAATTACATAACAGTAACTTGGTTGCTCTGAGTCTTCCTTTGACAGTGTCTCTCTAATCTAAAACCTCTCATTACTATCACTTCTTGGTGAGTGATTGAACTTAAGGCTTTTTTGACCGTATTCTTGGAATTTCTTTCACCCTATCTTCTATCACCTCTTGATACTCAAAAACCCTTATCTCTATTTGATAATAAAAACTTCATAGAAAGAGCACCTTCTAATACTAAAATCTGACTAACAACTATCAACGATTGGCAATTCTAATTTTCATTTAGAATTTTAAATCTATTATTGAAATATGTAATGCTATCTATTCAGAGTGTTAGTAATTATGGACATACACTTTAATCTAGTCACTTTAAGCCAATGGTAAGTTTTTCTATACAAAATGGAAATATGAGACAAGGTAAGATCTAGATGCTTGAGAGCCCATATGACAACATATGATTGTCTCATAGTTAATTTGTTTATCCATAACCTCATAGCAAGAACACCTTCTAATACTAAAATCTGACTAATAACTATCAACAATTGCCAATTGTAATATTCATTTAGTATTTTGCATCTACTATTGAACCATGAAATGCATTTCTTACACATCGTCACCATTGAACCAGGGTACCACATTGTGCCAATGCCAATCATTTCGACAACATTGACATTTTTTTAAAAATATTAAATGTTTATCGAAATTCTGACGAAAGTCCCTAAAAGGCTCCAACGAGAATGTTGAACTTGCGATGAAATTTTTCGTTGTAGGTACAACATTCTCATCGAAGCATTGTGGTAGTCGAAACACTTCCATCCGAATTATGATGATTGTTGTCATCGAAATTTGTCGCACGTACAATATGATTTAGACAAGAATGTTGTATGTGTGACAGAAAAATCCTTCGCATCCAACATGGTTTCCGTCAAAGTTCCGACAACAATTGTTGCATGGTTATGTTCGAGGTAAAAAGGGTTTTCGATGAAATGTTCGTCGGTTTTTCAGCGATGAAAAGATTACCGCCGTTTCGTCAAACCATCAACACAATACCATTGGAAATTCGACAATCACTCGTTGGAAAATGTGTCCACATGTGTTAGTGACTCCTTTTTGTATTTTGTTTCATTGGCTCGCCAGATCTTGCGGAGCTGGATTTTGCTTGAGAACATGATCATCTTCCTTATTCCTAAACTGCGGAGCATTTGGATAATTTTCCGACAAGTTATCAATTCCGGATTTCGAAATAGTTTTTGGCTTAGAACATCAAAACCGCTTGGACCTACTTCTCACCAGATCCTTTATGTAGCTTGTGGATCCCAGTTCATTGATTTCGATGTTCCTTGGCATGTGGCCGACCTTCCCTTTGATTTGCATGTCATCCTTTGGATTTTCCAAAGGAATCTCCTTGGTGGAGGCCGACCTGTTGGTTTTACACGTTTGATCTTGTTCTTCGACATTTGTTCCCTTTTGGGCCGATCGGATTCCCTTGGATCGTATAAATCTTTGTAATTGAGAATTATAATTATTATTCGAGGTAAGTAAGATAGAACATAGAGGATGGATTTTAGATTTAGAGGTCTGGAGTTGACTTGTTTTATAATTGAGCATGCACGTGGTAGGCTAGTGAGATGAATCTGGTAACTAATATGTTACTGGTTGCTTGTAATTAGTTTTCATGATCTAATACATTCAGTTTTGCATTGTCTCCATCATACCCTCTTGTTTTCGTTGTGTTTACTCTTGTTTCCTAGTCTGGATTGATCTCTTTGAGGTCCTCCTAACTGGTGACTGCACTAGTGAGGTTATGTGAATTTGTGGATGGGCAGTGTGGGAGTGTGTTGTTGTTGTTGTTTGGTACCAAAGGTAGTGAGCCAAAGGTTTCTTTTGACATTGCAGCGTTGTGTCAATTGTGCTTCAGTGGTAGATTCTTTTTTTTTCCTTCTTATTCTTCTAGGTAGTGAGCCCTTTTATTAATGGTTTTAGCCGAGTAGCGAACCCACCTATAGTGAGAATTGTTTGTAAAAATCACCTTAACTGATGTCACCCTTTGTAAAAATCACCTTAACTGATGTCACCCTAATAGATGTTTTATACTTGAGAATTAGCATTCTCGGTGGTTTTTCCTTTCTTGGGTTTTCCATGTAAAATCGAGTGTTTCATTTGTGCACTCTCTCATGCTTATATATGTTTATGGTTAAGTAATCAAGAATTAGTTTACCATATCTATTTCTATGGAATAAGTAAAAGATTATAATTGACAACCGATTCACCCCCCTTCTTAGTTGTCTGAGTTATTCAACAATCGGTATTAGAGCTTTGATTCCTAGAAAGTGATACTAACCACTCGAGGAAGATTTGATGACACATAAATTGACTATTCCTACCTTTGAAGGATCCGACTATAGTGAAGATGAGAGGATATTTTATTTCTTTGAGTTACAAGACTTGGAAAGCTATGGAGACAAAGTATGTGATGCTGACAAATCGTCCTACTACCCCGAATAAGATTGAAGCCTATGAAGAAAATGAATGAGCAAGGTATGATATCTTTAGTGCCATATATAAAATTGAATTAGCAAAGGTTGTTGCATTAGATACTGCTTATGAAGTCTAGGAAAGATTGAAAAACATCTATGAAGGAAATGAAAAATTTAAGCTAGCTGAGATGTAGATTGCTAAAGGAAGATATGAGAACTTGAGGATGGAAGAAGGTGAAGACATAACAAGTTATTTTCAAAAGGTTGACAATGTAGTGAATGAGATCAAAGATCTTAGCGATACCTTGGATGATAAATATGTGATAGAAAAGAGCATGAGGACTTTACCAAAATGTTACACTGACAATATTTCAGCTATTGAAGAAACTTATGATTCGTTCCAATTCACTAGAGAACAATTGTATGGCACCTTGACTGCATTTGAAATGAGGAAGTTTGGTAAAGACAAACCAAGAACTGAGACAACATTTAAAGCTACAAAATGTTTATATGAAGATTCAGATGATGAGAGCCTAGATTAAATGGAAGCAAACTTTGTAAGAAATCTGAAGAGAGGAATCGACAAGTATAAAGGTATGTTAGCTCTTAAATTTTTTAAGCGTGGAAAGATTGGTCATTATGCATCTAGATATCCGAAGAGAGGAACAAAATAAAATTTTAAAGAATACAAACAAAAAGTTCAATATGAAAGCCTACTATGTTAAAGATGATGTTGGTATTTCAGATGACGAGTCAGATTATGAAGATCGTGATTGTTTGTTCTTGGTAGAAAAAGATGAATCTAAGCCTAGAAATAATATGGAGATACATAAGGTTGTTGAAACTATTGCATCAATATTTCATGTTAGGAGAGATAGAAATGAATGGTTGATTGATAGTGGATTTTCAAATCATATGCCCGGTAACAAAAGTAAGTTTTCAAAACTTAAAAATTATGATGGTGGTTCTGTTAGATTTGGAGATGATCACACTACACAGATTGTTGGAATGGTTTCTATTACTTTTGATGGAAAACATAACACTAAAAAATGTATACTATCTGCAAAGATTACATCATAATCTCTTAAGTGTTGGACAAATGTGCGAGCATGGTTATAATGTTGTTTTTCAAGATGGTGGTTGTGAGAACCAGGAGAGATCCAAAACTGTTTTTGTTGCAAGAAAAAGGACAAGTGGAAACATGCATCAATTGGAAGCTACTACAAGACATTGCATGTTATCTCAAATCAATGAAAGTTGGTTATGGAACCAGAGGATTTGTCACATCGATTTTGACAATTTGGTGAAGATTAGTTTGACAAGAGCTATGAGAAATTTACCAAGAGTGACTAAATTGGGTAATGTAGTGTTTCCAAAGAATGTCAAGTGGGAAAACAGACAAAGGGAATGTTCAAAGAAAAGGAACAATCTTCTATCAAAATGTTAGATTTCATGCACACAAACTTATGCAATCTTGCCAGAATAAGGAGTTTACAAGGTGAGAGGTATTTCATGCTCTTAATTGATGATCATTCAAGAATGAAGGGTTGAATTTTTAAGAGAGAATTCAAAGGCATTATAAAAGTTTAAGATATTCAAAGGTAGAGTTGAAAATGAAGTTGATAGAATCAAATGCTTGAGATGTGACAGAGGAGGAGAGTTTGTTTCTGATTAATTTGACACTTTTTGTGAGAAATATAGGATTAGGAGGCATCTGTCTACCCCTAGAACACCTCAACAAAATGTTGTAGTGAAAAGAATGAACAAGACTATACAAGAGGCAACAAGCACTATGATCAAAGAAGCAAACCTACTGAAAGTTTACTGGAGAGAAGTAGTACATACTACAATATACACTCTTAATAGAGTTCTATTTCAAAATAAATATGGGAAGACATCATATGAATTATGGCATGGAAGAATTTCATTAGTAAAATATTTCAAACTATCTGGAAGTAAATGCTACATCTAGAGAGATGAATGAAATCTTGGAAAGTTTATAACATCAAGGGGGTAAATTTTTTATTAAAACAAGGAAATGTTACAAAGCAAGGTCCTTAAATGGCCCTATCAAGATCAACCAAGTGATCTAAATGATGAGACAAATCTGGGGGTAGTTGACCCTGATCTGCTAAATTCCAATCATGAATATGATCATAAGCCCATTTTGCCAAGAAATCAACAACACCATTCCATTCCCAAGGAATATGAGTGAAAGTAATATACTCTAGAGAAGCACAAAGAGTGAGAATCTATTCAACAATCAGAGCCAGCTGCCAGCTCACATCATCCAAATACCGTCTATTCCGTAAGTTCACCACAACCTAGGAATCAGACTCACATATAATCCTTCACCATCCTAATTGACTACCCCGCTCCACGGCCAATAAAATGGCCTAAGCCTCCATAAGATTATTTGTATGAAGACCCTTATACACAAAGAAGATAAACTGAACATCTCTAGAGCTATCCCGACCCACACCCCCAATGCCAGCATGACCCGAATTACCACGAGAAGAGCCATCTAGTTGATTTTTAGGACCCCAAGAGGAGGAGGGGTCCATCTTCCCTCTGTATTCACCTTCAGGGTAGGATGCCTACATTTGTTGCGCATGAGCTCTCGTTGTGGAGGAGGGAGATGAAGACGATTACAAAAACCAACATCACAAGGGTCCACTAGAATAGTCATATCACACTTAGCCACAATAGTTTCCCCTAAAGAGTATAATTTTCCACCATAGGTGAGGGGCCATCAACAATGAATCCTGAAAAATCTACCTATTCCTCTCCAACCATAGGTTCCAGATAATAAAGGAAGGCCCAAGAGTCCAAGCGGCCTAAAGAAAGAGTGTAGAAACAGGGGCCCTGTCCCACTGTTCCCCAAACTCCACCAAGAGGAAGCATGCTATCAGGCTATATTCCACACTCCCCATCAAAAATGCCAAATCTCCCTAGCATAGGAACAATGGAAGAAGAGATGGGAGACACTCTCTTCACAACTATGACACAAAACCCATGCTTACATAATTATCCCAAGTAAGACACTGATTTTGAGCCACTAACCACATAAAGAAGTTGCACTTGGGCCATGACAACTTATACCAGACTTGCTTCCACCAAAGGACCTCAATATCCCCGAACAACTACCTGCCTAACTGCTTATAACCAGCTGCCACAAAGTATTTTCTAGACAAATCCAAACCATCCCAAGCCAAGACATCAGGTCCCCTCAAATAATTACAAGCACGAGAAGCCAAAAGCTAGGAAAGCTCCCACCTATCCCTCTTGGACCCTCCAAGTGACCACTCAGAAGGTTGCTTCCAACGAAGACTAACAACCAAACCACCATGTTGTGCCACCTTATAGTTCTCCACAGTATCCTAGCCTTTCGCAAGAAAAACATCACAATGGGGCTAGAGGTGAGGAAAAGAAGAGAGAATAGGAGGGTGACCATCCCAAGAGTCTGACCAAAAAAGAGCCTGTGACCTCGAATGACAGATCCAAAAAAGCGCACACTTAATCAACTATGCTCCCACTTTCAAAGTGTAGTCACATAAATTTGTCCACTTTAATTAAATGAATATATGCTATTTATTTGATTAAAAATACACTAGCCATAAGTTAATTAAATTAACATTTTATTAATTCATCTTCAAAATATTCTTCTATTAATTAAATAAATTATTCAATTTATTTTAATTAATTCATTAAACCAAATTCACAAATCAATTAAATGAATAAATCATATTTACTTCATTTAATCTCATATTCCTCTTTTAAATAAATTAAATAAAACATTTATTTAAATCATTAAAATCCCCCCCACTTGCATTTTCTTACAAATGCAACTTGCACACGTTTATTGAAATAAATGAATTTTAGTTTAATAAAAATCCTATTTTTCCTCACCTACCAAACCCACTTGCAATTCTAATCCCCTTCTAGATTCTTCTAACCCCTTACTAATTAGCCTAATCCATTCCCTAATTATTTTCACATTCCTAAGCAACATGGAGTCACTTTTCAAAGACTTCAAAGTCTTTGAAAATCATTTAATGCTTTGTGTGTTCAACAATTTAACCTCCAAAGTCTTCCAAAACCACTAATGGCTCTTACATGACCATTAATGGCTCTTACATAACCATTTATGGTTAATTCAACTTGTATCCTCAAGCATTTATTGCTTTGACCATGTTTATCCCCTTTTGCCTTTGCACAAGAGTTTATCCATTGGATAAAAGCTTTATTCTTTAAATAAAGAGTTTATTCATTCAACTAACCTTGACCTTAACTCCCAAGGTCATGTCAAGCATTTAATGCTTATTCCCTCTCCTCTCAACCTATCTCACATTGACACATGTCATCCTAGGATTGGGTTGAAAGCCCTCACATGGATTTGAAATCATTCAATCCTGACCCTTGTTGAGATTGCTCAATCTCAACCATCCATTGCTCCATTTTTCCTATAAATAGAGCCCATTTCTTCATAATCCAGATCTTGAAAACTTGTATGCATTTAAGCTATAGGCATTTTAAGAGAGTATTTTAGCATAATCAACTCATATATTGTCATTTTGGTTAAAATAAATCATTTTAGCATCAATAGCATTTAGTATTAGCTTTTTTTATTCACATTTAGAGAAAAATACTTCAATCTCAATCCTCCATAAGCATCCATAGTGCAAAAAGCTACTGAGAGCTACACTATTTTGGAACTTGGAGAGGAGAGGAACAAAGGAGAAGAAATCAAGAGCATGTTAGGAGGCATTTGGAGATGCCCCATCATATTTATCTTCCTAGTTAGATATTTTGTCATGTTTTTGATATCTCTTTTGATATGCCTGTTTAGATTAGTTTTTGATTGATTAACACTAACGGTTTCTTGTGGTTGTGTGTTATTTATCATTGACTAACATTCCCCTTTTGCAGAGCATCATTTGGTGAACTCGACGTGAATCAAAACACCCAAAAAATCATTTATTTTTGACCAATAACATGTTTGAATGTTGAAATTGTCACACAGGTTGCGCTTTAGCGCTATTGATCACGTTATAGCGCTATTGAAACTTGTTTTTCTAGCGCTATTGTTCTTACAATAGAGCTATTGTATCAAGTTTAGCGCTATTGACTGTAAAGCGGAAAATCGCGATCGAACCCTAGTTGCTCTCCCCTCTTCCAACTCCAAGGAGAGAGAAGGGAGATTCACTAGGGTTGATGGTTTTCACTTAAGGGAGAGACTTTACATTCAAAAGAGGGGTTGAAACCCACAAGATCCAATCCCACGCAATGCAAGATTGGATGCTAAATGAGTTTCAAGGGTTATGACAGCAAGGCTACCCTCTTTTGTAAAGAATGTGCATAGAAGAATTAAGCTAGGAATGCAGAGAAAGTGAGAAAGATTCGCTTGTAAACTGAGTTAGGGATATAGGATGAAGCTGCGGACCTCGAATTAGTAGTAAAATGTTGATACGGCACTGTCCTGCAAATTTGAGCGAAAGCTGCCGGGACGATGGCGCCCGAGCGCCACGGTCCTCCGAAAAATCCGCGAAATGAAGGGGGATCTGTTCGTCTCTGCACAAGGATTCCAGATCTTCAATTTCAACTGTGTACCTACAACCTACACATAGAAAAGCGAAGACGATTGGGGGGTTAGGGATTAGGGGTTTGCCTTTAGCTCAAACCCCGGTTTTGGAATTAACCAAGAAATGAGCAATGCTGTAAATGTAAATGTCTGTAATGTAAAACAAGTACTAATACCTTGTTGTAAGGATGTTTGTATCCTTATGTGCGAAGGTATAGATGTTGTATGTTGTAGTAGTATGTTGTAAGTGATCTCCTCTTCAATGGTTGAATCCTTGTCTTGAATGCAACACTTAGCCTTGAATGGAGACTTAGAAGGAATACTTGAATGCTTGAATGCTTGAATGCTTGAATGCTTGAGTATAGTTTCCACACTTTTTCCCTCATGTATGTATATCCAAATGAGAGAGGAAAATGTAGTTTATATACTTGCCAATTAGGGTTAAAAGACTGATTTTCCCGACCTTAGGCCGACTAGGAAAGTTAATTTTCCAATTTGCAAACAAAAAGACCCGAGACCCCTTAGGAGACCGGGCCCAAAATAGGCCCAGGGACCAGGGCACTGGGCGCTCTGGTCCCACCTCCCGGGACAGCAGGGTGCAAAGGAGGTTCAGGCCAGGGTGCAAGAAAATGCAGTTTTCAGTGTCATAATCAGGTTTCGGGGTCTCCATTCAGGTTGCGTGTTGCGTCGCCATCGTGAAGACCCAAATGCGGTCGAAATTGAAAGTGTCGCAATTTTAGGATGCTACATTTAGCCCCCACTTTAGCGGGAGTATGTATGCTCATACTTCCGGTAAAGTACAAGGAACAATATTGAAAGACTTTCACCACGTCAAGGAGGCAAGATACACCAAGCCCCTAGTGGACTAAGGATCTTACGACTTCGATTGACAAAGTAAAAGGGAAGATCACGAGGGAGAACCATGACTGTCAGTAGTAAGGTTCCCTCACTATGAGTCATGCAAGAGAAATACCAAAAATTTTCAAGGCAAAGCTGAGTTCTCCAAGAAATTTTCATGTATCCTGAAGGGATAGACAAGGTGTATGCCCCCCTACGTTAAAGCGATCGGACATGCCTCAATGGGGGTGATTGTTTTAACGTAGTGATACACATAAGAAATGAGAAAGGAAAGGAGCATGTTATCGCAAGGATTTAGCCCCCAAGTGTGAGATAAACCCAAGGATAATGGACACAAAACACAAAGCACGAGGTGACTTCGCTTTCCTCGGGGTCAGTATGCTGTATGATAGTTCATGTATATATATCATATGTATGTATGCATAATTGTTCTTCATTCCCCAATCAAGGAAGGTCACCTAGAAGAAGGGAACACATGTGTCTTTTGAGTCAACATGAGAGAGACCAAAAGAGATCTCAATGCTTTGCATCATCCTCAAGTAGACAACACCAAGGACAACAAATAGAAGAATGAGAATAACACATAGAAGAAGTAACGAAAGAGAGGAGGATAGAATCTGCTATGCTAATGAAACTAGTCTAGCACATCATCTACCCCCCGATCTTGCTGATCAATGTTTTGGGAAGGCAGGGAACACACTAGAGGAGGAACATCCAACACAGCAGATGGAGCTATCACAAGATCCAAACAAGGGCTATGTTCATGTTCCAAGCCACGTTGTTCTTGTCTAGGAGCTAGGATAAGTGCTTTAGAAAATTCGTTAGATAAATGGTTATCAACATCAACAAGTTCATATTCACTATCAGAAGCAAGAGGAGTAACATGTTCATCATGAATAACATTTTCATCGATATCATCATCAAGATTTATAAAAATAGGGTCTTTAATTCGCACAGGATCAAGACCATCATGCATCTTATGTTTAGGAGATTTTGGAGAAAATGGAATACTGCTTGTTGAAGGTGTTTTTTGAGATTGCAAAGTTTGAGAAGCAGCTGCTTGAGCTCTAAGACGACGCTTTCGTCGGCGTTCACGTGCAGAACGATTTCATCTAGTCTTAGTAGGAAGTGAAGAAGATTGAGGAGGAGGAACTGCTCCATATAAAGGAGGAATATTTGGTTTAGGAAGAAGACCAAGTCCATCATGACGAGGAGGTATAGGTCTACTTTTAGGAAGTTTATTAGATATAGACATAGTCACATCCATAGGGATGGGTTGGGAATCTTCTTGAGGAAAGACATTAGTTTTATCTTTCAAAGGAAGAACTTCCTTCTCAAGAATGATAGGAATGTCAAGTTTGGGTGTTCTAGGTTCACTTAGAGATAGGATCATATCCGTTTTCCACTTTTGATAAGATTTGAAAAGATGATCGCTTCGCGGAGGAAGAGATTGGAATTGTTTAGGCCAAAAGTAATCAATAGGAACACTAGAAGTTCTTTCAGCTGGTTTAAAGAGACTATGATTGACAGTAACAACTTCACCATTATGGGGAAATTTCAAACACTTATGTATAGGAGAAGCAATAGCTTTCATGGAAGATAGCCAAGGATAGCCAAGCTTCACACGAAATTGTTCGGAAGATGGAATAATAGCAAAGTTCACATCAAGGGATTTGTTATAAACTTCAATAGGTAATGTAATAGAACCAATTGCAGGAGAAGAAAATGCATCAAATAATTTCACAATCACATCTGTTTTGTCATAGATCACTTGATTTAATTGCAAAGTAAAAAGAAATTCTTCAGTAATAACATTAACCATGCACGAAGGATCAATAAGCACTCCACGACAAGGTGTATTTTTGACTTTTGCAACTATGTATAAAGGACCATCAGGTGCCCTAATGGTTTCACTGGAATCAAATGTGATGGAAGGTTCTTTAGGGTTTTCTTACTGCTCTACAAAGTTAATCACATTCAGAGTCATAGACACAAGACCATCAGATGAGACAGAGGAATCAGTAGTATCAATCGCATTAGAGGTATGAGAAGGTAATGGATCAGTGAAAATCTAAAGATTTTGGTTAGGAGGAGCTACAGATGTATTGCCTTTATCATTCACTCCAGAAACAGAAATAGTATTATTATCAATCAAATCTTGAATTTTACCCTTTAAAGAAAAACATTTTTCAGTATCATGCCCAGGCTGATGATGAAATTGACAAAAAGATTTGTTATCAAAATAAGGTGAAGTAATCTTTGCAGGATCAATTTGCCTTATAGGAGGAAGAGTAAGCACATTTTGTTCCAATAACTTATTCATAATACTATGCAATGATTCATTCAAAGGAGTATACTTTCTTTCTTTCTTGAAAAATTTAGAAATAGGAGGCACACCTGATGCTGCATTCACATTGTTGTTGATAATGTTTTCATTGAATTTGATGGAATCTCTGTTCGGTTTAAACTTTCCAAATGGTTGTTGACTGCTATCACCCTTATCACTCGGAGCCATAGGATGTGATTGTTCCATTTGACTCACAATCAGTTGATAATTGTGAAGAGTTGCACACAACTGTTGGAAAGAAGTAAACTCAGAAAACAGAAGTTTGTCTCGAATATCTTTTTGTAAATTAGAAATAAAGATTCTTTGAATATCATTGTTAGGCACTGGAAAAGAAATTTGAGCATACAAATGCTTATATCTACCAATGAAATCAGTCACTTTTTCCTTAACACCTTGTTTACAATGCATTAAATCAATCAAAGTAACTTTAGGACTTATATTGTTTTGAAATTGTTGAATGAAAGCATTTGCAAGTTGTTCGAAAGAAGTAATAGAATAGGAAGGCAATGAGCAATACCATTGTAGGGCTTTTTCTCTTAATGTTCTAGTGAACAATTTTGCAAGCAACCTTTGGTCATAAGCAAAATCAGTACATATTGTTTGAAAAGTCTTAACATGTGTTAGAGGATCATCTTTACCATTATAAAGCTCCAAATGCGGGATTTCAACATGTTTAGGAGGGATAGCTCGAACAATGTCAAGAGAAAGTGGGCTCGCAACATCAAATGTGGGCACACTAAACTTAGATTGATTCATAGAGGCAATTTGTTGTTGTAAAGAAGAGACAGTTTGTGCAAGATTGTTAATGGTCGCTTCAGTCGAAGAGTTCATATTAGATGTGTTAGATTGAGATGGAGGTGTTATGTTATTAAAAGAAGGTAAAGAGTAAGGTGGTGGGACCCTATGATAATTAGTCATAGGAGATGATTGGACAGGAGGAACACTACAAGGAGGAATGGAATGATTGAATGAACTGCCCCCTTGCATCATGTTCATTTGTGGAGATATAATAGGGACACTCATTGAAGGGGTGAATGAAGAAATCGGATTGAATGAAGGAAGAGGGTTAATTGAAGAGGAAGGATTGCCCCCATGACTAATGATCATAGGAGGAATGTCTTGTGTAGAAGTAGCCATTATGTTTGATGTAAAGGTAGGTATGCTAGCAATAGAAGTCATCAAAGGAATAGAATGATTGACTTGAGTAGGAGGTTGTGTATAACCCAAATTTTCAGCACAACTCTTCATAGGCATCACATTCGAATCCACAATGTGTGCAATACCACGCAAAATATCAATTCTATTCTTATCACTTTGAAGCATATGTTTTAGACCCTCAATTAAAGGAAGAGCTTGACTATCGGGGTATTCTTGAGACATCCACTGTCGAAAATCATCAAATTGGTTATCCAATTTTGAAAGTTGTTCTTCAGAAACCTCATGGAGAGATTCTTCATCATTAGGAGGATTAGAGGAATTACCCATGTCCTTGTTAAAAAGGCTATTCAAATTAGGTTCCATCTCCTCGGTAATTAAACCTCAGAAAGACTTAATTCTACGGCTTCGTCTAACGGGAATAGTGTAAGTAGGGCTTATTGTTGTAAGACTCATGCACTAGAAAGGAAGAGGAAATTTTGAATTTAGAGGAAGCAAATTTCAGTAAAATCAGCCAATCTTCTGGATTTAAGCTGTTAAATACAATCACGACAGTCTCCCGAAATTTCGGAAAAAATGTCCGGGACCGTGGCGCTCGGAGTGCAACACGGTCCTTGCAACTTTTTTCGAAATTTGCAGGGATGAAAGGTATGATGATTTTAGAGCTAATCTGAAAAAATTGAGTGATTTTACAATCTGTAGATAGGCCAAATTAAAGTTGTAAATTCAAAATTGAACCCTACCAAGATTGTCGAAAAATGTAAAATTTGAATTTTGAAAAAGAGAGGGAAACTGAAATTTTGAATTTTATGATTTTAGAGGGAATGTCAAGAGCAATGCAAATTTTGAAATTTGAAAATTGACTCAATTTCACGCAAAATTCAATTTTGAAAGCGGAAATTAAAGTTGTTGGAATTAAGCACTTAATTTCAAAAGTCACAAATTGCAAGAATTTGAATAAAGCATTGAAATTTCGAATGAATGCAAACACACTTTTCAGATTTAGTATAGTAAGAACACAATTTTGACACAAAATTTCAATTTCAATGATTTTTGAATGATTAGAAGCGTTAATCCAAGCAATCCCTAGACCAACTTTGACTTTAATTTTGAAAGTGTTATAATTGATAAAATCAGCCAAAATTCTGGATTTTAGTAGGAAAATACAGTAAGATCTAGCTCCCGAAATTTCGAAAAAAATGTCGGGGACGATGGCGCTCGGAGTGCACACGGTCCTCGCAACTTTTTTCCAAATTTTCAGGGATGAAAGATATTGTGATTTTATTGCGGAATCCAAAGTTACAGCTGATTTGGAGATGTTTTGATAGGTCAAATTGTCAGACAAAGGTTGAATCAAGAGGGTTTCAAAAATTAGGGTTTTGACACTTAACCACTTAATTTTCAAAATTAAAGCACAAATATGAACTGATAATTTGTAATAGAAGGGCAGATCTGAAACAAGCATTAACAATTAAATATTTCACAAGTTCAATTTCCAAAAAGAAAATTTAGGGTTTTCATGCAATTAACCTCTAAAATTTTGCAAAAGATCAAACATGGAAATGTAATCAAGGAATCAATTTTCAGATCTAAGCATGAATAATCAGAAAGGATGTTCACGTCAGGTTCACCAAAATGTAAAGCAGAAAATCGCGATCGAACCCTAGTTGCTCTCCCCTCTTCCAACTCCAAGGAGAGAGAAGGGAGATTCACTAGGGTTGATGGTTTTCACTTAAGGGAGAGACTTTACATTCAAAAGAGGGGTTGAAACCCACAAGATCCAATCCCACACAATGCAAGATTGGATGCTAAATGAGTTTCAAGGGTTATGACAGCAAGGCTACCCTCTTTTGTAAAGAATGTGCATAGAAAAATTAAGCTAGGAATGCATAGAAAGTGAGAAAGATTCGCTTGTAAACTTAGTTAGGGATATAGGATGAAGCTGCGGACCTGGAATTAGCAGTAAAATGTCGATACGACGCTGTCCTGCAAATTTGAGCGAAAGCTGCCGGGACGATGGCGCCCGAGCGCCACGGTCCTCCGAAAAATCCGCGAAACGAAGGGGGATCTGTTCGTCTCTGCACAAGGATTCCAGATCTTCAATTTCAGCCGTGTACCTGCAACCTACACACAGAAAAGTGAAGATGATTGGGGGGTTAGGGATTAGGGGTTTGCCTTTAGATCAAACCCCGGTTTTGGAATTAACCAAGAAATGAGCAATTCTGTAAATGTAAATGTCTGTAATGTAAAACAAGTACTAATACCTTGTTGTAAGGATGTTTGTATCCTTATGTGCGAAGGTATAGATGTTGTATGTTGTAGTAGTATATTGTAAGTGATCTCCTCTTCAATGGTTGAATCCTCGTCTTGAATGCAACACTTAGCCTTGAATGGAGACTTAGAAGGAATACTTGAATGCTTGAATGCTTGAATGCTTGAGTATAGTTTCCACGCTTTTTCCCTCATGTATGTATATCCAAATGAGAGAGGAAAATGTAGTTTATATACTTGCCAATTAGGGTTAAAAGACTGATTTTCCCGACCTTAGGCCGACCAGGAAAGTTAATTTTCCAATTTGCAAACAAAAAGACCCGAGACCCCTTAGGAGACCAGGCCCAAAATAGGCCCAGGGACCAGGGCGTTGGGCGCCCTGGTCCTGAAGGACCAGGGCGCTGGGCGCTCTGGTCCCACCTCCCGGGACAGCAAGGTGCAAAGGAGGTTCAGGCCAGGGTGCAAGAAAATGCAGTTTTCAGTGTCATAATCAGGTTTCGGGGTCTCCATTCAGGTTGCGTGTTGCGTCGCCATCGTGAAGACCCAAATGCGGTCGAAATTGCAAGTGTCGCAATTTTAGGACGCTACATTGACATTGTTTGAGCACCCTGTTTTGGCACCATTGATCCTGTTCGAGTGCTTTTGCCTTCCCTGTCATTTTTATTCTTTTAGTGCGTTTGTGTTAAATAGCGCTTCTATTCAAACACAGACTAGCGCTATTGTAATAGAACGTTGTAAAAAAGACCTTGTAATCAAAAAAGTGAAAATTTTTAGGCTTGTGTAAGCCCCCCTTAGGTATGGATTTTACTAACTAGTTATTGTTTGTACAGGTTTAAAAACTCACCTCTTTAAAATCAAAAACTTTATTTTGGTGTTTTAAGAATTGAACAAACAAACTTTCCCTTGCTTTCCAATTAGGATCACTTGTTTTTGGTGCATTAAAACTGAACAAAACAAAATTTGTTTTCTTGCAAGTTAGGAAACACACTTTATTTGGTGCTTAAAATCAACACTTCAATTTTCTTGCATCAAAACTAAAGAATTTACAATCCACACTTCAATTTTTGGTGCACATAAAATACACAATCAATTTGTTTAAAACTTTTGCAAAGCGATTTTCCTTCATGCATACGTGCTTCAATTTCAGTTGACTAGGATTTTCAAAATTCTAGTTTACTCAAACCTTTGCATTTGAAGTTAAAAAGAACACCATGAATGTTGGAGCAACATCTCCAAATAGTTAGATCACATTGCAATGGCAAGTTAAAAAGAACAAGTGTTTTCGTGCTTGGCACACTTGTGCAAAAAGTTGGTCGAGTGGTCCTACTTCTAACACACACTATCCTCTCCCTTGGCTTTCATGGTCCTAGGTGCAAGAGAAAAGTGTTAGTAACACTCAAATTTTTTATCTTTTTAAGAGAGGCCTGCCAAGAGACACATGGGAACGACCTCGTGCGGTAAATCATTTGAGCCGCTATAGAAATCAGATGAGAGCAAAAGCTGTAGCCTTGGGTATAGCTGTTCCTACAGTGTAACTTGTCGAAAGGACAAATGGGCCCCACCACAAGTTACAAGGCTCTTAAGTGAGTCACTACAGAATGAACTTATGTCCAAAAACATTGAACATGACTAAACACCTTTAAGTAGTAGCCCACCCATTCTATTGATTGAGGATATTTGTGATATAATTTAGTGCAAGAGTATAGATGGTTTTTCTCCCAAGATACTCACCATACATATTTCCTTGAGTAGAAACATAGCTTTTTGAAAAGTCGCTTGTGGCTTGATAAAAGTGGTGACTCCCCCATCATAGGGATCATCTATTTGTTATGCTCATGCAAGACTTAGTATATCACATCCTTACTTGCCACGATGGGATTCATAAGGTATGTAGTACCAAAGTCGAAGAAATATCAAGATGTGGGCTAAATTTATCACAATTGGCCATTTGACCTTAGGGATAAAAAGTGTTTGAAGTGTTTTCGTTTTAGTCAAGACCAAGTACAAATTTAGCCGACTTCAGGCTTTGGAAATACACCCTAAAATACATCTAAGGGAAGGGTCATAAAAAGTCCGAGGATTGGGTTGATCTAGACCCATACTTATTTGTGCCTTTTGAGGCAACATTCTCATGTTTGTGTGCTTGCTTTGTTTTCTTGTCAAAGAAACATCATAAAAATCAAAAATCAATTCCAAAACAAAGTATTCATCCAACCAAACATCTTTCAAAAGCAACCACAAAAATATCAAAAACAAAGTGCAAACAACAAAGTATCAAACTTTATGACCATTCTTCACATCTTGTGAAAGAAGAAACTTCATCAAAACATCAACTTGAAAAGAAGACCATTGAGCTCAAAGGCTTTGATCAAAAGGAGGAAATTCTTCTATCTAAATAGACAAATCTTTGTCTCTCATAGAGCTTTTCTACATCACCTGTGTCTATACCTTTAAGGCAAATCAAATGAATTTGATCCAGAGTCATTAAACCGTAGAGCTTTTATGCAATATAGATCTTTGAGTTATCACAAAAACCAAGGAGGCAAGATCAATCCCAACTTCTTCCCAAAAATTTGTATCACATACAACGTAGCTCGAGAAATGCCACCAACGCCCAAAAGGGAAGAGGTAGAATTTGTTCCATTTGTGACACAAAGCTTTTATTGAAGTTAAAACATTTTCATCCATTATCTCACTCATACATCATCACTTCATCATCAATCCATTCCAACTCTCAAAACATTAAGAGGTTCTTGTCCCAAGTTCTCTTTTTAGATATTGCTTGAATCAAACACATCACATCACTTTTTAGATTGTTTCTACATCTAGGATAAGCTCATCCTAAGAGACACATCTACGTAGGTTAAAACTAGTTCATGAGTGAGTCCTCTCATTACTAGGTAGTTAAATCTGTAACACATCTCAGATTTCTCTACACCTTATCACATCCAACCTTATCAAAAACAAACAAGCAATTCAAAGAAGAAATTTTGGTTACATCTACCTTAAAAGTGCTAGAGATCCACATGCAACACAATTCACCAACCATCAATCTTTCATTTCATCAACAACTCATCATCATTTTCACTCAACTTCAACAAAGACTTGTAAACAAAATGGCTCACACCCGATCACACTCAAGGCAATGAGAAGAAGAAATTGAAGAAGAAGAGGAGGAAAATCTCAATGAATTCCAAGAAGCACTTGGAGGAAATGCGAATGACAAAAATCCAAGTACTCCCACTCCTACAACAATAGAAAGGGCCCAACATAACCCTCTCTTTAACAGACTTTTTGACGAAATACTCAGGAGCAATGCAGATGCTCACTTTCTAAAGCTCGCTCAAGAAGGAGCAAAACTCCCCTCTGACTTTGATCTTGCCGAATTAAGACAAGCATTGGAACAACAAAGTCGCCACGAAGAGGAAAAAGGTAGAGATCCTATCGGATATAACATTCCTCGAGGTAACCCACCAACTCCTCCTCCAAATGAAATAGAGATGTTGCGGCAACAAGTCAAGAATCTCGCCCAACAACTTCATAGTGGTGTAAAGACTAACCAATTCTCACTCAATGACATCTATCCCTATCCCTTTGATAGGAATCTTTATATGCCACCCTTTCCACGAGGATTCGAAACACCAAAATTTGAAAAATATAGAGGAAAGGGAGATCCTTGCAATCATGTTAGAGAATTTCATTCCGCTTGCCTCGAAGTAGCATATGAAGATACATACCTAATGCGCCTTTTTCCCCAAAGCTTGGGAGGAACAACCACATCATGGTTTTCCTGACTACTAGGTGGCATTAGAACATTTGAGGAACTCATCCAGAATTTCCTAGCACATTACTCTCATAACATTGAACGCGACATCACCATGGCTGATCTATGCAACACTAAATAAAAACCAGGTGAACTATTCTTAGTATTCCTGCAACGATGGTGTCAAATGTCTAGCAGACGTTCTCTTCAGTTACCTAAACGAGAACTAGTGGAAATATTCATTTCCAACTTAAATGAAGAAATGGAATTTCACCTGGATGTCAAAGACACAGACTCTTTTAATGACATGATCACCATGGGTTTGAAATATGAACGGGCCCTCATCAAGAAAGGACTTATCAAAATCTATAATGAACCAAAGGATAGTCCTCGCCCATGCTTCAATAGTGATAAACCAAGATTCTGGAACAAAAATAAGAATATCGTCAACGATGGGGTTGTGGATGCCAAGACTATCAAAAGTGCACAACCTGCGGTTTGATTTGCAGGACAGAATCCTCCACCTCAAAATAACACAAATGTTCCTTCAAATCAAGGTCGCATCACATCTCACAATGAACCTAGACCTTGTCAGCAAAAACAAAAATGAACATACACTCCCTTAGGGTAACCCATTGAAACAATATTGCGACAACTCATTTATCAAAATTTGGTCACTCTACCTAAAACATCAAACTATGAGCCTTAGGTCAAACCTGCATGGTGGAGAGATACTAAACACTGTGATTTCCACCAAGGGAGAGGACACAAGACAAGTAATTGTCGCCGATTGAAAGATCTTATTCAGGATCTTATTGACCGAGGTGAAATTGAAATCGAAGGACATGACCCAAAAACAACAAACAATGATCATCTGATGTTCAAAAATCCACTTCCATCACAATATCAAAGGGGTCCTTCCACTTCCAGGCGAGGCACTGATACCACTGATTATACACAGGCTGCATATAATTACACTATAAATCACCTGTATGATGCCAGTGAACAAGTTGCAACTATAACCATCAAAAATACCAACTCCAATTGCAATGTTGTTACACGTCGCGACAAGGTTACCATTAAGGCAGCTCCACAAGGCACCACCTCCATACCAAAGTAGTACAATCTTGTGGAACAATTAGACAAAACGCCTGCGCTTATATCCATTTTAGAGCTATTGCGCCTATCGCCATCTCATAAAACAATCTTGGATCAAGCACTCCAAAAGGTGTCAGTCCCTGCAAACCTGAATACAAACCAATTTCAAGCCATGGTTGGAAGTCTAAAGTCATCACCTTGTCTCACTTTTTCTGAAAGTGACAACTCTTCCTTCCAACAACCTCATAATGCTTTGCTACACATTGAAGGCTTTATCAACCAGCACAGGATCAAGCGAGTCTTGATCGATAATGGAGCAGGCTTAAATATTTGTACACTACAGTTGGTCATAGCATTGGGATATTCCATTGAATCCATGGATCCTCGCAAGAAGATCACAATCAAAGCCTATGACGATGCGGAACGTTCCTCCAAATGAGCTATGGTACTATCAATCCGAGTGGGCCCTGTGGTAAAGCACATCATCTGTCAAGTTCTGGACCTTCCTCTGCCATACAATCTATTGTTAGGAAGACCTTGGATACATGCCATGCAAGCCGTTCCATCTACCTACCATCAATGTATCAAGTTCCCACATAACGGTGTAGAGATCACAATCCTGGTCGATGCAAATCCCTTTGCATATTGCCATAATATCAGCCATCAACCAGAGATTACCATTCCTAATAATAGAGAAGCCATTTCCTCCACATCATATATAAGTCCCGCCTCTCTTGCCAGTTCGAACACCACTATACCAAAGCAAGAAAAGCTTAAGATGAAAATAACAGAGGAAGGTCCTTGGGAATACAACTTGAGTCAACTCTTTTGTGTGGGACAAATGCCCACTTCTCTTAGAACACATGGTAAACCACAACAGTTACTCCAGCAACCACTAATCACGCCAGCATGTGCTTTGACGCCTTTCATCCTTGAAAAGAGTCAAGAAGAAGAAACCCAAGATGAGGACTTAGCGGAATGGATCTATAAAGATCCCATCACCACTGATATACCACAAGTTAAGCTTCCTACAGATCAATATGGCAAAGGTCTTCTCATTGTGCAAAGAATGGGGTATGATGGTCAGAGTGCTTTGAGATATTGCAAACAAGGACGACATGAACCTCTACTGCCAGAATTAAAGCCCAAAGGTAATATAGGCCTAGGCTTTGAAAAAGAGATCTTTCCTAAACTCAAATTCAAAGGAAAACCCAGCAAACCATTATGTCAGCCTATTACAAAGAGGACACCTTTCATTATCAAAGCAACATCAAACACCATCACAACTACCCCACCAAGGCTTAAAATCCTCGCACAACCATCTACGATGCCAACCATCTCACCAATCAAACCAGTAATCCCATTAGCAACAACAATAACATAAATAGCACCATTAGCAGCAACAACTGTATCAGAACCTGCAACAGCATCTACGACACCAACAGTTCTAGCAGAAGCAACTATGTCAACACTACCGGTACTCCCCGTATTGGATTCCTTAACCCCCATCAACCTTCCTACAATACCGATCATTTCATCTACAAAGGTACATCAACCAATCACACCTGCAGTATTTAACTCAAAAGACATCCCAGTATGGTATAGTAATCGGATGCTGGAAAGTGACTCAGAGACTGACTCACATGAGTGGGAATTTGATTATGTCTAGCTTAATACTTCATATGAGGAAGACACATCACTACCTCCACCATGCAAAGACATCCCTGTTTACGGAGAAGCACAGATAAAGACCTCTTGGGTTCTTGAGCTGGAAACATCTTCCACAGACCCTACGTCTCATCCTACGCCAGATTCTGATAGGGAGAGACCATCAATGACCTTCACCACAATGTCTTAACCCTCTCTGATACATCTAACACACTTAACCTACTCAATGAAGTAATGCCCATTATCCACCCTGAACTCGTTGAATGGAATCAACCAAATCCCCCATGTCTTGACTTCTTCCAAAATGATGAGGCCATCATTGACTTTTTGGAATTAAGGGATAACCTACCAAGCGAGGATCACAAAGCTGGATTCACCATAGAACTAAATAGCGCAACATACTTCGGGGCGGATGCCAAACCTTTTGGCTGCAAAAATATAACAATAAAACATGGATCTTCCAGTGAAAACCACACCGTGGCACTGTTTGATTCAACAAAAGTAAAAAGAAAGAGCATATCCAACGGTGAAAACCTCTCTAAGGTGCCTGAGGATGAAAGGTTTGACATTCTCCCTACTAGTACACAACAGGAACGATCAATGATTCTTATTGAGGAAACCAAAGAATACAATGTGGGGACTCCTAAAAATCCTCACCTCATACATTTAGCATCTCTTCTCACTCCAGAAGAATAGCCTAAATTTATAGAGTTCTTTCAAAAGTGTCAGATCAACTTTGCATGGTCATATGCAGACATGCCTAGGCTTGATCCTAATTTAGTCATGCATCACCTCACCGTAGCAGAAGGATCCAAACCTGTCAAGCAGAAGCTTCGTAAGATGCATCCTCAGATTGCAGTACTAGTCAAAACAGAACTCAAGAAACTCCTAGATGTTGGTTTCATTAGACCAATTGATTATGCAGATTGGATCTCCAACATTATGCCTGTAGGCAAACCAAAAGGGGGCATCCGCATTTGTACTGACTTCAGAGATCTGAATAAGGCATGTCTTAAGGATGACTTCCCCCTACCAAATATCGACATCATAGTAGATTTGACAGCAGGAAATGCCATGCTTTCACTCATGGATGGCTTTTCAGGATACAATCAGATAAAGATCGCACCAGAGGATCAACATAAGACAACCTTCACATGTCCATGGGGCACATATTGCTAGAATATAATGCCTTTCGGCCTCAAGAATGCAGGAGAAACCTATCAACGAGCAATGACCACCATCTTCCATGACATGATGCATAGTATGATGGAAGATTATGTTGATGACTTACTAGCAAAATCACTCACTAGAGAAGGTCATCTCGACATATTAGATAACATATTTGATAGACTGGAAGAATACCATGTTCAACTCAACCTAAAGAAATGTGTCTTTGGAGTAACCTCCGGGAAGCTTCTAGGATACATTGTCTCAAGCAAAGGTAAAAGTAATCATGGACATGCCACCACCAAAGAATATAAGTCAGCTAAGGACATTACAAGGGTGGCTTCAATCCATTCGAAGATTCATTGCACAATTGGCTGATAAGTGTCACCCATTCACACACCTGCTACACAAGAACATCCGCTTTCAATGGGATGCCAAATGCTAGCAAGCATTCTAGATGCTCAAAGACTATCTCATGAATACACCGTTGCTGATCCCACCAAATCCAAGTAGGCCTCTACTACTCTATATATCAGCAACAAGTACAATATTGGGGGTACTACTGGCACAACATAATGCAGAAGGCAAAGAATGTGCCATTTACTACATCTCTCGCACACTAGTTGGTTATGAACTCAATTACACACCTATTGAGCGAGCTTGCCTAGCAATAATATTAGCAGCCACTAAACTGAGGCACTATTTGTTAACACACAAGGTACAACTCATTGCAAAGATTGATCCACTCAAGTATTTACTCAGCAAAGCAACATTGATAGGCCGCTTGGCCAAATGGGTGATGATTCTAAGTGAATTTGACATCGAGTATGTAGACCGTAAGGCTATCAAAGGGCAAGTCATTGCAGATCAATTGGCCGATGCACCCATCATAGGCGATCATCCTCTCATTTCCAATTTTCTAGATGAAGAGATATTCATGATCACAACAGCACAACATGGAAACTATACTTTGATGGTTCATACACTAGGCATGGCTCAGGGGCAGGCATTCTATTTATCACACCTCAAGGTGACAGCATCCTGAAGTCTTACAGGCTCACATTTTCATGCACTAACAACATAGCAGAGTATGAGGCCTTGATCATAGGACTCAGGCTAGCCGTACAATGGAACTTACAAGAACTACAAGTATATGGCGACTCACAACTGGTCATTTGACAAGCAACAAATGAATATCAGACCAAGGATGATAAACTCATGCCATACAAGCAAATGGTGGACACTTTAAAAGCATCATTTCGTACTATCACCTTTGAGCAGATACCAAGAGATCAGAATCGAGCCGCTAATGCTATGGCTACTATTGCATCTCTCCTAGATCTTCCACAGAATTCAACAAGCTACGAGTTCTTGGTAGAATAGCTTTGGATCCCCGCTTATGATATCCCCGAATCTGAGATGATATGTCATCTTGTTGGTTCCGAATCCCCATGGTATGGTGAGTTCTACACCTATCTCCACGATCACACCCTTCCTTCCAACCAATCGAATAACCAACGTAAAACCTTCATTCGCCAAACTGCTCGATATACCATTATTGCTGAAACCCTATACCGACACAGTCTTGATGGTACTCTTCTTTGATGTCTGGAACAAGATGAGATAACAAATGCCTTGGAAGAGGTACATGAAGGAATTTGTGGGACTCACTCAAGTGGTTCGTCACTAGCTAAGAAACTCCTGCGCAATGGATACTATTGGCCATCTATGGAAAAAGACTCATACTACTTTGTCAGAAAATGCAAGAAATCAAGTTCATGGAGACCTGATACATGCACCGGCACAGGAATTGCAACCAATCACAACACCATGGCCTTTTTGTCAATGGGGTCTTGACCTTTTGGGTAAGATTCATCCATCTTCATCCAACGGCCACAAATTCATTATCATCGCCACCGAATACTTCACAAAGTGGATCGAAGCTATTCCACTTACCCAAGTCACTGGCAAGCAGATCGCCTCATTCATCCTCAGTTACATCATCTGCTGGTATGGTGTACCCATGTTCATCATCACAGATAACGAACTTCCTTTCAAAAATCAAGATGTTCGTGAGCTCTGTGAGAAATTTCACATCCAACACCACTTTTCCACCCCCTATTACCCACAAGGGAATGGTCAGGCCGAAGCATCAAATAAAAACATATTAAGAATCCTCAAGAAGACAGTCCATGATGCTGGCCGTGATTGGCATGTTCAACTAAATCCAACACTATGGGCATATCGAACTAGCATTCGAACCCCTATAGGCACAACTCCTTACTCACTGGTCTATGGTGTGGAAGCTATCTTACCTATTGAGGTCGAAATACCATCACTACGAGTTTCCTTGCACAATCTCATTGATGATGAAGCCTATAGAGTATCCCATCTTCAGGACTTAGAGTTACTTGATGAGAAGCGACAAGCTGCATACAACCATCTCAAAGCCTATTAGCAGTGCATGAGCAGAAGCTACAATCACCGAGTTAGACCTCATACATTCGAGGTAGGTGATCTTGTTCTCTGAGAGATTCCTTGCAACCAACCAAACATAGAACATCAGAGAAAGTCTGAATCAAACTGGTTAGGTCCATATGTTATCATTGCTATATTTGGGTCTAGGGCATATCAGTTGGCTACTTCAAAAGGAGAACCACTAGCAGATCCGATCAATAGCATGCACCTCAAACGGTTTTATACCTAAGCTGTACAGAGCATCAGGCTCCCCTGCATACCAAAAAAACAATCCAAAAACATTCAGATACATGTCCCGAAGAAAATACAAAAACATCAAAAGAATAAAGAAAAATCATGCATCCAAACAATGAACAAACACTCCGGTGGCACCTTGGGTAAATGCGATGGTGAAAACTTGGCAAACAGGCACCGCTCATAAAGGCTATGGCTCCATTATCTTTTAGGCTTGTTGCGATCACATTCATTACATACACACATCCATCCATCCAAACCATGGCTTGTTATTTGATCTGCAATCAAAGAAAGTACTTCACGCATCTTGCATCCCGCTTTTTCATAGTCATGTCTAACTTGGGGGCAATGCCCTTAATCTAGTTGATGGAATTGGATTCTACATTACTTGTGAATCATTCAGTTCATCATTCAAAACTGGCTCACAAAATCCAAAAAACATTCAAAACTGTCTCACAAAAACCAAAAACATTCAAAATCACAAAATCCAAAAACAACAGAAAACATCAAAAATCACACAAAAACATGACAACGCATTGTACATACTCATCCGAACAGATACAAAAAAACATTGACAAATACTCGTACGATGATCACTTCTCAAAATTGACCAAAACAATCGACATCAACAATCAAACTGTCTTCAACAAGGATGCATCCTTCCTTACCCAAACAAAGACAAAATGACGTTTTCTTTGACAAGAAAATTGTGTTAAGCTATCAAATACTTGGTTAATTTGTGAGTAATTCATTCATTTATTTGTATCAGGTTCCTACCACATTGTTTGTGTGTCGTCTGCACATTATTCCGATAACGTTCTGGGGCATGTCCTAATGGTGTCTACGTGGGAAGTTCACTAAGCTACGTGATCTTATGCAAAATGCAGTCATAGATCATTACGGCTTGCTAACTACAACGTATACCTCGACCATATGAGCATAAACCATTACCAAGGATCCATATTCTTTTTTCTTTATGTATATACTATTTGTTTGCAGGTACAATGCTCTTCCTTTGGTTCCTCCTACCTCATCCAAATTGGATAAATGTTTTATATCTTATTACGGTATGAACTTGTCTCAGGATATGATCAGCCTAAGATCAAGGAGGACGATCCAAGTCATGCCTAAACAGAGATGATCCTTGTCTGTTCTACAAACAATATTCTGGTCGACTTGACCCTTATATCAAGTCGTTTGTATTAACTTGCTATATAAAATCCATGTAAGAAATACTCAGGTCATCTTGAATCATTATGTCAAGATGCTTGTATTCTCTTCCAACATTTTAAAGCTCAATGATGAAAATAGAGCACTATGGATCGTTATTTCATCTCATCTGTTTATATATTGCATTCTGTTGCATATCACCCATCCATTCACTCATTCATATGTATGATTTATATGCAAATGTGAACATTAAGTTGGTCTTGGATACAATCATGACCGAGTACTCTGATACATCATCAATGCATCGTGCAAAGTCTCAAAAACCTTGCCTTCCTTAGGATCAAATTATCATTACATTTAGTTGCATTTTGCATTAAGTACATTCATGACATTTTAAATTAAATTGCATATAGTTCATTTAGTTTATTGACATTAGTCTTCATTAATCATTTGCATCATTGCATAATCATAAATAATTAGATTCATTCATGGGATCAAATTGGCCTTGATTGTATTAAACCATTTACTATGCATTCATTTAGTGTCAGTTATCAATTATCATTCTTTATCATCCTTTATCCTTTATCATTTGCATACATTCACTTATCTATTCATTAATTGAAAGGTGCATTCATCCATCCATTTCTAAGTATCTTATTATGCTCATGTTAGGATTCATTTACATTGCATTCATTATCCCTTTTTAATTGCATTAAGGTGCAGTTATTAAATCATAAGTTGTAGTACCATCACATTATCATTTTTACTTAATCATATTTAAGCATTTAAAAACATAAAACCATTTGTTTCCAAAAAACATTGGTTCATATCATTTTATATATCCATTATACATATGCATTCACATAGACATTATCATATAAACATTTGTACTTTACATTTTGTTTATCCATATTACATTCATTTAAAAACATCTAGATGCATAACCATACATAACATCATTTATTCAAACATTGCATTAACATCATTGCATAATTATCTCATCATTATATCAAAATAGGAAACACCAAAATCCTATTCATCAAATCATCATTATGCATACATCCTCTTCATGACATTACATACATATAAACAATGCATCAAACAAATCATACATATATAAACCTACATTCATATGTCAGTATCCAACATCATAAATCATCATAAAAACATGCATATAAGAATTATCTCATCAATGCATACATATCCATCTAAGCAATAAACTCATAAACTCATCATCCTCCATAAACATCCATACATATGAAATGCATATCATCAAAATATGGGATCTCCTCATATATATCATCTCATGTCTCAGAGTCCAATGAAGTCTACAAAATCGGCTACCAAGAGCCATCCAAGATACAGTCCAAAAATAAACAATGATAAAATACATATATGTAAAAATGCTCTCTCAGATGCTGTACCACCATCGCCACCTACTCCCCCACTGGTCCTCGCACCATCCGATCTATCTCTCTGTGGAGGCCCCATCAAACCCCCACTCACTCCTGCATCCCCTGATCTCTCCCTCTGTAGAGGACCCATCACACCCACACTGCTCTGCATCCTCTGTGATTGCTCTGATCTGGCCTGCCACATCTATGAATAGCTCAGTGCTTGCTGACTAGCTGGCACCACCTGCTCATATAGCCCTTGCCAGTAATCTATCTCAGCCTATGCTCACCGGATCTCCCTCATCACCTCCCCCTTAGGCCCTTGTGCTCCTACTCCAACTCAGACTCTCTCCTGTAGCTCTGCTAATCTCTCCACCACACTATCCCTCTCTAGCAGCACTACAACCAGCTCTGACTCCCGTGCAAATAGCTGCACATCTCTAGCTGCCACCTCCGCCTCCAAATCCTCTACACGGGTCTGCAAATGTACTATCATATGATCCCTAAGATCTCTAGTGGCTCCCTCCCCTGTATCCATAGCAGCCTCACCTGTATCACCCTCTCCAGTGGCTCTCTCCCCTCTGTCCATCAGGATCTCCCTCTCCATACCTCTACACCTAGTCTAACTCCTCCCTACATCAACGGTCCTTGTGATATCAGCAATGGCAATCCACCTTTCCCTCTCCGCTGAATCTGACTCCCCAACCCACCACCTCCTCCACCACCTCCTCCACCACCTCCTCCTTCATCTCCACCATCTCCTCTCCCTCCTCCACCTACCATCGGTCCTCGACCTCCTGCCCTCCTCCGTCTCCGTCCCCTCTCATCCTCAAAATCGGGCACCGGCTCTGCTGGATCGGATATCGGTAGAATCGGATGCGCCGCTCGGTACTCCGTGTACTCATCTGATACCCCTGCATCCATGACCCTTGGTCGTATGTCCCAAGGTCTCTCCTACAGTGTCTGAAACTTTGACAGTGCCTAGTCATACGACAGCACTGATCCCCATGCATATCTCTCCCGTATCACTCGAGCATACTCCCCTGATCCACTAGGCAGTCCCTATTGCCGTCCAAACTACTTCATCACTCTCCCCGGCACCTATCTCTCTACATGGTACAACATCCTCCCAATGAGGAATCGGGTCATGAATACATAGGGAAGTGCCTCCGCATCATCATCCTAGGGCTCACACTCCAGGTATGATCTCCATATAATTGCATCCAAATCATCTAATGCTCACCGCCACCACTCTAACTTCCCCAGGTGGGGCTGACTCATCATATCGCTATACATAAACATATATGGTTGATCCACTGCGCGGAACCTAAGACTCACTAGTCGAGTCACTGGTAGGTGCTCCCATGCCCAAATATGTAGCAACATCACTCCCACTGCTAAGGAACCCCTCCCACGGTATACCACCTCATGCAGCTCCTGATAAAGGTGCCCCAACACACACGACCCCCAAGCAAATCAAGTCCCCTCGCTAATCATCATTTCGATCACCTACCCCCAACCAATAGCCAACCCATGTGATCACCTATCAAGACACAATAGTCCTCCCACAATATCGACCACGACTGTAGGTAAAGGCTCATATAAAGCAGCTATCTCCTCCCAAGCAATGGAGCCATCATCAATAAAAACATCCTCATCAAAGAACCTCTGAATCGCTAGAGTCCCCCATGAGCTATCATACGTGACCAGCTCCCCCCGAATCGGAATACGCAGGATGTGCCACACATCCTCTAAGGTCACTGTCATCTCCCCCTGTGCCAGATGAAAGGTACACGTCTCGCTGTGCCACTGCTCTGCTAATGCTGTAATCAATCCATGATTCATCCGAATCATGGGCATATGCATCACATCATATAATCCAGTCACGACAATAAAATCGATCTCCGCCTCTGTCAACCGATCCCGCAACCCCTGTGTTGCCGGATGTCTCTCGTGTAACTGCAACACGTGTAGATCCTCCTACACATGGGCATCCATCAATCATCATCAGTTGTTTTATTTCAAACTTTCTTAAGTTTAAACCTAGACTATCAATAGATACTTTGATCAAGTATCTTCGGGTCTCAACAGGTAAGCAATCATGGCAACCTAGACTTCAAACAGGTATTTATCCTAACAATGACCTAAGTCTCATCAGACTGCTATGGTTCAAAACAACTCCCACTTCGTCTCTCTATCCATCCATTTTTGGCATCAGGAGATTATCACACAAACTGGGGCATCCCTTATCTTGCAAACAAAAGCGCTATTTTGAACACAAAAGCGCTACTTACCCACAATAACACTGATCTCCTCACAAAAGTGCTCATTAAGCTATCCAAAAGCACTCAAACTGCAAAAGCACTAAAACAACAGCACAATTGTGCTGATTCATAGCAAAAGCGCTCAAATAGGCACTCAATAGTGCTCATCCATCAAAAGCGCCTAAACTAGCCTACAATAGCGCTACAATTTTCAAAAGCACTCAAACAGCACCTCAATAGCGCCATTGCGGCACAATAGCGCTAGTTAATTGGACAATAGCGCCAAAACATAGTTTCAACACTATTGTTCTGACTCAACTTGGACTCAGCAAAAAGCGTATCAAAAATACATAAAACTTAAAATTTCAAATTCGCGTACCGTTGGTCCGTAGTCATCTGGTCGCTGGAACCGACGAACTCGCTCGAGACGGTGCTCTGCTACTAGTATCGACATCCTGATTGCTACTCGCTCCTCTCAAAAGTCACTGCCAGAGCTATAGTTTCACACTGGTCGCGGTCACAAATGATCCTGTTTTCACCCCTTTCTCCCCATTTAAACCCTTTGCAATCACCATAATTTTCCCCCGCTCGCCACCGTGGTCCCCGTAAACTTCTTGAGCCTCCCATTTCTCCATTTTAACCCCGATTTCTTCTATTTTTCACCCGTTTTACTAACTTCTACTCTTCTACCACCCTGCCAATTTTCATTCTTTTTCGAGAGATCGCCTGATTTTTTGAGATTTTTCGGCCCATCTCTCGAGGGGGCATACCACCCATTAAATTTACATTTTATGGGGTATTTCTTCACACCAGTTTTTCTTTCTTTGAAACAACGTGATAAACCGCACCGTCTCAAAGAGGGGCAAATGTAGTCACATAAATCTGTCCATTTTAATTAAATGAATATTTGCTATTTATTTGATTAAAAATACACTAGCCATGAGTTAACTAATTCATCTTCAAAATATTCTTCTATTAATTAAATAAATTATTCAATTTATTTTAATTAATTCATTAAACCGAATTCACAAATCAATTAAATGAATAAATCATATTTACTTCATTTAATCTCATATTCCTCTTTTAAATAAATTAAATAAAACATTTATTTAAATCATTAAAATCCCCCCCCACTTGTATTTTCTTACAAATGCAACTTGCACACATTTATTGAAATAAATGAATTTTATTTTAATAAAAATCCTATTTTCCCTCACCCACCAAACCCACTTGCAATTCTAATCCCCTTCTAGATTCTTCTAACCCCTTCCTAATTAGCCTAATCCATTCCCTAATTATTGTCACATTCCTAAGCAACATGGAGTCACTTCTCAAAGACTTCAAAGTCTTTGAAAAACATTTAATGCTTTGTGTGTTCAACAATTTAACCTCCAAAGTCTTTCAAAACCACTAATGGCTCTTACATGACCATTAATGGCTCTTACATAACCATTTATGGTTAATTCAACTTCTCTTCTCAAATATTTATTGCTTTGACCATGTTTATCCCCTTTTGCCTTTGCACAAGAGTTTATCCATTGGATAAAAGCTTTATTCTTTAAATAAAGAGTTTATTCATTCAACTAACCTTGACCTTAACTCCCAAGGTCATGTCAAGCATTTAATGCTTATTCTCTCTCCTCTCAACCTATCTCACATTGACACATGTCATCCTAGGATTGGGTTGAAAGCCCTCACATGGATTTGAAATCATTCAATCCTGACCCTTGTTGAGATTGCTCAATCTTAACCATCCATTGCTCCATTTTTCCTATAAATAGAGCCCATTTCTTCATAATCTAGATCCTGAAAACTTGTATGCATTTAAGCTATAGGCATTTTAAGAGAGCATTTTAGCATAATCAACTCATATATTATCATTTTGGTTAAAATAAATCATTTTAGCATCAATAGTATTTAGTATTAGCTTTTTTTATTCACATTTAGAGCAAAATACTTCAATCTCAATCCTCCATAAGCATCCATAGTGCAAAAAGCTACCGAGAGCTACACTATTTTGGAACTTGGAGAGGAGAAGAACAAAGGAGAAGAAATCAAGAGCATGTTAGGAGGCATTTGGAGATGTCTCATCATATTTATTTTCTTAGTTAGATATTTTGTCATGTTTTTGATATCTCTTTTGATATGCCTGTTTAGATTAGTTTTTGATTGATTAACACTAACGATTTCTTATGGTTGTGTGTTATTTATCATTGGCTAACCTTCCCCTTTTGCAAAGCATCACAAAGTGTGCCAAATCATAGAACCACTCCCTTCCAGAGGATAATGGGGAACCTCAAAAGAGGCAACACCCTGAAGATATTTATGGTTAAGAGTATGAGCCCATAACTGATGTTGACTAGTACACCATCGCCAGTAAAGCTTGGTAGCAAGATCTTTCCTATTCAAAATAGCAGAGCATAAACCAAGACCACCCTCCTGCTTTGGTCTACATACAGAATCCCACTTAACAAGGCTCCATTTTGAAGACAACACATTACTGCTCCAAAGAAATTGACGTGAAAGAGTATCAAATTCCTTAAGGAAATACATAGGAGCTACTTGAACAAAGCACCTGTAGATGGGAAGGGCCTGGATAACAGATTTGAGATGAGTCACTCTAGTAGCAGTAGACAACCAACGATGAGTCCAATGAGTGACCTTCTGCTTAAGCTTATCAAGCAGCAACTTCTAGGAGGACCTGGGCTGACGACCAACAACAAGAGGAATACCCAAGTAGACGAAGGGAAGAGACCCAATTTGAAAGCGTAGAATAGTTGCAATCTGCCGCTGGATAGCTTGAGGGTATTAAAGAAGAATATAGAAGACTTCTACTCATTGACTTTTTGGCCTGAAGCCGCTAGATAGATGTCCACAACTTGCCTTAACGATTCAACCTCTCTAATATGAGCCAGTCCCATAAAAGAGGTGTCATCCACAAATTGGAGATGAGAAAGCATAGGAAATCCCCTCCCCCATTGCCACCTATGAATCAAACCTTGTGAAACCCAAGAATTAAGAAGTTGGCCCAGCCCCTCCGCTAGAATAATAAACAAATAAGGAGAGAGCGAGTCCCCCTGATGAAGGTCCCTAGTAGCCCCGAAAAGATCTGAAGGCTCCCCATTCACAATAACCAAAAAGGAGGAAGAGGTCACACAACTCAATATCCAACTCACCTAGCTAGAGGAAAAACCAAAGGCCAACAAAATTTTCTGAAGAAAACTCTATTTAACTCTGTTATAAGCTTTTTCCATGTCCAACTTGATAAACATAGACCTATCTTGAGAGGTTGCCATGGAATGAATTACTTCAGACGCAACCACCACCCCATCTAGAATTTGATGACCTACAACAAAGCCGCCTTGCTCCTTAGAAATTATCACAGGCAAACAAGATTTAAGCCTCTCTGCAATCAACTTCATAATAATCTTGTACACCACATTATAGAGTGCAATAGGTCTAAAGAGATCAAGTCTTTCAACACCTTCCTTCTTAGGAATGAGAACTAGAAAAGTAGCACTCAAGGCACGAAGCATCTACTTACTATGAAGAGACTCCCAAACCACCTCCAACAAATCCAACTTCACGGTATCCCAAAACTCCTAGAAAAAATCAACTGGGAAACCATCAGGGCTAGGAGCTTTCCCCTAGTTCATCCCAAACACCACCTCCTCCATCTTCGACAAAGTCATTGGGCGAATAAGAGAAGCATCCAACTCATTAGAAATTAAAGAGGGGATGCAAGCAAGGACCCTATTCTCATCAACCTCAGCAAGTAGTGAATCCTTAGTGAACATATTAGAGTAGAACTGATGAGCCTCTCTAGACAAAGGTTGTTGCGAAGAGATTGAAAGACCCTTAGAGTTAACCAGAGAAGAAATAAAACACTTATTTTGACGAGCTTGCACCGAATGATGGAAAAAGCCGTATTCCTATCACTCTCTTGAAGCTAATCAATCCTAGCCTTTTGATTCCAGAAAATCTTCTCACGAAGCTCCCACTCCTCCACCAATTTCAGAGCCTAGGCCTCAGCATGCCCAAGAGCCTCTGAGAATCCCAAATCCCAAATCTGGTAGGTAATAAATGTATATGGTGAAAATGGATAACAATAATAACAATATTGAAAGGCTAAATGAATTCAACCACAAAACCCTAGCCTAACAACAACAAAGATCCACCATAACATATGAAGATTACCTAAGACAATGCAAATCAAATGAAATCACAAAGATTATACCATCACATGACCAATAGGGTTTGGATCTCCATTCTTCCTATCTCCATTAATCTTGCTTGATATATTTGCTCTCAGATTTTATGTGCACAAGAGCTCAACAAAGAACGAAATGTGGTTGCAAGTAGGATCGCATATGCCAAGTAGTCAATTGATCAAGTAGTTAGAATGATTGATTAGGGTTTGATAATGAGGGAAGCATCTCCTTATATAGAAGACACTATATGAAATGGAGGGATAAGATTGAGAGGTGTAAAAGGAGGTCGGCTATGATTAGAGGGTAGGTAAAAGAAATAATAAAATAATGAAAGGGGTAGGTAGTGTATGAATTAAGAGATGAATGACATGTGTCATGGATAGAAAAGGCTAATGAATTAATTAAATAAATAAAGATTTATTTAATTAATAGAAGAAGTGGGATAATTAAATAAATAAGATATTTATTTAATTTAGGATAAAAGATAATTTAAATAAATAAAAGTATTTATTTAAATAAGAAATAAGGCTAGAAGAGGATAAATGAATTAATTAATTAAATAAAGATTTATTTAATTAATAGAATAATTAGGCTAAAGTAATTAAATAAATAAAAATATTTATTTAATTAGACTGGACAATTTTAGGTGTCTACATTTTGCCCCTCTTTGAGATAATGCAGCTTGTCGCGTTGTTTCAAAGAAGATAATATGAACTGATACAAAGTTGCCCCAAGATGGGAATGATATGCCCCCTCGAGAGATTGGATGAAAAAATATCTGAAAAGATCGCAGACAATCTCTCGATAAGAAAGAAAGGCTAGAATGGACTAACCGGATAAAGTGACAAAGTCACGGGATAAAGAAGACTGACTCGGGAAACGAAGGCTAGGGGTAGTTTATAAGATAGACCACGGGGGAAAATACATCCTCATTGTCATCTACACATCCACGAGAGCAGAGTGCAGAGCGAAAAAAGAGCAGCAGCAGTCAGCAGCGATGGCATTGGTTCACAGATTTGATCGCGTTCACCGATTTCAGAGGCCAATAGAGGCAGGAGAGTCAGTAAGTACCACAAAACCTCCTTGTACTTTGATGCATTTATTGTTGTCATTAATGCATGCTAGGTAATGTAATAAATGCACATTTATGTCAGGAAAACGCGTTTGTGTCCAAAAAATGTGAATTTGTGTCTTCTAGGTCAAATCAACAGTTCTGTGATGAAGATACGCTGTCGATTGGATAAGCTGCTGAGAGGATACACTCAAGCATAGGCCCTAGGATAAGATAGATCAAGGTACTTTGTGATGAACAGTGAGTACCAAGATATAGTACTTTGTGATGAACAGGGAGTACTAAAATATGAGCAGCACTTTGTGATGAACAGTGAGTGCAAATGTGAGCAGCACTTTGTGATGAACAGGGAGTGCCAAACATGTAGTACTTTGTGATGAATAGGGAGTACCACTAGGATAGAAGCAACACTTTGTGATGAATAATGAGTGTCACTAGGACTGAGATGATTGATTTGTGTGACTGCAGGAGTATTTGCCTATGCTGGAGTCACGGGAGAGATTCCCATCGACTTAGAGATTGAGACCTGAGTTGACAGCCGAGGAGCGAGCTGCGATCGAGGCTATGGGATTGAGACATGTGTTGTATGTGCGTAAGTTTCAGGTGAACATGGGACTATTGACTGCATTGGCGGAGAGATGGCACTCCGAGACATGTACATTTCATTTGCCGATGGGTGAGATGGCAGTCACCCTTGAGGATGTATATAGGATTTTGCGGATACCGATCGACGGGGAGCTGATTCCGTATGATCGAGATGGAGACAGGGATGCCCTTAGATGAGCGTTCTAGGATCTGGGACTGGAGATGAGGGTGGGACATGTGGCATGGTATACCATGACATGGATAGGATTAGCACTACCAGTAGTATTGGCAGGAGTGATCAGTGGGTTCCCCTGTCCGAATAGGGCGACACGAGGGGTGGTTGTAGAGGACACAGGGGCCAGATATGCCTATGTTCTATAGGTCGGGGAGGAGATTGCCTACTGGCGGGATCTCTATTATGGTGCAGTGCTAGCGGATCAGCAAGCGAGGACATCTAGTGGTGGGGTTATGGGTCCTCCACCACCACCAGATAGAGGGGACATGAGGGATTATCCTGGGGCGGATCCTTCAGGGGCTCAGATTCCATCGAGGCTAGGCAGCTCTGAGGGAGGGAGTTCATCATAGCCATAGAGGGCTCCCTATGTATCAGTATTGTACCATTTTTGTATGATGATGTAGACACCTTCGGGTGATTGTAGCCATATGATTTTTGACATCATTGTATCATGACACTTTATATATATATATGAGATGATTCATCTTTGTGGCAACTATATGCATGCGTACCTATGTGATGAGATGTTTCATGATGTATGCTTATGACATGGATGCAAATATGTATATGATGCAATGCAATATTTTTGTTCTTTTATGTTTTATGTGTATGCATGATGCAAATGTGAATGTATGTAATGCAGATGAATATGATAATGCAAATGTAAATTGTGCTAATAGGTGTTGTGTGTAGGATGTGATGTAGTTGTGATATCTATATGTATGTATGAAATGCTTATATGTGGTAATGCAGGTGCAACTACATGAAATGCAAATGTTTTTGGTGTGTCATTATACTCAGTCATGTGATAGCAGGCTACACGGACTCAAGAAGAACGATGGAAGTCAATCAAGAAAGGGGATGGAAGATAGAAGATATGAAAGTGAAAGAGCTTCTTGTGCATTATCATCATTGAGCTTTATTATGGCAAGTAGGTTATGACAATCGAGGCATATGTTTGACCTAGAAAGTCATTGTACCTGTTTGCATGGAGATAAGATAGTCACAACAAGGAATGCCCCAGTTCATACTAGACTCACAGTGTCCTCATATCCTTGGACAAGTCATAGCATTACTAAGAGACAATCCACAGACAACAAAAGAAAATAGGTGACGATACCCCATCCTCGCCTTTCTAGTCAAAGACATCCTAGAGATAGAATCTCTAGTCAGAGACATCCTGGAAAAGCTAAAAGACATGTCACCAAAAGATAAAATCAAAAGAAAACCAAGACTCAACACCAACATCCACTGTAGCCCTCAAGTTTAGTGTCTCTTGTCACTTGTATAAGTCTTATTTGATTGTGGTCACAATGTTTACTTTCACAAAAAGGATAGATAGCATGGAACCATATGTTGTCTGAGTCTGTTGAAAGATTTGATTTGTTGAAGCCCATTGTTGCTGTTGTGTCTCATCTGAAACTGACTGAATCCATGAAATTGATACTTTATTGTGGAGAAGATGAAAGTTTATTGTGGATCTATGAAGCAAATGTTGCTTTATTGTGGATTGTGCGCGGATAGACTGAAGGAAGCTGGAAGAAATTGTACTCCTTGAAACATGTGATGTTCTCAGTTCCACACCCATCACTAGATGTAGGATTTGCCTTAGCCACAGATAGGAGCTGATTTATTATGGATGGAAAGGGAGGTGAAAAGGGAGGTTTATTATGAATGGCTAACCAATCTTGGGTAGATCAATAACAAGCCATGATGGGAATGGGTAAGTTTATTATGGATGAATTGGTCGTGAGTGTGTGCAAAGTGAAAGGATGAGATGGAATCCTGAAGGAGGGAGGAGCAATGTCCCTACACATGGCGCTGGTGACCCAGTTTTCACCATGGTACTTGCCCAAGGCGCCACCAAAGTGGTTTTCACCGTTGGACGAAATTATTTCTCTTTACTTTTTTCAATTTTTCAATGTTTTTTGTGTCACAAGGCACCTGTTTGCCAGGTTTTCACCAAGTAACGATTTTTAATTTTTATGATTTTTTTTGTATTTTTGAAATTTTTGAATTTTTTTGTATTTTTTGAATTAGGATACTCTGAAGAGCTATGTGTAAAACCTGTGAAGGTGCATGTTGTTGATAGGATCTTCCAAAGGTTCACCTTCTGCAGTTGAGAGCTGATATGCCCCAGATCCATATGCTACTGTAATGATGTAAGGACCAAGCCAATTTGGTTCGAACTTGCCCTTCTTCTCTCTGTCTTGCTGATTTTTAAGATTTTCTCTGAGAACTAAGTCACCTACCTCAAATGTGTGAGGCTTGACTTTATGATTGTAACTGCATTGTTCCTTGACTAAATGATGTGTAGCTTGAGTGTCTGTCTTCTTTGATGAAGGAATTGCGATAGAATTACTAGTGTGTGGACTACACAAGCCCATATGCATGTCACCTAAAGAAGTTTGGGCATCCCTGATAAAAAAGTCCTGCGAGGAAGCTCCATTAAAGGTCCATGATGTATCGCTAGAAGGGGATGGATGTGTGGAACAAGTGGAAGAGTTATGAAGGCTTATGATTGTGAAAAAAAGTGAAAGTAGGATAGCATGATGGAGACTTAGGATCAACAAGTATGCTTTTTGACTTAAAATTTTAGAGCTTTTGCTCCCAGTTATTTTGGTATTAGTGGAGATCAACTCTTGCTCTTTTTGCTTCATAGGATTTTTATCCTTGACTTTGATCTTTGTGGAGTCCGGTAGCTTTTGATTTTGATTTGGACTAAAGGACTTTTCTTTATTATTGACTTTTAAGTTTTTCTTTTCAAATCTTGATTTTTCATCCCCAATTAGTAAGGGCTTTTGTAATTCTTGTTGATTCAAGTCTGGGAGAGAAGTGGAAATGGAATGAGCAGATGATATGGTAAAGCTATGTGAGTTCTCAAGAGGGATGGCGATATGCTCAATAGATTCTTTGCTAGAACCACTCTTAAGACTATTGATATCACGAGATGCTTGCACCACTAGAGGAGATTTGCATTCAGACTTAGTAGCCACAATACTAGGTGGTTCACACCCAATTCCTTGGCATTGCAAATTGTTTGTACATTGTTCCTGTCGACTGAATACCTTAGGAGATAGTGGGAGTTGATCAAAATGAAAGATATACTCACCACATCCCAGGTTTTTAAACTTGAACTTTTCTTTGTGCTATCCTTGTTTTGATGTAGAAGCTCTCAAGGATTGTGGATCCACATATGCTGATGAAGGAATAGCTTCTCGATTGACTGGGATTGTTATTTCTGATCGAGGTCGCAGATTGTTGCAATATATGAATGGATTAGGATCACCATTAACTATTATTTCAACTCCATTGTGAGGAAACTTAATGCATTGGTGATATGTAGATGGGACTGCCCTCATTTCATGAATCTAAGGACGTCCTAGCAATATGTTGTATGTGAGATCAAGATCAAGTACTTGACAAACCACATCCTTTCTAACTGGCCCAACTCTAAGAGGTAAGGTGGCTGTACCCTTGGATGAACGCTCTTCATCATCATATGCTTTGATGGTAATTTTTTTTGTAGAATTCATAGCTTTATCAGAATATCCCAATTGTTTAATTGTGCTCAATGTACAAATGTTTAGACCAGCTCCTCCATCTATCAAGACTCGTTTTATTCGATGTTTATGTATGAAGGCTTCAATGTGTAAAGGTGCATTATGTGGCTGACTTATGAAGGCATCATTGGCTTCTATGAATGTAAGGGAGTGTGGAATGGAAAGGTATCCCACCATGGCTTGAAACTGGTCCACATTCAGATCAGTAGGAACAACAGTTTCTCTCAAGATTTTGTCAAGAATGGATTTATGTGCGGGGGATATGTGCAAGAGTTCAAGTATGGAGATGAGCGTGGGTGTCTTCCCTAACTATTCTACAAGGTCATACTGAGGTTTGGTTAACGAGGAAGCGGTGTTTTTAGCTGGAGCACCTTGCAAAGTGAATTTACGTCGGCGGGTTGTAACATGACATTCAGAGGTAGGTTCAGAAGAAGATCCAACGCCTTTTAGAATGATCTTGGGTCTCTGGGTAGAATTCTCAGGGGCTTTGTCCTTGATGATAATGGTAGAGACATAATTGTCCATCGAGATGTGATTGATAGTTGAATCATAGTTATAAGATGTTTTGGTATAGTTGGTTTGGTCATTTGTGGCTACAGCTTTTCCCTTGTCATGCTTTGGGAATGGTTCCTTAAACATTTCATGTTCTTGATTGGATGAGTGTCCTTCAATCTCAATGTCACCTCTATCAATGAGATCTTGTATGACGTTCTTCAGTCGATGGCAATTTCCTGTCTTATGACCTTTGCTCTTATGAAATTCACAATATTCATCATCATTCCACCAATTTGGCTTGACCTTTGGTTCATATGGAGGAAAATCTGGAAGTGTGATTACCTTGTTTGCCACTAGCTTCTTGAAGACTGACTCAAGTGGTTCTCCCAATGGGGTGTACTTTCTTTGTCATCTAGAAGTTGTTTGAGTATTCACTTGATTGTTTGTAGAACTTGATCCAGAAAAAATGAATTTGGGTCGCACTGTGTTGGCATCAACAACACCATCATTGACTGTGTTCTTGTTTTTATTCCAAAATCTTGGCTTGGCTTTTCCTTTAAAGTCATCTTTGTTTTCCTTGAATATCTTGGTGACTCCTTATTCAATTAGGACCTTTTCTGTCGCTAAGCCTTTTTCAATGATGTCCTTGAAGGTGGACAAACAAGCTTTCCTTAGAACATAGCCAATGTCTTTGTTAACATTCTGGGTGAACATCTGTACCATTTGTTTTTGTGGAATTTCACAAGAGCATCTGCTAGCTAGATTCCTCCATCTTTGTAAAAATGATGCAAAAGATTCTCCATCTTTTTGCTTGGTGTTGCACAAAGTAGTGACTGATATGTCTATCTTTATGTTGTAGGAGAAATGTTGAATAAATACCTCTGCTAGATCACCCCATGACTTAATACCAGGTGGGAGTTGGGAGAACCATTCCATAGCTTGATCACCTAAGCTTTGTGGGAATAATCTCATCAAATATGTCTCTTTTGCTGCTACCTCAATGCAAGCTATGAAAAATTGTCTTATGTGTGCCTTAGGATCCCCTTTTCCTCTATACTTATCAAATTTAGGCATCACAAAGTGTGTAGGAAAAGGAGGCATTGGAATGCTCTTGTCAAATGGATAAGGACATATGTCTCTCATGGTGTATGTTGGCTTTGGTGTATTTATGTCCTCCATTTTTTTTTGTAAGTCCCTGATTTGTTGCTCCAAATTGCTCTTAGGTGGAGATCGACTTCTTGGACCATACCCTATGCTTGAGGCACCAATTGGAGGAGGAGCATGTTGCATATATGGATGATATTGATCATACACATGTTCATATGGAGGAGGTATATAGTGATGCTGCATACATGGACCACTTGGTATAGATTCATGTTGAGGAACGAAATATCTATTTTGTCCATGTATACCATACTCTACAGGCATGTCGTGTTCTAATGTGTTGACACGGGGTTTCCTTGTGTCCAAATTGTGAGCATGCCTTTGAATATCCAATTTCTTTGGTGGTTGATCCTTAGCATTGATATGTGATTGAGCATATTTCTCTGCATAAGAATTCCATAATGGTCTGCGAAGGTGAGTATCATATGCTTGACCATGTGTGTATGGGACCTCTGGTTTTTGAAACAAAGATGATGGTGATTCAGGCACAAGATGTGATCTTCTATTGCCTCCACTATTAGGTCTCCTTTGATCCATGTTGGAGTGAGGTTGTTGCAAAGGCCGATTTTCCATTATTTGAGACATGTAAAAATCATGAGGTATTTTGGCTCCACTTTGTGCCATCATTTGTAAGAAGTATTGTCTATCCCTCCTCATTATTTCCTCAATCAATCAATTGAAGCAGGGATCCATTATGGATTCTTCCACATCGGCTAAATGTACTGCAAAGTTGTCCATATCATCATTGTGTGTATCATTGTTGTTTGTAGTGTCCATGTTCTCAACATTTGGAATGTTTCTATAGGCATCCATGTCAAGTAATGTAGTATGATCAGAATTGAAAAAGATATCATTGTCATACTCATAAGAACTCATGTTTGCGGACTCTTGAGCCTCTTTAGTTTCTCTCCTAGATTTTTGAAGGCAGGTTTCAACCATGAACTAGGTATTGACCAAGATGTGCAAGACTAGATGAAAATGGAAAGAGTATGGAAGACTAAGAGTTGGATGGAATGTAAATGAATCTGAAGTGTACTTGCAATGTCCAAAGTGTAAGACCAAGTATGTATGTAGTAGAGTAGGTGTGGCTTCCAAAGAGAGGATAGTTTCTCTTGATGAGGTAAGTTGACCTTGACTTTAAGTAAGACCAAATGAGACCCAAAGGTGATAGACCTTGATGAGGGACCACTTAGCAAAATGTTGTTGTATGTAGTGTGTTGACAAAGTATGATGAGGACAAGCAAGTGACCTTTTGACTCAAGTTTAGACAAATGTGAATGTAATGTAAGGTGTAAAGCAATGATAGATTTTGTGAGACCCAAAGACAAGTTGAATGCTAGATGAAAACCTAGAGAAACAACCTAGGAAGCTCAAGAATTCCAAAACTGATTGCTCTTGTTTGCTGGATTGTAAAATTTTTCCAATTTCTGAAGTTGTGACCAAATCTGAATGTTTGACTGTTTTTCGTGACAAGAGGACACAATGTTGATGAGGACTCAATGTTTGCAAGTGTTTAGACTCAAAATGACTCCAAGAAAAGTGTGTTGTTTGATGTAAAAATGTTTTGCATACACTTGAAGACACAAAAGACACAATGTTTTGCTGTTTGGTCTTGAATGTTTTGAATGTTTAAAATAAGTCAAGCACAATTCTTATGGCTGGCCAAGACAATAGTTGTTGATCCCACATGAGGTTTTACCCTCGAGGCTACACTATTCAGAGCAGATACTTAGATGCTTGACCTCACTGGCTCCACCCTCGACACTCGCTTCTCGGGTCAGCCAAGCATCAGTCCCCATGAAAACTCCCCGTGGTGAACTTTGTATCTCTACTAAGAACTGTATGTGTGTGGGCCACTACCAGAGGTCCGACCTCCTGCCTCAACAACTAGAAGGATTTTGGCTTCTAAAACAAAAAGGTGCTAGTAAGGGCATCCTCTCGTGTGGCCACACATGTGGCACTTTTAGCTCTATAAATACAAAAGGCTCCCAGCTGGTAGGGGTTACGCCCTACAACTGATCAAATAAATTTGATCAAACGGGTTTATGGGGGGACATAGTGTTGGTATGAACTAATCAACACACGTTATCCATAGTTTTCACCATGAATACAGTTGTTTATAGTGGTTCGAAAGAGGTGGGTTTTCCTCACTATCACTTGGGTCATTCTCTTCTCACTAGTAGTCCTAATGACCACACGAGAAGACAGGCCCTCTAAAGATTAAACAAAAAGAGCCTATTGCTCAAGACACAAAAGACAATGATTCAATTTTAGTGCACCAATTGAAGTGTTTGCTAGTCTATGAAAACAAGGCACACAATAAAAATCCAAAAACCCTTGCCAAGGACTTGCAACAAAGATTTATTAGTAGTTTGGATTGTTTCAAATGATCACCCCTTCCTGCAAGCACACAAATTAGGTAAATTTTAGATCCAAAAGACTTTGTGAAATAGGGGCCTTCAACAATGTGTTTTGTTGACCAATTCAAAGATCTGATTCATCATAAAAAAAAGACCACCTGTAAAATTTCAAGATATTTCCAGAAATGTAAGAAAATCCAAAAAATTTGCTAATTTTCTCCAAAAATTAATTTTTTTATGAAAAATCATAAAAAATTCATATAAAATGCAAAATCTATCCAAAAAATCTGAAATTTTTACTCGAGAGTTCTGATGATCTTCCAAACCTGTACAAAATTTTTTTTGCAACAAATCCAAGCAGTTTGTGAGATATGAGTAAAATAATGTAAAACCCTAATTTTCAAAGATCTGATTTTTGAAGAATAATTTTGCATCAAATTTAAAATCACAAAAAAAAAATCCTATGTATATTTTTGACAGATTTCCAAGAATGTAAGAAAATCCAAAAAATTCACTAATTTGCTCTCAAAATTAATTTTTTATGAAAACTCATAAAAAATTCATATAAATTGACACAATGATCCAAAAAATCTAAAATTTTTACTAAATTCTTCTAATACTTTTCCTGACTTCTACAAAAAAATTTATGTCAAAATTCAAATCTGTTTGTGAGATATGATCAAAATAAGGAAAAACCCTAATTTTTAAAGATCTAATTTTTAGGGAAATATTTTGCATCAAAATTAAAATCACAAAGAATAGATCCTGTGTATAATTCTGAGTGATTCTAAAAATATAAGAAAATCCAAAAAATTCTCTCATTTGCTCTCAAAATTAATTTTTTTATGAAAAATCATAAAAAATTCATAGAAAATGAAAATGTGCTCCAGAAATTCTGAATTTTGTATTGAGAGCTCCTGATACTTTCTTCAACCTGCAAAAAACATTTGGTGCAAAATTTCCTAGCCATTTGTGAGATATGATTGAATCTCTCCAAGATCTTGATTTTGTGTCCAAAACTCTAGCTGCACAAGGTTATTCTCCAAATTGTTTTACAAAACAACAATATAGGGTTAGAAAAATCTGCAAAAAAATATAGATCTAACAAAAATCCATGTCCCATCGGGCATGCCAAAATGTATATGGTGAAAATGGATAACAATAATAACGATATTGAAAGGCTAAATGAATTCAACCACAAAACTCTAGCCTAACAACAACAAAGATCCACCATAACATATGAATATTACCTAAGACAATGCAAATCAAATGAAATCACAAAGATTATACCATCACATGTCCAATAAGGTTTGGATCTCCATTCTTCCTATCTCCATTGATCTTGCTTGATATATTTGCTCTCAAATTTTATGTGCACAAGAGCTCAACAAAGAACGGAATGTGGTTGCAAGTAGGATCGCATATGCCAAGTAGTCAATTGATCAAGTAGTTAGAATGATTGATTAGGGTTTGATAATGAGGGAAGCATCTCCTTATATAGAAGACACTATATGAAATGGAGGGATAAGATTGAGAGGTGTAAAAGGAGGTCGGCTATGATTAGAGGGTAGGTAAAAGAATTAATAAAATAATGAAAGGGGTAGGTAGTGTATGAATTAAGAGATGAATGACATGTGTCATGGATAGAAAAGGCTAATGAATTAATTAAATAAATAAAGATTTATTTAATTAATAGAAGAAGTGGGATAATTAAATAAATAAGATATTTATTTAATTTAGGATAAAGGATAATTTTAATAAATAAAAGTATTTATTTAAATAAGAAATAAGGCTAGAAGAGGATAAATGAATTAATTAAATAAATAAATATTTATTTAATTAATAGAAGAATTAGGCTAAAGTAATTAAATAAATAAAAATATTTATTTAATTAGACTGGACAATTTTAGGTGTCTACAATAATAGCAAGGCGATCCCACGCTTCTCTTTTTCTAGCCCGAAAATTACTAAAACATGACCTATTCCATCGCTTAAGATGATACTTAACATATTTCAGCTTCTTAACCAAAAAATACATAGTTGAACCATACGTAGGGGCACCATCCCATCACCACTGAGCAACAAGATCACCCAAGGACGGATCACATAGCCACATTATCTAGAATTTGGAAGAAGGATTCTTAGGATTTGGGAAAGCTGAAGTCGAAAGCTTAATAGGCCATTGATCAAAGCCACGCAAGTCAAGAATCTCAGAGAAAATGACCAAGCTACCTCTAACCCAAGAGCAAGAGACAAGGAAATGATCAAGCCACTGAGAGATCGCTTCAGGCCCACTCCTTCTATTATTCCAAGTGAATATTTTGTTAGAGGGTTTTACAGCCACCAGAGCCAAAGAGTCCACATTAGTCTAAAACAGATCTGAAGCACGACCAAGCCTAGGCATCCCTCCCCGTTTCTCCTCCAAGATCAACACAGCATTGAAATCACCAGATAAGATCCAAGGCAGAAAGGGAGCACAAGGCCTAACATATTTGATATGAGCCCAAAGCTGGATTTTACCACGGATGTCAATCAGAGCATAAACATTACTAACCAAAATAGTCTCACCAAATTCCAAAACCGAAGCCACCACAAAGATAGCAAACTGGCTTGAAATCCACCAATGAGGAACAACCTTACGAGGATCCCAGAAAAGAGCCAAACCCTCAAAGGTTCTCCTAGACCCAATACCCCGACACTGGCCAGAAAACCAAATACGAGGGGAAAGTTGAAGCATGAGGTCCACCTGAAGCTTAGTTTCCTTAACAAAAAAGATATCAGGAGAATGAACAACAATCAAATCTTGAATAACTTTTTGACGGGAGGTGCTATTCAACCCCCTTGCATTCCATGAGAGAATAATCATGAGGAAGGTTGACAAAAGTGGGCCTCAAGAGTCTTAACAGACCCAGATTCAACCAACAGGTCCCCAGTAGATTTAAGCTTGTTTGCATCCTTCTTACGACTAGCTTTTGAAGAATTTTCAAAATTCTCTTTCTTGAGAGGGCGTTGCAGCACCCCCAAAGTAGGAGATGATCCCTACCCTTTACCTGAAGAGAACACTACCTTAGCTAAATCTACTAAAACAATATTATCATGCACATTTGCAGAGGCCCCAAGAGGCACAAAATTCCCCTGCTCCAATGCTAGAGAAATATTCAGAACAACAATCGCCCGCTTCAGCCCTGAATCTAGCCCAACATCCATACTAGTGGCTCTAGAAGAGATCTCAATAGGAATCCCTTCCTCCAAAGCCTGATTATCTAGGACCTCTAACTGATTGAAACCTTGATCACTCTGTCTATCTTTATAGGTCCGCTTCTGACCCCTCCCTTTATTTTTCTGCTTAACATGAATAAAGCCATCCTTATCGGGCCCACCCTCAACCACAGATGCCTTACCTTTATCCCCCTTCTCCACCGAAGGCCCTGAAGAAGGAGAGGAAGAAGCACCTGCTTTTTTGGGTGCCCAAGGACACTGGCATTGAAGGTGTCCATACTCATGACAAAAGTGGTAACGAAAAGGAAGGGACTCATAATCTAGCGGTTGAATCCACAAGGTAGAGCCAATACAAATTTCCAAAGAATCTGGAAAAGGGTTATTTAAATCAATTTCAACACAAATGTGAGCATAAGAGAATACCTTTTTATCCAAAGTATTCTTAGCAATGGCAACTGACTTCCTCAACAAAGCACCAATCCGGAGCAGAATATCCTCCCTCCAAAACTCCAACGACAGCCATGGAAGACGAACCCAAACAGGAACCTGTGTAGGAAGATCCTCTATCACATTAAAACCGCCATGCCAGGGCTTAATGAACAAGCCAACATGATTGTAAAAATATGGTCCTCCCTCAAAAACATGATTATGATCTGAAATGCAAGAAAAATCAACCATGAAATAGCCATTCGTAGCCACCAATAGAGAGAAATCCCCTTCAACCTGTCAGGTTCGACGGATCGAAGACTCTAACGCCAAGAGAGGGTCATGAATACCCAAGAACTTGCGGATTAGAACATGTTGGCTCCTGTAAGATATGTCCTTCTGAACCAATTCGGAAGAAATAACTAGAATAGGTCGATCTTGACTCCGCGGCAGGCACCCGTTCACTTTCTTGAGCTTAGAGCTCTCACTCACAAAGGAAGAATCCAACTTTTGTGCATGCATGTGTACCAAAAAATTATGAGATGGCTTTGGCCTAGCAAGCACCAGTCTTTTGGAAGCCTCTATCATACCTCTTCACCGAAACCCAACACCCAACCCACACCGCAACACCCTCTCCAAACCCACACCACTTCCACTACCCACAACCCACATCCCCCAAACCACCACATCAAACACCCCCCAACCCCAACACAACAAGTAAGAACCCAGCCCCAACCTGTTACAGGCCACATACACCTAGCAGTAGCTTGCGCAAGAACATGCACGCACCTTGGGATGGATCAATGTTATAATCATAAACAATTGTATCAAAATTTCACTTTCTTAGAAATGTCTTGAAATCTTAGAAAGTTCGACATCAAAGCAGATGAAGGTATATTCCTAGGATATTCTACAAAGAGCAAGGCTTATCGATGTTACAATAAGAGATTGAATAAAATTGTTGAAAGTGCAAATGCGAAGGTTGACAAAAATATTTCCAAAGACTCTAGTATACAAGTAAGATTTGAATCTGACGAGTCTGCAAGAAGAGAAGAAGAAGAGAAGACAAGAGAAGAAGATAAGAAAAAAGAAACTTAGGTTGCTTCGACAATTGCATCTAATACTTCGAGGTATGTACAGGAGAATCACTTTGAGAACCAAATTATAGGAGACAAGAACATAGGTATTATTACAAGAAGTAAAGTTGTTGAAGAACAAATTCTACTATGTTTACTTTATGAAGTTGAACCTAAGATAGTTGAAGAAGCTTGTAAAGATCAAAATTGGATGAAGGCTATGAAGGAAGAGGTAGTCAAACTTGGGAACTAGTCCCTAGACTAACAGATAAGAATGCCATTGAAACAAAGTGGGTGTTCAAGAATAAGTTGGATCAAGATGGATGTGTTGTAAGGAACAAGGAAAGATTGGTATGCAAAGGTTACACGCAATTTAAAGGCATTGATTTTTGAAAAAAATTATGCTCCTGTTGCCAGAATGGAAGCTACTATGATATTTTTGGCTTTTGCAACATGTAAAGATTTCAAAGTTTATCAAATGGATGTGAAATCAACATTTTTGAATGGGGAACTAAAAGAAGTCTAGAATAAACAACCAATAGGATTTAACTTGTCAAATGATTCAAATATTGTTTGGAAATTGAAGAAGGCACTATATGGATTGAAGCAAGTACCTAGAGCTCGGTATGGAAGGCTAGACAAGTATTTATTGAATCAAAATTTTCTAAAAGGGGCTGCCAACAACAATATTTATTTTAAAGTTGAATCAAATAAGATCCTAATTGTTGTTGTATATGTGGATGATATGATATTTGGAGGAAATAATGGTATGTGCAAGAAGTTTTCTAGTGATATGCAAAAGGAATTTGAAATGTCCATGATTGGTGAGTTGAATTTTTTTCTTGGATTGCAGGTGAATCAAAACAATAAAGGTATTTTTATTTCTCAGTCAAAATATGTTAGAGGGTTGTTGAAAAAGTTTGGTTTGGAGAATTCTAAACTGGTATGTACTCCTATGACAACTAAATGCAGTTGATTAATGATGATAAATCTCCTTAGATTGATGCAAGCAAGTACAAATCGATGATTGGAGGACTGTTATGCCTAACTACTACCATATTGAATATCATGTATGTTGTTTTCCTTGCAGTTAGATTTCAACAAGATCTTAAATAGTCACATGTTGCAGTAAAGAGAATTTTTAGATATCTAAAAGGTACAAAAGATTTTGGATTGTTGTATCCTAGAGGATCATATTTTACTCTAAAAGCTTATACTGATGCAAATTGGGTAGGAAGTGTTGATGACAGAAAGAGTGCCAGTGGAGGAGCATTTTCCTTGGCTCCCAGTTAGTTGCATGGTTAAGTAAAAACAAGGTTGCAGATATCTTTACAAAGGCTTTGTGCAAAGATACTTTTGAATCTCTATTGGAAGTTGGTGGTGACACCCCTTCCTAATTTGAACTAAGTGCATTTAGTAGTGCATTAGTCCAAGCATCTTCATTTATATTTTAGTTTGGAATAATGATTGGGGATTCCTCTTAGGGGGAGCTATGTGAAATCCGAAGATGGTGTAAGTGTTGAGTTGTTGCTCACCTTTGTCTTTGATGTCAAAGGGGGAGAGATTGGAGATATTGGAGATGTTTGTGGGAGATATGAGTTAATTTTCTAAGTTTGTGTTTGTCATTGATGAATATTTCCATCAATGAAAAAGGGGGAGATTGTTGCAAATATGAAGTTGATGGTGTGTCAGTATGATTGTTAGTATGGTTTTCATTGATGTCAACATACTGATTTTGTGTTTCAATGATTGGTTTGTGCTTCACATTTCTAATTTGTTGCAGTTTTAGTCATGGACATTTGGGTATGTTGTTGGACATTTCCTTGGGATGTCATGCTTATGATTTGGTTCTCTAGAATTTGTGCTCTGAAAGAGTACTCAATGTTGATGGTATTTGGCAGAATTTGCAATGCTCCACATTTCTCCACATTTCTGGCTCTGATGATGATATTTTTTATTTATGTTGCTCATACCTTAATCTTTGTTATCCTGATTCAGGATGTGATGATGTGCTCTGGAGTTGTGATTGCAGATATCTTCATTCTAGGTTTGATTGACCTTGAATGTGTTTATGATTATCTAATCAGGAATATGTTTATCAGATTTGTTTTTATGGAAAATAAGTAAAAGATTTTAATTGACAACTAATTCACCTCCCTCTTAGTTGTCCAAGATATTCAACAAAACCCACTACTCCAAATAGCTTCCAATTGGCATGCGAGAGTTACACACTTCTGAAAATTGCCTAAAATTGACATGCAAGCAATTTGGGATCCATAAATCACACATGCAAATATTGTTTGCTCATATGTAAACATAGGATGGTGGGATTTTTTGCTTTGATACCACTGTAATATACAACCCTATTTGTAGTTTGATTTTTTTTGGAGAGTGTTTGTTGTTTTTACAATGTCCATAATACCAAATAAAGTGTAGCTTTCAAAGATAATATTGCTATATTTATATTGAATGAAATATACTAGAAACTTTAGAAATAACACTTCTGAAAATTCCATATTTTAACTCATACTTAAATATTCATTGTTTCTTTGAATTAATGACAACCCAAATCATAAAATATCATTTCTTATCTAAATCTTACATACCCACAAAATGCAGCACTGAAAATGTCTTTCTTGTTCACAACATTTGCATTTTTCAAGCTCAAAACCCTAGGTGTCCAACTCCATAGAAAGCTAACTTGGTCAACAATGAATGAAAGGTAAATATAAGCTTAAATCTCCTCCTAAACACCTTAGTAGATAGTAACATCAACAAATTCACACCTCTAGAAGTCTATATGAGCAAACTGGAAAGGGATGGACAACATAGAAAGGAATATTCAACTTGAAAGGGGATGCTTCAGATTTGGTCACAAATCAACAAAAAAAACAATTCATTCCTCCACAAATACTCACTCCAAATTCTTTAGTTTTTTGCAACTCCTCTATTAATATAAATCTCTACTAATCAAAACTGAGCTTCATGTGTGTAAACTCCAAGTGATTCTCCATACTATATTTTGCAACAATGTGAAGAATGTAGCTTATGAGGGTTTTCATCCTCACAAAACTCAGAGAATAATCTCTAGAAAATAATCTTTAAAAATCTCCAGCCAAGCATACCAAATGAACTTCACTAGTTTGCTTTTATAAAAATCTCAAGGGGCTTCACTCTTTCCATTAGTCGATGTGAGATAAATAAAGTCAGTTTTTAGTTTTCCCAATTTGGAGTACAAAATAATAAAGGACCCATTCACTTCTTTTAAAATAAATCATATTTACTTTACAACTGGCCGTTTAACAATAAATAACAATAAAGTTAAATCTTTTTATTTAACTTTATTAAATTATAACTTTATCATTATTTTATTTAAACCCACTAAGCTATATGAAAATTGAGTTGCTCATCAAAATTGAATCCATCGACTATCCTCAAAATTGTTAGCCTATTAGATGACACTGTCAGTGCCCATAATTGACTTATTATAAATAGTAAGTATTCATAAAACACACCAAATCACCTCAAAATTGCCTGAAACTAAAAATGTCTAGGCCAAATATTCTCTAGATCTCTTAAATGTCTTGGTTAGCCTACAAGACCATGACGAAATAGGCAAATGACAACATCATACAACATATGCTAGAAAGGGGACATTGCATATAGTTAAATTAGGTTTGTAGTTTTATCAAAAGGGCTTTGTCCAAATAACAAAAAGTTTTAGAAGATTTGATAAAATTTTTTTGATCAATCAAGGGCAAGAGCCAAATATATTAATATTAAACTTGTAATACATAAAACATAAAATTAAACAAGTTTGAGAAAGTTGGAGGATAGAAAAAAAAGCATAAACAAATAATAAAAAATGCCCACCTAGGACAAGAGGCGAAGGATGATGAAAATTACAGAGTCTAATCAAAAAACCAGAAAGGCTAATTGATAACTATTAACAAAAACTTCTGACTCTAAGTAGTAGTATGGAGATTAGAAGAATCAAAACCAAACCTGAACTAGAAGAAACGTGACACTAACCACTCTCATAAAGATCAACGAGCTGGAGAAGAGGGAGTCAGAGCCATAGAAACTTATTGATTAGATGGATGATCATTGGAACCCATTGATGAACCAACATTGGAGAAGGAGGAGAAAAGAAAACCATCTCATCAAGAGGTTGTGGACCGAAATTTGTCATTAATTCTTCTAGGTCTATTGCCCAACCATCCAATCTATCTTTTGGACCAAAATAAGAGAGGCCATCCATCTCAAAGTATTTTTTTATCAAATTCTAGTCTATTATATTGGTGAAATGAAAAAATTTCCATAGGAAATTAGCATTGGCTTTAATTCCAAATTTCCTAGCCCAAAAGGGCTTCTCCTCCACAATATATAAGATGGGAAATATTGGAGGGGGTTTCCCATTTCTGATAGTCACCATATAATCCTTTGGCAAGGGAATAGTGAGATTCTCAACATTATTCCTCAATACATTGAATGAATCTCCCAGGAGGTCTGACTTGAAAATCTTCCTACACAAAGCTTCACTCTTTTCTTTTGAACGACCAAAATGAAGAAGGGTGGCCACAAACACTGCGAAAATTTTCATATTCATCGTATATTTATAATTTGTCTTAAGGAATTCTTCTCATGAAATTTGTTTGATTGCCCTAACAATGGAAAAAAGTGGTACAATTATAGAATCGAAGGAGAAAGAAAAATTATAGTCTTTCCTTTCTCCTTGGATTCTATAATTTCATCAATGAGCTTTAATATATAAATTTTTACAACTTTCAATAAATAAGAAAAATCTATTTCAATAAGCGTCTGAAAATTGGACTAGTGTTTCAGAGGTTTTTCTATTTGATAAAGGAAATGGCTTTTTTATATCTTTATTTGATTTTAAGGAAAGTAGAGATGTCATTTTCATAACAAAATCTTGGTTTTACAAAAGTTCTGGTCTTCATATGCAAATGTAGCACCCTAACTTTAATCCAAACTTAGTTAATATAAAATTTATTCTTGTTTAGGCCATCTTCAAAGTTTTCCTCTAGAATACAAAGAAATTGAGATCATCAAGACTATTGAAAATCTAGTGGATATTTTGTAAAGAATGATCTAACCTTCTTGATAATCCAAACTTTTTTGTTAGAATTTGCTTGCTTATGGATACTTCTAGGAAGTTTCCATCTTTCTTGCAGATAAATTCAAAATTATGGAAGTTGGGTTCAAAAGGTGTTCTTTGAAGAACCCTTTCTGGTGTGTGAATATTGGCATATGTTTGATCATCTAACTTATTCTTGTCTAGATTCTAGAGTTATTCTTGTATGGAGACTTTTCCTCCTGATCATGTGATCACATTTTTTTCTTGTTTTTGCTCTATTATTGAGGATAAGCCAGAAATCTCAGATCTCTTCCTGGAGATCTCCTTTCTTAGCCATCCAATATCTTTTTGTGAGTCTCTTCCTGAAAATTTAGGACTAAGTGGGAGGAAGAACTCATTGAGAGATTTTGAGGAATATTTTCAAAGATGGTATAAGGAAGATCAAGATAAGATTTTAGAGAAAATAGCAGATTAGGTGATTAGTGGAGATTGTGGAGGAATAGATTAGAATTTTCCTTTTCAAATAGAGGTAGTTAGTGATTATGTTAGGCCCTATGGGAATTCACTTCTTTCACATAAGAGAGGTTGGAATTATATGATCCCACTATGTAAAATCAGAAGTGTTGAGATGTGGAGTTCTATTCTCTCTCCATTTTCAATCTCATTGAAATGGTGGGGCTCCCTTTGGAGGATAAAAGTATTAAGCTCTAAGGAGAAAATATCTAAAAAAGAAAGTGGACACTCTTATCAAAAACCAAAATTCCCTTCTTAATTTGTTGGGAGTCTCTAAAAATTTTAGAGCCAAATACGTCTTTGGAAATACATGCTTATCCTCAGGATAAGACTACTCAACAGTTAGGAAAGGACTTGTTGGGGATTGGAAGAGATTTATTTTTTCAGCTTGGCATCAACAATATAAGAGAGAAGTCACTTAATAATTGGTGTACTCCTTAAAAATAAAAAGTAAGAAATCACATTTTAAGGATAGATATGAGTTCATCTTCTCAAAATTAGAATAAGATCACTTTAGAGAGTTCAAACTCAATTGTCCAAAAAGTTTATCTTGGTAAAGTAAACTCATCTCAAGACATAATATACGATTTGCAAGAAAGTGGAAGTGAGACTTAAACTCCTATCAAAGCAAAATGAGGTAGACTTGTGGGGAGTTCAAACAAGTTGAAAGAAAAGTTGGAAAAAAAATTTAAAATATTTAACAATTTTGAGTCTAAAATCAGACAGAAGAATATCTATGAGATTGATGGGAAAGAAAAACATAAAAGGTTCTCAGTTAGTGCTTGTGAATAATTTGATCTCATTACTGTCTTTGGTTACTTTAAAAAATGGTGAGTTAATATCTTCCCATTCAAAAATTCCAAAACAACAAGTGTTCTCAGTCTTGAGGAAATTGGAGGTCCTCCCTCCCCTCTGGGTCTATCTTCTCCTCAAATCACAAAATTTGATGAAATTGAGATTACTTCCCCTCTAACTGGGGAATTAGTTGTAATTTATGATTTATTAGGCATTTCTAAACCTCAGATAGGAGAAAGTGAAGAATCTTGGAATGAGAGACAAAAATTAATACAAAAAATCTTAAATCTTGAGGAATCATAAGAGGAAGAAATTGGACTATTAGAAATTGATATTACTCTTCTAGGAGATTCTTTTGACTAGATAGAAGTTGAGTCTCTAGGACTTCATGAGAATATCTCAAGAAAACTAAAACCAAATTATGGACAATCTCTAGGAAGTAGGAGAGGAATTAAAAAAGCAACAGATCTTAGGAAATTAGATGGAGAAGATAAGAGTCAATTGAAAATTTCATCCCTATGGAGATTAGAGAAGGGGAAGACCCCCTCCTTGGATTAATGAAGGTATTTTCTTGGAATTTTAGGGGGTTGAATGCCTCGAACAAACAATGTCTGGTCAAGCATTGCATCAAATCCTCTAAAAGAGAAGATAATATCATTCACAAATAAATTAGGCCTCTGGGAAGTGGAATTTACTAAAGCTGTGGGTCCTACTGGTGGTTTGGCCCTCTTGTGGAATCCAAAAAAAATCTCTTTTTCAAAAATTTCTTCTAACAAACATTGGATAGGAGGCTCTCTTAATAGCATCCAAAGAGAGAAAAATATAACAATCTTCAATGTCTATGGACCAGTGCATAATAATCAAAAGCTAGCTTTATGGAGGGATTTGGATAGGATTTTTTAAATAGTCCCTCAAAATAATATGGTGCTTGAAACAGATTTCAACTCTATCCTCCACCTTTTAGAGAAGTTTGAAGGTATTCAAAAGGAATCTCAATCTCAAATTGATTTTAGGGATTGGTTTGTAACCAATAATTTATTGGACATAGCTTTAGAAAATGGTATATTTTTACTTCGAATAATAGGAGATTAGGCTTTAGTTATATCGCAAAGAAGTTGGATAGATTCTTATTTAAATGGGATCTCTCAACTATTTATTTTATGTTGAAATGTCATATAGCCTATTTACGGTTTGAATCACTTTCTGATTCAATTAGAAATTTTTGAAGAAAAGAAACCTTTAAATAGCCCATTTATGTTTGAAACAATGTGGATAAGGGATTAGTGTTTCCTTGAAATCATTGAAAAAAATGGTGGAAGGAAGCAAAATTTGAAGGATCCAAATTATTCTATTTTGTATAAAAACTAAAAACTATAAAATGAAATCTTCTTAAATGGAATAGAGATAAATTCCTTAATATTTTTGTAATCAAATCAAGAGTGGAAGAAGAGTTGAATATTTTAAATGAAGAGGTTATTTTTAATGGTATGGATTAGAATAGGTTTATTAAAGAGAAGGATATCCTTCAAGAATATGAAGAAATCCCAAGTAAAGAGGAGACCTTTTGGAGACAAAAATCTAGGGATGTTCGACTCTCTAAGGGAGATAGAAACTCTGAATTCTTCCACAACAAAAAAAAATGGAGAAGAGCTATAAAAAAATCCTTAGAATTAAAGATGATTATGGAAACCTGGTTGAAGAAATGATTGTTATCTCAGAACAATCAATGTCCTACTTTTTAGACATCTTAAAAATAATTGGGAAGGATCTGATTTTGGCTCCTAGAATGAGCTATTGATGAACATTCCTAAGATTATTTTTGAAGATGATAATAAGATGATTAATAATAAATTTTTAGTTCAAGAAGCAGAAGAAACCTTTAAAAATCTTCATCTAGATAAATCTCCAGGTCCAAATGGATTTCCTGCAATTTTTTTTCAAATAATATTGGCTTATCTCAAGGGAAGAGTTGACAGAGGCCTTAGAAGCAACAAGGAATATAGGTAGATTTTTTAAGGAGATTAACAATACTTTCATTTCTCTAATCTCAAAGAAATAAATGTCTAAAAAAAATGGATGAATTCGGGCCTATCTCTCTTTGCAACACTATTTATAAGATTCTATCAAAAGTCCTAGCAAATAGATTGAAGAAAGTCCTCCCATTAATAATTTATGAAGAACAAATAGGGTTTGTTCCAAGAAGATCTATTTTGGATGGAGTTATCCTTTCTCAAGAAGCTATACATTCAATTCAAAATAATAGGAATACAAGTATGCTAATTAAATTGGACTTAAGAAAGGCATGTGACAAAGTTGACTAGAGTTTCTTATGTAAATATTTAGAAGCTTTTGGCTTCTCTAAAGAATGGATCAATTTAATATTTTATTGTATTTCAAATCCTCGCTTTTCAATCCTAATCAATTGATCTCCACAAGGTTTCTTTGATTCATCTAGAGGTCTTCGTCAGGGAGATCCTGTATTCCCCTTTCTCTTCATCATAATGGTAGAATATTTGGGCAGGGCTTTCATCATATTTAAACAGGATGGTCTCCTCAAAGGAATTAAAATTACCAATTCAATAATGGTTGTCACTCATCAATACTTTTCAAATGATGCTATGCTATTTAGTCATGTGGTTAGAAGAGAAGCTATTAAATTCAGGAAGATTCTCATATTGTATGTTAAAGCTTCAGGAAAACAAGTCAACCAAGAAAAATCAAAAGTCTTCTTTTTTAATGTAAAGTCATTGATTGAGAAATATATTTTAGCTCTTTTGATTTTTGAGGAAGGAAAACTTCCTTGTTTGTATCTAGGATTTCCCTTAGACAAGGGATTGAGATCTACTAAAGTTTGGGATCCAATGGGAGAAAGAATAGATAAAAAAAAATGGAGTCTTAGAAAATGAAATAGCTTTCTTGTTCAGGAAGATTAATCATGCTAAAAGTAGTTGTCTCAACTCTTCCCATTTATCTTATGTCTTGCTTATCTTTTTCAATTGGAACAAATTCAATGATAGTGAACAAAATGAGAAATTTCTATTGGCAAGGCATGGTTGAGAAAAAAAGAATGGATTTGATAGCTTGGGAGAAGATATATATGCAGACCAAAGATTTTAGGGGGAGTAGGTTTGAGGAATCAATTATGGAAAAATATATCTTTAGGGGCAAAATTAGTTTGGAAAATCTATCAAGATTCAAATTTGAAGTGGGTCAAAATTCTTGAGGGAAAATACTTGGATGATATGAGTTTGGAAGGTATCTTCATGGGGGATTCACTGGCTAGGCAATATTATATCACATGCATTCATATTGGGGGGTTTAATATCCCAAAAATAAGGGTACAATATATTGCCTATTGGTGAAAATAGGGGGGCTTTTAATTCAACTTGTGTATTGGGAGGGGGTGACAAAAAAGGATTTTAGGGCAATATTTTTTGAAAATAGGGGATTCTTTAGTATGCAATGAATGCACGTGCTATAACCTAGGTTCAATAAGTAAATCCCTTGTGGGTATCTTTAGGTCCCAAAATCCTCCAAAGGCTCTAGGGTTTGGAATTTTTTATTGAAATGTAGGAACTTAATAACAAACCAAATTTCATGGGATGTTCAAGATGGTTGTAAGGATCTCTTTTGGTCAGATTCTTGACGTGGTTACTCTACCCTGGATAAATTGATGGATGTTAATAACCTTAAGACAATCAGTGGAAGAAGATGGGGTATTCATGTTAAGGATTATATCGAATTGGTAGAAGGAAATAATTCTTTGGGCTGGAAAAGGAAAATGTTTGAGGAACTTCTAGTTGATAGAGTGTTAGATACTTGATCAGTCCCAAAGACACCGAGAGGTGGGGGGGGGGGGATGAATTAGTGTCTAATTGGTAAACAAAATATTTAAACTTGTTTGCAACTTTATAACCCAAATTAATATATCGGTAAGCAAATAATAATGCAGTAGAGAGAAACAAAAGTATAACCATCGATGCACATCATAACACAAATATTTTTGATGAGGAAACCCGGTAGGGGAAAAACCTCGGTGGGGTTTGTGACCCACAATATTTACTCACTAGCCAATATGAATAAATATTACTTATACAATAGGGGCCTGCACATGCAGGAAGGCTAATAGCCTAGAGCTCACTACTCAACAACAAAAATCAAGTCCCACTGAATACAATTAGATGGTTAAATCCAATGACAATATACTACTCAAAATAACATCTGCAATGCTGGATTCAATATCGATTTAAGCTCTATTAGATACCTCTGCCATAAACCTTGCTTCGCTTTGCTCTTCTCTTATTCTCTCATAAAATAATTACATCATAATGCATATACAGTTATTCACTCTCATATACTACTTGCATTCATTACCTAATTACATATCAAAATGACCTACAAGATCTCACACATATACGAGTCTTTACAATACATCATGTCGGCTATACAAATAATATTACAATACAAAACAATATAATTTTCATGTCGTCTAGGAGTGCTGGTAAGCTCTTCTATCAGTGTAGATTGGATGCTGGTGAGAATAGACTTGTAGTGCCTATCGGTGTCGATAGATGATGTATGTTGCCGGTGTAACCTGTGAACCATGTTACTAGTTGGTTGCCATCAATGACAACATCAACTATTCTAATCTGAGTGTATAATGCCAACAGTATCCCCCTTTGGCATTGATGGCAACACTAATGAGAAAAATCCAAAAGCTGATATCCAAAAATGAAGTCCAAAACTGATCCAAGAATAAGAGTGCTCCCCCTGAGAAAATGATCCCTTCTGTACATTTTTCTCCCACACTACTCCCCCTTTGACATCAATGATAAAGGATGTAAAAAAGAATCAAAGAATTCAAAATTCTACCATAAATCCTGTAAGCGGTTATGTACAATCTGAAAGATATCCGCTAAAATCAGGTTAAGACTCTACATAAATTTACTGTTGTCAGAAATAATGGTTTTAGTTTGTCTGATCATCTTGGTCAGATAATGCATCTGTTGCTCTGGTGATCTTTCTCCTTGAATGGTTTCTTTAGACAGCTCAATCCGATGTGTTAGAAGGTTGTCCAATCTAGGACCAATTTTATTTTTTTATCTCCCAGGCCTTCATTCTTATCCTTCCTTTTTCCTTTTCTAATTTTTCAATCTTTTCTTCAAAAACTGTCATTTCTTGATCCAAAACTGAAGTAAGTTCCGAAGATTCTATCATATTATCTACTATATCATCAATGTCCTTTTGTGTTTCCCTTATCTCCTCATCAATATCCTTTGTTAGGTGGTGAGGCTTGCATGCTTCCTTATACAATTCTTTATATTCCAAAATAGTGGAATTAAGTATTGGTAATAAAGAATCAATATACTCTGTATAGTCCTTAATAGTCTTATCAAAGAATTCACCTTTTTCCTTATTCACCCTTTCCTTAATAGTCTCTTCATTAATTTTATCTACAGTTAAAATATTTTAAGTAATGTATTTGGACAATGTGTCCAATTTACCTAAAGATCCAGAAATATGATCTATCTTACAACCCTGTGCAATCAATTTCAAAATAGGTAAAGTATCATCAATGGCCTTAAATGCTAAGGTGTTGCATTCAGTGATCTTCTTTATGGAATCTAAAAGTACATCTGTCACATTAGTGGGTATGTAATCCATGGTGGAAGTGCTAGGTGGAGTGTGATGTTCTGCAGTTGGTTTCTTCTCATCTCTAGCTTCCTTAACCACTTCTGCTATTTTGTTTTCATCATTGACCTCTTCTTTATTCATTGTTTCTTCCTTATGCTCACTCTTTTTTTCAACTTTATTTTCATCCTTACTATCATCCTTACCGACTGCCTTGTTGACTATCGGTTTAGATATACTCTGTTCATGACCTGTTCTAGTTTCATTTTGTGCTTCTACTTCTGCTTTTACCAGTTTCTGAATGTTAAGCTGAGTATCATCAGGGATGGTTTCAGTTTTCTTAACTTTAGTTGTTTCCTTATCCATGACAATGTTAAAGTCCCGAGTGTCCACATTCATAGTAAAATGAATGTCAGACTCCGGATTAGTGTCATCTCTTATCATTTCCTCTTCCTTCTCTTCAGATTGACTATCAATTTGTGTCGATGCCTCTACAATTATTGGTGAGGTGTCCCGTGTCGGTGGAGGAAGGTTATTCTTGACCGTGATATCAGGTACACTTCCAATTTTCCCTTTACCTTTATCTTTTTGATATACCTTAGCAAAAGACATCCATTTTCTGTCTATCCTTCTCTTCTTTCTTCTCTCAACAAAAAATATATCCCACTTATCCGCTGTCTCATCTGCAATTTCCTTAACTTTGTCGGCCATAAGACTAACTTGTTGGTGACCACTCACAAAAACTGTTCTATTTGCCCCTGTTATTAAATCATCAATTTCCTGCTTGGAATTAACAGGATGCACAAAAAGTAAAGCTTCTACCTTTAATTTCTTGTCTAACTCCATTAGAGGCGTTCCCTTAGCCTCTAACCTTAAGTACAAATCATTTGGAAAAATATCTACAACTTCAATAAGAACTTTCTTGTATATGTCTAGGTATAAAATAATACTTTCTTCTATGGTTCCCTTATTTGAATCCTTGAAAGAATGATAAAATTTATCCACATTACCAAGGTTACCATCTTGGGTGATTTCATCGATCAACTCTTCTGATGTAAAAGTATATGGTGCCTTAGGTTTTGGTTTCTTCTTTGGAGTCGCTTTCTTCTTTGGGCCACTGGGCTCTCTTACAGCCTATTGTTTCCTTCTCTGTGTCCTTGACTTCTTGGGAGATGGAGCAGGTGTCGGTGAGGGTTTTCTTTTCTTCCTGTCCACTCTTTTGAAATCAGCTGCCCTGTCACTGTTAGAATCAGATGAAGTAGCCACAAGAGAAATGTGAGCTACCGGTTTCTTCTTTGATTGACTTACATTCACACTAGTAGCAATACCACCAAGATTAATCAATCCTTTTGTAACATCCTTTACCATCTTAGAAACATCTTTCATAAATTTATCTCTTTTCTTCCTTTGCTTCATCATAGCAACACCACTTTCAATGGTTTCAGCATTACCAAATATCTCCTCTGTTGGTTTCGGTGGAGCATCTAGGAGTATTTTAGCATATGAATCTAAGATGTGAGAATCCACCTCATATCCCATTTCAGTAATTCAGACAGTTCTAGGTCTAACTGTTTCCATCCAGATTTCATCTCTTTTCACTACAAAGCATATATGTTTATCATATTTATCCACAATGCTTTGGGGAATCCTTTCCCTTTGTCTCATTTTAGCTTGGAAATTCTTGAAATAGTCTTTTACCAACTCATCACCATCAGATCCCATACTGGTAATTACCTCCTTTATCTGTTTTCCAATAGAAATATCATAGGCAAAATCCTTGTGTCCTATATTGGGAATCTCTTTTGAAAAGTAAAGCATTAAACACACTATCAGGCTTCCAAATTTGAAGGTTCCTTTCTTATCACCTTTGATTTTGTGCAAATTCTCTAACAGTTCATCCTTTAACCATTCACAAATATCAATTTTAGCATTGTTTAATATCATCTCATGTGCACTATGAATGCAAGAACTAGATACAAAATTCAACCTATTAGTATGACGAAATTTATAGCCAATGACCATACTGGCAAATTTAACATTTTTATCCTTTATATCATTGACCCTAAGTGACCAGTTGTCAAATGTAGCTCCGATTAATCTCATAACCTCTTTTTTAGGGATTTTCTTCTTCTTGTCAGGTCTAGAACCGGTGGAGGGTAAACCAGTAATAGCCCTAATAGCTTCCTTGGTAATCTTAAATATTGAGTCCAACCACATAAGTTCACCATGAACCCTGCTAAGAACATAGCGGATGGTTGCATCTGAGAATTCTGGCATATGGAGGATATCTATGAAACCTAAATCCTCAACTACCTTGTGTTTTGGTTTCACTACCCCATTCTTGTCAGTGATTACATTCATGTACATGTTCATCAAATCTTCAGACCCTAAAATTTCTATGTAACAATGTATGTATGCCCTAGGGTCTTCAACAAATGTGACTCCCTTTGGGATTCTAGAAAATGCACCAATAGAGTCATCCAGTTTTGCTATCTTAGGAATGATTTTGAAAATGGGTCTAGGTCATTTTATGTTCTCCACAATGGTAGGTTTTGCTATGAATTCGGGAACAAAAGATGAAGATGCCATTGTGAAAGATAAATTACCTTTTAACTGAGAAATCCTTGAATTCTCTAAGAAGACCTTTGCTGCTTCACCTTTAGAATGCCTTTTCTCAATTTCTCTCTCTTCAAATGCTTGGATAATTGGTGAATTGAAATGAGAAGTTACCGAACCTTTATAACCAAAAATTAACTTACAATTGTAATAAATGCTTCACCGATGAAGTGAAAACTCCACATATCCACTGCTAAAGAAGAAATATAACTTCTTACCACCAAACGAGGGTAAATGCATGATTTTCAATTTTTTGCCTTACCCCTAAGGATTATTTCTTAGTTAGATGAAGAATCTCCTGCCGGTGCAGGATTACCTTGTTCTGCCGGTGCAGAGACAGATTCATCACTTCTCTAATCTCTCTTCCTAATCCATTGTTTAGAAAATTCTTGCTTGATTTCAGTCACCTTTTCTTTGCCTTTGTTATTGGATCCTTTATTGTTCGCTGGTACAATCTTACTTCTACAAAATTTTGCAATATGCCCAATCTTGTTACATGCATAACAAGTTACATTGTTTCTCTGAATAACCTTTCTATAACCTTGACTGGTTTGAGTTCTGCATTGATTAGATAAATGTCCAAATATACCACAAACATAGCATTTCACATTCATTCTGCAATTGTCTGAGTTATGACCATTTTTATTGTATTTGGAACATTGACCGGTGGGTAAGTTTGTATTCTGATTATTCCTAAATCTGCACTAATTTTCTCTATGACCAAATTTGTTGCAATTAAAACATTTCCCATTAAATTTATAAGCATTAGGTTGCCTTACCGGTTTGTTGTGGTCATGATTATTTTTAGTCCCAGAACTTTCTCCATGTTCAAATCCAAGTCCAACTATTTCTTCATCAAGTTTCTGACTTTTTAGCATATCATCAAGATTATCTGGACTCTTCTTGAATTTGTCTTTGTATTCATTTGTAGTGACCAACTCACTTTCCAAAGTGCTAACTTGTCACATAAGTTCCTCTTTGTCATGTTGCATGTGAATCAAATCAGTTTTAAGCATATCATTTTCATAACTAAGCCTTAGAGATTCATCTGAACTTTCATTAAGTCTTCTGGCCAAATCTTCCTCATTCCTCTTTCTATCTTCAATATCCTTGCATAGTCCCATGGTTAAATCTTGCATCTCATTCTTCATGTTAATGTTATCTTGTCTTAATTTCTCTGCAATATCTCTGAGAGTTTCCTTTTCTTCATCATCTTGATTTTGCAATTGCACAAGTAATTCTTTTCTCTTATTCTTTGCTATAACTAGGTTATCTTGAAGTGCTTTGATGAATTCCCAAGTAGTTCTGAGTTCATCTTCCAGTTTGATATTCTTCAATTTTCTACATCAAAATCTTCAAGAGCTCCTTCCAATTATTGTCTCAAACTTTCCATTGGTACCGGTTTCAGAATCTTCCTCAAGTTGTTAGGCTTCTGCAAATAGAGGACTAGGCTCTGATACCAATTGTTAGATACTTGATCAGTCCCAAAGACACTGAGAGGGGGGGGTGGGGGGTGGATCAGTGTCTAACCGGTAAAGAAAAGATTTAAACTTGTTTGCAACTTTATAACCCAAATTAATATACCGGTAAGCAAATAATAATGCAGTAAAGAGAAACACAAGTATAACCATTAATGCGCATCATAACACAAATATTTTTGACAAGGAAACCCGGTAGGGGAAAAACCTTGGTGGGATTTGTGACCCACAATATTTACTCACTGGCCAATATGAATAAATATTACTTATACAATAGGGGCCTGCACATGCAGGAAGGCCAATAGCCTAGAGCTCACTACTCAACAACAAAAATCGAGTCCCACTAACTACAATTGGATGGTTAAATCCAATGACAATGTACTACTCAAAATAGCATCTACAATGTTGGATTCAATACCGGTTTAAGCTCTGTCAAATAGCTCTTCCATAAACCTTGTTTCGCTCTGCTCTGCTCTTATTCACTCATAAAATAATTACATCATAATGCATATATAGTTATTCGCTCTCATATACCACTTGCATTCATTACCTAATTACATATCAAAATGACCTACAAGATCTCATACATATATGAATCTTTACAATACATCATGTCGGCTATACAAATAATATTACAATACAAAACAATATAATTTCCATGTCGGCTAAGAGTGCTGGTAAGATCTTCTGTCGATGTGGATTGGATGCCAGTGAGAATAGACTTGTAGTGCCTGCCGGTACCGGTAGATGATGTCTGTTGCCGGTGTAACCTGTGAACCATGTTACCAGTTGGTTGTCATCAATGACAACATCAACTATTCTCATCTGAGTGTATAATGCCAACATCGAGAAGAAATAAAGATCCTAAAAGGAATTTTATAGCCAAGACCCATTGAATTTAGTGTTGGTTCTAACTCAGTAATTTGGATGGGGCCAATTCGGGTTGTTATAATTTTAAAGATGGCTATAGATCTATAGTTGAAAAATAAAATTTTGAGAGAACTAAAATTCCTATCTCTCTGTTGGGATAAAAATTATCTCCCAAAAGTAGATTTTTTTGCTTGGGAAACTCTTCGGGGTAGAATTTTAATAGAAGAATGGTTTAAGATTTGATCAAATTAAATATTATTGAATATTGTATTTTGCTAAAGAGAATTTGAAATTGATTTATAATTTGACAAATCTGGTAGGAAACACCCCCTAACTTTGCTAATCTTAAAAAATGAGAGTTTATCCCCCTCTCATGTGTTGCTTATACTTTATTTTGTTTGATTGTGGATTCTCATGTTTGTTTCTTTGATATCTAACATACCCTAGAGAATATATGTGCATGAAGCTTTTTAGAATAAGGGTACAAAATAGAGAAACCCCAAACAAGCCTATTGCATAAATGATCAAGTGTGATGTCTCCACATGTATACACACTTTATACACTTTGCCTCTACTATACATTATGAATCAATAATTTCACCATTTACATCATCAGTATACATACAAGTTTCCAACATAATTGTTCACTAGTACATTCGGAGCTAATTTTCGACGGCCGCCGTTTGTTGGATTTTCAATGAATTTTCTTCAGAGTGTCAACAAAATCCACTGTCAAAAACTCGGTGTCAGATTGGTCAGCGATGCCATGCCCATCAGAAATTCGACAATCCAATGGACTCTACCAACAGTCAAAGAAGTCGTCGGTCGAAAGCTTGGTATTCGTCGTAATTCCGACGATGATCATTTTTATAAAAAAAATAATAATTATCATCGATATAAAAGAGCCATCGAAGGAAGGAAACACCGAAAAGACTCACCAAAGATAATAACTTCATTGACAAAAGATATCAAAGAAAGCAGAGAGGGTCTTCATCAATGGGAAAAGTTCTCAAGGAAATAATACTATCGGTACAACATAAAAAGGATCCACCGAAAGGAGCATTTTCATCGAAAGAATAATATCGATCAGACAAAAAGAAGCTACATCGATAAAAGATATCGATGAGGATATAGGTTTCAAGGAGGTTAAAATTCATCGACAAAAGATATCAAAGAAAGAAGAGAGGGTCTTCATCGATGGGAAAAGTTCTCGAGGAAATAATACTATCGGTGCAACATAAAAAGGACCCACCGAAGAAGCGTTTTCATCGAAAGAATAATATTGATCAGACAAAAGTAAGCTACATCGATAAAAGATATTGATGAGGATATAGGTTTTGAGGAGGTTAAAAGGCATGTTCTCGATATGCATGGTTTTGCTGATGTAACTTTATCAGTGAAGAACGATAAGAGAAAATAAAGAAAAGCTTAGGTGAGATAATAGACTCATTCATCGACTGGGCATAGTGATATCGATGAAAGAAGTATTTCGATGGAAAAATAAAGGACGACACCAAAGCCCAAGGTTTCTTTGACATAAGACCCAATGGATATCAGATATGTTTCAATGAGGAGACAGTCATACTAACCAAATACAGTATTTCAATGAAGGGAAAAAATACTTGATCGAAGTAATAATCGGAACAAAAGTATTGTCGATAGAAACAAAGAGATCGATGGACTAAAGAAACAAATGATCAAAAGACATATCCTCATCGAAATGATTATCGATTGCCGTGAAAATCATAAACAAAGCCCAGGGAAGGTCACATCGCCGTTAAATTCAAACATGTGCTTGAGTGACCGTTGTCCAAAGCGCCATTACTAATTGATTAAATACGCCATAAGTAGTGGATCAACCATCAAAGGGCACAACATTAAGGAATTCACAGGCGATGAACTGAAAGCAGGAATTGGGTGAATTCACAGATAAAGCTCAGTAATTCCAAGTAATTTGTTTGCACACGGACCTCTTTTTCAAAATTCAAATGGAATCATCATCTAAAACTAATAAGACCAGAAAGGGAAAAGAACCTATCGCTCCAGAAGAAAAACCTAAAAGACAGAAAAGGGAAGGGTGTTCTTTGGCCCAGGACCTGATTGACCAGTGCCCATCATCCAGTTTGAGGTCCAAGAAGATTAGAGCTGATGAGGAAGGCCTGGAGGACCGGTTTGAGGATCTTGGAGACATATGGATAGAGTTGAGAGGGTATGAATTATTCATATATGGGTACAACAGAAGAGTTGCCCCTCAACCTATCAACAATTTATAGTGATTGAACTTAGGAAGGTTAGTTGTGGCTAATGTATTTGTGAATGTGGAGCTCATGAAGGCACTGGCAAACAATTATGACCCTAAAACAGGACCATATATAACTACATGGGTGAGCCAATTCTTGCAATCACAAAGGAGGTTATTGACACCGTGTTCGAGTTGGATTGGGGATTTGAAGAATTGATTGACCTCAAGAAGTTAACAAGTGAATATTTTAACCTAGAGCACATTTACAAAATGTGGAGACTCCCTATACATAGACCTAGGAATGCAGGGTCCTTAGTGCCACTAAGTCAGGATGACAAAGCTCCCTGTGATGTCAACTCTTTCCATACATATTTCAAGTATACCTATTACTGTGTTGCCCAAGTGCTAGGGATAAAAGCCCATCCTTTGATGGATATTACAGCCATGGTCATTTGTGCCGATTTGCAGTCTAAGGACCCCCGCTTCTTTGATTTTTCTGCTTATTTGGTTGAGGTTTTGAATCATGGGTTAAAAAAGTTAAAGGGGGATGTCATCAATGTTCATTTCAAGCATTATTCCTTACTTATGCATATGCTATTGTATGTGGGCCAAGATGAAGGGTTATGGCCAGAAGAGTTATGTGTCAGGACATATGACAATGCTAGAATGAGAAAACTAGTGCAACTATGGGTTTCTTCATGGGACCAGAGGTATGTGAATAATCAATATTGGCATTTTGAGGAGTTCTTTGATGTGAATAATCAATATTGGCATTTTGAGGAGTTCTTTGTCAAGCCATTATATAGACTGTTGGGATGCCCGTGCGATCATGCCCTTGCACCAGAGGTTCAAAGATTCCTAAGACCAAAAGATTTCGCTGAAGATCCCTCAATTGAACACAATTGGGGAGATTGGTATTGTTTTTCAGACTGCACACAAGTTAGGGTATACGGGTTTGAAGGGAGACCATACTTACAACCACTTACAGTCCCTAACAGAGTGGATTGTCTGGAAATTGTGAGGCAACTGTCAATAGTGAGTACAGAACATCTGACAAGCCATGGAAAACAATCAATTGTACCTGGGTTGTTAGTATTTTCATATTTTATTGTGAAAAGTTCAAAGAGTTATGGCCTGCTGCAGACAAAATTGAATTATTATGGCATGGCTATGGGGGATCCAAGGCCCAATTTCGATCCTGAAGGATACATAAGGATAGCCCGATCATCACAAAAGATGAAGGCTGGAGAGCATAAATCTTACCTACTAGATGACCTCATTAAGAACATTGGCAGAGAAGAGGCCAAAGTGAAGCAAATAAAGTTTGAGAAAGCAATGCAGGCTTATAAATGGAAGCTTTATAGAAGGAAAATGGATGAGAATGTGCTACAAAAGATTGAAGACCCCTTCGAGTTGGCCAACAAACTTGTGGAGCATGAATTGGAAATACTTGAGTGAATCCCGCCTCATGTTTTTAGGGATTACATTGATACTATTAGGAATACAAAGCCTTTGGCTCATATGTCTCCCGCTTCCACATTTGGCATCATTCCATTCACTCCTCGAGAGGATTACCCCCCTAGTTATGCAGAGGATACACTGATAGACTTGGCAACAAGACAATTGAATGTCCGAGAAGTGGCTGACATCAGATTCCTAGAGCATGAGGATTTCATTGCTGATAGTGACTTCATTGCTTCCAAGGAGTTCACTGCATTCCTCTATCAACATAAAGGATCTCAAATTAGGAATAACATGAGAAATAGTGAAGAAGAGCAGCAGCTTCAAAAGTTACAAGAGGAGATGGATCTTGTGATGAGAGAAATGACACCTCAGAAGGGAAGACAGTTGCTTAAGGAAGTTGGTGTGCTATTATACTTTGGATGGGACATGAACTCTGCCTTGTTGTTTGATGGATTCCTCAAGAAACAGGACCAAATTAGGAAAATGATGCCAAAAGAGATTGATAAACTCTTTAGAGGATCAGGATATGATCCAGATTAGAAGGCTCTTCTACAGTGGGCTATCTATCCCAAAGATAAAAGACCTATATTGGTTGATATAGAAGAAGCTTTTGGACATTTGATGGTGCAGCAAGTTGGAAGGACTGACCCTAGAGAAACTGCCAAACTAAATTTGGATGTCACTAAACTGAACCAAGATCAGATAGAGTTTCTGGTCCGAGAAAATTGTACATACAAAAGCCTATATGAGAAAACCGATGAAGAAAAATAGAGGCTGCAAGCAAGATTGCTTCAAATTGATATAGGTACCAGTCAAACAGGGATGACATACAGTGTTGACAAAGATGCCATGGATGCCTTGATAGACGCTATGTATTGGAGGAACAAGGCCGAAAAGACATCTCGACAACTGAAAAAGGAACAACAAAAGATGGATAAGTTAGTTCTCGAGGCCGTTGACTATAGATTCAAAAGTATGATGCAGGTTGCAGAAATCTATTGGAAGACATACACTAGAACAATCAAACCTGTGAAAGAGCATGTAAGGCTCAGGTCTCGGTTGGAAGGCTTGATGAATGACAACAGTCTGATGAATCCAGGTGAGAAAATTGAAGCTGAGGCTCACTTGAAGTCCCATGATGAATTGGAAAATCAATTAAGGAAAGAGCATCAGAAGTTGGACGATGGGAATACCCCTAGGGTGCACTCTTTTTACAGTAATGGTGAGTTAGTATCGTTGGAACAGTAGAAACAAGAGTTCAGTGATGAGAAGAATCGAGCAGTAGCAGAGTTGGATCGGGACAAAGATTTGTCACTTTGTGTTAACAATATTCTATCCAATCATTTCCAGACAAAAAGCGACATGAGGACACTAAACAATGACGTTCTAATGTATAAAGATGATAAGTACATTGAACACATAGGAATGCTGAACTTGTTTATCTTCCAGTTTGTTAACAAAAGTGCTAATTAATAGTTATGTGCTGAAAAGACACGATGCTTGGTGACAATGTATACCCTCATATGAATGAGGGAATTTTTGTAACAATAAGGATCATTAGAGAAGAAGTAGAATATAGCCTCAGGCTTACTATTGTACCATTTTGCGAACATACATAATATAATCAGTCATCTTTCCTTTGTGTATATGTTGTGGATTACTACATCTTTCTGTAGGCAGTTGCTTGTGATATTATCTAAAGGAGATAAGGTTACTTGTGTTCTTCCAGTAAAACTTTGTGTTTCATATTGTGGATTTGAATAAAAGATATACTTGCGAATATAGTTTTGTATATAGTGCGCATGCATATTATCTCAACCATGGTGTGCCTGGATATGTATATAGTTTTGTTTATAGGTGGAAAGCCTAAGGTTCAATGTCAAACTTGGTTGCTTTGATACCATATGTAATATTCCATTGATTCTATACTTAAAGAAAATAAATTGTGATATATATTAAGATAAAAAACTGAGCATTTCAAAATAAAGCATAACTACTTCAGTTGAAGGAGAAAACTAACTAAATGTTCTTCAACATAATAAGATTCTAACTAATTTATCTAAAAGGAAGGTAATCTTTTAACGATAAAAAACATTGAACAAATATTATTAAGCTAATCAATATGAGAAAGGAATTCAAATGGCAAGTTTCATTTTTGAGGGAAGAGATAAAGGTTCAAAGGTTACTGTTATCACTGTTTAAAAAATGGGTATTCTTTTCCATAATTGGCTAAGTCTATGAAATTCTTGGGTCTGGTATGGCCTTGTGACTTCTATTGCTTTGGGTCCTAAAGAGGGTTTAGTGTTTAGGTTTAATCACTTTCAAAATGTCTGAGAAAAAACCCTTATAATTCTATTTCCGTGTTACTTTATTCACTTAAGTAATGGGTCCTTTTGTCATGCAAAGTGTTCCCCCCGTTGTATTTTACCTAGGCGGTCCTTTTCAATGTTTTAATTTTTATTCGCCTTTAAATTACCTTTTCTAATGACCGTCGAGCCTTGTAATTGTCGTGCAACTCTCAATCAATCAGATGGCCCACGTGGATTCGCGAACTCAACATGCCCGAAAGTTACCTATCGCAAAGTAGCGAAAAGATTTGGCAGGACCCAGTGATGAGGACTTCTTTCTTGGCTAAAGGGCAGTTAGTTTGGAAAGAGATCAACGGCTCATGTTGATTCGTAACCTAAAGATGCTCATGGTTTACAAGTTGCAAAATGGCAAAAAGCTAGTGGGCCCGGGTGAAGTGGTTAGTAGAAAGAGTAACAACAGTGTAAGTCCCTGAGATCTGACGCCCCGCGTTGTTTCACGAGATAAAGATAACTGAGTTTTACCCTTCTGCAAAATAGCAAAAGGGTTTGGTGGGCCCAATGTCCAAGCTTTGTCTGAAGATTAAAGACCGATCATGTTCTATCTAACCGGATGGCCCTTGTTATTTCGTGAGATTAAAGTGCATGTGTTTTAACTATTGCAAAATAGTGAAAAGTTGTCGCAGGTCCCAAAAGCCGGTGGGTTTTCTAATGAGTAAAGAGTGAGTGGTTCAGAGAATAATCAATGGCCTGCATTGATTCACAACCCAAAGATGCTCGAGAGTTAGTTTTCACGAGGTAGCAAAATGACATGGCATTCCAAGTGAGCAGTCCAGGAGGTAGGGATCACAAATCAAAAGGTTACATGTGTCCTCTAGATCACGTAAAACAAAGAACAAACTTGGTGACCAAGTGGTGGGCCCAACAAACAGAATGATATAAACTGAAGACAAAGAGGTGACCTATCAGGCACAGGTGGCATTTCAGAAGTGGATCCCGCTGAAGTCTTTCAGCGAGTAGGAAGTTGACACGTCAGTTCAAGAGGGATTGAATGCCAAAGTGAATGGTGTTGATTCAGAGGGCCCACATCTGCCGGTTCTAATAGGTTGTTAAAGGAAGCGCATCTCAAGAAGGATCTAATGGCGGGCGTTATTTCGCAACCTTTAAATGCACGATGGTTACCATTCGCGAAATAGCAAAAATGGTTAGCATTAACCATTTTTAACGCGGTTAGTGATATAAACTGCTAGGTTAGGACAATGTAAAGATCGATCAAGTTTTAGTTGATCGGATAGCTAGCACAGCTTCGTGAGGTCAAGATGCAAGATGGTTACCCATCATGAAATAGCGAAAGGATTTTCAGCCTGTTGCCAAGCAAGGAAGAGTCAAAAGGGTAAAAGTGGTGCAAGTTCTATCTGATCCAACGGTTGGCTTCTTTTCGCTAGATGAACATGCAAGAGCTTTACGCTCTGTGAAATAGTGAAAGAGCAAAATGAAAAATACTCAGAGCAGTTTTGATCCGTTGGAGCCAAATTTTTGAATTCTTTCATGAATTCAATTATAAAGGGATGACCGAAGCATGCGGTGTTAATGTCCCAGTTAAGGAGCCCAATTGCTATATATATCCCCGCATCAATTGAACGAGGGTATCATTTCACAGAAGAAGTTGCAGAGAGAGCTGGTGCAGAGTAGAAGTTTGCAAACCGAAATCAGGTTCTCTTTCTCTTTGTTTACCCATTGCTTAAAGATTGTTGAATTGTGGTCTTGTCCTGTTAGAAAATTGCTTTGATTGATAATTGGCTTAGTTGCATACTCCTAAAATGGGACCCAGAAGAGAATTAACACGGAAGGTAAATTACCAGGACCAAAATATTTGTGATGACTTTCTTGAGCAGTTAACCATGTCAACCAATGTCAGGGCTAGGGCCAAGGAGTTAGTGCCAAAAAACCCCCGTTTGAAAATTGGGGATGGTTTATATGATAAAGGAAATTGGTTGAGGGACCCTGAAATAGGGATATCCAGTCTCAGTTTGTTTAAAGTGGGTTTTGGTGAGAGACATGCCCCTTCCCCTATGAATAGTATTTGGAATTTAGATGTAGGGAAGCTTGTGGTCCCAGGTGTTTTCATGGATGTAGATCTGTTGACCCTAATTGCGCAGAATTATGACCCTGCTGCCAGATGCATTAGAAACATAAAGGGATCAACCCTTGTCAAAATCAAAGATGATGAATTTAGGAATGTCTTCAAGCTTAGTGAAGCTTCCAGCTACCTTGAGCCTATTGATTTTGAGGCATTAACCCAAGTTTACAATGCCCAAAGAGATCATCTTAGGAGTGGCCCATTGAGAGAATTTTTTGTCAAAATAGGGGGATTAACAGTTGTAGGCCCTAGCACAATGGAGCCATTTTCCCTGAATTTATTTACCTTGAGAGCTAAGGATATGTACTGGACACTGTGTCAAATTTTTAGACAAGATGCTGAGAAAAATATGCCCATCCATTATATGTTAATGATTGCCCAAATTTTGAATCCTTCCCTGGCCATAACATTTGACTTCGCTCCTTTCCTCTTTGATGCTATCCATGTAGGCTTAGTAGGAATTAAGAATGGTAAGGTAGACAAGCCATTTGGATGGAATTCCTTATTGAAGCATATGTTTCTATTCAAAGGGGCTGATTATTTTGCAAAAGAGATGGACCTAGTTAAGGTCAAGGATAAAGAGGAGATGTCAGTGCAATTATGGAGTAATGTTCTGTCTTGGGATAGAGAGGATGCAAGTTATCTGAAGTTTGAAAGATGCTTTGCATCTAAAATTAGAGTTCTCTTGTGTGCAGAAAACCCTAGGATTCCCAAGGCTCTTTTGGAATTCCTTAGGCCCAAATAATTTGTAGAGGATATCAAGATTGTTCATAACTGGGGAGATATGTATATATATCCTGTTTCTAATATTTTTAGAGTGTTTGGATTTAGGGGTACCCCTTATCTACTACCCTATTGGTTTCCATTAAAGATAGGGATTGCAGAAGTATTAAGACATATTGGAGGAGTGTAGGAGGTCGAGTTAACTAACAGGGATAAAGGGACAATTTTCCCAACCATCACCATGGCTCATCATTTTGTAATTACCAAAGGTGGATGGAAGTATTTTGAAGAATTCTTTAAACCATACATGTTATCAACTGCAGTGTCAAGGTGTGTCGACCCTGAAGATTTCTTCAATGACATGTTCAAGAAGAGAGCAGTTTGTAAAATCAAGCCTCACCAATTCCAATTCCCTAAAGATTTGATCAGGAATGAATTTAGTCTAGATGACCAGGAGTTGAGGAAGGAGAAGTGGATTGCATACAGAAGAGCCCTTGACTTTATCCATCAATTTGATTCTAGTTATGATCCTCTCTCTAGTTTTACCCCTTTTGAAGAAAAGGTTAAATTCTTAAGTGTTTATTTTGAAGATTTAATGCAAACCCTGAAGGAAAAAAGAGAAGCCATAATGCAGAATGATCCTGATAGGGCTAAATTGGTCCTAGCCAAGCCTGTCTTTACTAAGGCTATTCCACCAGGTGATTATATAATGCACAAGAGATCTAAGTATACTGTAATGATGCCAGTAATAGGTGAATCTTCTACTTCTAGAGGGAAAAGGGCCATTGAAGATACTATTGAGATTCAGGATTCGCCTAAGAGGTAGAGGATAGGTAAAGAAATTGAAACTGATGACCCTCAGTACTCTCCATCTCAGTTCCCTATTTATATAGGAGATGAGCAAGCAGTGGCTGAGCAATTGATACAATTGGGGAGTCTGGGTGAAATTGCCTACACCTACAATGAGACTCAAGAAGGAATACCAGAAGAGCCACCCTGTGCTGAAATGGATGTAACTGATGGTGAGCTACAGGGAAAAGAATTGGACATTACTGTCAAAAAAGCTAGTGAAGAATTCCTAGCTGACAACAATTTTGTCACATCAGGAGATTTTATGCAATTTCTATGGAAGAGAAATATTGATCAATTCAAGATCAGATGTGAGCAAAGGGTAAATGAACAACCTCTCAAGGATGCAACCCAAGTGGAGGAAGAGGTTAAATAAGAAATGATGGCTGAGTTCAAAGCTATCACTCCTGAGGCTGGAAGAGAGATGGTGGATAAGGCTGGTGTGCTAATCCTCCCTGAATGGGATATAGTTGATGCATTGGTTCTTGAAGTGGTCAGAAAGGAAACTAAGCCAATGAAGGGAGTGGTATTCAACAAAGATGACGCTTCTCTAGTTATGTGGTCCCTTAAAAGAGATGAAGGTAAAAGAAGGAAAGATACCTCACAGTCTAACCTTCTAGGAGCTATGATAGTCAAAAGAGTTCAGGATACAGGGGTAGTGGAAGCAGCTAGTACTGTTTTAGAGACTGCTAAGTTCAATGTAGTAGTAGTAGAGAAAGAAGCAAAAGAAAAGGTTGATCTCCAAATTAGGTTGGAAACAATTTTAAAGGCTTATAATGAAGCCAAAAAGGAGGTAGCCAGCAAGGACACTATCATTGCCAAACTTCAGAGTCAGCTGATGGGACAATACCAAGGAGGTGAGTCCTCTACCTTGGCAATTTCTTCTTCTCCAGCAAGGTCCACACCTACTAGTCCCATCATAGAATTCCCTCCTTCTCCTATGCCTTCTGGTTTTCAACCAGCTGAGACTTATCAACATGAATTGGAAAAGTTGAAACAGGCTCAGGCCTTATTTGCAAATAAGTATGAGGAGAAGATAAAGGCTACAATTTTGAGTTTGGCTAATACCGTTGATGCTCCCATGGTACATATCAATATGAAGAGAATTTTTGACACTCTTTGTGAGTTAAATGAGGACAAGACCATTCTAGAGCCTATTCTAAATAAGTGGATTTCGAGGGAAGTAGATTTAGAATTCATGTGTGTATCTTATGATGAAGCTGGATCCGATGCCACTATCAAATCCACATGTGAATTGACCAAAGGTTTGACAAAGCTGGTAGAAGGGAAAGCCAATGTGGAATGGAAGGCTAATTTATATAGAAAAGAGTATATTGAGCATAAATTTGAACTGTTTCCTGGAGGTTTTGTCAACCAAAATCAAATAAAGGACAAACAGGTATGGCTGGATGAGTTAGGATCTAATCTATCTCTAAGGGTAAATGAAATAATCAATAAAGATGACACCTCACTGTTTGTTAAAACAATTGAGGAAATAGAAAAGATCAAATCACATTATGGTTTCTTGGAGTCAGAAGTGAGGAAAATAAGGAACTCTTGGAAAAAGCTATTAAAGTTGAAGAAAAAGATTATTGGCTACTCATGGCCTATCGATGATGTTTTTCAAGAGTGGTCCAAAAAATATGCGGTGCAAGAAGAAGATGCTCTGGAGAAGTTACAAGAGGTTGCAACCGAGAAAAAAGTGCAAGAGGCCGAAGATGCTGAAAATGACTTGTAACCATTTCTTGGGGAGTATTTTCAGTTTGTAACAAACTCTTTTTGAAAAAGGGTCTGAAGCTTGTATGCATCCATGATTATATAAATGGATACCAGGACTAATGAAAAGGGGGATCACAAGAATTTGTAAGAAAACTCTACATAAATATATCTAGGATTTTCTAGTCTTATGGAGAATACTCTGAGTTTTGTAATACTTTTCAAAATTAATATCAATATACAGACTATGAACTTTCGAGCCTAGATTTTGTGTTGTCTTCTGGTTTACTTTCAATAGTTTATTGGTTTCAATTTTGAGTAATTTTAACATTGCAAGCACCAATGTGTTGTTAGTGTTCACCTCCCTTGCTCGACTTGTACATCCAATTCTTGAGCTCAACAAACTCACTAGTTACCAACCATCTAAACAAGCCATATGCTTAATGTGTACTAACAATAATGGTTATTAATGACCATCATATGATAAATAGCATACACTTGAGCCAACTAACTCACTAGTTTACTAACCAACTATCTAGCGAACTGCTTAATGTCTACTAAGAATAACGGTCATAAATGACCATCATAAGATAATTAACATACACTTGAGTCAGTTGATTCATTGGTTACAGAACTTCTAGGTTTAGCTGATCCAATTCGTTACATAACAGTCTCATGTCTACTGACATTAACAGTTTACAAGGACCTTCATGGGATTGTGACATAATCTAACAAGCCAGCTACTACAAATCCCCTATCTCTAACAACATCATGGAATTAAACCTAATACAACATTGGTTCCCTTATTTAGCTAAATTAAAACATCATATTATGACTCAACAAAAAATACAGTTCTAATATATTTTTTTGTCTTTCTATATTCCCAAAAGTATACATCTAATTGATGATAAGAATCCTTCTTCAGGTCTTGCAACCATGGAGACTGATATAATCTAATTATAACCAATGTGCATTGATTCCAAGATGAACCATATTCGGTTGAACTATGAGTTAAGAGTGGAAAACAAATAAACATAGAATAGCTACAAAATATAGCAAGGTATTGTGACTATAAGATAGAAACCATCCTAGGAGCCTCCAATATATCAAAAGTTGAGAAAGTAGCAAGCTTACTGTACAAAGAGAGTGATCACTATAAAGTGGCAGTCAAGTTCAAAGCATTTATTTGTGGGAACAAAGGGTTTCATATGGGGATAGAGCAGTCTCATGAAATATCATGACAGTCATAATTATAATCTAAAGAGTAGTCAAATCTTCAAGATAGATTGGTGATAGTGCAGTCATTCTATTGAGCATCAAATCTGAATTAAGTAAAATATCTTGATTTGAGAAATTAAATCATAGACACCATCTCTTTTTGGAAGAAATCATCATTTTCATTGATACCGTAATAACCCATAAGTTATCGAACTAGTCTAAAAGTATTCTATCAAAGTATCTAATATTCAAATAGTATCGATGAGACCCAACGATGTCTCATTGATATAAAAGGGGCATCGAAGAAAGCAAACGCCGATGAACTTTAGAAAGGACTCATCGAAGACAATAACTCCATCGATAAAAGATATCGAGGAAAGTGGAGATGGTTCTCATCGACAAGAAAAGGTCTTCGAGGATATAACACTATTGGTGAAAAAAGACTCACCGAAAGGGATGGTCCTACCAACAAAAGGTATCGAAGAAAGAAGAGGTAGCCCCCACCGATGAGAAAAGGCTTTTGAAGAAACAATATCATCGATGCAAGATAAAGAGGATTCACCGAAAGAAGCATTCTCATCAAAAAAGTGATATCGATAAAACAGAAGAAAACTACATCAATGAATGATATCGATAAGGATATGAGTTTCGATGGGAGGACAAAAGAAATCATCGAAGTCCAAAGTCTCTTCAACATGAAACCCGACGAACAACAAAAATATTTTGATGAGAATGAGTTTCGAGGAGACTAAAAGGCATGTCTCCGACACACGTGGTTTTATCGATAGAAGCCATCTCTCTTTGGAAGAAATCATCATTTTCATTGATATTGTAATAACCCATAAGTTATCGAACAAGTCTAAAAGAATTCTATCGAAGTATCTAAGATTCAAACAGTATCGATGAGACCCAGCAATGTCTCATCAATATAAAAAGGGCATCGAAGAAAGCAAACGCCGATGAACTTCAGAAAGGACTCATCAAAGATAGTAACTCCATCGATAAAAGATATCGAGGAAAGTGGAGATGGTTCTCATCAACAAGAAAAGGTCTTCGAGGACATAACACTATGGTGCAAAAAGACTCACCGAAAGGGATGGTCCCACCAACAAAAGGTATCGAAGAAAGAAGAGGTGGCCCCCACCGATGAGAAAAGGCTTTCGAAGAAACAATATCATCGATGCAAGATAAAGAAGATTCACCGAAAGAAGCATTCTCATCAAAAAAGTGATATCGATAAAATAGAAGAAAACTACATCAAAAACAACTACAGAAGAAATCAGAGCAAGATACTTAATCTGCTATAAAAAGCATTAGTCATTGAAAACAACTAGTGAGTAGGTATACCCGCCTAGGTCCTGCAGAGCCTAAAGTGAGAGAGTTAGTAACCAAGTAGGTTCACTCTATAAGTTGGCCAAGTCAATTGGAGGGTTTGATTATAGGAGTTGGCATTTCCTTAGAACCTATCCAATATGTTGATTTGAGACCCAACACATTCATTAATTGTTTTGGACATTTCAAGCTATGTTTTCCTAATAGATGGTCAAGTATAGAACAACACTCAGAAAATATAGTCTAGAGAGATTGCAGTCTACAATAAAGCCAGTAGGCAGTCATACCTAGTACCAAATAAAATGACAGTAATCAAGTCTACTGAGTGAAAAAGAGTAGGGTATAAGTTTCTAAAAGGTCTTTTCAAACCTTAACAACAAATAACACATTATTGTTGCAGCATTGTCAAAACTTGACAAGAACAAAACCTTATTACCTCAAGAGGCATAGCAGTCATAGGGCAACTCATATCAAATGTGCAACTCAATACAATAAATAATCTTAGTTTGTAGCCCTATAGCATCATAATGTAGTCCTTGACCAAGTATGCATACAAGAAAGATCCAGTTCTATTAAGGCACAAGCATCAAGGTCAAAGGTTATGACAACTAGTCAAAAACATCAAGTACAAAAAGTTTAGTCTCAGTCACTAGAACACAATTTACAACATGCATTAGGAGTTGTCCTCCTTACAAATAGTGCAACATTAAAAAGGTATTATCAAAGCTACAACCACAATTCAAAGAGGAAGCTTACAAAGATAGGACAAAGCAAGGTACAGTCATAAGTCAAGGCAAATACATAGTTGAAACTTAGTCCAAAATAGTGAAGAAGTGCAACAAATGACATGAGAAGTCTAAAGAAGTATTATAGCAATCACAAGTCAAGGATTAATGAAGATATTTTTTGCATCCATGATACAATCTCAAACACACTTTTTACCATTCTCTTGGTGATTGTGCCCAATTGTGTATGTCTTGCTTATGTATGAAAATGGCATTTTGCAGCTTTCCACCGACCATGTATTTGAGAAGTCTTTGATTTAGATATGGCATGAGCTTAGTTATAGAGTGAGACTAGGGAGTTGGACCATCTCAACCATGGTGCACCTGCATGTGTATATAGTTCTGCTTATTCATTAAAGATTTTCATTTAATTTTAATCAACTAAAGAGCAATATCCATGACTTACAAGTAATAAAAAAACTTACAAGGATGAGGTATATTCATAACTTTTGCAGTCCCACCTTGGATATCAACACTAGAAGCAACTCATATTGTTCATGTACATACAAGACAATATGGGAGTTCATTATACCTAGCAACTTGTGGTGTTGTTGTTCGTGTTGGCTCTGTTGGACCCTACAATTAAGATTCAATAGACATTATTCAATAAGATTAACTGTGCAACATAATGAAATATTGAAAACTGTGTTACCTTTTTGAGCTTCGCTTGGTTTCGAGAATAGTTTAATATTCTCTACTTAACAGGGCCAACCACGTGAAGGTGGAAGCTCATTTGGCCCCTCCCCCCCCCCCCAATATCACTCTAAATTCCCCGTTAACATCTTATAACATTCATTCATTCATTCATTCTACCATTAATAAAATATAGCATTCATTCATTAATATCACATAACGTTCATTAACACATAACATTGAATAACATTAATTAACACGCAACATTCATCAATATTAATTAACACATATCATCCATAACCATTAATTAGCACATAATTACATTCACTAACACATAAAAATCAGTCATTATCAAATAAGTTAGATTACAATCATTTCTTTCTTTGTTTTTTCTTTGAAGCTATGAAAAGACTAAGTGGAACATCGGTTTCTTCATCATTTCTCCCCTCTGTAGATGTTCCGCCAACTACTCGTGATCTCAATGTATGCCTAGTCCTATACTGAGGACGAGGACGTTGAAGCGAAGGGGGGTCCTCTGCAATAACAAAGAAAAGGGTTAAATTCAAAAAAAAAAAATTATTATTGTTACAAGTATTTCATTAATCTAGAGAACATAATTGTTGTGCTCTTTACCTGATGGGGCCACATCATTTTGTGTATCCTCAACCTCAACATGTTGAACACCATCTAGATCATCTGGAGTTGAAATAGTAAAGGTTACATTAATGTTGAACACCAATAGCAATTATATTTGTTTAAAGCAATAACAATGGTCCTCTTTACCTGAGTGGGAAACATCACATTCTTGATGTTGTGTACCCAGATCATGCTCCACTTGCTCACCATCGACTACATGCTCTAAAATATTAAAAAAAAAGGTTACATTAATTACTACTCTAATTACAAATTAAGATGTTTAATTGTATTAATAGCTAAATAAATAAATTTGCATAGCAAATGATACCTCCACTACTGGGATGCACATCCAGACCTTCATGTGCAGGTGGTGTTTCACAATTAGCAGGCTGCATTCCAATGACATGCACATTGTTATCATTGCTTTCTTATTTAAAACAAATATAGTCACTTTATGTTGGCACTCAACATCAATTAGATTATTGGTAAAGTATTCAATTTGAAACAACTTCCATTTAGCATATTTACCTGTGTGACGGATGCACTTGAATGTTGTGTATGCCCACTCAATTCTCATAGCCAATCAGCCACGACTGAATAGCCTTGCTGGTAGGCAATTCTCTTGTCATCTTCTGTGGGCGCCCTATTGAATTCAGAGCCCTGCATTTTTGCTTGGTACCGTGAATTTTTCTTGCATTGTTTTTTTAAAAAAAACGTTTGCAATTTATTAATATTTTGATGCAATATTTCGTTTACATGAGATACTTACAATTCATGCAGCAAGTTTCATGTAACCACCAGAGCCGAGTTTGTGTTTCCCGTGCTTTTCTTGCCTTGCCTTGGTTGCCTTTGACATGTCACTTAGTCTATAAAAAGTTTGAAATATGTTAGATTATATAAATATAAAGAGTAATTAATTAGTACATAATTACATTCTTAATAGTATCTCATACCTTCTTCTGGCATCTACTGGTGTATTTCCTTTTTTCCTTTCAATTCTTCCTTGACATCCAAAATCAGGTCCTTCCACTCCCTCTCTGGAATCATGGGGGGACGCTCGTACTTTAGGTTCCTCTCTAAATGGGTCCTATATTGGTCCCTCACATACTTTAGATATGTGCCGGCTTTTTCAAGGAGATTGGCTTTGTCAAAGGTGTCATTTCCAAACCACTCAACCATTTGGTTTGTCAATTCATCTTTTAACCATTTTTCTTGGTCATTCCACCTTTTAAAGCAAAAACAAACCTGTTAGATTCAGAAATGAACTAAAGCTACATTTATTACACTTCAAGAAATGGATCAAAGGAAAAGTATTCTAGCAATGATATGAAATCAAAAGTGGATTAGGGTTAGTTCACATATGATGTACCACCTTTTACATATGGTGGGACCAAATATCTGCAATGTAATGTCACTAAGATGTTTATAGAAAATATCATTGCCTGCAAAAAATTCATGGGATCATTAGTCCAAAATGAGTGATCATAAAGTAAATTACAATTAGAGTATATATAATAATAATTTTAAAAGTACCTAGAACCTTTTGCATCTTTAAGGGAAGCATTTCTTCGTCGCTCACCACCAATGTGGCTTGCAACATTCCCATACTAGCAATACGAGAAGATCCAGGAAATGATGGTATGTTATTAGTAGTAGTCACCTCTGGCACATCCTCATGTGCATCTCCTCCTGCAAAAAATGAATCCACTATGAAATGGCATAAGAATTCAAGAAAGAATGCTTGAAGGGAAATAAACACATGACAGAAGATAGAGCAAAAGAGGGATCTACCAATGGTGGGCGGGCCAATATGACGTGCACTAGAGGATGTTTGCATGCTACATGTTGCCGACATTACAGTCGGCAATACAGGTGAGGGTAACCTCTGATAAGGTGGCATCGACATTTGCACAATAACATTGACAACACCTAAAGAATAATGCATTAAATATATCAAACATTAAATATATGAAAAGTGCAAGAATTATAAACAAGGATGAACCTTTATTTTGAAAATTGACAGTATCAAGTATGATGTGTTTTCGTTACTCAGAGTGATAAGCCAAGCAAGTGATAATACAAGAAAATCGTCATCACCTGAAGATCCTGCAACACCCTAATCATGGGAACGACTTTCATGAGGGCAGATAAATTTCTGTAAAAACAATACATACATATTTAGTTAATGACATAAAAAAGAATAAAATATAAACCATCATTGAACTTTTGTTATAATTAAAGCTTTCATTACTACTTACTTGCAAGTTTTCTATTGTCTGAAACAATAATTCCACCCTTTGTTGTATCTCATAAGTGGTAGGATGCACGGCTGCCAAAGCAACAATCTCTTTTCTAATTTTTATAAGAGGCATTTTAAAGAATTTCACAAGGTCTGTGGGATCTTCAGGGTCATCATTGCTTAACCCTAATGATTCCACATCCCTAGAAAGGTGCTCAGGTATTGCAACTCCCTTTCCCTTTCCCCGAACATCCGTTTGTGTCAAGAATATCATTAACAATTACAAAATTAGTATAAATCACTAAAAAAAAGAACATAATAATGTAACAGTTTGATTCTACCTAATTTGTACAATTACAATGAGGTTTACCTGCTCGGTAGAAGTGTCGCAATGTACATCTCGGTCTGCGATATGTGATGGATCCATGTCAGCCTGTGACAAAGAAAAAATATAAAAAACGTTAGCAAAATTAGATCGTACACAACATGAACAACATGAACTTTGTAGACAAAAAGAGTATTAAATAATAAAAAGATGTTATCATCAAAATCGTTGTAAATTTTTTAATACCTTACCTTTACTTTATGTAGACTATGCAGGGTCCTCAATTAAATGGTCACATAAATAGTCACATAGCTAATAAACAATCCAATTTCCATAAATAAACATAGTTTAAAAATTGTCACATAAATAGTCACACTCCCTATCTCCATCTCCATATTAAAAGGTGCATCATGAATTAATTATGTAATGGCATTAGAATAAAAAAAAAAGAATTAATTATGTAAAAAAAATTCTATCAAGAAGTCAATATTAAATAGATAATATACTAATCGCATACATCATACATTTCATTCTTCATCATCATGAACATCAAGGTCATCATCATCATCATCATCATCATCATCATCATCATCATCATCATCATCATCATCATCATCATCATCTTCGCCATCATCATCACCATCATCACCATCACCGTTCATCATCATCATCATCATCATCATCATCATCATCATCATCATCATCATCATCATCATCATCATCATCATCATCATCATCATCGTTGTCGTCGTCATCATCACCATCGTCGTCGTCGTCGTCGTCATCATCATCATCATCAACATCTTTGCCATCACCATCACCATCATCACCATCACCGTCATCATCATCATAATCATCATCATAATCATCGTCATCTTCTTCTTCTTCTTCTTCTTCTTCTTCATCGTCATTGTGAAATTGTCGATCGTGATCATCATCCACTTCATCTTCTACTTCTTCGGTATCTTCTTCTTCCATCACATTATACTTTATCGGCCTTCCTCTTGGATCATGTCTAACAACAAATGACCAACACAGTTTATGTGGAACCTCTAAGTAAAATACTTACTCACATTGACTTGGAAGAACATAGGGCTCATCCCCAACTGGTTCAAATGACCTTGTATTTAGCATAATAAAACCATTATCATGTTCAATAACAGTTCTATTAGGATCATTTTTATTCAATCGTAGCCTATACCATTTGACAACGAACAAAACTAATTTGAAGGAATTAAAGTCACACTCAAGTATATCATCCAAAATGCCATAGTATCGATTTTGAGACTGTTGAGGATGAATGTCATTTCTCGATGAAATATTTGTCACCTCAAAGACTGCAGTGATGCCAGAATCACAAGTTTTCTTCGTGTCATCCTACTTTTTTATGCGAAATTTATGACCATTACAGCACATAGCGTTGTGGTGTTTGACCTGTGATATGTCAAACATGTAAAATTTATTGCATTGTGAGTTGATAAACATATGGGTGATTAATAAATTTATACGTACCTGTTTATCTCTTAAACCATATGCTAAATCAATTTCCCTTTGCATAACATTGGAATCTCCATTACGATGTGCTTCTTTAACCAATGAAGCCACAACTTCCCATGTTAATGTGCATCCAGAATGTTGACAACGTTCAATCCATACCATCATCCAATCAAGATTGTTTGCAATATACAAATGTAGTGCATCCCACTCTCAACCAACTGTACAAAAAATAAATAGACGTCTAACAATTGATTTATTTTGAAGATTAAGAATTAATTAACTACAATAACATCTTATAATTACCTCTCACTTTCCTCAATCTACCTTTCCTCGTCAAGTACTCCCCTTCGAATTTGTTAATGGTGTTGGGATCCCAAATGCAATCCACGTGGATCTTTGCTGCAAACTTAGAAAGATATTCAGAAATGTACATCATAGTCTGGTATACCATATATCCCTCCACCATAGAACCCTCAGGATGTGCTCTTTGTCGAACCAAAGCCTTCAAAACTTTCAAGTGCCTCTCAACCATCCACATTGACCTAGTGTGTATAGGTCCACACAATTCAATCTCCTCAACTTGGTGTATGAGGTAGTGTTCTTGTGCATTGAAAAAAGATAGAGGTAGACACTTTTGCATTCCACACATTAAATGAGGAATTTTTCTCTTCCAATATTTTATATCGTCTTTATGGATTTCTTTACATGACAACCACCTACAAGGTATTCAAGACGCAAAAAAATATATTGCATAAGAAGTAAAAAAAATTGCAAATATAATATCTATACAATGAACTAAACAAATATCACTACTTACCTCATGTATTTTCCAAGATCATATATGACTTGCTTGACATTATTGTCGAAGTTGTCTGGGACAAATAGAGGTAGAATGTACTGCAACAATTATAAAATTATCTTTTCAGTTTTTTGTAACATAATGAAAAGTACACGTACGCACAGTACTTAAATACATACTAAAAACACAAGAACATGAATTACCTTAATGAAGGTATGCCAATCATGCATTTTCATCCTTGGCCCAAATTCACTTTTCTTTGATATGAGATTGTTTATGTTCACAGCAAATCCTGTGGGAAATCGATTTTTTCGTATGACTTCTTTTATAGCATTGCTTTGCTGGTCCGTTAATAACCAAGGAAGCTCACTTTTATTAATCTGGTCTCCTTGGCTATTTGATTGAATGACATTTATCATTGCATTGCATGATTGGAATCCTGAATGTCACTACATATTTTGACAAATTTTTCTTTGTCATGCCTTCCATCCAATATTTTCCATAATGTCTCTGTTATATTATTTCCAATATGCATACTATCAAACAAATGAACAATTTGTAATTTCTCATAGTAGGGCAACCTACTAAATTGTCAGAGATAACTTTTTATTCCCTTAGGAAGGTGGTCATTTATGCCTTCGCGACCTTCATGATCATCAATCACATCATCAGTAAACAAAACAAAATAGAAAAGATGTTTTATGACAAACCAATAGATGGAATGGCATTACGTTGACGATTAATTCTATTATATTCCAACTTCCACAGGTGAGGTGCCATTCTTCGTGGCTTTGATGTATTCTCTTCTTTCCCATTGAAAAGATGTTTTTCAGTATTTCGATAATTATGATTTTTGTGGAGAAAGTGCCTATACTCATCAAACACCTACTTTCCTAAACTTTTTGATTAACGAGATTTCATCTTTGGACCACAAAGAGGACATGCAAATTTTCCCTTTGTTTGAAGACCTACAAGATAATGTATAATTGGATTAAATATGATAATTTTTTGAATCATAATGTTCATGCACAACTTAAACACTATAACATACCACAAAAATGTGTTAGCCCCGGGGCATCGTGTATTGTCCATAGAAGCATCACATCGCATGGAATTGAAATTGTCTTTGTCCTATTGGTCTAGAGACGTAATACATAGTGACACTATTCCATAACTCCAGCAACTCATCGATAAGAGGCTCAATATATACATTCATATCTTTAACTTGGTACTTACCTAATCGAATGAACAAAAACATTACATAATTATTATGACCATTTTACTGCAGTATTTATAATTAAATTTAGATGACTATATTTAAATGATAAAATACCTGGAACAATCATTGTCAACATTATGTGCTCCCTCTTTATTGACATCCATGGAGGAATGTTATTATTGATAACAAAAATAGGCCACACTGAGTAAACAAATCTCATCTCTCCAAATGGATTGACATTGTCCGTTGCCAATGAAAGCTTGAGATTATGAGGTTCTTCTTTAAAGTGTGGCCACTTTTCCTCTATGTCCATAAATGTTGAACCATCCACAGGCATTCGAATAATGTCATCTCGACTTCTATTGTGTGCATGGTAATCCATAAATTGTGCCAAGCTAGTGCACTTGAATAATCGTTGCATACATGGAATAATGGGAATATAGCGAAGAACCTTGCGAGGAACCCTTTTTGTTATTTGATCTGTTCGATATCTACTAATATAACATTCAAGGCATTTAGTTCGAAATTCATGTTGTTTGTGATATATAATATGATCATTGGGACAAGCATCTATTGCTTGATACTCCATTCCAATATCTTTCATAATGGCAGATAATTCTCGATATGAGCGAGGTAGAATATTTGATGGTGGTAACAAAAACTCACCTATCAATCTACAACAACAAAATATAATTTGTTATAATAAAGAATATTAATGGTACATCATGATTCACAGTTTATTATGATATATATGACATATATGACATGCCTTAACATACGTGACATTGTTATGTTGGATAAACCATTCATAACCTTCAAGTTCACCAACAACAATACAGTAGAGAGAAGAGTTGCCTGCGAGCCTTTGTAAAGGGCCTCGGAAGCCTTCTCAAGTAGAGGGACATCATGAACAACATCAAGGTCATCTTCATCATCATGATCAGCTGCGCGAGTACTAAATGAGTCATGGATCAATGTATTTGTACCATCATCTTCAATTGTGTTTTCTGGCTCATGATCATCATCTTTCATGGGATCATTATCTTCAGCTTTGATATTCACACCTCCATGTTCGTCCACTTCGAAAACCATATTCTTAGGGTTGTGTTGATCTATACCATGTGCTTCGGGGTGCTTGACCTATATAAAATTGATATACATAAATAAACCGTGATCATGATCTCATCATCACATGATTTATTATGTATATAAATTGTCAAAATGATATAATGAAAAACTTACCAATGGATGATAATCATGTCCACCTTCAATGTGACCATGCAGCCTACAATGTTTCTTCGTTGTTTTGATTAGAAGTCTTCTAGTCTTTAACCCCTTACAAATTTTGCATGGATAATAACATTTTCCATCACCTTTTCTTTTCAAGTTAGACCACAATCTAGCAATTGTCTTCTTATTTTGTTGTTCATTGATATTGTCTGACATGGTCTTTCTTCACAGGCAAGAAAATAGAAATTATTGTTTGACATGGTCTTTCCCTCAGGAGTTGGCAGATCCTGCTTCCATACTTTAATTCTGTTTTCTCAAAGGACAATCCTAAAAATCCATGCATTGCAAACAACTTTTTACACCTTTGTTGGTTGTGGTGGTGTCATAGAGAGTTTACATCAATAAATGAAGAGCATGCCAATGCTTTTAATGCAGCAGCAGAAGTCTATCTCTTATTCAATATCTCTAGTGAAACACCCATGATCTTTTGTTGGAGTAGAATTTGTTATATTCTAGAAAGGGTCTTGTCCTTTGTTGATGGGATATTCATCCACCTCAAGAAATAACTGTTCTTTTCTCCAACAAGAAGTGGAACTAAATGAAGATCTAGCACCATGAAATGAATCCTCAAAAGGATTACTATAGTTAGTTTTGGTAGATAATGATCTGGGTAAAATACTAATGTGGCTTTACGAAACATTATGTACTAGCTTAGCATACTCTAACAACTTTGGTGTGACATGCTACATCCAATTAAGTCTCCATCGGTATCTCTATTGTGTTTATGGATTGGGATTCAATGTACTCTTTTTATACACAGATTTTACTTTCAATTGAGGAGGTTTGTATGTACTTACTTGTCTTTCGATTGTATCCCTATTTCAAGAATTTCTTCTATCAACAAATCATTTGTTGTAAGTTGTACAAGTGGAAACTTGAACATGCCTTCCATGCTAGCCTTGTTGATACATTCAACACCATCTTGTGCAACAAATCTTTAGAACTCCATTTTTCCGAATTGAAGAGTGAGTAGTAGGGACAATCTAGGACACTTACAGAAGTTTTGCAAGAGAGATAAATAGACCTAAATATTATGGCTTAATAATGATCAATAGGTAAACAGATAAGAAACTCCCAATATCAAAATGACTTTCTCAATTGTCTTTACTAGAAATGGATAGATCTGTTAATAATGGCTTTATGATTGTATGTCAACTTTAGACTCAATCCAAGAAGAGCTAGAACTAATATGCGATATCTAGATTTATGATCTCTATAATATAACAATCCCATAATTATGTTTCCATGCATCTATACCACAACACAAACATCATGCTAGTGTTCAACCATAGCAATTGATATCCTAATTATAGAATGTGAAATATGCACATAACTATGAATAAAGATTAAGAAAAACAAAGAAAGATGCTTATTGCAAACATTCATGACTAAAGGACAAGAATTGAATTCATTGTAGATAGTTTTGAATATCAAATTCACTTATTTGTGTGCATTTAGTAACTCATGTACTTGTGGCCAACCATTTATCTCTTTCATAAATTAAACACTTTTTAATAACATTAAATGGCTGAGTAATTATGTTTTAGTTGAAATTGAAAATAAAATATTTTATTTCAGGACAGCTCACACTATTCCCTATCATATTTTAGACTCTCAGTTTTGTTAGTAGTGGTCTGATGTCTTTGGAGCTGATCATTGCATTTCTTTAGTTATGTTTGCCAGCCTACTCCGAGCCTGTGCCAAAATGGGAGCTTTGGAACAGGGTATGGACATCCATCAAAGCATAAAAGATAGAGGAATTTTTTCAGATGTAGTTGCAACTGCACAAAATGGATTTTTTGAGAAGGCTTTAGAAACTTTCAAGCAAATGCAATCGGCAAGTGTAAAGCCAAATTCCACGACCATTGCTACTATCCTCCTTGCCTATGCCAAAATGGGAGATTTGGAACAGGGTATGGACATTCATCGAAGCATAAAGGATAGAGAAATTTTGTCAGATGTTGTAGTTGTAACTGCCCTGGTAGACATGTATGCAAAATGTGGAAGCATAGACAAGGCACGTGAACTGTTTGATAGAATGCCTGAAAGAAATGTTGTCTTGTGGACTGCAAAGATTGTTGGATATGCACAAAATGGATTTGTCAAAAAGGCTTTAGACACTTTCAAGCAAATGAAATTGGAAGGCATAAATCCAAATTCCACAACCTTTGCCAGCATCCTCCCTGCCTGTGCAAAAATGGGAGCTTTGGAACAGGGTATGGACATCCATCAAAGCATAACGGATAGAGGAATTTTGTTAGGTGTTGTACTTGCAAATGCCCTGCTTGACATGAATGCAAAATGTGGAAACATGGACAAGGCTCGTGAATTGTTTGATACGATGCCGCAAAGAGATGTGATCTCATGTGAACAATCAACACGCACATATAAGAGAGGAAGGGATTGCTGATACAAAATTGAACGCTCACTCCTCAATCACAGTTCTATGGTTTTATGAGATTAAACTAGGACAATTAACCACCACATGTATATTTTTTGCAACATGAAATTAAAAACTAGGGCAATTTGAATCTACCTCCTGTGTGGGATTGCCTTCGATGCGGGTTTGATGTTCTTGGAGGTTGAAGTCACCACGGACGCCTAAGTGGGATTGCAATTCACAAATGAATTTCCTGCCTCTTTTTTTATTTTTTAATGGCCGCTGTCGTCGGAATTACGACGAACTCGAGCACTTTTTTGAAAAAAAGAAAATTCTCATTGCTAATGCCTTCTTCGTTGAAACCAAATGGGTAATTTCCGTTGGAATTACGACGAATGCGGGCATTTTAAAAAAACAAAAACAAATTTGGCCACAATATACCTTCTCCGTCGGAAACCTCAGTCGAAAATCTAGTCCAAATGTATTAGTGGTTCCACTACCAACTCCTTGCTTGCAATAGTTTATACAAACATAACATCACATCTGATGTGCTTACATTAGATTAATATCAAATTTATTCATCTAGACTTTCTTGCTCTCAACCATATGCCTCACAAAATGATACTATATATCAATATGCTTGGTTCTAGCATGGCAAACATGATTCTTATCTGAATAAATTACACTTTGTTAATCACACCTCACTATTATTTGACTTTGAAAACTAATAGTAATACTTAATATCTTCATCAACATAATTCTCTTACAAGAATATGTCGTGGCCACATATTCTACTTTAGTATTTGATAGGGGAACTATCTACTATCTGTTGCTCATCTAAATCACTACTCCAAATAGAATAAACATGTGTCCACTTGCAAACCTCCAATTTTCAAGATCTCCAACCCAATCTAAATCAATATATCCATGTACATTCAACACTTTACCCAAATCATTAGTACCATGATAACGCAAGTAATAATATCCAAATTCTCCTTAAAGTATCTAAACAATTCCTTTACATGTATCCTATGTTCTTTACTTGAACTTATAATGAACTATCTTAGAAATCACACTATTTGGGAAATGTTTGGCCTTGTTTAGATCATTGAATACATGAGACTTGATAACACGCTTGTATAAGGAACCTTCTCATGTCCTCCAAATCCTCCATATATTTAGGATATTGTTTCATACTTAGCTTCAAGTCAACTAGTAGGGGTAAACTTACTAGTTCATATCTTGCATGTAATCTCTACAACTCTAGTTTAGTCATAGTTTTCTCTTTTTCCTATTCATATGTATCTCCATATTGAAAATATTTCTTACAACCCCTAAGTCTTTTATGTCAAACTTATTAGAAAAGTGAGTTTTAAGTTTCTAAATGAGTGCTTTATTGTCTTTAAATAATAAACATATCATCAACATATAAAATAATAATAATTAAAATGTGAAGCATCATATATAATGTATTACAACACCTACAACATCATAGTTGAATATATAAAATCACTTACATAGTTTTAAGTTACGGCATAGTCATAGTCATATATGATGTACTACAACACCTATGACATCATAGTTATAAGTTAAGTTATATTGCAACAATGCTAGACTCCAATAGATCAATGAGTCAGCTCACTTGATCTCAGCTGTCATTTTAGATACTTCAAGTTGTGAGTTAGAGACTCCTTATTTACCCCAAATGTATGAATGAAAGTCCATTGCAAACCACTCAGATTATGAAGAGACTCGTCCTTAAAGAACTGAGCTCCAGAGATAACTGAACTAAACTCTTGATTCCTCTTGACACTCCGATACAATGCTTTAGGAGAGGACAGTAGCTATTAAATGAGAAGAACTTAAAAATCGACAAAGCCTTTAAGAGAAGGCGAAACATTACTGACTCCACTATTTTGTCCCTATAATTTGCGACAAATGGCATTGAATATCTTCCAAGAATGCCCAAGAGCAAGGAACATCTACTCCTGAATAGACATACCCGTAATCATTTCCTTCCACTTTTGTTGTGTGGATTTTCCACACTGAAAAGTGGTTAGCAGTGCTGCCAAAGTTGCCCTTTTTATTGTGGGGATGGAGGACAAGTATGCTGAACCGATCAGTCAGCCTGCCACTGCATTTTATGTTTTCTTGTTAAAATTTTGGACTTCATTAACGTCTGTCCGGCTTGGTCTATTTAAGGTTGGTATAACAATTAAGTATTCAAATTCTGCAATGAATACGATCTCATGCTTCCCTAGGACACTGCCTGTTAGTTACATATATATTATTTATTTACTGTAGTTTTTGCATGTGGGTCTTTGGGCAGTGACTATATTGTCAGTTTGTCTGATGGCCATTTGATGCAGATTAAACTTAATTTTTTGGGAATTGAGATTTGCTCAGTAGAGATGTTAAGATAACTCAGCAAACTCTAATAAATTTGAAGGTGGTCATGGAGATGCAAATCAAAAATGAAAAGTTGATGTTTGTGACCTCCATAACTACCAAAACTTAAACCCTAGAGGTACAAAATACAAATGCACCATCATTCATTTTTTTTTTGGTTTCTGACATGACACCGCTCAAACGCCAGTTATCTACTTAGTTGAGATATCTAACTAGAAAGATCATTGCCCACGTCTACATGTCCTTGTGTATGTGTATGCTGATGTGGGATCAGCATGTGAACCGTGTTTGTATTTTAACTTTTCAATTTGTTTAGTAATTTGTTCTGCAGCACTTGCAAGACAATTTACTACTCCCCACAAAAGTGGCAATGGGGGAGTTTTCAAGATTGCTGCACTCTTGAGTGTGTATAGCAAGCAAACCCACGCGGGGCAGAGGACTGCAGTTTCTAGCTGACCTCAATAACAATAACACCCATAACAAAAAAAATACAAAACTTGGGAAGCCTTACCTAACTTACATCTACTACCTTACACAAAATTTGTCATTAAAAATGTAAACAAACTTGCAAAACCTTACATTAACAGGCCTTGTCTTCCACTATCTCCTTAATCTCAATCATCTCCACCACCTCTGACATCCATTCATCATGATCATCCTCATGCCCGCCCTGAGCAATGGGGAACAGCGGTACAACTCCTGTTCACCATTTTACAAAATACCACCAAAGTCCTGATTTGTCGGCCAAGACAAACAGTTCAATTTCAATCTCCAAATGCTATGATCATCCCTTTTCATATGATCCACATCAATTTCTAGTTTTGCTTCCATTGTGATCTCATGTGTAATCAGTTGAGTTGTTTTTCTTTGCATCTCTTGTTCCAGTTGAAGCCTCTGCAAGCACTGCTTGTTTTTCAGCCATGGGAGAAAACACTCATGAATTTCTTGCCATGAAAATCATGCTACTCATAATCCTTGCTTTGATTACAAGTGCACCCAAGAGAATGTTGGAGTCTGATTTACAAACACAAGCTCAAGCTCAGTTATCCAGGGTGGACTACTCATCACAAGGAAGCATCATTCAAGCATGGGTGCAGCTCCTGTGGAAATATTAGCTATATTTGCTACTTATATGTGAACATTTTCAGCAGTTAGTTATACAAATGTTCACTTATCTTTATCATAGATATCTATATTCATGGAATAATAACTGAAATTATGCTATATTTGTTTGCGATCTTGAGCTAATGTATCCAAGGTATAGATGCAGGAATATGGAAATTTTTCTGTAAGAAGTTGTTCTCATATTACACCCTAAAAGTTGTATATGATTTAGTTATGAAGGAGAACTTTATGCTAGTCATAATCAACTCTCTGTCTGAAGATTTTGAGCCATTTTTGTTGGTCTATTGATTTGAAGAAGGATTGAAGATCTTATGACTTCATGACATGCTTCAAAACACATTAAACAGATCAGACTACACAGTGGGGAATTGAGCCAAGTTGGTCCGATATATAGGTATGGTGACATATGAACTCCATGCTTACATAAAAGAAATAGTTAGTATTTTGTGGTGAATATTACCACATGAAACGATCAAGTCCATGATACACCTTACTGACTTTCTCCAAAAGAAAGAAATGGGTGATATACAGAACTCTAAATAACATGGACCAAAATCATATTGTATGTTACATGTATTGGAAAGCATTAATAAATGATTATATGTTTTAGGCAGATATTGCTTAGTGGTCTGTCAATTGAATTTTATTCATTTTTATTTCCCTTGTTGGATAAATGAGCAATGTGAATATTCAGTCTAGATATGAACATTGATGTAGAAATTGATTTATTTTTTTAAATACTAGTTGAAAAAATCTCTCCCGGTTTCCTTCTAAAGAGAAACTGATCTGCAATGAACACGTCATGCACAGGAAAGTCTAAAAATGATCAGTTTCTATTCAAAATATTAACATTGCTTGATTGTAAGTCTAACACTGTTTGATTTTTCATCTTTTTGGAATTCTTTCATTCTGATGACGAATCATGAAGTGCGATTCGAAACATTGATGGGAAAAAAATACACACAATCGAATTCAGAAAATTTCAAAAAAATATAATATAGATTGTGGAAATCTCATAGCATTAATGGCATATCTATCAGATTTATATATATGTTCATGACCTGTCATGCACAACAAAATCCTCAAAAATTCTTCTTTCTGATTATCAGCTGTTCTTAAGATTAATAATAATGTTCAATTGTAAGTTTAAATAATACCGTGGTTGAAAGTAGTGTATTTTGAACATGGCCTTATCTACCTGGTTTTGTGTATATTCTGTCTTTTGATTAGTTTTTAATGAAATCAATATGCCTTCCAGGCTTTACCGAAAAGTAGTCTTAGTGATTCTACTACTAAGAATCCACTTTGTCCTCTTGTTGTTGTGAAGGATTATGGGGAGTCTATTACCTTAACTCTACTTAAGAGACTTATGTAGGAGTTTCCTTCTATAGATTAATGAAGATAAGACTAAAGAGGATACAGTTGTGCCAATTTCTTTGGGTGTGGTTCTATTTTGTTATACCAATGTGATGGTAGGGATTTAATTATTCGTTCTTAGAATCTTCCTACAATAAAGATTATGATCAATAGCTCGTTGTGATAGTAGATGAGGTTACTATTGAATCTCCTATTCCCCATGAGTTTTCTAATGGTTGTTGGATTGGTGATTTTAGGCTATAGAATTTAGATCCCGGAATTGGTGGTTTTGCTAAAGGATCTTTCAATCATGTTTGCACTAGAAAATTTACGGCTAAACAATCCCCTAGCAATATGGAAGGCCAATTCTCTTAGGATAGCATTCTCAAATGTAAGCTAATCTAGTACATCTCTCCATCTATATCCTCTTTTGGATGATAATAGACGGCACCTTAGGGTCCCTAACTTAGTTGTGGAAATATTTCCTCCTAATCTTCAAAACTCTCCTACTGCTAAAATTTTTAGCCTTAGACCTTACATTAATGTTGTTAAAAATGGGCTTTAACAAATTAGAATCTTTTTGGTTGCATTAAAATTTTAATAACGGTGATTAGGCTCTTCTGGTTTTCATTTTATACTCATGAGGAAAGTATAAAATAATTGAAGACATGAGAGTCTTATCTCTACAATTAAAGGACTGTCTTTATTGCCAAACTGGTTTCCATTCCTAAAGTCCCCATTTGGATTAGGATTATGATTATATCTAAGGAGGAGATGTTAATGGGTATTTATGATTCTTTCGGTCAACCTATGTATACTGATGTCATTATAAAAGTTGGGTTTCATTTTATTTTTTTTCTATATATTATCTTTATATTGTTATGGATAAGACCATCATGTCTTCAATTATTTAAGATTTAGTATTTAAAAGAAAAACATAAATTTTGAAGAATATAATTATATTTATCTCATATGTCATAAAGTGTGTCATTTATTAGTGGCATGCAAATCTAAGAATGGGTTGTACAAAGTTTGGAAAAAAAAGGCTTTTTGTTCACTAAATGAATTCATTTTTTTGGTTCAATTGATGGCAATTGAGATCAACCATATTGAATAAATGGGTGATGTGGTACTTATTTAAATTTATAATTAATGATATAAACCCACATGTAATATTCACCTAAGAATAAGTTGATAATTAAGGGTTGATGAAGCCTAATGTTTGTGGATTGACTTGCCTTATTCCTTCCATTAAACACCTTAGGATTGGTAGCTTTTCCTCTGGGGACCCAATGATATCTAATGTTCTTGATTCAACTATGTTAGTTTTGAATTTCAATAGGAATGTCCCTAGTTTGTGTCTAATGGTTAGGTCCACGTTGATAGATTTTAGAATTCTTAGGAGTACTTTAACTTTAATCTAACATGCTTGTTGGTTCCTCACTTCTTCCTCAATGAGATATTTTATTTATAGTTGATAGTGGTTGTCTTTGTGTTATTAGGCTTGTTTTTAATGGTGCAAATATATTACAATTGTTCTCTTATACATTTCCTATTTTTGCTATTGATCTTTGTTGATATATCTTTAGTTGCTAGTAAAGTGTCAATATCCAGTTTATTGTCCAGTTTATAGTTTATAGTAGCTTATGTATAAGGGTTTGGACAATTTCAAAAAATCACATTTACATAATATAAAAATAATGATGGGTGATGAGAATTAACTTTGATAAGCATAGATGATCTAGACTTTATTTGAATCAATAAATATGTATACATCATCATTTGAAAAAAAATAAAAATTGATAGGTAATAGGCCGAAGCTGCAATATTTTTTTAATTATTATTATTATGTTTGATTAGATTGACCCATGACCTTCTCCATTATGGAAGGCCAAGAGTCACAACTTAGAATTCCACTTTAGATGTCCCTATTGGGAATTGAACTTGGGTCTCCACAGTGAGAACCCAGTGTTTTAACTAGTTAAGCTCAACCCCTTGGACATCATCATTTGAAATTTTAATTGTTTAATAATTTTTTTTTAAAAAGATTTTTCTAAATTTGAACATACAAAAGTTATCAATACAATTTAATGTCTAATAATTTTAGAGGAATCTTTGAATAAGATTTATACTAATATGGGTTGGATTTAAAATGTGCTAAGGCTTTAAAAACTACTGATAACAAATTTTATAAAAATGATTTTAATCTCATTTTATTTATCTAAACTTTATTTGATAGAACAAAATCCCAAGTATAACTAAAGTTTGTTGAATTATAGGGAAAAGGAAACCAACAAATAGAGAGTTGCACATAGATTGAAAAATAAAAATGAAAAAAACTTTCATGGGGCTTCACTCACTAGGAAATATTATATCACGTGCATTCATATTGGGGGTTTAATATACTGAGAATCAAAAACAATATATTGCCTATCTGGTGAAAATAGGGGCATTTTAATTCAAGTTATGAAAAAATACAATATTTAGTGAAAATAGGGGGGTTTAATTCAGGCTATGTATTGGTAGGGGGTGACAAAAAGGAGTTTAGGGCAATATTTTTTGAAAATAGGGGGATTCTTTAGTATGTCATGAACACACACGATATAACCCAAATTCACTAAGTGAAGCCCCCGTGAAAACTTTACACTTTAATTATAATAGATATTACAAAGTTAAAAGTCAATAGTTAAAAAATTATGAGATCCTTGATCAAAATTATTGAGACATCCTTTAAAAAAGAGCACATGCTAAGTAAGGTATCGATATCAATTGAACTCATTTATTTTCTTAGGATAGAATAATAGTGAATTAAAAAATAAAAAGAAAGAAAGCGGTAATTTTTAATATACTAAAAACAATCCACACTATAAAAAAATTAACTATGCAAGATTTTTTGATGCAAGAGTACCAGGAAGTAGTTCAAACCGGTACCTTGATTTGATCCCAGTGAGACATCATTCCCGGTATTGACTTGGTATTGGTGTGCTCTTATCAGTTGGTTTTGGTTGTGAAAGGAATCGGGTTGCGGGTGATTTATGTGACTTGCGGATCGATGTTGCTTTGAGCCTTGTTTGGTGTTCCCAGAAGGACCACGTGATTGGAAGTTGTTCTTGGTGACTTGGGACAACGTGTTATTGTTTATATGTTTCATCATGAACCGGTTGGTCTTTAGCCGGCTTGATCAAGTTGTTAATGCTTGCGGATGTTATAAAGGGAAATTTTAGAGATTCATTTCAGAATAGAAGATGGAGGACAGAGATCAGAGAAAATAGAGATCGAGCAAAGATGTAGTTTCCGGAGAGATTCTGGTCCAAGGAGACTAAAGTCCGGAGGGGGGGAAGTTTCTGGAGAGATTTGTCAAGCAAAATATTTGTGGATCTTAGATTTGTATGTGGATGGAATATTTTGTAACCCTAGGCTGGGGTCCAAAATTTGTAGTCGTTGAAGGTTTATGTAATTATGTATATGATTGTAAAGATGGATCAATTATGTGTTTCTTTTACTGGTTAAGTTTGCTTACCGGTTAGACATTGTGTTCTGTTACTGGTTGTTGGAATCTTGCATTGTGTTTTGTGTTAAGTCGGTATCTTTCATGGAGTTTTGTGTTATGAGCTACAAGGTGGGGATGTCCTTCATTGGATCTCCCTACCTTGACTACACCATTTTCGTAACCAATATATTTAGCTTAAAATAAAAAATAATAAAGATAATAATCTTATTACTCATACTACTACTTGACAACTTCAAAATCCACCTTGTACCCTCCTATATAATCATACTTTATTAACTTAAACAATATTTTACTACTCTAAAAGATAAGGGGATCACTCCTTTTTGGATACTTAAATGTAAGAATAGGAAGAGATGTCTAATTTTTGAGTTATAATTTGGATTTCAACCATTATTATTGAAGAAAAATATAATACCACAACTGAATTATTCTAAGTTTGACCTATCATGTAATCCAAATACTTATAACATGGTATATACTTAACCTAAAACACATCTTATATGTATATTTAAGATGGATTAAAGTGGTATTGATTATGTCATATCCTATATTGTTATGTTGAATAGATTTGAAAAAATGAAAATAACTATAAATAAAAAATTCAATGTCATTCACAAGTAGCATTGAACCACATAAACTCCAAACTTACATGATCATGCTTAATGTTGTATTCACATTAAGATTTGGCATTCTACATTAAAGGTGATTTTGGGCATTTGTCAAATCAACTACAATTCCAACATGATACTATATCCTTCAACAAATGTGATGGGGTTTTTTATTTTTGTTAGTTGTGGCCTAGATTACAATTTACTTCAAGTTAAGTAACGGATATAGGGATAGTCATTCTTTACAACAACTAAAGTGACAAATAGATATAAAGTGCAAAGGGTTGACAAGATCAACACACAAAAAAGATATTATTTATCATTATTCTTTGATTTCTATTAGAAGCAATGGATGTTCCCTATTATTCCACTAAAAGGTTCATCACCAATATAATGACCTAGTAATTTAACATATTATCCAATAGGGTTTCCAATTCTTAAAGAAAACTTGATGACATGATAGTGGACCCAATTTTACTATAGCTAGTATAAAATAGCTAGCTAATTAAAAAACTTGTAGATAATTTAGGTGAAGAAAATAAATTCAAAAAATAAATATAGGGATAACATATAAGGGCAATGCACACCAACATGTAATGTTTATGTTAGACCATAATTAAGCATAAAATATTTGTATTTGTAATGGTGTAATTTGGAACTAGGGTTTCACCAAGTAAGATAAGATCATTAATTAACCAAACTAGCCAATACATTGAAAGAGGGGTGAACCTAATAGATCTAGCCTCAATCCAAATAAGGAAAGGGCTAAAATTCTGATTAGATTCACTAGTTAGGGTTTGGTTCCCTCTTTCTAGATTGAAATGGATTGTAAATTGTGAAATTAGGGAAAACCCATGGATAATTGAAGTAAACTCGAGTAGAAACAACAAGCTATAGATGTCCCACAAAGCCACCGACTGAGATCTGGTTAAAAGAAGATGTTTAGAACCCCTTCCCAAAAGTTCAACCTAATTTTTTAGGACCAAGTAGCAAAGATTTGCCCTGGTCCTCTAAAATTTTCTCCCTTAAAAGATAAATTTTTTGTCATCTTTGACTTTGTCAAAATTCTTGAGTACAGTTCCTGAACTTGCTTCTTGCATAGATAAAGAGAAGGAGAGATGTTGTGGACAGGGGTTTTCCTTAGGCCAATCATCGATTTTGGAATTAACCATGAATGAAATAATGCAAATACTAAAATAAATATTAAGGAGATATACCTCAGATATGAAAGTGTTGATGATGATGCAATGCACTTTGAATGCAATCACAAATGTTGAATGTAATGGCATAAAAAACACATGGACATGGAAAAACCTAATCACACACATGCTTGCATGAATATTGATGTAATTTTTCTCCACAATGCTTGAATGATGAATATGCAACCTTGAATCTTTGAAGATGCTTGATGATGAATCCTTCATGATTGTACAAATATTAGGGATGGAGTCTTAGATCTAAAATAAATTGATAGGATGTTTTTATATAGATTTCCCTAGGTAATTTACCAATTAGGCGAGCCTCCAATTGTCATGTGTAGCCTCAAGAATCAAATTCTATCGAGGGGAGACATAACACCTACCCCATTTCAAATTGCATCCCATTTGAGAGGGAACGAGTCATTTTGGGGCACCCTGGTCCTTCTACAAATAGGACCATAATAATCAAATAGGGGGGAAGGTATCCCACAGTAGGACCCACCAAAGGGCACATACATGACATCTAAGTTGGATAATGGATCCTGAACAGACCTAGAGAGGAGAGGAGAATAGGACATGCTAACGTGAGAGCACAAACATGAGGTGTAAATTGCACCAGTTACAATTTACAACGCTACATTTAGCCCCCACTTTAACAGGAGTATGAGCCTATGCAATTACTCATGATAAAGTAGAAAGATGAGAGAGAGGAGGAGAAATTAGGAGTGAGATCACAAGGAGATAAGACATCAATAATTTTGAGGAACCAAGCCCTTAATCTTAGGACCTTAACTTACACAATCTTATACAAGGACACATACAACAAAGGGATTAATACTAAAACACAAAAAGGCTCCAAGTCAACTAGTTTAAGAAACTTCGATAATCAAAATGTCTCAACCGCTAATTTATCATTCTCGGAGTCCTATCACAAGAACACAAGCGATCACATAAAAAGAGAAAGAGCATGCATCAAATGATGAACCATGATTGATAAATAGAAAAGCTATGAGATCATGAGAAATAGAAAAGAGAGAGGACATGGATACCATGATCTAGCAAGTTGTGTTATGCTAGGTAATCCATGTTGGGGAGAAGAGTTGGAATAGTCTAGTTGTGTTTTACTAGTTCCACTCATCCTACTGCATATGTTGTTGTCCGGTTTTAGGAGTTAAGCATCTAATATAAGACTTTTTTTGTGTAGTTTCAAGCATGCACCAACTTATGTAAGACATGAAATGAAAATGCAAATATGTTTGGTTTTAGTAACATCTCATGTAAGACTTTGTTTTGTCCAGTTTTGAGAATTTGTAACCCCATATAAGACATATATAAATATTGCATCTAGTTTCAAGCATGAAGCATCTCGTATTTAATACTTTATTTTGTCTGGTTTCAAGAAGAACACCCCATATAAGACATGCAAAAATATAGTACAAAGAAGGAAATATGCTATCCCCCCCCCGCATTAAGATGTCAACAAGTCCTATGTTGATGTCTTAAGGAAGCTATAAACAAGGATACGAACCTTTAACACCAAGGAGATATCATTTTAGGCAATTTGCAACAAGTGTAAAGGAATCTTTGGAGGGGAAGAGATCTTTGATCAAAATACATATACCTCCAAGAGGAGTTATTGAATGAAAATAACATCATTAGCCAAAAGAGAGGGGGGAGAACAAAAATGCATACCTTTTCCCCTATTGCTAAGCGAAAGGGACTCTTGATGAAGGATGACACACTTTTGACATAAAGTGAAGTGTTTGTTTATAATACATGCACATGGAAAAGTGTAGAAGAGGTTGTAGTCAAGGATACACACATCTTGCATAAGAGAGAATCCTTGAGAAAACAAATAATTTCACACAAGGAATAGCATTGTATCATAAGAAAACACCACTCAACAAAGGAAAATTGGATCCCTAGAAAGGATAGGATAAATTAATTCTCCCCAAGCATAGGGACAAAGAGAAGGATTACACAACCTCCAAGGAGAGATTTATTCATAAGAGATTTCCCATTTTAAGCAAGGAATATGTCCTAAACAAGGAACACACATCTACTCGCATGAAGTCCATAATTATATGCAAGAAAGGACGTCATTTTATGAAAAAATCAACTCACAAAAGAAAAGGTGAATCCTTAGAAAGAGGAAAGAGAGAAAATTATTCTTTCCCCCAATCATAGAGACAAGAATAAATAGACTATTATCTTGCACATTGAGTATGATTGCACCTAAAATTGTATCACCATAAATGGCAATGAAGCCCCAATAGGTAAGCTAATAATGTCACATAATGAGGAGTAAAATAACAGGAACTTGAATGTTATTTGAAATGATTGTAAGAAATATGCCATTGTCACATGTTATTTTTATGATGCCTGAATTAATATATTGTTGTATTTTAATTTGTAAAGCCTTACATATTCATTACTATAATGGCCATGGATTTGATGATACTTGCAAAACGTAGAAGTTGCAATATGTTGTCTATATTTCCTTCTTAATTTAGGCCAAAGAACATAAATTAAATTGGCATGGAGGAGGTCAGACAAAACATTATCTTGTTGTAATTCCATATTATAATGAGAAGATATGAATTCACTAAACAATGGAGGATGGGATGCCAACAAAGGAGGACTTTGGAAACCTAGACCTTTGGGAAAGTGTGAAGTAGGTTTCTCAAGATCAACAAAAATTTATTGTACACATCCTAAACCATGTCCATTGTATCCATGTGTAGATGTTGAAATATCTAGAGGAGAGGGTTCATTTCTAGTATCAAAATCTAAAGATCCCCCATCATTATCAAGACATGTGTTGGAAGGAGAGGTGGGAATTGATTTAGAAGAAGCTTGGATAAAATACACACAAGGCTCCTTCAAGGCTTCATTCTTAAACTGTGGAAACTTATACCCATTGAAGGAGGGAGTAAATTCTGGGTGAACTCACAATAATGGTTCCCACTTTTTTGCCACTTTTGACACTGAGATGAACAATTTTAAAATAATCTTCAACTTCCGACAACTATAAATTTTAAACTATTAAGAATTTGAAGATGATGTAAATTAGTGATTTGTAGAATTTTGTTTGTAGATTCTATATATATTTTTTTCAAATTTTTTTGAAGGATTTTTTTTTAATTTTTCCATCTCCCTCGAAAAGTAGTTTTTTACAACAAACTACATTTTTTAAGAGTGATGTGCCTCCCAAAATGCATAACTTTTTTTCTATAAATGATAAAAACTCAATTCTTTCAAATTTTGGTTTGTAACATCAATATCCAAGGCTTGCAGTTGGTTTGATAGTGATATGTTCAATATTTTTCATTTTATTAAGTTTTGAATTCTGACTAGTCATAATTCAGACATAGGTTTACGTTTGAACACATAACTTATTCTATATATATCAAAATTCAATTTTATTTTTTTTGTTAGAAAGAAGACATCAATGCCCAGGGCTTAGATATTTTTCAGAATTTTTTTGAATTAGTTTCCTATTTTTCCCAATGCGTTGAACAAAGAAGTTCATGTTCAGTGAAAAACCTATATTTGGTAAAATTAAAAAAACAAGTTCATAATAAACTCAATATGTAATAAAATTATATTCATTGGAAAGCTTGCTTTGAGGACTATAATACTACATTTTGGGTTGTCAAGATCATTCCATATGAGCCTTCAACTAGAGGTTTCAAGGCAAAAAATCTGCAAAAAAATGTAGAAAGCTTCAGAGAAGTGTTAAAAAAGGGGTTCGAACGAAGGGGGGTTCGAGCGAACCCCCCTTTTTTTAGGGGGGTTTGAATGAAGGGGGGTTCGAGCGAACCCCCGTGCTATAATTGAAAAATGACATAAACAGGCATTAAAGGTGCTTCGCTCGAAAGATGGGGTTCGAGTGAAGTGGGGTCTTCGCTCGAACCCCAAAGGGTATTCTGTTTGAACCCCCCGTAAACAAATTTTTCTACTTTCGCCAATTTCCTTCGTTGGCAAAAGTGGGAACCAGCTTTGTGAGTTCACCCTTCTAATGTACCCCAATTTCTTTCTAAGCATCATTGATAGGAGATTGTGTTGTTGAAGGAATCATACTATTAAACGGGAGAATATTTCCACTTCATCATGAGTGAAATTATAAGGATTAGGATCACCCTTTATTGTGTGAAGTTCATTGTTATATAGGAATTTGATTGTATGATAAAGGGTAGAAGGAAATGCTTTCATAGCATGAATCCATGGTCTACCTACAAGTAGGTTATAGTTAAAATGATTGGGCATGACATGAATAAGAGTGGGTAAAGTAACAAGTCCTACTTTAATAGGTAATATGACTATACCAAGTGACTCTCTAGGGAAATTATCAAATCCATGAACACAAAGAGGAATAGTTTGAATAGAAGAATAATCCCAATTTAACTTATCTAATAATTCAACACAAAAAATGTTAAGTGTTGACACACTATCAATTAAAGTACCTCTTATGTTTTGTTCTTAAATTCGAGGAGTAATCATAAGGGGATCATCTCTATTTTTAACCTCTATAGAAGGAAATTCATCTTGTGAGAATGTATATCATTTGGTTTAGAAGAATGATTGAGGAGTTTTTCAACAAGACTAGGTTCCTTATTAACATGTTTCTTAGGATGACGGGGGGAAGGGAAGTGAGAAGAACATTGGGATCTTTCTTTTTGACAAAAGCATTAAATGTGTGACTTATTTCAGAACCATATTTTAACTCTCTCACCATTTATTTATGTTTCTCTCCCTCTCCTTTATATCCCTCTCTCTATCTATGCATGCATGTATGCATGCATACATAAATACATACATACATGTATACATACATACATACACAACTTAAAGGGTAAAAGCACAAAATTGTATCGCGTTTTTGGCCAACTTATCAGCACAAGTGAATTTATGTAATTCTAACTAAAAATTAATTTTATTCAAACATATGGTCTATAAAGATTCATTATAGCTATCTTATATATGGGCCACAACTTTTCCAAATGGATTTGTTTACTAAATGTATATTTTATACAATTTTGGGTTTAATTATCATTTTTTTTAAATTAAAAAAACTCAATGTTTCAACAACTCCTAATCTTATAAATAATTTATTTTTTAAATGTGAAAAAATTCTTTTATAGATCTATGAGTGAATTTTCCAAAATATATATCTTTTGATATTTTAAATAGTTTTAAAATTTTATATTTTATTTAAATTATTGAAAGTAGGTCATCAACACTAAAATATAAGGTTGATTATCTTTTAAAGGAAAAATACTAAAATTTATCTAAAAATTTTGAAAAAAAATAATGCACTAGAGAAAAGAGTCTAGATGTCAAGATGATATAATTTTTTTCTAATTTGGATAAATAATTAAGAAAAAATGTGACGTCAAATGGAAAGAGTTATATTTCAGAACACACAACTTTTCAAATTTATTGAAAAATATATATACATAAAAAATAATTAAAAATATATTTTTGCACTGAAGTTTCAAGTTATCAATGTACACAAAAAAATTGAAGAAAATACAATAAAATTTACTGTATAAAGTGTGATGCCTCATGTACTACGATTTCAACATTTTATCAGCAACTAAGTTATAGTGTTTAGTTTATAATAAAGTATATTCAAATAATTTCTAAAAAAAATTAAAAAAAAAACAAACAAACATAAATACACAAAAACATATACATTTTATTAGTTTACATCATTTCAAAATTCAAAACATATATTTCACTTTCTATTGATTCAATTTAAAAAGTTGAATCAACATTGGCCATTTCATTTATAAAAGTGTGACACAATTTTGTTCTTTTACCCTAAAACTATATCTATATTTATATATCCATATATAATTATATTTTATACTTAAATAGTTACTTCATGTATGTAGTCTGAGGAAGAGGCACAGTCTAACCTATATAGGGAGGCAGAGAGGGATGATAAGATAAATAGTGATAGTGGTACTTTTTATTCCTAGAAACACGAGTGCATTATAGTGAACTCACATTATAATGCAAGTGTGTTGCACTATAACATGCTCATGCTATGCATTTTATGGAACCAAAAAGTGGCATGACCACTTCCCCATCTTTTTGCACTTATCCACATCAAATATTTATTTGGGGCCACTTCTAAATTTTTATGTTATATTGGATTAGACATTGTATGTGTGGGTTGAATGGGGGAAAATATGTAATATTTGGGAAACTTAATACCAAAAATTAAATTTGGGGCTTGTTGAACATTGTTGTTGCTAGGATATGTTGTTGTCATTGATGTCAACATATTCCTATGATTTATTGCTCTAGTGGTTGTAGATTGGTTTATTGGGATCATGGTTCAGTATATGGAGTATTTCTAGTATCATTATATCTTTATGTATTGGTTTCAGTGATTTGGGAACTTAATTGATCATATCATATGATATGGTTTACAATTTGGTTCTTTTGATCAGTTCTTTGGAGAGTTCGGTATTTCCTTCGATATATTCTGGTATGATCAGATCTTGAGTTGCGATTTTGGGAGATTGTTTGGGATGTTCATGTGTATCTTCATTTTAGATGGATCGTGATTTGGTGCTCCGCAAGTTATCTTTCCTTGTGGTAGTTTTTGTTGTTTGAGTGTTCTTGAGTTTCAGATGCTTGATCGATGAAGATTTGATAAGTGGTGTTGGTGCAGCTACTACATATGATTATAACATGCTTGCTAATGTTTCCTAATTATGTCCTATGTGTTTTGATGATCTACATTGATCATTGTGCATAGTTTTGGTGTTTTATTTATCTGGTGGTGTTCATACTATGAGACCTATTTGGTGGTGTAGCGTGTTGCAGTTGATCTTGGAGTTGATTCTGGTGGTGTTGCATGTTTGAGCATTTGGTTTAGGTCCATGTTATGTCATGTATACCATTATATTGGTTTGGTGGTTCACATATGTATCATGTGATGTAATTTTGTAATTGAGAGTTGAGGGTTTGGTCGACCTTGTAGTCAAGGTTGATGAATTGTATAAATAGATGGTATAGTCATGTAAATTGGGTGTTGATGAAGTGTCTGCATTATCAGAGAATGGTAAAGGTGTGAACAAGAAAATACATCCTTTGATATTGTGATTGAGTAGAAATTGGAATGCTGCAGAGCAGATAAATGTGCTTAATCAGAACTGTCATCAAGCATTTATAGATGCTATTTTTTCAGTTCATTTGACTCCAAATTGTTGTCTGAATATTTTGTAAGTCAGTGAGACTTCCTTGTAAGGTAGTGAAACTTCCCTGAGGGTTGTAGCCTTCCAAGTTATTGTATTTTGAGCAGTGAGCTCTAGTCAGTGAGCCTGAATGCATGTGCATTCCCCATTGTAATTATTTTCACATACTACTACAGAGTATCATCTTATTGTGGGTAGGTTCCCACCATGGTTTTTTCCTTAACCGGGTTTTCCACATCAAAATCTTGGTGTTGTGTGTTGTGCTATCAATTTGCTTATCTTTGTTGTTGTTTTAGTTAATCAGATTTGCATTTGAGGTTAAGTTTTCTAGTCCAGTGAAATTCACCCCCCTCCCTCTCAGTTTTCCTTCATTATTGTTGCCAACAATTGGTATCAGAGCTAGATCCTCTGGAAGAAGCTTGACCACTTGAGGTGATCCAGGATGACAAGTGGAGCTGTTATTTTTAAGGAGAGCCCAAGATTTGATGGAAGAAACTATGCTATATGGAAGAACCAGATGGAGGTGCACTTGAGATGTCTTGGAGAGGATTACTGGAAGATTAAAAAGGATGCCTATTATGTTCCTCAGAATGGACCGATTACTGATGTTGAGATCAAGGATGCTGAAAATAATATTAGATCTAAGGAAGCAATTCTAAGTGCCCTAACTGATTCTGAGATGACTAATGTGATGGGACTTCATACTGCACATGAGATCTGGGAGAATCTTGAGATCTTATGTGAAGGAGATAAAAAAGTCAAAGTTACCAAGTTACATAGTTTGAAAGGGAAGTATGAGATGCTGAAAATGGGAGAAGATGAGAACATAACATCCTTCCTGGCTAAGGTGAATGAACTTGTCCTAGGTATCGAATGTGCCAGTGAAACCCTTGAAGATGAAATTGTTGCTAAGGTGTTGAGATCTTTGCCTCCTACTTACAAACATAAGTTAGTTGGTATTGATGAGATCCAGAGTGTGACTACTATGACAAGAGATATGTTAGTTGGAAAGATTGTTGCATTTGAAATGAGCGAATTTGGTGAATCACATGGAAAGTCTAAGACAACATTTAGAGCATTTGTATCTGGAAAGAAGAAGTATGATCTAGAAGAATGCAAAATATCCAAATATGAAAGAGAGAGAAGAGAGAAGAGAGATGGAAGAGAAAGAAAGAGAATTGGATGAGCTTGAAGTATTCATTGCATCGAGATTGCCTAAAGGATCTAGTAAGTATGATGGAAAATTGCCTCTGAAATATTTCTCTTGCAATAAGATAGGACATTTTGCTTATAGGTGCTCGGAGAGAATGTCTAAATATGATAGGCATGATAAATTTGATATGCATGATAGGAATGATAGATATGAGAAGAATTAGAAGTATGATAAGCCTTACAAGCCTAACTAAAAGTATAAACATTAGAAGAACTGTTATTATGTTGCTGATGAAGAATTTGAAGGAGATGAAATTGTCTTTATTGCTATTAAATAAGATGAACCGATACCTATTGATTCCACAACTGCACTATTGAGGAGAAATATTGGTGCTAAATTTGAAGAGAAAGGTGAATGGGTGATTGACAGCGGTTGTTCACACCATATGACCGGTAATAAAAGAAAATTCATGAATATGGAAAAGTATGATGGTGGAATAGTAAGATTTCGAGATGACAAAGCCCGTGTCATCCATGGTAGAGGTTCTATTTCCTTTGATGGTAAGCATAAAACTAATGATGTAGATTGTATGTTGAAGGTTTGAAGCATAATATTTTAAGTGTTGGACAGATGGTTGACAAGGTTATGATTTGCAATTCAAGAATGGAAAATGCAAGATCCTAAATGCCTCTGGTATAGATATTGTATCTGGAACTAAGACTGAAGGTAATATCTTTCATTTAAATGCCCATGAGAAAAGGTGCTTAATTGCTCAGATTGATGAAAGTTGGTTATGGCATAGGAGAATTGTCATGTTAATTTTGACTCAATGATTAAGATTAGTTCTACTCAAACTGTTAGAGATTTACCTAAAATTGTTAAGCCTATTAATCCGGTATGTAAGGAATGTCAATGGGAAAGAAACAATAATTTCTTTCAAGAGTGAGCAGTATACATCCAATGGATTGCTAGATCTTGTGCATACTGACCTATGTGGACCTAAAAGTATAAGAAGTGTGTAGGGTGATATGTATTCCATGTTACTGATTGATGATTATTCCAGGATGATGTGGGTTGCCTTTTTTAATGAAAAATCATAAGCATTGGACAAATTCAAGATATTCAAAGAAAAGGTTGAGATTGAGACGGGATTGAAGCTAAAATGTCTAAGATCTGATAGAGGAGGAGAATTTTGTTTTGGTGAGTTTGACTCATTTTGTGAGAACCGTAGAATTAGAAGACAACTATCTGCTCCTAGAACCCCATAGCAAAATGGAGTTGTTGAAAGGAAGAACATAACTATCTTGGATGTTGCAAGGACTATGTTGATTAAAGGGAATATTTCAAAGATCTATTGGAGAGAAGCTATTAGCACTATTGTTTACACATTCAACCGAGTGTATATAAAAGGTGATTCCGGTGAGACTCCGTATGAGCTATGGTTTGGTCATGTTCCTACTGTGAGATATTTCAGAATTTTTGGAAGCAAGTGTTATATCAAGAGAGATGAGGATATGGGGAAGTTTGATGCAAGAAGTGAAGAAGGAATTTTCTTGGGATATTCAACAAAGATAAAATCCTATAGGTGCTACAATAAGAGACTGAGAAAGATTGTGGAAAGTGCAAATGTGAAAGGGTAAAAGTACAAACCTGTGTCACACTTTTATAAAGGAAAAAGTTAACATAACAATAACTGTTCAATTTTGACACCATAAAAGTGGCATTTGTATTTTGAATTTGAAGATGATGTAAACTAATGAAATGTTTATAATTTGATGAAGTTTGAGTCTTTTTTTTTTTTTTTTTTTGTCAAGGATTGATATATTTTTTTACTTTTAAAGTCAATTTTTTTTTGCTGAAAAATGTTGAAAATCAGGAGGTTTAGTTCCCACCAAAAAACAAAATATAAATCAACATATTTTTTTCTGATTTTGATATCCCTAATAGATGACATACATATACAGTGCATTAAAAAAAAATCGATGTATATTAAATTCTTTGTTTTAACATTTTAAAGTCGAACATACTTGAATTTCACAGTTTTTATCTCCCACCACATTTTGTTTATTTATTTTTTGATAATCAAAAAACAAAAAATACCCTTTTGGAGAAGACTCTCTCCTCTAGTGAACCATATTTTTTTCAAAAAAAATTGAGGTGATTCAATTTTTTTTTTCATTTTTCAAACTAGCCTCTTATTGAACATTAAAATACCTACTTGTATTATTTTTGAAATAATATATATTAAATCTAATCAAAACATCATAAAAATTATATGAGTAGATTCTTGACTTCTATCTCTACAAAAGGGTATTTTTTGTTTTTTCAATAAATTGAATTTACTTGTAGAATTTTGTTGCAGAAGTCAGAAGTTTCAAAAAAAATTCAAATTTGGTGATGTGGTTGCCACTTAGGATGCAACATAGGACATTTCGATCGAAACCCATCTAGCTAGATCCTTGGAGGTTGGCGTGACCGGTCATTTGAGCAACCATGCCTCTTCAAACCCATACAAATGATGATATTTTTTTTGTTTTGAAATATGAAAAATAAAGGTGTGAAATAATATAATTCATTTTTTAATTAAATCAATTGTTTTTACAAATAAAAGTGGCATTTTTTATATAAAGTGATGAAGATTTTCAAATTTTTTTAAGATTTTGGTAGAAGGTGAAGAAGGGAAAACAGATTTGAAGGTCAAATGATCAAAACATAACGAAATAAACATGCAGAATGCTAAAATATCATTAAGAGACCATTTCACCTTGCTATTTTACCTTCTCCTTCGGATTGAGCTTGATGAAGTGAAGGCGCCCCTTGATAATGCTCCACTTGATGTGCTCCTTTGATTGTTGGATGTGGATGGCTCTCCAATGTTGTGCACAAATGGAATGGATTTGAAAAATGATAAGGATGAGATGATCAAGTTGCCAAGATGATTTCCTGGGCTCAAAAGGGCAGCATAAGCTTACTGGATTTTCAAGATGTTTTGAATGAAGGGATGGATACCTATTTTATAGGAAGAGGAGAGGAAAACAGATGGCTAGGATGAATTCGAGATGAAGGGCTAAGATTTACTTTTGAGCTCACACAAGGTCCAAGAGAGGGTGTGGAGACCAAGAAATATGTCTTAAAGGCATTTCGTATCTCCATACTCCACAAGATGCATTGGAGGATTAAAAAATTCTCCAAAAAAGGATATCATGGGGATTGGAGGAATAAAAAAGAATTAAAAATTCCTTGGGAGAGGGGATGCCTAGAGGAATGTGTGATTTCGAAAATCTTACATTCACCTAGGAAAAGAGCATTTAAAGCTAGTGGTTGGATGAAAAGGACAAAGAGTTGACTTTGTGGCTAATCATGATGATTAACCATTAACGATTCATTAGGAGGGGGATTAGAGAAAATGTTAGGTGGGATTAATATTTGTAGGAGAATTTGACTAGGAGAGAGAATGAGTGGAGGGAATAAAAAATTAGAAGAATAATGTTAAGTGAGTTTAGGGAGTTTCTAGAAGAATGAATTAAGAAGATGATTTGTAGGAATCATGTAGGTTAACTAATTAATTGAAATTGATTAGCTAAGAGGAAGATTTGTGAGGATTTGATTTTGTTTAGAAGAATAAAGAAAGGGATTGATTTATTAAATAAATCAATCATATGCTATAGTGACAATATTAATTATATTTAATCAATATTGAGAGGAATTTGAATTAACATAATTAATTAATTAATTATGCGAGGAATTAAAAATAATTAAAATAATTATTTTTAAGTGTCTACATTTTGCCCCTCTTTGAAGCGAGGTGTGATGACACATTGATTCAAAGAATAATCTTGTTTTGATGCTGATATTGGTTTGATAGGATGCCCTAGCTCTTGATTTATAGATTATGGTATGGTGATGCCTCCTCGGGAGATCAATTGAGGTATTTGATCTTTGGAGTTTTACGAAATTGATATCCCAATAGATTTGATTTGATTCGATTGATAAGATCTAGATTCAGTCTGGTTTCAAGAAGAATTCATCCTGTATAAGACAACGATGAGCAAAGTGTCTAGTTTCAGGAAGGATTCATCCTATATAAGACAAAGATGATCAAAGTGTTTGGTTTCAGGAAGGATTCATCCTGTATAAGACATGATTGATCAAAGTGTCTGGTTTTAGGAAGGATTCATCCTGTATAAGACATGATTGATCATAATATCTGGTTTTAGGAAGGATTCATCCTGTATAAGACATGATCGGAGTGTCTAGTTTTAGGAAGGATACATCCTATATAAGACATGACTGATCACAACATCTAGTTTCAGGAAGGATTCATCCTATATAAGACATGATCAGATCACAACGTCTGGTTTTAGGAAGGATTCATCCTATATAAGACATGATCGATCACAACGCCTGGTTTTAGGAAGGATTCATCCTGTATAAGACACGATCAGATCACAACGTCTAGTTTCAGGAAGGATTCATCCTATATAAGACATGATTGATCACAATGTCTGGTTTCAGGAAGGATTCATCCTATATAAGACATGATCAGAGCATCTGGTTTCAAGAAGGATACATCCTGTATAAGACCTAAATCAGAACTAGAACTGATTATGTGAGGAAAAAAAAAAATAGAGGAATAAAAATTAGGGTGGAAGGGATAAATGAGGAAGATATATGAAGTAGTCGTGAGGTATTTGGAAAGAAGAATAAGAGATGCGAGACCGCGAAGGAAAATGGGGGCAATTGAGAACTCCATGGGATTATTGAGTTTAGGATTTGATGGAATGATGGTGAGATTTTGTGCACAACAAATGTGGAGAGCCAACCTAGTTTGATGTTGCCCTGAGTGACTTGCACCACTGATTATAGAAATCAAGATGCCATGAGAAACCCAAGGCGTGGACTGACTCTGTAGACAAACAGGAATTTATTGCACACAACAATGCAAGTGTTAAAAAACACTAATACAAAATTGTGGGTTCGTGCAAGGAAACCCTCAAACACACCGATACCTCTTGTACACGAGAAGGTAAGTGTTGATAAACACTAGTACCAGGTCGTCGATTTATACAAGAAGGATCCAAAACATGCCATACTATGAAATATGCCCCAGTATGCACCTATCATAATGTACCTAGATATGGAAGAACCCAGGCAGTCGTAAATAGTGGCAGTCGTAGGGAAAAAGATGCAAGCCTATATGAAAAGATCTAACAAAATCTAACAAGTCTCTTCCTTGCGACCACATGATACCTCTTGCCAAGAGTAGAACTAGGATGGACTTGGGATTGTTTCTCAAGACTTCTTGAAGTGTACACACAGAGGCATAAAATCTCAATTTCAACGGGGCATTCCTTGTTCATGACTCAGGCGAAGACTTCATCATCATACGCATGTTTTATTGGGAGGCAGAAAAGAAGGAATGTTGCGCATGGGTGGGCTGGATGGCAGATGATTTGTAGTATCAACATGATAGACAGTGGATCTGGTTATTTAGATCTCGGAAATCTATGCAGATGCAGATGTGCCTAGCAGGTTTGCCGATAGGTACGATGTTGGAGACCCATTCAGCATAATCTATTGGTTTGATAAATTCTCCGTCTAACAACTTTTGGAGTTCCGCCTTGACCATGAGTGCAATATGTGGGTGCATTTTGCACAATTTTTGTTTTACAGGTTTTGCATCTGGGCGGACGGCGAGATTATGAACCACCAAGGCAGGGTCCAACCCTGGCATATCAGAATAGGACCATGCAAAATTGATTTTTACCTCTCTCAGGAAGTTGATGAGGTCTTATTTCTTGATTTCTGTGAGGGATTTGGCAATGAGCACATTTTTCAAAATGACCTCGGTGCCCATGTTGATGCTGTATGTTTCTTCTATCAACAAATTTGATTTGTCCTATGGAAGGTAACCAATGGTAGCGAGGTCAAATCCCTCATCGTCAAGTGCCTTTTCCAGGTTTTCACTTTCAGATACGCCCTTTGTTTTTATTTCTTGTTCGTCCAAAGGCACCTCAGGGAGGTTTTCACCTAGGGAATCATATCTTTTTCTTTTATTATATTTTTTGTGGCTAAGGGCATTGACTTGACTACCAAAGTATCCCTTTTCATGTAGTTGAATACCCTCGATTCTGCTACAATCTTCCATATTTTGTGCTGTTAGGAGAGTAATGAGAGCATTATCATCGGCGCAGATATCTAAAGTGGGTTTGTCTCATTGGCCCCAATCAATGAGTTCAGGATGGACAAGATGTAGCTCATGTGAAGTGGGAGGGGTTACAGGGGTGATGTTATTGATGTAAGCATCCAAGAAGATATCTTTCTCATATTCGTAAGGCATTTCATGGAATTCCTCTTCGTCAACACTTTCGATATCCGAAGAAGGACTAGAAGGGGCACCAGCAATAGTAATCTTAGGCACCGGGGTTTACCCCAAGCCTCTGTTGTATCTATAGGAGATAGGATTTATGGGTGTTTTTCTTCCTTTCTCCTCTGGTCCCAGGTCGTGTCCTTTGTAACCCATTTTTTCAACTATGGCAGATGCTTTTGGGTACATTTCTTTGGATATTCTTGTTGGATCTTCATCTTCTTCCCGGTATAGCCATGAAGAGATATCTACTTCAAGGCTCTCGTTATCAAGTGGGCCCCATTGCTAGAAGGTAGTGTTTTGGCATTGCATGATTGGTTTTGGGTCCTTTTTTATCTCTTTTGGTTTGTCAAATGACTTAGGAGAGAGAGGGAGGTTGCCTATTAATAAGACGTCCTCCAATTTGTATTCTCCCCAGCCATTGTCCAAGATCTTGATTTGATTATCTAGTTGGGATGATGTGGAGGCAACATTTGATGTGTCAGATGGAGGCATTGGCGAGGGTCTATTTAGTGGGCAATGATACAGATGCTTCCCCTCTAATAGTTTGCAATATTCAAAAAGTTGGGGATCACCTTTGATAGTGATCACTCTTCCATTATAGGGGAATTTGATGCATTGGTGATAGGTGGAGGGTACGGCCTAGAAGGAATGAATCCATGGCCTCCCGAGGAGAATGTTGTAGGGGAGATCAAGATCTAGTACTTGGCAAGGGGTTTCAATTGTAATGGGGCCCACTTGAAGAGGTAAGGTGATCATGCCCTTTGAAATTCTTTCTGCATCATCATATGCCTTTATTGTGATCCTTCTTGATGTGTCTATCAAATCCTCAGAAAGTCCCAATTGTTTTATTAATTTGTATGTACATAGATTAAGCCCAGATCCACCGTCTATCAGGATACGTTTGACCTTGTGCTTGTGGATGAGAGCTTTGATGTGCAAAGGTTTGTTATGGTCTTCATCTGCGGGAGCATCTTTGGAGTTAAATACAATGTGCTGCTGGGCAGCAAGGTTTCCAATGAGGGCTTGGAATTGGGTGGCGTTGATGTTATCTGGAACGCATGATTGGAGAAGGGCTTGTTCCAAAATTTCTTTATGGATAGGGGAGGTCTTGAGAAGTTCCAAAATGGAGATCTGCGCGGGTGTCTTCCCAAGTTGATCAAGGAGGTCATATCGGTGGGTGGAAGACATGGGTGGGGGGTTTGGTGGGGGAGGGACTCCTTGGATGGTAACCCTTCCTTGACGTGTAGTTGCATTGCAGTCATTCTGGAAATGGGAAGTGGAAGGCATGGCGCCTTGAATGACTATCCTAGCAGGATTTGGTCTGCTTTGGGAAGAAGGAGAATTGACTCCTTGGATGGTTATGACATTGACTTGATTGTCTGCACATTCAATGTGACCTACTAAAAAATCAAAACCGATTATGTGATTAGCGTAGTCATAACCCATTGCGTTAGATGATGAGTCTTTTCCTTTATCATGATTCGGGAAGGGTTCCTGGTACATTTTGAGTTTGTCATTGTTATTACCAGGTTTTACATTTGCTACTTCAATCTCACCTCTATCAATGAGATCTTGTATGTAGATCTTCAGTTTCATACACTTTTGTGTATCATGTCCCTTGATACGATGGTATTCACAATACTCATTTTCATTATACCATCTTGGTTTAGGTTGATTGGGGTCAAATGGACAAGTGACTGGAAAAACCACTACATCTGCTTGGACAAGTTTTTGAAACACCACTTCAATAGGCTCAGCCAGAGGAGTGAAATCTCTTGGAGTCCTGTTATTCGATCGGGGTGGTCGTCCCTAGATTGAGACATTGTTGTGATGTTTTTTGGAATGATTTGGATTGTCTCGATTATTGAATTGATGATTATTGGTGGTGGATTTTGGGGGAGCAGCCATGGTTTGGACCTGCTTTGCATCAGTTATACCATCATTGACCACATTTTTGTTTTTGGACCAAAATTTTTGCTTGTTGTTATAATAAAAGGAAGAACTTTGTGTTGATTTCTGGTAATGTTTCAAGGTTCCTTCCTCCAACAAGACACGTTCGAGGGCGAGGCCCTTATCTATCAATTTTGGGAAGGATTTGATACATTGAGATATTAAAGGTCTTAAAAGTTCAGGCATCAAGTTCTTTTGGAATAATTCAATTTGATGTTGTTCTGGCATGTCCCACTGGAATTTCTTGATAAGATGTCGCCATCTTTGTAGGAAATTGGCGAAGGTTTCTTCGGGCCTTTGTTTTGTATTACATAGGTCCATCATATAAACATCATTACCCATGTTGTATGCATAGTGGGCCACAAATTTTTCTGCCAAGTCTGGAAAAGAGACAATGGAACCTCGTGGTAGAGATGAGAACCATGCCAAGGCGTCTCTCGTGAGACTCTTGGGAAAGAGTCTACGAAGATAAAGGTCAATATAGGAGACTTTTTGGCATAAGATGTGGAATTCTTGAACATGATCGCGGGGGTCTCTGTTTCCTTCATACTTGGTGAATTTAGGAATCTCAAATCCCAAGGGATATGGTGCAACTAATATAGACGGATTGTAAGGACAAGGGCAAAACTCTTCGAATGAGTAAGTTTTTCTTTTATTAGTCCTTTGTTTCATGTCCTTGATGATATTTTTCATGTCTTGAATTTCCTTGATGAGGTCTTGTTGGGGCTTTGATAATGGTGAAGTGTATTTGCCCCAAGAATTGGATGAGCCAAAGAAGGTGCACCACCACCAATATATTGATATGATGAGGAGGTGGGAATGTGGGATGTGATGACCGATGTCACTGGGGTTTGAGTGATAGTTGGTTGTGGTCAACAAACGGTTGTGACGGGATTGAATAAGGCTTGGATAAAATTTGTGACATTGTTGGGAGGAAGGGAAGTTTGTGGAATAGAAATTTGTGGTTGAATAGAAGGAGGTGGTATAGAAGTTTGTTGCAGAATGGATGAGATCGGATTTGATAGTGGTATAGATGGTAAGGAGGAAGAAGGTGGGATGGAGACCATGGTGGGAGGTACCGTGGGTGGCATTGATTGAGCTTGAATGATTGATGGGGTTGCAATCGATTGAGTTTGAATAGTAGGTGCAGCACTTTGTGTGGGAGCGAGGTCTCCTTGTGGTTGTTGGGTGAGAGCAGATCTATTAAATTCAGGCGGAAGTTGAGCTCCATGTTCAAGGAGAGTTTTCAAAAGTGCAGTAGGATTGTGTTTAATAAACTTTTCCATCATCTCTTGGTTATAAGAATCTACTAGGCAAGTTTGCACTTCTGGACAAAGTTCATCTTGGTTAACCATGTCAAGATTTTGACTTTGATCTTGATCGCTAGGTTGCCCACTTTGTGTATGATCTTGCATGGGATCTTCATATAGGACATCAATGTCCGGCATGCCATATTGTTGTTCAACCATCTTTTTCTTTTGGGATCAAGTTGCGACCATACACGATATTTGTGATGAAAAGACTTAGGAAAAATGTGATGAAAGGACTTAAGAAATTTGTGATGAAAAGATTTAAGAAATTTGTGATGAAAGGATTTAAGAAATTTGAGGATGAAAGGACTTAAGAAATTTGTGATGAAAGGATTTAAGAAATTTGAGGATGAAAGGACTTAAGAAATTTGTGATGAAAGGATTTAAGAATTTTGAGGATGAAAAGACTTGAGAAATTTGTGATGAAAGGATTTGAAAATTTTCAAGATGAAAAGACTTGAGAAATTTGTGATGAAAGGATTTAAGAAATTTGTGATGAAAGGACTTGAGAAATTTGTGATGAAAGGATTTAAGAAAATTGAGGATGAAAGGATTTAAGAAATTTGAGGATGATTGATGAAGAAGGTATGGTAGTGCTGGTTTAGAAGAAACTTGATAACTAGGTTGTCTTTGACATGAATACGACTTAATGGAGGATCGATTTGAATGGCAAGTTGTATGAAGGGATATGACCACCCTGATTTGGATGATAGTTGGTGTTTCAAAGGACAAACTTGAATGTTGATGGAGATGGTGGACTCTTAGCTTCTCTCTTAGGCTTATGAAAAATGGGACGGACAGAGTTTTGACGCAATTTTGGACTTTGTGTGGGTAATGACTTGGACAATTGTTTGTGTCTTGACAAATATTTTTGCAAAGTGTTTGGGGATAGTGATGTGTTTTTAGTCTACTCTTGGCAAGTATGTATCAAACAAAGCAAACACAGTGATCAAATGCATAGTATATCAAAGACACTCATGCTCATATACAACATTCTTAAGGCTAGCAAGGACAATAGTCATTGAATCCTAATTGGTTTCCCATCTACGCTTACCCAGAGTGGACACTTAGATGCTTGACCCCACTGGATCCCCTCCATGGCACTCACTTCTTGGGGCAGCCAAACATCAATTCCCATGAAAACTCCTCATGGCGAACTTTGTGTCTCTACTAAGGGCCGTAAGAATATGGGCTGCTTCAGAGGTCCGACCTCCTGCACCAATGACTAGAAGGTTTTTGGCCACTATGAACAAGGTGTTTAGTAAGTCTTCCCGTTAGGAGCTACCCTTCGAAGTTGTGCAAGCGCAATTGAGGCCTATAGTCCAACGAAGCACCAAGAACTTAGTAGTCATGCAAGCATAATTGAGATCTCTAGGATCCTACTAAGCACCCAATGTGAGAGTGAACTCTCATATATAGCCCCAACCATTAACCCTTTCGTAGTCAATGGCCTATTTATTATAGTGAGTTGGGAACCCCAGGTCCGGGTGTACTCACTTGGGTCTTTCCCCTCTTACCTTCTCAAAGAGCAAGTTGGGAGGGTAGGCCCGCTAGAGGTAAACACACAATCAAACAAGAAAAGGTTGGAGGGTCTGGATTTCTGATCGTCTAGTAAGACGAGAGCATACTTTCCTACCTTTATGCTTTTCTTAAAGACACAAGACAATGGTTCATTCCATTTTAATTAATATCTAGGTGCCTAATTTAAATAAATGTACAATATTTGGTTGAATCAGCTAGGCAACCTGCAAAAACCACTTGATTAGTAGTTTGAAAAATGGAGTCTTCAAAAAGCATCCTGCAAAACAACTTGATTAGTAGTTTGGAAAAACAGAGTCTTCAACAAGCATCCTGCAAAAAACAACAAAATTACAAAAATATTAATTTTTTTTTTTTTTTTTGGGAATGAATAGAAAAACATAAATAAAAACTTTTTTACTAATGAAAAATGTGGATTTGAAGAAAGCTTTGATGGGTAAATGGGGTTTGACTAGGTTTTTACCACTTTCCAAGGGATAGGCAAGCGAAAAATGAGGATATTGGAGGAGAGATGAAGGAATGGAAAAATTTGTCCAAGAGGGACAAAGAAGCAAAAGTTGGAGATGGATAATATGAGAAAAATTTGGAGGTGATTGGATAAAAGGGGAAGGAGTTATGACAAACCCTAAAAATAGAGAAATATGGGATTTTGGGCTTCAAAAAGTTGATTTTTGGGATAAGGCCCCCAAAGAAGGAAACGTGAAAAATGGCAATGCGGAGAATCTGGTGAAGTTTGGAGGAAAATGGAGTCGAGATAAAGAAGATACAGTGAAAAAAAAAGGAAAATTTTTACTCTCTTTTCTTTTTTTTTTTAAACCTTAGATTTAACAGAGCAAACAAAAACCCTAGATTTAATAGAGCAGAAACCCTAAATTTAACATAATAAAAAAAAATGTCAAAGGTCTAGATTTCTGATTGTCTAGATAGACAAGAGAATAATCTCCTACTTTCACACTTTCCTGCGCTCAGACAGATTATCTTTAAACAAAGCAAATAACAGGAAAGGAAATAAAATAAAATAAAATGCAGACTACAGTTAGCGCCTAAAAATTTCAGACAGATTAACAGAGCAGACAGTAGCACTAAACAGATAGAAAAGTGTCAAAGGTCTGGATTTCTGATTGTCTAGATAGACAAGAGCATACTCTCCTATTTTCACACTTTCCTGCGGTCAGAGCATACAGTCGCGCTAAATAGAATAGAAAAGTGAAAGGTCTGGATTTCTGATTGTCTATATAGACAAAAGCATACTCTCCTACTTTCACACATATTATAATTAAATAGAGCAGATAACAGAGCAAATAACAGATCGGATAACAGGAATTCAAATTCCCAAAAAAACGCTCACGCTAATCACAGAGCTATCGTGCTGAAACTGAAACTAAAATAGAAAAAGAACAGAAACAAAAACAAAATAGAAACATAAAAGAAGCTGTTGTGCAAAAATACAGAGCCGCTATTCTGAAACCTGCAAAAAAGATTTTTTTTTTCTACAGTCGCACTATTCTGGAACCTACGTCTCACAACTCACAAAAACCTAAAAAAAAAACATTTGTTCTTAGGGACGTGGGTCCCACCGGGCATGCCAAAATGAAGAGGGGAAAATAGATTTGAAGGTCAAATGATCAAAACATAACGAAATAAACATGCAAAATGCTAAAATATCATTAAAAGACCATTTCACCTTGCTATTTTACCTTCTCCTTTGGATTGAGCTTGATGAAGTGAAGGCGCCCCTTGATAATGCTCCACTTGATGTGATCCTTTGATTGCTGGATGTGGATGGCTCTCCAATGTTGTGCACAAATGGGATGGATTTGAAAAATGATAAGGATGAGATGATCAAGTTGCCAAGATGATTTTCTGGGCTCAAAAGGGCAGCATAAGCTTACTGGATTTTCAAGATGTTTTGAATGAAGGGATGGAGACCTATTTTATAGGAAGAGGAGAGGAAAATAGATGGCTAGGATGAATTCAAGATGAAGGGCTAAGATTTACTTGTGAGCTTACACAAGGTCCAAGAGACGGTGTGGAGACCAAGAAATACGTCTTAAAGGCATTTCGTATCTCCACACTCCACAAGATGCATTGAAGGATTAAAAAATTCTCCAAAAAGGGATTTCATGGGGATTGAAGGAATAAAAAAGAATTAAAAATTCCTTGGGAGAGGGGATGCCTAGAGGAATGTGTGATTTCAAAAATCTTACATTCACCTAGGAAAAGAGCATTTAAAGCTAGTGGCTAGATGAAAAGGACAAAGAGTTGACTTTGTGGCTAATCATGATGATTAACCATTAACGACTCATTAGAGGGGGATTAGAGGAAATGTTAGGTGGGATTAATATTTGTAGGAGAATTTGACTAGGAGAGAGAATGAGTGGAGGGAATAAAAAATTAGAAGAATAATGTTAAGTGAGTTTAGGGAGTTTCTAGAAGAATGAATTAAGAAGATGATTTGTAGGAATCATGTAGGTTAACTAATTAATTGAAATTAATTAGCTAAGAGGAAGATTTGTGAGGATTTGATTTTTTTTAGAAGAATAAAGAAAGGGATTGATTTATAAATCAATCATATGTTATAGTGACAATATTAATTATATTTAATTAATATTGAGAGGAATTTGAATTAACATAATTAATTAATTAATTATGTGAGGAATTAAAACTAATTAAAATAATTATTTTTAAGTGTCTACAGAAGACTTCAAATTTTTTCTAGTATGTTATATTAAATTATTTTTTTCAATTAAATAAATATGTAATATTAGAAGGCTTTAAATTTTTTTATGTTATATCAAACTATAAATTATTTAGATTTTATTAAACCTTATGTTAAAGATTTTTGGTATCATTTGTAGTTTTTGTACTTTTTTAATAATTGAAATTAAGGGGTTGTTCAGGTCTTTATAACTCCTAGTATGTTGTACCTACTAGGACTTTAAAAGGGGTAATATGGGGTCCTAAGGGGTTACACGTGTGTGGTCCCTTAGGACCCCATATGACCCCTTAGGACACTATATGATCCTATGGGGTCGTATGGTGTCCTAGGGGGTATGTTGTACCTACTAGGACTTTCAAAGGGGTCTTATAGGGTCCTCAGGCATCACACATGTGTTAGAAAACATGTGTGGCCCCTTAGGACCTCATATGACCCCTTCGGACACTATATGATCCTATGAGGTCATATGGTGTCGTTAGGGGTCATATGGGGTCCTAAGGGGCCACACGTGTGTGGCCCCTTAGGATCTCATATGACCCCTAACGACACCATATGACCCCTTAGGATACTATATGATCCTATAGGGTCAAATGGGGTTAGTAGGGGTCATTAGGAGTCATAAATGGTCTTAAGGGGTCATTAGAGGTCATAAGGGGTCATTACAGTCCTAAGGGGTCATTACAGTCCTAAGGGGTCTTATGGTGTTGTATGGGGTCTTATCCTATACATGTTAAGATGCTAAAAGGGGTCCTTATGGTGTTGTATGGGGTCTTATCCTATACATGTTAAGATGCTAAAAGGGGTCAAAAGATGTCCTAGGATGTATTAAGCAGTCATCCATGTACTAGGGGGTATGTTGTACCGACTATGACTTTAAAAGAGATCATATGGGGTCCCAAGGGGTCCCACATGTGTTAGAACACGTGTGGCCCCTTAGGACCCCATACATGACTTCTTAGAACACCATATGACCCTATGGTTTCATAAGGGGCCATATGGGGTCATAAGGGGTCACACATGTGTTTAAACATGTATGTGTTTACCCTTAGGACCCCATATGACCTCTTAGGAGGTAGGATACTAAATGATTGTATGGTGTCCTAAGGGGTCATATGGGGTCCTAAGAGGTATGTTGTACCTACTAGGATTTTAAAAGGGGGCATATGGGGTCCTAAGGGGTCACACATGTGTGGTCCCTTAGGGCCCCATAGACCCCTTAAAACACCATATGACCATATGGTGTCATAAGGGGTCATATGGGGTACTAAGGGGCCATATGGTGTCCATTTGGCCTTATGTTGTACCTACAAGCACTTTAAAAGGGGTCATATGGGGTCACACATCTGTTAGAACACATGTGATGAGCTAGAATAATAGCTCTTTTATTTCTATGATTGATAAGTTTTTCCTATGTTTTAAGTTGCATGTTGGGACAATGTTTAAGTCATGTGATGTATCATAGTTTTGATTGTGTGCATTCTGAATGATAGCCAAACTCGTTGAGCCATGTATTGTTTTGACTTAATATTCCTATAGTTATGCAGATTATTATGGTAATATCATGTGTGGATGTCAAAATGTTGTGATTAATGAAAATGGATATATATATATATGCTTGTATGTTCTAACCTTTAATGTAGGAGTAAATAAGTTGTTTCGAAGCGGTTGTTTTAAACCGGATGGAGAGTCATGTCGTGCAAACATTTGGAGACATTTCAGGGTGGTTGAGCATTTAAAACAAGTGGAGAAGATGATGTTTGAGTGAATTGGCAAAGGAATAGTGAGGTGATACCAGACTTATTTATGGTTGCTTCCAACAAGCATCAATTTAGTAGCCACTGTCATGATATATTCTTGGTTGTAGTTTAGTAAAGTCCCGCATTCTCTATCGATTAAATTCTTCTCCTTGCTGTAATAAATGTTTCCGCCTAATTTCATGGGAATGATCTAGGTAGTTGAAAGTTTGTTATAAATTCCTTATAAATAAAGACCTGCACCTCTTCGCGGAGGGTAGACAATGTTTTCTAGAATTAGAAGCATTTCTCTTATCTCATGTATTGTATCGAATTTTGGAAATAATGAATAAAAGCTATGTTATTCTGAGTATATAGAATCATTTGAAGTCTGGATAGACTCATCCAAGGGGGCCCACTTAGTTAGTATTCATGTGTTATTGTTAGAATAAGTTTCCTTTTTGCTGTAGTAGATGTTCTCGCAAATGACTGTTCCAGCAACCACTAGAACCAGCTCCTGTGATTGTTCCTGTAGCCAAAGCAGATAGAGTAATTATTGTTTGTTAGCTCTGAACTTAGTTAACAGTTATTTAGTGTTAGTGAACGGATTTTGTCCTTCTTTAAATTGAATTGATTTTAAGCTTTGTTACCCCTTTGAAAGAAAAAAGTTCAACTAAACAATTGGGTAAGTGTGATATATCTCACTTCCCTCTGAATTTTAGATAGGTACAGCTCCCTCCATGAGTTATTCAGGGAATAATCTAACTAAATAGACTGATATGCTTTTAACCAGAAAGCATGTAAGGCTGCCTACTTCATTCTTTGATGAGAGGCCAGGCAATATATAAAATATTTCAGGATAATTTTCTATGAAATGCTTCACCATGAATATCAGAAGAAATTAAAGAAAAGTTTAATACCACTGATTTCAGTACTTCTTAAGAACAAACAAGAGAAACAAAGTCTCTTTTCAACTAAAAGTCTTTCCAAACAACATAGAAAGAAGTGCCATATTGATAACAATATCCATCATTAGAAAGGTAATCACAAACTTTTTTATTAGACTAATATTTGCAAAGAAATAGCACTCCGCGGATTCAAACTCAAAGATTTTCCACCTCAAAATGCATATGATCTTTATATATGTATTTCATGCAACAAAGACATAACAATACACGCATAAGTTCTTTCCAAGTTCAGATTCTGAAAAACATGATCACTTCTTTTAGACCAAAACTAAAACTTCTAAAAATCTTCGTATATTTACTAACCCTTTCTCTATCTATCTTAATCTAATTTATAGTAATCTTTTAAAGAACAGAGGAGGTCTCCCTCAAAATGCGACCTCCTCTAAAGCAGTTATAAAAACCAACAGAGTATTTAGGGGACAGATGTCCCAAAGTCATTGCAAGGTTATGAAAAGCATATAAAATAAAAATAAAGCATTAGCATCATGCTATGCCTCTTCTCCATCGTCATGCTCTCCTCCACTTTTCTAGGCATTGTGGGCGGTTGCAAGCTCTTGAATTATAGACTGACTTGGATTTTTCATCGCATTGATCTTTGCTTTTGCGGCTTCCTTCTCCCACCTGTGTTTCACCATTTTCTTAGCATACTTAGGTAACTGATCGTTACCAATGAACGTCATGGACTCAATTTGGTCGATTTGTGTTATATCTTTAGGAGTGAAGTTGCCTTTGGCCTTAACTTTCTCCACGTGCAGCCTAAATGCCTTTATTGCGTCCTGTGTGTTCAGCCCACAAAGTCCCGGTTTCCAATCATGGTCTGGGTTAACCACTTTATTGTCATTGACCAAGCTAAACTGAAGTTCTTGAAGCTCATAAATAGAGGCCCTAGCATCAGAAATCACATACTTGAATGTAATTACCCGCCATGCTATAGTTTTCTTCAATACGAAGAGCTGGCACTCATCAGTAACCAATTTAATTAAATTTTTTGTTAAAAACTTTGTGACTCTATATTCCTCTATCTTGGTGAGCATGGGTAGTATATTTTCCCATTTATGCTCTTCTTTTTCCCATGGCACAATCTGATTCTGAATCTCCATAGTGAGGTTTTGCATTTCATCGCATAGCTTCTTGGAGTTTGTAATATATTTTTCACCATCTCTAATCACTCCTTCAATCCATTTCTCTACGGCCCCTACGATGCTCTTGGCTTGCTAAACTTGATTCATCAATTTCTTGTTCTCTGGTGAAGTAGGGTCGAAACTTTCTGAAGCATGCAATATGGGATGTGCTCCAAAACAACCTATTCTATCAATGAATTGAGCTAGAATCTTAATATGTCGTTTCAATTCTCTTTTCTCTTGTCCATCTTTTTCTGACCTAGTGAGCATCTTCTTAGTTGATACTTGGAAAAGGTGATTATAAGAGTCCACACTCATGTTCCTGAGATCCACTTTGGTGACCTTAAAATCCTTTGCATTTACTTCCTTATTCTCATCTTTGGGCTTATAAGAGGCAATTTCATCAACCCACCTCCCGGTCTTTTCATTGGCATCCAATCTGGCAATTGTTTTGAACTTCTATTTGGGACCCTTCTCCATGTATTTGACCACCATGTCTTGGATTGGGATGGACACTAGGATGAAGCTTTGTTTCTTGCTTACTGAAGTAGTTAACCATTTGGGAGTTGTATTTGAACTAGATGTTCCTCTAGTTACTTTAGGTGGGCGTGTCATGGCTACAGTGATTGCGTGAGAATCCATAGTGTTGACAATGTCACTATCAAGGTCCTCGACCTCAAAAATATGAGTATCAAGGATGTTGTCTTTTACCTTTGTGTCTTTGACCTGGTCCATTTTCCTATGTGCAACACTCTGTGACCTTGTATATCGAGGGGAAAGAAAGTTCAAAGCAGGATTAGGCTCGTGCTTGGTGTGAGATGACTGCTTATTTTTACCTGCATGAACAGGCATAGAAGTGGGGTTAGAAAAACATTTTGGGGAATGTAGAGAAACCACATTATCTCTTGCAGGATCAATCTTGATGCCTAATTTCATTGCTCTCTTCTTATTAACCCAATTTGCGGTTCTTTCCAAGACTCTCTTTGTTCTAAGTTGTATATCATCCTCTTCTTCCACATCCCAATTAATACAGGACCTTTCGGGTTCAGCTTGGTCTAGATATCCAGGTTCAAAAAGCTCTAGATAATCCTCTTCGATCCCACTTATATCAAGTTTCACCTGTAGTGAAACTACCTGTTCCAGAACCATTCTCATATTTTCCCTTTTGAACACTTCGAGCTCATTACCGCAATCTTCCCAAAAGTCATCCAAGTGTGGAATTGGAAGATGTGGCATCAAACCAAGACTCCGTGAGAAACCTTTATTATCAAAACCCTTCCTTTCATGATATAGTGGAAAATTGAAATTCTTCAAGTCAGCTCCTATGCTCAACGCATCTGACATTGAAATACAAGATAAAATGCCCAATTGAACAGGAAAATGATCCTCCCATTTATCTCTGGGTTGAGCTTTCTTAATTATGGTAGACAATTGCCTATAGATCTCAGCAAGGACAAAACAATCAGAACAAAAACGAGGAAATCTAAAAGGCTCTTCTTCAAAACCACCTACCCTTATATAACAGAAATGAGGAAACTGAGCAAAGAAAGTACCGTATCTTTTCACTAATGCGTAGGCATCTTCAGACATCCTTTTAGATTTCATGATTTTTAACTCATAACACAAGTCTCCCAGGAAAGAATTATGTACTCTCCTAAAATCCTACAATGCATTATCTTTTTGCAACATGGGGTAAAAGTCATACACAGAAACATCTCCTTCAGCAAGTTGCCTAGGTATCCCCATTATTTCTTTAACACATGCCAGGCAATATATCAAATACGAAGACATAAAGAAATTTTGCTTGAACTTCTTCACCATGCTTAGTTGTTCCCTCATAGAGTCGACAATAAGCTCTGCCCAGTCAAGATATTGTTTTCCTTCCAACACCAGTTGCAAATAACAGTAAATCCAATCATCGAAGTTGTAGGCCTTAGCTGAACCTCTAACTCAGTGTAACAGTAACATAACATAATGGATGTGGGGAAGCATGTGATTTTTGTTGGGATATTTAGGTAACCTAGAGCCACCCCTCTGAGGAACTTTCAACCAATGCTTCGCTATATTGTTCCGGTGTCCAATTTTATCTGCATTGAACTCAGTGACTGATTGGGCGGGAGAAAAATTTGAGAACTTAGAATCAGCAATTTGAAAACAGAAGAAATGACTTCCCTGTTAATTGCGAGGAGGGTTTCACCATTATCTCTCTTGATAGTTTCAGAAATAGGATCATACCTTGCAATACACTCCCTAACTAATTTTGGGCAAGGGATAGTAGGAAGAAAGGCTGCCGCCTCTACGAGGCCACTACTTAGAATTTCTAAACCAAAAGAACCATCAATTCCTTCAAACACCATTTCCTTCAAGACTTCTAAATTCTCTCCTTTCAGGTCTGTATCAATGACAATGGGTTATGTGCAAGCAAGACTGAAAATATTTCTGAAAAGGTGCAGAGTGGACTTCATAATTCATAAATAACAACCCTTTTTTCCCCCCACAAATTTTATTACAAGAGAGAAAAACAGCTAAAAATCACTAGAGAAGATAGGAATCAAAACTCACCTTCACGGTTGAATTAAACCAAACGAATGATTACCAGCAGACAAACCTTCTATCAAACACTCTGTGGCAATGAAGAACAAGTTTCAGAAATTAATCACTTCATACCTTATAGCAAATGAAATGATAAAAGCTCATTTAGTGCATTAATTTCGGCTATCAACTCAAATGTGTCGAGCATTGGGATTTGACATCACGCATGTGTATTGAATGCATGGCGGCATTTTTGGGGTAACCACCAATGTAAGGAAGTTAAGTAGCGGAAACAACTTCCTACACTAACCTTGAGAGGAGGGTAATGCAAAACTTTTTCAGATCATTACAACAGTTACAGAAAATAGAAATAGATATAATAGCAATCATACCACAACACAATGATTTACGTGGGAAAAACCCTTTCGGGAGAAAAACCCCACCCTCCAAAAGCAGCTCAATATTTTATTCAGCAATCAAAAACAGATTACAAAATACTTGCAGAGCAAGCTCTTCGCAGGAGTACCACTAATTAGAGATTCGGAGGCAACTCAATAGCCATAAGACTCTTACACACAACCTCTATCTCACACACCTCATAAATAGGAGATACAATACAAGAAACCGTCAAACGGTATTACAAAACCATGGGCTAAAACCACCCAATAAGGTGTAGCCGACCTTATCTCCCTTCTAGATGCCCTATGACATGTTAAAGCACACATCAACACGTGTCGCTCCCTTTTTACAGCTCATTTATGTATTCGATACAAATTATTTTTCCTATTTCAGGAGTACAAACTTTCGGAGGCCATAACTTGAGAACCGGGTGTCCGATTGACGAACCGTTTGAAGCGCCGGAAAGCTCGCGAAGTGTTCTATCACCTCGTAACCAGTTTCGCTAGTTACGGAAACTTTTTAGGGCGTTTCGGAGCCTCTAAAGTCCCCAAAATTAAGTTTAAACATTTTATTGCACCCCTCCAAGACGAAAACTTTAATATCTTCAAAACTAGCTGTGACCTTGCAACGCAACTTTACCGGAATGCTTATCTAGCCAACCAGAAGCTTCAGGGAGAGTTTCGCACCATTTTGTGCTCAAATAAAAACTTACTATAAATAGTAACCTCACATAAATGCAAGGTTGAGACACCATTTTTCCCAACAAATCTCCCACTTGTCGAACACCTTGCATGAGCGGAAGGGAATGTCAACACAATGAATCAATTGCTAGGGGCCATAAGGCCCATAGACTCTGAACACCATCTGAACTTCTCTGTGCTCACAGCCTTAGTTAAAGCATCTGCAACATTCATCAAAGTGTCCACCTTAACCAGCTTCACCCTACCATCTTTGACCATATCTCTAACAAAATGATACTGAACATCAATATGTTTGGTCCGGGCATGAAATGTCGGGTTCTTAGCTAGGCTAATTGCACTCTGACTGTCACAGTAAACTGTCACTGTACCTTGTTTTATTCCAATATCCAAACATAGTCTCTTAAGCCAAATGGCCTCTTTACAAGCATGAGTAGCTGCCATATACTCTGCTTCAGTAGTGGATAAAGCAACCACAGCCTATCGCTTACTCATCCAACTAATTGCACCACCAAACAAAGTAAACACATAAGCACTGGTGGATCTTCTGCTATCAATATCACCTGCCCAATCTGAATCCACATAACCATGGATATCAAGGGAAGTCATGTCTCCAACTGAATTACCTTGATAACACAAAGAATACTCTGAAGTACCCTTTAAATATCTGAAGACTCTTTTGACTGCATCCCAATGAACTCTACCAGGATTAGACATATATCTAGAAAGTACTCCCACTGCTTGGGCAATATCTGGTCTAGTACAGACCATAGCATACATCAAGCTTCCAACTGCACTCTGGTAAGGCACTCTGCTCATGTCTTCCATCTCCAATGGGGATGTAGGACAATCTGAAACAGATAGTTTCGTTCCAACTATAAAAGGAACACTCAATGGTCTACAATTCTGCATGTTGAACCTCTGTAACACTGAATTCACATACTTACTCTGGCCTAGCCATAGCTTTCTGTTTGCCCTATCTCTTCTAATTTCCATCCCAAGAATGTGCTTTGCTGCACCAAGATCTTTCATTTCAAATTTAGCAGCGAGCTGAGACTTCAGTTCTGAAATCATACCTTTCCCGTAATCAACACCCTCAACCTGAGAGTAGCCTTTTGCAACCAACCTTGCTTTATACTTCTCAATGCTTCCATCTGAACCAATCTTTTTCTTGAACACCCATTTACAACCAACAGGTTTTCGTCCTTCAGGCAATGGTACAAGATCCCATGTATCATTCTTTTTCAAAGCTGCCATTTCTTCCTCCATAGCAATCTTCCAGGATTCTGCATCATTCATACCTAATGCCTCTTCTACAGATTTCGGTTCATCCACACTAGTATTCAGAGCAAAAATACATCTCCAATCATCAGGTGAATACCTTTCAGGTGGTTGTCTATGTCTTGTAGACCTTCAAACAAGCTGAGTTGGAGGTTCTTCCTCCTCTTCTGAAGATTCAGAGCTAGACGAGCTCTCCTCAAATTCTTGCCTATCTAGGGGTCTTGATTCAACTCTTTTAGGTGTAGAAGGAAGTTGAATCACATCTTCTTTTTTAGTCTGTTCTGGCTGCAATGTAACAGAAGGAGACTTAATTTCTCTAAAAATAACACTTCTACTGTGAATTACCTTTTGTGCAACAGGGTCCCAAAGCTTGTATCCTTTCACACCATAACTATACCCGATGAAGATACATTTCACAGCCTTGTTCTCCAACTTTGTTCGCTTCTCCTTTGGCACATGTGCATATGCCTCGCAACCAAAAACTCTAAGATGTCTCAATGAAGGCTTGTGACATGACCATGCTTCCATAGGCATTTTATCAACAAGAGCAGATGTAGGAGACCTGTTAATCAGGTAGCAAGCAGTGGCAACAGCTTCAGCCCAAAACTTTTATTCAAGACCAGCACCACTCAACATACTCCTAGCCTTTTCCATCAGTGTCCTGTTCATTCTTTCTGCAACTCCATTCTGCTGTGGAGAATACGGAGTTGTCTTCTGCCTATTAATTCCACAGTCTTTACAAAATCTATCAAAATCATTAGAGAAAAACTCACCGCCATTATCAGTTCTCAAACATTTTATTTTCTTTCCAGTCTGCAACTCAACCATTGCTTTAAATTCTTTAAAACGACTAAAAGCTTCAGATTTACTCTTTAGAAAATAAACCCATGTCCTTCTACTAAAATCATCAATAAATGAAACATAATATGTGGATTTTCCAATCGAAGAGACATCTACTGGACCAAACACATCAGAATGGATAAGGTCCAAAACACCACAAGTTTTATGAGAACTCGAGTAAAACTGAACGCGGTTTTGTTTTCCATAAATGCAATGCTCACAGAAATCAAAGTCAAGATTACAATCATTCAAACCTTCAACAAGATTTTTATTTTTCAAGGTCCTTAGACCCTTTTCTCCAATGTGGCCAAGTCTCTGGTGCCATAACATAGTCTTCTCTGTAGGTAACTTTGCTTCAGACGAAAGAGCACCCTTAGGTACCCAAAAACCATTTCCATCTGCTGAAGGTGAAACCTTCAAATCTTCCAGTGAAGTATCCGCAGATTTAATTTTTACAGAAGTGCTATTACACTCAATGGTGTATGCTTCAAGCTTATACAAAGTGCCAAACCTGACACCTCTAGCAACTACCATAGCACCCTTAATCATCTTACATCATGTTTCAGAAAAGACTACCTGCACACCTGCATCTATTAGTTTGCTCACAGATAACAGGTTTCGTTTTAATCCAGGGATATGCAGCACACCATTAATCCTTTTTATTCTACCATCAGAAAACCTGATTCTAACTTTACCTCGACCAACAATGTCTAGATGTGAATCATCACCCAAGTACACCTTACCTCCATTAAATCCTTCATATTCAGAAAACCAATCTCTATTGGAAGTCATATGAAAAGATGCACCTGAGTCAATTAGCCAGGCATCATTACCTGTATGAGTCGCCAAAGCCGCAATAAATGCATCGCCATCTTCCTTGTCGGACTCAGAATCAGAATCGAACTTTTTCTTTTTCTTCTTCTTTTCTTCTTTGCAGTCCTTACGGATGTGACCCAGTTTACCGCAATTCCAGCAAATGACTTTGGACTTTCCAGGAGATTTCGATCTTCCTTTGGATTTGGACTTGCCGCGCTTCTCATTCTTCTTGCCTTTCTCCTTAGGTCTTCCACGAACGGTTAGGGCTTCCTTTGAACTGATGGATACCTTCCTTCGCATCTCTTCACCGAGTAGGGCACCCACCACGTCTTCAGATTTCAAAACAACAGAAGTACTACCGATAGCCATAACAAGAGAATCCCACGAATCAGGCAAAGAACAAAGCAAGATCTGACATTTCTCCTCCTCATCCATCTTAACACTGACGGATACTAATTGAGCCACAATCATATTGAATGCTTCTAGGTGGTCTGCAATTCGTCCACCCTCTTCCATCTTCAAGGAATACAATTTCTTTCTTAAGAAAATTTGATTTAATAAAGATTTCACTTGATACATCTCACCAAGCTTAGTCCATAGCTTCTTTGCAGAGTTCTCTTCATGGACATTGATTAGAACAGAGTCTGCCAGGCACAGTCTGATTAGACCCTTGGCTTTTCGGTCCATAACATCATACTGAGCTGCTGCAGTAGGATCTGAGGGTCTTTGGACATTCGCATCAATAGCATCCCAAAGATCTCGATCTATTAGCAGATCTTCCATCTTCAGCTTCCACATCTCAAAATTACTTCCATTAAATTTCTCCACCTCTATTCTCCCTGACGAACTCGCCATCTGAATATTCCTGCAACAAGATCAAAAAGTGTCTTCTGCACAAGCTCCCACTCAAATCTGGATTAGTTCAAAAAACCCAACTGCCCACAATTGAAACCAAAGGTGATCAGGCTCTGATACCACTTGTAAGGAAGTTAAGTAGCGGAAACAACTTCCTACACTAACCTTGAGAGGAGGGTAATGCAAAACTTTTTCAGATCATTACAACAGTTACAGAAAATAGAAATAGATATAATAGCAATCATACCACAACACAATGATTTACGTGGGAAAAACCCTTTCGGGAGAAAAACCCCACCCTCCAAAAGCAGCTCAATATTTTATTCAGCAATCAAAAACAGATTACAAAATACTTGCAGAGCAAGCTCTTCGCAGGAGTACCACTAATCAAAGATTCAGAGGCAACTCAATAGCCATAAGACTCTTACACACAACCTCTATCTCACACACCTCATAAATAGGAGATACAATACAAGAAACCGTCAAACGGTATTACAAAACCATGGGCTAAAACCACCCAATAAGGTGTAGCCGACCTTATCTCCCTTCTAGATGCCCTATGACATGTTAAAGCACACATCAACACGTGTCGCTCCCTTTTTACAGCTCATTTATGTATTCGATACAAATTATTTTTCCTATTTCAGGAGTACAAACTTTCGGAGGCCATAACTTGAGAACCGGGTGTCCGATTGACGAACCGTTTGAAGCGCCGGAAAGCTCGCGAAGTGTTCTATCACCTCGTAACCAGTTTCGCTGGTTACAGCAACTTTTCAGGGTGTTTCGGAGCCTCTAAAGTCCCCAAAATTAAGTTTAAACATTTTATTGCACCCCTCCAAGACGAAAACTTTAATATCTTCAAAACTAGTTGTGACCTTGTGACGCAACTTTACCGGAATGCTTATCTAGCCAACCAGAAGCTTCAGGGAGAGTTTCGCACCATTTCGTGCTCAAATAAAAACTTACTATAAATAGTAACCTCACCTTCACGGTTGAATTAAACCAAACGAATGATTACCAGCAGACAAACCTTCTATCAAACACTCTGTGGCAATGAAGAACAAGTTTCAGAAATTAATCACTTCATACCTTATAGCAAATGAAATGATAAAATCTCATTTAGTGCATTAATTTCGGCTATCAACTCAAATGTGTCGAGCATTGGGATTTGACATCACGCGTGTGTATTGAATGCATGGCGGCATTTTTGGGGTAACCACCAATTCCCAATGATGATTACTTGCCTTCAAAAATCAGCCAGTTGACGTCACCTAAGATATGGTTCAATCTTCATCATACTTAGCAATAAATGCTCCATCATGTCATTTAGTCCATGGGATCCACCTGATTTGAACATGCATGAACAATTTGAACTAACTTCATGAGGGTTCAGGTAGTTCAAAGCGTACACTGTGCCAAGGAAAATTTACTTTGAAAAGATTAACTTTTGTTAACTGCCGCTGGCCTTTTGAACTTTGTCAAACATGTTGAACATCACTGAATTGTTTGAACTAGGTTCAAATGGTTCACAGTCTGGAGAATGAGGATATGAAACATCATCCGCGACCATGAAATAGAACCACTGCAAAACACTTGAGTGAACGTTAGTCTGAAAACATTTTAGACACAACTTAGAACCTATGGTACCTAAATGAACATTACGAACTCCTTTCAAAATGGTTCAAGGGGTTCATGAGGCTCAAACAGACCATTGAAACTTGGTGCTTCGATTTAAGAGATGATTTACAAGTGAATTAATGATTGAACCAAGGAATTTTTAACAAGATAGAGACTCAAATAAAATTTTGTAGGACAACTTACTCTTGTTATGAGGGATGAATGACAGGATAACATTTAGTTAGAATCCTTTGTTTATGTTAAGATTTCCTGTAGCCATTCAATTGTTATATTTTTGCTTGTTTATTTCATATAGACTTAGTTGTTGCAGTAGTGCAGAATGACTATCACGGGAACTTAGTGCATATACAATGCAGACGTACACTGTGCCAAGGAAAATTTACTTTGACAAGATTAACTTTTGTTAACTATCGCTGGCCTTTTGAACTTTATCGAACATGTTGAACATCATTGAGCTGTTTGAACTAGGTTCAAATGGTTCACGGTCTAGAGAACGAGGATATGAAACATCATCCGCGACCGTGAAATAGAATCGCTGCAAAACACTTCAGTGAACGTTAGTCTGAAAACATTTTAGACACAACTTAGAGCCTGTGGTACCTAAATGAACATTACAAACTCCTTTCAAAATGGTTCAATGGGTTCATGAGGTTCAAACAAACCATCGAAACTTGGTGCTTCGATTTAAGAGATGATTTACAAGTGAATTAAGGATTGAACCAAGGAATTTTTAATAAGATAGAGACTCAAATAAAATTTTGTAGGACAACTTACTCTTGTTATGAGGGATGAATTATAGGATAGCATTTAGTTAGAATCCATTGTTTATGTTAAGATTTCTTGTAGCCATTCAATTGTTATATTTTTGCTTGTTTATTTCAGATAGACTTAGTTGTTGCAGTAGTGCAGAATGACTATCACAGGAACTTAGTGCATATACAATGTAGACCCATTTCAAGTAATATGTCCTTGAGTTGACAAGTAAATGAACCTCAGCCATGGAAATGATAGCTACTCAAAATGGATGACCAATCTTTGAGTTAAGACTTTAAATCTAGTTATTGTTCTTATTGGCTAGGGAAGCAGCATGTGTGGCCCCTTAGGACCCCATATGACCGTAGTAGTTACAAAATACCCCTTAGGACACTATATGACCCTATGGGGTCATATGGTGTCCTAAGGGGTATTTTGTAACTACTAGGACTTTTAAAGGGGTCATATGGGGTATTAAGGGGTCACACATATGTGACCCCATATGACCTTGTACGACACTATATGACCCTATGGGGTCATATGGTATCCTAAGGGGTATGTTGTACCTACTAGAACATTAAAACTAGTCATATGGGGTCCTAAGGGGTCACACATGTGTGACCCCTTAGTACACCATATGACCCCTTAGGACACTATATGACCTTATGGTGTCCTAAGAGACATATGATGCACCTACTAGGATGTTAAAAGGGGTCATATGGGGTCCTACGGGATCACGCGTGTTAAAACATATCCATGGCCCCTTTGGACCCCATATGACCCCTTAGGATACTACATGATCCTATGGGGTCATATGGTGTCCTAAGGGGTCATATGGTGTTATTAGGGGTCATATGGGGTCCTAAGAGGCCACACATGTGTTAAGGGTCTACACATGTGTTTTAACACATGTGTGGCCCCTTAGGACCTCATATGACCCCTAACAACACCATATGACCCTTTAGGACACTATATGATCCTATGAGGTCATATGATGTCTTGAGAGGTATGTTGTACTTACTAGGTCCTTAAAAGAGGTCATATGGGGTCCTAAGGGGTCACACATGTGTGGCCCCTTAGGACCCCATATGACCCTTTAGGACACTATGTGATCCTATAGGGTCATATGGTGTCCTAAGGGGTATGTTGTACCTACTAGGACTTTAAAAGGGGTCATATGGGGTCCTAAGGGGTCACACGTGTTATAACACATGTGTGACCCCTTAGGACCCCATATGACCCCATACGACACTATGAGTTCATATGGTGTCCTAAGAGGTATATTGTACCTACTAGGACTTTAAAAGAGGTCATATGGGGTCCTAAGGGGTCATAAATGTGTTAGAACACATGTGTGACCCCTTAGTACCCCATATGACCCCTTAGGACACTATATGACCCTATGGGGTCATATGGTGTCCTAAGAAGTATGTTGCACCTACTAGGATGTTAAAAGGGGTCATATGGGGTCCTAAGAGGTCACATGTGTTAAAACACATCCATGGCCCCTTTGGATCCCATATGACCCCTTAGGACACTATATGATCCTATGGGATCATATGGTGTCTTAAGGGGTCATATGGCATCCTTAGGGTTCATATGGGGTCTTAAGTCATACATACGAGGATACTAAAAGGGGTTAAAAGATGTTTTAGGATGTATTAAGGGGTCGTTCATGTCTTAATTGCTCCTAGGATGTACTAGGGGGTATGGTGTACCTACTATGAATTCAAAAGGGGTCATATGGGGTCCTGAGGGGTCAGACATGTGTTACCACACATCTATGGCCCCTTAGGACCCCATATGACCCCTTAGGACACTATATGACCTTATGGTGTCCTAAGGGGTATATTGTACCTACTAGGACTTTATAAGGGGTCATATGGGGTCCTAAAGGGTCACACATGTGTTCTAACACCCCGTACAACACTATATGACCCCATGAGGTCATATGGTTATATGACCCCATGAGGTCATATGGTGTCCTAAGAGGTATTTTGTAATTACTAGTACTTTAAAATGGGTCATATGGGGTCCTAAGGGGTCACACATGTGTTAGAACACATGTCTGACCCATTAGGACCCCATATGACCCTTTAGGACACTATATGACCCTATGGGGTCGTATGGTGTCCTAAGAGACATGTTGTAACTACTATGACTTTAAAAGGGGTCATATGGGGTCGTAAGGGGTCACACATGTGTATCCCCTTAGGACCCCTTATGACCCCTTAGGACACTATATGGGGTCATATGGTGTTCTAAGGGGTATGTTGTACCTACTAGGACTTTAAAAGGGTCATATGGGCTCCTAAGGGGTGACACATGTGTGACCCCGTATGATATTATATGACCCTATGGGGTCATATGGTGTCCTAAGAGGTATGTTGTACCTACTAGTACTTTAAAAGTTGTCATATGGGGTCCTAAGGGGTCACACATGTGTTAGAACACATGTGTTAGAACACGTGTGTTAGAACACATGTGTGGCCCCTTAGGACCCCATATGACCCCTTAAGACACTATGGGGTCATATGGTGTCCTAAAAGTTATGTTGCACCTACTAGGACATTAAAAGGGGTCATATGGGGTCTTAAGGGGTCACGCATGTTAAAACACATGTGTGACCCCTTAGGACCCCATATGACCCCTTATGACACTAGATGATCATATGGGGCATATGGATCAGTAGGGGTCATTAGGTGTCATAAGGGGTCTTAAGGAGTCATTAAAGGTCATAAGGGGTCATTACAAACATAAGGGGTCTTATGGTGTTGTATGGGATATTATGTTATACATGCTAGGATGTTGAAAGGGGTTAAAAGATGTTTTAGGATGTATTAAGGGGTCATTCATGTCTTAATAGCTCCTAGGATGTACTAAGGGGTTGTATGATGTCTTAAAAGGTCCTAGGATGTACTAAGTTATCATAAGTGTCTTAAGAGGTCCTAGTATGTGCTAAGAGGTTGTAGGATAACATTTTAACATCTAATTGTATAGGTGTAAAACATTTATAAATAATTAAGCACTAAAATATTTTAACCATTATAATTTTTTTAAAACTCATATATTATTAAGCATTAAAAAAAATTAAAATTAATATATTATTAAGCATTTAAAAACTAAAAAACTAATAAACTATACAAAATTTTTAAAAAAAAACTAATACATTAATATATTAACAATAATTTCTTTGCCCCCCTCTTCTCCTCGACCGCTAAACTCTAAGTCGGTTAGTGTAAAATGAGGCGAAAAGCCTTTTTTGTAGCTTATATAGCAAAGGGGTTTTGGTGGGAACCCTTCCAATCAGAATACCTTTGCCATGTCGGCGCCATGTGACTGCCACATTGGTCCAATCGGAACCCTTCCGGTCAAAATGCTTCCAGTCGGATCGCATGAATTAGCTCTAGGTGTGACATAGATCCATACTTTTACCCGAAGGTTGATGAGAACTATGGAAAAGAAATCAAAGCATGTGGATATGATGATGATCATAATGTTGTCTTAAAGCAAATTCAGACAGAAGAATTGAAGTAGACTGATCCGGTAGAGACAGTTAATCCGGATATTGTTGTTGTCGGTGAAGAGGTGCAGGAACTTGAAAATTAGAATAATCAGAAGACTCCGAGGTATGTAAGATTGAATCATTCTGAAAATCAAATCATTGGTGATAAAAATAAAGGTCTAATGACTAGAAGGCTAGTTGTTGAAGAGGTATGTTTGATTTCTAAAATTGAACCTAAAGATGTTGTTGAAGCTTGCAAAGATGAAAATTGGATAAAGGCTATGGAAGAATAATTGAATCACATTGAAAAGAATAACACATGGGAACTTATTCCTAGACCTAAAGACAAGAATGTGATTGGTACTAAATGGGTATTCAGGAAAAAATTGAATGAAGTCGGTGAAGTTTTCAAAAATAAATCAAGATTGGTATGCAAAGAATATTCACAAAAGGAAGGAATTGATTATGAGGAGACTTTTTCTTTGGTAGCTAAGCTTGAAGTTGTTAGACTATTGCTTGCATATGCTTCTTATAAGGATTTCAAGGTATATCAGATGGATGTCAATTCAGCCTTTTTGAATGGTGATCTTGAGGAAGAAGTCTACATTGAGAAACCTGATGAATTTTCATTATCAGATGATGGAGACATGGTATGAAAACTGAAGAAATCTCTTTATGGACTAAAACAAGCCCCTAGAGTCCAGTATGCTAGATTGGATAGGTATTTACTGAAATTAGGATTTAATAAAGGTACTAGTGATAGTAATCTATATTTTAAGATTGACAATGATAACATTTTGATTGTTGAAGTTTTTGTTGATGACATTATCTTTGGACGAGATGATGACTTGAGTATGAAGTTTGTCGGTGATATGTAGAAAGAATTTTAGATGTCTATGATAGGAGAAATGAAATTTTTCTTAGGTTTGCAGATTTCATAGACTGGAAAAGGTATTTTAGATCTCAAGCTAAATATGTGAAGGAATTACTGAAGAAGTTTGGTTTAGAAGATTCTAAATCCGTTGGAACTTCTATGGTGACTGGCTGCAAATTGTCTAAGAATGATGAAACTCTGAAAGCTAATCAGACCTCGTATAGATCTATGGTTGGTGGACTCCTATACTTGACTCAAACTAGACCTGACATTATGCATGTTGTGTGCATGGCTGATAGATACCAAGTTGATCCGAAAGAGAGTCATGTCACTGATGTAAATAGGATATTTAGATACTTGAAAGGGACTGTGGATTATGTTTTGTGGTATCTGACGAATGATGATTTCATGTTATGTGCTTACACTGATGCTGATTGGGTTGGTGATGTTGATGACCGGAAGAGTACCTCTGGTGGTGCATACTTTTTGGATAAGAATTTGGTTTCATGGGAAAGTAAGAAACAAGATTCAATTTCCCTATCTATTGTTGCAGTCGAATACATTGTTGTTGCTACTAACTGCACTTAGTTAATTTGGATGAAACAAATGTTGAAGGATATCAGAGTTATCTATGATGAGCCTACTATCATATATTGTGATAATTCCAGTGCTATTAATATGTTAAAGAACCTGATGCAACATTCAAAGACTAAACATGTATCAATCGAGTATCATTTCTTGAGAGAAAAAAGTCAATGAAGAGGAAGTGAAGTTATAGTATGTGTCTACAAAGGAACAAATTGCTTATATTTTCACCAAGCCTTTGCTTGCAGATACATTTGTCTATTTGAGAGACAAGCTAAGGTTATCTACCCCTCCTGATGGAAACTAGATGCATTGAGTTGCATCAATCCGATGGACTTTAAAGTCTTATATTTTTGTCTAGATTGATGAGTTTATGTTGCTCCTCTGATGAAGTAGTCTCGTTGTGGTTTAGTTGAGCTGGTTATAATCATGATTTGTTTATTCTAAGGGGGAGAGTAAGTTTGGTTTTCTATTTTGAGAACCTTTGTCATTGATGTCAAAGGGGGAGAGGAAGCATGTGAAAAACTGTCTTATCTATTGTTGGTAAGCTTGATATTAGGCGAAGTTTTTTGGAGATGTTTTCCTTCTTTTCATTGATTGTTTTTCACATCCATATGTTGCCATCAATGCCAAAGGGGGAGATTGTTGGACATTATTGCTTCTAGGAAATGTTGTTGTCATTGATGTCAACATATTCCTATGATTTATTGCTCTGGTGGTTGAAGATAGGTTTATTGGGATCATGATTTGGTATATGGAGTATTTCTAGTATCATTATATCATTTTGTATTGGTTTCAGTGATCTGGGAGCTTAATTGATCATATCATGTGATCCAGTTTACAGTTTGGTTCTTTTGATCAGTGCTTTGCAGAGTTCGGTATTTCCTCTGGTATATTTCGGTATGATCAGATCTTGAATTGCAATTTTGGGAGATTATTTGGGATGTTCATGTGTATCTTTATTTCAAATGGATCATGATTTTGTGCTCTGCAAGTTATCATTCCTCATGGCAGTTGTTGTTTTTTGAGTGTTCTTGAGTTCCAGATGATTGATCGATGAAGATTTGATAAGTGGTGTTGGTACAGTTGTTACAAATGATTCTAACGTGTCTACTGATGTTTCCTAATTATGTCCCAATTGTTTTGATGATCTACATTGGCCATTGTGCATATATTTGGTGTTTTGTTTATCCGATGGTGTCCATACTATATGAGACCTATTTGGTGGTGTAGTGTGTTGCGGTTGATCTTGGAGTTGATTTTGGTGGTGTTGTGTGTTTGAGAATTTGGTTTAGGTCCATGTTATGTCATGTATATCATTATATTGGTCTGGTGGTTCACATATGTATCATGTGATATAATTTTGTAATTGAGAGTTGAGGGTTTGGCCGACATTGTAGTCAAGGTTGATGAATTGTATAAATAGATGGTATAGTCATGTAAATTGGGTGTCAATGAAATATCTGCATTATTCGAGAATGGTAAAGGTGCGAAAAAGCAAATACATCCTTCGGCATTATGATTGAGTAGAGATTCGAGTGTTGCAAAGTAGACAAATGTGCTTAACTGGAACTATCATCAAGCATTTGCAGATGTTATTCTTTTAGTTCATTTGATTCTGGATTGTTGTCCCTTTTTTTTGTAAGTCAGTGAGACTTCCTTGTAAGGTAGTGAACCTTCCCTGAGGGTTGTAGCCTTCCGAGTTATTGTATTTTGAGCAGTGAGCTTGAATGCATGTACATTCCCCATTGTCATTATTTTCACATACTACTGCAGAGTATCATCTTATTGTGGGTAGGTTCCCACCATGGTTTTTCCCTTAACCGGGTTTTCCACATCAAAATATTGGTGTTGTGTGTTGTGCTATCCATTTTCTTATCTTTGTTGTTGTTGCAGTTAATCAAATTTTTATTTGAGGTTAAGTTTGCTAATCCGGTGAAAACTGATTCAGCCCCCTCTCAGTTTGTTTTTTGTGATTATTTTTGAAGCACATGGTTTTATCATACCACTTGATTGTAATTATGTGAGCTTGATTCTATATAAAAAATTGCATATTTAGATGTTGAGGTAAGTTGTTGGTGCTATTAGTCTTAGTTGTCATCGTATTGTAAAACATTAGAAGTGCATACATGAAGCATGGCATGGGTGCGTGGATATGTGCTTAGAGGCAACGAGGATGCACTCGAGAACATTGATGTTTTAAAAATATTCATAGACTTTGTAAGTGTATTTTAATATTTTCATTAATGAATAACACATTGAGAGTGGATTATTTTGAAGGCTAGGTTTTTTTCTTAAGGGGTTCTTAGGGTATATCTTGTGTTATCTTGTGATATGTATTTGGTCTTTGTGTATGGTTATTTTGTAAACTTGCGTTCATTTTTTGTCTCAAGGGGTTATGAAGGAAACGGTTTGATCAACTTGTTTAGTTTTCTTAACAAGAAGTAAGATGGATGAATAATAGAAAAGTGGTGGTTGCATCATCTAGAACATAGGTAAGCTAAATTGTAGCTACTCGTGCATGTAAGGAAGTATTGTGGTTAAAAAGGTTTTGCTTGACTCTTGGTTTGGAAGTTGGTAAGGATTCACAATGATATTGAAGTGCAATATATTTGGCCAAGAATCTCAAATGTCATGCTAAATCAAAGAACATTTTGAGTACAATATCATTTGTTAGAGAAATATTTAAAATTAAACAAGTAATGTTTAAAAAAATATAAAAAATAATTTTATTAATTTGTTAACAAAAATAATTGTTTATTAAAAAAAATCCAAAGTTGGTCCTTACGGAAAGTATTCAACAAGTGAGAGAATATTGAATAATTATTTTATTATTTTCATGTTCAATAGTCAAGATGAAACGAACTTTCTTAGTAATTAAAAATTACTAAGCAATGAAACATGTTTTCTAGAGAGAAAAATGGATGTTGATTTGGGCTTTTTTTTATTTTGTCCTATGCTTTAAAGCACTTGCGTTTATTTTTGGTATTCACGCAATGTGTCAAAAAAATTTATGTATCTGTTTATATCTAATATGCCTAAGAGTAAAGTAAGAGAGCTTCATTACTATACTTGGGAATAGTTCATTTTTGAAATACTAAAAAAAATACTATGTTGAGCTTTTCAAAATGAGTTTTTTTAAACAAAAAATTATGGTTACATCAAAACAAATATGTTAAGGTGATTTGAATATATTTAGGACTCAAGTAAATAAATCTTTGAGAACTTAATTTCTTATAATTTAACATCTAGTTTCCTTGCATTGTGTCCTAAAACAAAACAAAATAGAAGAAATGGAGGAAATGTGTTAGGTTCCATATTCTAGCACCATTGGTAGCCTCATGTATATAATAGTCTATGTTAGACCTAGCAATACATTTGTAATGGGATTTGTAAGTACACACACGTGTGTACATACATACATATATAAGTATGTACATATATGTGTATGCATATATATGTATGTGTGTGTGTATATGTGTGTATGTATGTATGTATGTATAATATATACATATAAATATATATATATATACATATACATGTATATATGTATGTACATATATACATGTATGTGTATGTGTATGTGTATGTGTATACATACATACAAACATATGTATATATATAAATATACATATATATATATGTTGTTAGGAAACTCACAGATACTGAGAGGGGGGGGGTGAATCAGTATCTAATCGGTAATTGGAATTTCTCAACTTAAAACATGCAGAACATATTATAACAGTGTACCGGTATGGAAGAAATAATGAAATAAACAGAATTAAAAACATCCACATGAAAAGAACACCGTAACACAAGGATTTAACGAGGAAACCCGATGTGGGAAAAACCTCGGTGGGATTTGTGACCCACAATATCCACTTACTGGCCAATAAGAGAATATTACTTACAAAAGGGGGCCTGCACATGCAGGAAGGCTAACTGCCTAGAGCTCACTACTCAATGGGAAGTCTCACTGACTTACAAGGTTTTTACAATAATAAACAAAAATGTAATACAACAAAAATCTTGTCGGCCTCTATGCCGGTATGCTTCCTTTCTCTGTGTTGGTGTAGAGTGTGATCTGTTGATGACGGTGAACTATCTTGTCGGTGTAATGCCTTGCCAGTGCCATAGGATTGTAAGGTTGCCATCAATGACAAAACCTTCAATCACATACAATGTCTCATTGGAGTGTGCATATGCCAACAATCTCCCCCTTTGGCATTGATGGGAACACTCATGAGAAATTTCAAAAGTGTATCCAAAAATGTTACCAAAAATGTGTGCTTCCCTTGAGCATATGATTCCTGTGATATTTGAATTTTCTCATACCACTACTCCCCCTTTGGCATCAATGACAAAGGTTGTCAAGATGTCAATAGAGTTTGTAGTTTCAACCTTGTAACTGGGTAGTTACAATTTTAAATAGATCCGCCAAAATCAAGTTTATACTCTCCATAAAAATTTTATTGTCTCTTATTATTGTCTTTGTTCTTTTAGCTGTACCGGTGAGGTGTTGCAAATGCTCTGCCGGTGTTTTCTGTCCCTGTATCAGTACCTCAGATATTTCCTTCCGCAATGATGCTAGATAGTCCAATCTTGGACTTAGTTTTAATCTCAGATGCTTTGTCTTATTCACTATTCTCTCCTTTTCTCTTTCTAATTTAAGTAATTCTTCCTCAAAATTTGTTATCTTTTGCTCAAAAACTGATAATGTATCAGGTGAGTTAACAAAATTATCAACAAGTTTATTGATTTCATCCTGTACCTTGCTTATTTTCTTATCTATGTCTACAGTCAAAAATTTTGTCTTACAGGTGTCTTTGCACAGAGTTTTGTACTCTTTCAATAAGTTACACAGTTCCAGTAGAAGTGTGTCAAAATCCCTAGTACACTTCTTTATTTGATCTTCAAAGAATTTTTGCTTTTCAATTTCTACTTTGTCCTTCAGTGTCTCTTCCTTTATTTTCTCAATGTTCTCTGTGATATATTTACACAAAGTATCAAGTTGTCCTAAAGAATCTTTATTGTCTATATTACAGTTAGGAGCAATTACCTTCAAAATTGGGATTGTGTCATCTATAGCTTTGTAAGCCTGTGAACTACAATCTGTTATCCTTTTGATTGAATCCAAAAGTACTTCAGTTACATTTGTTGGTTTGTGGCCTGCTGAGAAGGAACCAACATTCTGAATTCCGCCGATGGAAGAAGTAACCAAGCTTGTTGTGACCTTTGGTAGGTCTATTTGTGTTTGCATTTCTTTAAGCAATAGTTTGTGTACTTCTCCAGTTGTCGGTGGCACTGTTTCCTCATGAACCTGTTCCTATTTCTGTTGCTTTTCTTGTTGTACTGTCTCAGTCTGAGCTTCTACCTGTTGTTCTTTGTCATCTGTCGGTTTCTCCTATGTTTTAATGGTTTGCTCAACTACTGGTGGCTCACTAGCCATTTCAGTCTTACTAGTTGTATCTTTGTCTACCACAATGTTGATCTTTTGTGTATCAACATCTACCATGTATAAGACTTTAGGATTAGGATTGACATCCTCTACATCCATACTTTCAACTACCGGTTGATCTTCTGTTGTTGTTGTTAATGGTGATGTAAAAGAAGGTGGGGATAAGTTGTCTTTTACTTTAATACTCGGAGGTCCACCAACCTTTCCTTTTCCCTTGTCTCTTTCTTTCTGATATACCTTTATTGGTTTGGGGTTCTAGTATTCTTCCTGTTTTTCTTTTTCAACTAGGAATATATCCCATGTATTTTTTGTTTCTTCAGTCACCTCATTGACTCTTCCAACCATTAATGCAATGTGCCGGTGTGCAGTAGAGAATACTGACCGGTTGGCTTCAGCAATTAAATCATCAATTTCTTTAGGTGAGTTCACTGGGTACACAACAAGTAGCTTTTCTATCTTGATTTTCTTGTCAAGTTCTATTACTACTTGTCTCCTTGCTTCTAGTTTTTTGAACAGTTCATCTTGTACTTCATCTACAACTTCCATTAAAAATTTCTTATACATGTCCATATGCAATATAACACTGTTTTCTACTTGTTCTTTTTCATCTATTGTTAGAGTGTCATACAGTTTCTCTATATTCTTCAATTTCCCTTCTTCTGTAATTTCACTCAATAGTATATCAAGAGGAGCTACGTTTTGTTTTGTTCTCTTCTTCTTCTTGGGTGTCAGTTTCTTCTTTGGTGTAGTCTTCTTAACCGATGATCTTACTGCTTGTTGTTTCTGTCTTGTCCTCCTAGGTGAGGGTGTGGTTGCCGGTGAGGGATCTCTTTTCCTTACAACTATTTTGAAAGTTGCAGGCATGTCACTCTCTGAAGAAGTGCCTACCAGTGATAGATGAGTCTCAGGTTGTAGAGTTCCTAGCTCATCCTTAGTGATACCGGTTTGTTTTAACACGTCTTCTTTAATAGCTTTTGCCTGTCTAGAGCCTCTTCTCACAACTGCCTCAACCTTTTTCACTCTCTTCTTAGATTGTATTTGTTTTTCTATAGTCTCAACACTACCAAATACTTCTTCCTTTGGTTCATTTGGTGCTTCTAGAAGTGCTTTAGCATAAGTCTCAATTATATGATCATCTGTTTCGTAGCCCATCTCTGTTACCCAGATTGTTCTTGGGATGACTGCTTCCATCCAGATTTCATCCTTTTTATTACAAAACATATTTCATCCTTATATTTGTCAACAATCTTTTGTGATAATCTGATTCTCTTCTTCATTTTGGCCTTAAGTGCTTGAAAGAAATCATGGATATTGTTTCCCTTATCTTCTCCCATATTGTTGAATAATTCTCTTAGCTGTTTACCTACCGGTATATCAAATCCAAGTTCTTTGTAACCTATATCGGGAACTTGTTTGGTTATATGTAGCATCAAACATACTAGCAGATTTCCAAACTTAAAAGTTCCTTTCTTATCCTTCTTAATCTTGCCTAGGTTGTCAATTAACTCATCCTTCAACCACTCACATATATCAATTTTTGCATTATCTGTAACCATATCATAAGCACTATTAATGCATAAACTTGAAACTGAGTTGAGTCTATTTGCGTGAGTATCTTTATACCCTAAAATCATGCTAAAAAATCTCACATTTATATCTGTTACATCATTTACCCTCAAGGACCTTCTGTCGGATGTTGCACCAGTTAGGTTCATAACTAGGTCATTGGAGACCTTCTTAGTTTTGTCTGGCCTTTTACCAATGGTCGGTAACCCTGTGACAGCTTTCACAGCTTCCTTGGTGATTTTGTGAATTGCATCTAACGAGACAAATTCACCATATACCCTGCTTAAGACTATCCTGATCACATCCTTGGGAAATTCAGGAATGCAGAGGATTTCAGTAAATCCTAGGGTTTCAATGATTTTGTGTTCCGGTTTCACATTTCTGGAGTTATCACATATGACAGTTTTATACATAGTTTTGATCTCTTCATCTTCCAATTCCTCTATGTTGCAGTGAGTGTAAATTTTGGGGTCTTCAGCATAAACAACTCCTTTTGGAATTTGTGAGAAAGCACCTACATTGTCATCTTTCTTTGCTACTTTGGGAACTAGTTGAAACATGGGCCTAGGGCATTTTATGACCTCGACTACAGTAGGGTTTGCTATATATTCAAGTACAGAGGTGGATGCCATGATGATAAATACCTTTTTCTGCCTTTGGATGGATTTATTGCTTGAAGTGCTTCGCCTCTTTGCTCGAAATCCCTTAGCTCTGCAAATTTTGTGCTCTACGAATGTTTGAAATCACGGTGAAATGAAATGGAGCCAAAACCACAAATTTATAGTGTTAATTTGCCATCTACCATATTAAATGCATGTCGGTTAAGTATTCACTTAACATTGTCTGTCGGTAATGAAGTAATTTCCAACTTCTCATCTCTAACCGAGGGAATAATAGCACATGTGTCATTAGATCACCAAACCCTCAAGAAAACTTTCTTCAATTCAATGAAGAACTTCCTGCCGGTGGAGCATCACTTTGTCCTACCGGTGAAGCATTGACTGGTTCTACTGGTGGAGGAGTATTCCCAATATTTAGATCAACTTTTCTAATCCATTGTTTTGAGAATTCTTGCTTAACCTCTTCAACTTTTTCTTTACCTTTCAAGCTAGAACTTTTGTTGTCTATCGGTGATCCTTTACTTCTATAGAATTTTGCAATATGCCCAATCTTGTTACATGCATAACAAGTTATATTATTCTTCTGAATAGCTTTCCCATAACCTATGCTGGTTTGTGTTTTGCATTGATTAGATAAATGTCCAAATCTTCCACAAACATAACATCTCACATTCATTCTACAATTCTCAGAATTGTGACCAACTTTGTTGCATTTAGAACATTGACCGGTGGGTGTGTTGATATTTTGATAATTTCTAGATCTACATTCATTTGTTCTATGACCATATTGTTCGCATTTGGCATTATAACAGACAAGGGGAGATTGTTGGCATTTCAATAAGGATATTGAGAAGGTTGTTGATGATTATGGATAAAACTGATTAAGGATGTTTACTGTCTTGTAGCGTCCTAAAATTGTGACACTTGCAATTTCGACTGCATTTGGGTCTTCACGATGGCGATGCAACACTGAACCTGGATGGAGACCCCGAAACTTGTTCATGACACCAAAAACTGCATTTTTCAGCACCCTGGCCTGATCCTCCTTGCACCCTGCTGTCCCAGGAGGTGGGACCATGGCGCCTAGCGCCCTGGTCCCTGGCCCTATTTTGGGCCCGGTCTCTTATGGGGCTTCGGGTCTTTAAGTTTGCAAATTGGAAAATAATATTTCCTGGTCAGCCTAAGGTCGGGAAAGTCAGTCTATCAGCCCTAATTGACAAGTATATAAACTACATTTCCTCTCCCATTTTGGTAGATGAAAAAAAGGCAGAAACGATATTCAAGCATTCAAGCATTCAAGCAAGCAATTAAGCATTCTAAGTCTCCATTCAAGGCTAAGTGTTGCATTCAAGACAAGGATTCAACCATTGAAGAGGAGATCACATACAACATACAACATACAATAACATTTACACCTTCGCATGTAAGAATACAAACATTCTTACAACAAGGTATCAGTACTTGTTTACATTACAAACATTTACATTTACAGCATTCTCATTTCTTGGTTAATTCCAAAACTGGGGTTTGACCTAAAGGCAAACCCCTCATCCCTAACCCCCCAATCATCCTCTCTTTTCTGTGTGTAGGTTGCAGGTACGCGGTTGTAATTGAAGATCTGGAATCCTTGTGCAGAGACGAATAGATCCCCCTTCGTTTCGCGGATTTTTCCGAGGACCATGTGCACGCCGGGTGCCATCGTCCCGTCAAATTTCGCTCAAATTTGCAGAACAGCACCATCTCGACATTTTACTGCTAATTCCAGGTCCGCAGCTTCATCCCATATCCCTATCTCTGTTTATAAGCTAATCTTTCCTACTTTACATGCATTCCTAGTTCAATCTTTCTATCTACATTCTTTACAAAAGAGGGTATCCTTGATGTCTTAACCCTTGAAACTCATTTAGAATCCAATCTTGCATTGCGTGGGATTGGATCTTGTGGGTTTCAACCCCTCTTTTGAATGTAAAGTCTCCCCTAAGTGAAAACCATCAACCCTAGTGACTCTCCCTTCTCTCTCCTTGGAGTTGGGGAGGGGAGAACAACTAGGGTTCGATTTTTCCGCTTTACATTTTGGTGAACCCGATGTGAACATCCTCATTCTAATTATTCATGGTTAGATCTGAAAATTTTGCTTTCCTAATTATATTTCCATGTTTGATCTTTTGCAAATTTTAGAGGTTGATTGCATAAAAACCCTAAAATTTTCTTTTTAAGTAATTAAACTTGTGAAATGTTTAATTGTTAATGCTTGTTTCAGATCTACCCTTCTATTGCAAATTGTCAATTCATATGTGTGCTTTAATTCTGAAAATTAAGTGGTTAAATGTCAAAACCCTAATTTTTAAGACCTTCTTGATTCAACCTTTGACTGATAATTTCACTAATCAAAACACCTCCAAATCGGTTGTAACTTTGGATTCTGCAATAAAATCACAATATCTTTCATCCCTGAAAATTTGGAAAAAATTTGCGAGGACCGTGTGCACCCCGAGCGCCATCGTCCCCGACATTTTTTCCGAAATTTTGGGAGCTAGATCTTACTGTATTTTTCTGCTAAAATCCAGAATTTTGGCTGATTTTATGAATTTTAACACTTTCAAAATTACAGTCAAAGTTGGTCTAGCGATTGCTTGGATTGAGGCTTCTAATCATTCAAAAATTGTTGAAATTAAAATTCCTATCAAAATTGTGTTTCTTACAGTCCTAAATCTAAAAAGTGTGTTAGCATTCATTCGAAATTTCAGTGCTTTATTCAAATTTTTACAATTTGTGACTTTTGAAATTAAGTGTTTAATTGCAACATCTTTGATTTCCACTTTCAAATTTGAATTTTGCATGAAATTGAGTCAATTTTTAAATTTCAAAGCCTGCATTGCTTTCAGCATTCCCTCTAAAATCATAAAATTCAAAATTTCAGTTTCCCTCTCTTTTTCAAAATTCAAAATTTGCATTTTTCAACAATCTTGGTAGGGATCAATTTTGAGATTGCAACTTTAATTTGGCCTATCTACAGATCGTAAAATCACTCAATTTTTTCAGATTAGCTTTAAAATCATCATAACTTTCATCCCTGAAAATTTCGAAAAAAGTTGCGAGGACCGTGTGCACTCCGTTCGCCACAGTCCCGGACATTTTTTCCGAAATTTCGGGAGATTGTCCTGATTGCATTTAACAGCTTAAATCTAGGAGATTGGCTGGTTTTATTGAAATTTGCTACCTCTAAAAATTCAAAATCTTCTCTCTTTCTTTAGTGCATGAGTTTTACAACAATAAGCCCTACTTACACTATTCCCATTAGACGAAGCCTTAGAATTAAGTCTTTCCAAGGTTTAATTACTGAGGAGATGGAACCTAATTTGAATGGCCTTTTTAACAAGGACATGGGTAATTCCTCTAATACTCTTAATGATGAAGAAGCTCTCCATGAGGTTTCTGTAGAACAACTTTCAAAATTGGATAACCAATTTGATGATTTTCGATAATGGATGTCTCAAGAATACCCCGATAGTCAAGCTCTTCCCTTAATTGAGGGTCTAAAATGTATGGTTCAAAGTGATAAGAATGGAATTGATATTTTGCATGGTATTGCACACATTGTGGATTCGAATGTGATGCTGATGAAGAGTTGTGCCGAAACTTTAGGTTATACACAACCTGTTACTCAAGTTAATCATTCTATTCCTTTGACAACTCCTATTGCTAGTATACCTACTTTTACATCAAACATAATGACTACTTCAACACAAGACATTCCTCCTATGATCACTAGTCATGGGGGCAATCCTTCTTCTTCAATCAACCCTCTTCCTTCATTCAATCCGACTTCTTCATTCATTCCTTCAATGAGTGTCCCTATTATATCTCCACAAATAAACATGACGCAAGGGGGCAATTCGTTTAACCCTTCCATTCCTCCTTGTAGTGTTCCTCCTTTCCAATCATCTCCTATGACTAACTATCATAGTGTCCCACCACCTTACTCTCTACCTTCTTTCAATAACATAACACCTCCATCACAATCTAACACATCTAATATGAACTCTTCGACTGAAGCGACCATTAACAATCTTGCACAAACTGTCTCTTCTTTGCAGCAACAAATTGCCTCTATGAATCAATCTAAGTTTAGTGTGCCCACATTTGATGTTGCGAGCCCACTTTCTCTTGACATTGTTCGAGCTATTCCCCCTAAACATGTTGAAATTCCGCATTTGGAGCTTTATAATGGTAAGGGTGATCCTCTAACACATGTTAAGACCTTTCAAACAATATGTACTGGTTTTGCTTATGACCAAAGGTTGCTTGCAAAACTATTTACTAGAACATTAAGAGACAAAGCCCTACAATGGTATTGCTCGTTGCCTTCTTATTCTATTACTTCTTCGAACAACTTGCAAATGCTTTTATTCAACAATTTCAAAACAATATAAGTCCTAAAGTTACTTTGATTGATTTAATGCATTGTAAACAAGGTGTTAAAGAAAAAGTGACTGATTTCATTGGTAGATATAAGCATTTGTATGCTCAAATTTCCTTTCCAGTGCCTGACAATGATATTCAAAGAATCTTTATTTCTAATTTACAAAAAGATATTAGAGAAAAACTTCTGTTTTCTGAGTTTACTTCTTTCCAACAGTTGTGCGCAACTCTTCACAATTATCAACTGACTGTGAGTCAAATGGAACAAGCAAATCCTATGGCTCCGGGTGATAAGGGTGATAGTAGTCAACAACCATTTGGGAAGTTTAAACCGAACAGAGAGTCCATTAAATTCAATGAAAACATCATCAACAACCATGTGAATGCAGCATCAGCTGTGTCTCCTATTTCTAAGTTTTTCAGGAAAGAAAGAAAGTTCACTCCTTTGAATGAATCATTGCATACTATTATGAATAAGTTATTGGAACAAAATGTGCTTACTCTTCCTCCTATAGGGCAAATAGATCCTGCAAAGATTAATTCACCCTATTTTGATAACAAATCTTTTTGTCAATTTCATCATCATCCTGGGCATGATACTGAAAAATGTTTTGCTTTAAAGGGTAAAATTCAAGATTTGATTGATAATAATACTATCTCTGTTTCTGGTGTGAACGATAAAGGCAACACATCTGTAGCTCCTCCTAACCAAAATCTTCAGATTTTTACTGATCCATTACCTTCTCATACCTCTAATGCGATTGATACTACTGATTCCTCTGTCTCACCTGATGATCTTGTGTCCATGACTCCAAATGTGATTAACTTTGTCAAGCAGCGGAAAATCCCTAAAGAACCTTCCATCACCTTTGATTCCAGTGAAACAATCAGGGCACCTGATGGTCCTTTATATATAGTTGCAAAAGTCAAGAATACACCTTGTCGTGGAGTGCTTATTGATCCTTCTTGTATGGTTAATATCATTACTGAAGAATTTCTTTTTACTTTTCAATTGAATCAAGTGATCTATGATGAAACAAATGTGGTTGTGAAATTATTTGATGCATTTTCTTCTCCTGCAATTGGTTCTATTACATTACCTATTGAGGTCCATAACAAATCCCTTGATGTGGACTTTACTATTATTCCATCATCTGAACAATTTCATGTGAAGCTAGGCTATCCTTGGCTATCTTCCATGAAAGCTATTGCTTCTACTATTCACAAGTGTTTGAAATTTCCCCATAATGGTGAAGTTGTTACTATCAATCATAGTCTCTTTAAACCAGCTGAAAGAACTTCTAGCATTCCTATTGATTACTTTTGGCCTAAACAATTCCAATCTCTTCCTCCGTGAAGTGATCATCTTTTCAAATCTTATCAAAAGTGGAAAAAAGATATGATCCTATCTCTAAGTGAACCTAGAACACCCAAACTTGACATTCCTATCTTTCTTGAGAAGGAAGTTCTTCCTTTGAAAGATAAAACTAATGTCTTTCCTCAAGAAGATTCCGAACCCATTCCTATGAATATGACTATGCCTATATCTAATAAACTTCCTAAAAGTAGACCTATACCTCCTCGTCATGATGGACTTGGTCTCCTTCCTAAACCAAATATTCCTCCTTTATATGGAGCAGTTCCTCCTCCTTCCTCTTATGGAGAGAAGAGACCTTCCTCTTCTCCTATTATTCAACCTAAGAGACCACAACCTAAACACCCAAGTGATAAGGATGAGAACATTCCTCCTCCTCAATCTTCTCAACTTCCTACTAAGACTAGATGAAATCGTTCTGCACGTGAACGCCGACGAAAGTGTCGTCTTAGAGCTCAGGCAGTTGCTTCTCAAACTTTGCAATCCCCAAAAACACCTTCAACTAATATTATTCCATTTTCCCCTCAGCCGACGATTGAGCCGAAATCTCCTAAACATAAGATGCATGATGGTCTTGATCCTGTGCGAGTTAAAGATCCTATTTTTATAAATCTTGATGATGATATAGATGAAAATGTTATTCATGATTAAAATGTTACTCTTGTTCATTTTGATAGTGAATATGAATATGTTGATGTTGATAACCATTTATCTAATGAATTTTCTAAAGCACTTATCCTAGCTCCTAGACAAGAACAACGTGGCTTGGAACATGAACATAGCCCTTGTTTGGATCTTGTGATAGCTCCATCTGCTGTGTTGGATGTTCCTCCTCTAGCGTGTTTCCTACCTTCCCGAAATATTGATCAGCAAGATCGGGGGGTAGATGACGTGCTAGACTAGTTCATTAGCATAGCAGATTCTCTCCTGCTATCTCGATCTTTTGTTACTTCTTCTATGTGTTATTCTCATTCTTCTATTTGTTGTCCTTAGTGTTGTCTACTTGAGGACGATGCAAAGCATTGAGATCTCTTGGTCTCTCTCATGTTGGCTCAAAAGACACATGTGTTCCCTTCTTCTAGGTGACCTTCCTTGATTGGGGAATGAAGAACAATTATGCATACATACATATGATATACATGAATTATCATACAGCATACTGACCCCAAGGAAAGCGAAGTCACCTTGTGCTTTGTGTTTTGTGTCTATATCCTTGGGCTTATCTCACACTTGGGGGCTAAATCCTTGTGATAATGTGCTCCTTTCTCATTTCTTATATGTATCACTACCTTAAAGCAATCACCCCCGGTGAGGCGTGTGCGATCGCTTTAACGTAGGGGGGCATACATCCCATTCTTATCTTTTCAAGATACTTGAAAGTTTCTTGGCGAATTTAGCTTTGCCTTGAAAATTTTTGATATCTTTCTTGCATGACTCATAGTGAGGGAACCTTACTACTAACAGTCATGGTTCTCCCTCGTGATCTTCCCTTTTACTTTGTCAATCAAAGTCGTAAGATCCTTAGTCCACTGGGGGCTTGGTGTATCTTGCCTCCTTGACGTGGTGAAAGCTTTTCAATATTGATTCCTTGTACTTTACCGAAAGTATTGGCGTACGCTTATACTCCCGCTAAAGTGGGGGCTAAATGTAGCGTCCTAAAATTGTGACACTTGCAATTTCGACTGCATTTGGGTCTTCACGATGGCGACACAACACTGAACCTGGATGGAGACCCCGAAACGTGTTCATGACACCAAAAACTGCATTTTTCAGCACCCTGGCCTGATCCTCCTTGCACCCTGCTGTCCCGGGAGGTGGGACCATGGCGCCCAGCGCCCTGGTCCCTGGCCCTATTTTGGGCCCGGTCTCTTATGGGGCTTCGCGTCTTTAAGTTTGCAAATTGGAAAATAATAGTTCCTGGTCAGCCTAAGGTCAGGAAAATCAGTCTATCAGCCCTAATTGACAAGTATATAAACTACATTTCCTCTCCCATTTTGGTAGATGGAAAAAAGGCGGAAACGATATTCAAGCATTCAAGCATTCAAGCAAGCAATTGAGCATTCTAAGTCTCCATTCAAGGCTAAGTGTTGCATTCAAGACAAGGATTCAACCATTGAAGAGGAGATCACATATAACATACAACATACAATAACATTTACACCTTCGCATGTAAGAATACAAACATTCTTACAACAAGGTATCAGTACTTGTTTACATTACAAACATTTACATTTACAGCATTCTCATTTCTTGGTTAATTCCAAAACCAGGGTTTGACCTAAAGGAAAACCCCTCATCCCTAACCCCCCAATCGTCCTCTCTTTTCTGTGTGTAGGTTGCAGGTACGCGGTTGTAATTGAAGATCTGGAATCCTTGTGCAGAGACGAACAGATCCCCCTTCGTTTCGCGGATTTTTCGGAGGACCGTGTGCACGCCGGGCGCCATTGTCCCGTCAACTTTCGCTCAAATTTGCAGAACAGCACCGTCTCGATATTTTACTACTAATTCCAGGTCCACAGCTTCATCCCATATCCCTATCTCTATTTATAAGCGAATCTTTCCTACTTTACATGCATTCCTAGTTCAATCTTTCTATCTACATTCTTTACAAAAGAGGGTATCCTTGATGTCTTAACCCTTGAAACTCATTTAGAATCCAATCTTGCATTGCGTGGGATTGGATCTGGTGGGTTTCAACCCCTCTTTTGAATGTAAAGTCTCCCCTAAGTGAAAACCATCAACCCTAGTGACTCTCCCTTCTCTCTCCTTGGAGTTGGGGAGGGGAGAACAACTAGGGTTCGATTTTTCCGCTTTACATGTCTTAATATTATTATTTTGTCATTGATGTCATGAAATTGATTTTCTAATTCAATATGATATTGCCATATCTTGAGAAGTATGATTTGATGAGTATAAAGATGTCGATAAAAGACATAGAAAGAATATGATGAATAAGGGGAGAAATAAGTTATTCAATGGGCAACTATTACCAAGTTAGACAATGATGAGATCATGATGTTTAGATTGTTTTGATATCCTACATATGTTATTGATTGAAAGGTTAATACTATACTATGTTACTGAGCAAAGAACCTAGTCGGTAAACCCTAAGGTTATCGCTATCGGTTAATGAAGGCAGAATGTCTACTGAGTGAAGTTTAGTATTTACCGAGTTGCAACTGAGTAATAACAGAATGCATTGAATGAATAAAAGCATTATTTAATGAAGGAAGCTGATGAGCTAGCTATGATTAAATGATTGGTATGTCATGAATGAAGTTTGTTAAAGAATCTATGGCAAAGGAAAATCGGCAGGAAGATCTACAGCTCAGATTGAACCACATTACCCTAGCACAAGTTCCAAGAAATGTATGCAAGTTCCAAGGTGAGGTAAAACATTTTTGGATCGAAGGATACATTGAACCTAGTCAAAGTTTGAAGATCTAATGGCTATGATTGATCATGGGAAATGTGATCAAGGAGATTAAGCGGTTGGCGAATTGTTTATAAATAGGGAACTGTTGATAAACAATGTATGCGGGCAAGTGTATGCACAGGGATGCTACATAGTGATTACCGAGCACAGAAGCTTGAAGATCTATTTTGAATAATAGAGTATAGAGCCCAGCAGATGGACAAGATTAGTTCTATGTCTATATTGTATTGAGCAAATAAGAATTTGCTTTAGCATTTTAGATGTGAAGTTGCAGATAGATTTTTATTACTGTTATTTTGTGAAGTGATAGAAAATCTCTTAACCGAGTGGACTTAACAGTCTTATTTGTAAAACCCTCTAGCAAGGTGACATTCTAATTGAGTGTTTGAAATCCTTTAACAAGGTCACTTCTAACAAGGTGAAGATCCTAACAGATTTGAGAGAAATCCCTTAACCGGGTCACATCTAGCAATGTGTTTGTAATCTTTAACAGGATTTGCTTTTAACCGAGCATACTCTAGAAGAGTATATTTCTTAGTGGGTCCAAAATCCCATAGTGGTTTTTCCCTATTTAGGTTTCCACGTTAAATCTAGTATTATGAGTGTTGTGATGTTTATATACTTTTGAGTTTGCATGTTTAGCAGTTTTGGTTATATTACTGAAGTATATGTTACCGAGGTTGAATCTATTGTTTTTATGGAAGATTAAGTTTGTATGCTTCACCCCCCCCCCCTCATCTTATTAGCTTGGCATCTGTACTTATCTTTAAGTATTAGAACTATCACATACTTATTACAGTTAAAGCATTTTCCATTGAATTTATAAGCATTAGGTTGCCTTACCGGTTTGTTGTGATCCTATGCGTTTGCAGTACCGGAGCTTTCACCAACTTCAAAGCCAATTCCAGAAGTGTCACCTTTAGGTTTTTGATTCTTCAGCAAGGTGCCAAGTTCCTCTGAGCTTTTCTTGAATTTTTCTTTATGTTGATTTGCAGTTTCTAGTTCTCTTTCTAAGACTTCTTTTTTTCTCATTAGTTTATTGGAGTCATTCTAAGTGTGCATCAGATTTGTCTTCAATAGATAATTTTTATAGCTAAGTCTTGTGTTCTCATTTGTTGCATCACTTAGTCTTCTGGTCAATTCTTCTTCATTTCTCTTCCTATCTTCAATCTCTTTACAAAATCTCATAGTTATATCCTGCATCTCAATCTTTGTAGTTATGTTCTCCAGTTTCAGCTTACTTAACATATCATTAAGTGATTTCTTTTCATCATTCTCATTTTGCATCTTTTCACAAAGTTCTCTTCTCTTATTTCTTGCAATAGTAAGATTCTTTTGAAGTGCCTAAATGATATCCTGAGCTACTTTTAGATCATCTTCTAGTTTGATATTTTTCAATTTTTTTGTATCATAGTCTGAGAGAGCTGCTTCAAGTTGCTTCATCAGATTTTCCATCTTTACCGGTGTCAAGATCTTCCTCAAGTTGTTAGGCTTCTGAAAGTAGAGGACCAAGCTCTGATACCAATTGTTAGGAAACTCACAGATACTGAGAGGTGGGGGTGAATTAGTATCTAACCGGTAATTAGAATTTCTCAACTTAAAACATGCAGAACGTATTATAACAGTGTATCGGTATGCAAGAAATAATGAAATAAATAGAATTAAAAACATCCACGTGAAAAGAACACCATAACACAAGGATTTAACGAGAAAACCCGGTGTGGGAAAAACCTCGGTGGGATTTGTGACCCACAATATCCACTTACTAGCCAATAAGAGAATATTACTTACAAAAGGGGGTCTGCACATGCAGGAAGGCCAACTGCCTAGAGCTCACTGCTCAATGGGAAGTCTCACTAACTTACAATGTGGATTATACAAATCTAATATCTTGTACTGCTTTACACTAGCATCCATAATGTCCGATCCAGTACCGGTTTCTGCTCTATTCTTTACATAAAACCTTTAACCTATATTTCGCATAGTAGGTCTGCCTAATGTCTTCCTTTTTCGCTTACATCACTTACTTACAAAATGTCTACAATGATCTCTTTATATATAAGAGTCATTTTACAACTTGCCAAGTCGGCTTACAAGGTTTTTACAATAATAAACAAAATGTAATACAACAAAAATCATGTCGGCCTCTGTGCCGGTATGCTTCCTTTCTCTGTGCCGATGAAGAGTGTGATCTGTTGATGCCGATGAACTATCTTGCTAGTGTAATGCCTTGCCGGTGCCATAGGATTGTAAGGTTGTCATCAATGACAAAACCTTCAATCACATACAATGTCTCACTGGAGTGTGCATATGCCAACATATGTACACACATATATTACGTGCATATAAACATATATGTATATGTATATGTATATACATACATACATATATACATACATATACATACATACATACATACATACATACATACATATGTGTATGTATGTATGTATGTATACACACACATATACATATATGTATATGTATGTATATATATACACACATATCCATATATATGTATACATATACACACACACACATACATATATATACGTGTGTGTGTGTGTGTGTGTAAACTAGGTAAAGATCATTGGACTTCTAGAAAAGGGTTTTTATATATTTATGTGGTACTTAGATTATCTTATTTGTTACCAATGAAGAATTTATGAAAATAAAACATTGAATTTGTAGGTATTTGTGGATTTTAATGGGGTGGATATGATATTCTATCAAAGCTCTACCACTAATTATGTGTTCAATCTTTGTGGATGAGAAATAGACAAGTACTAGTTGCATTATCTAGCATAGGTAAGGTGCATGGTAGTTACTCATGAGTGTAAGGAAGTAATGTGGCTACAAAGGTTGTGCTCGAATATTGGTGTGGTACAAAAGATGGTACTTGGATGTTAGGATTAAGGTGTCATCTACCTTATAAATCCTAGATGTCATACTGTATGGTTTAAACATCCTTGGAATGTTTCCTAATACACTTAGGGTGTATTGAGCAAAATATTTTGTAATAGTTATTCTCACTATTATTTTTAATACATTCATAGGGGATTATGGGTTCTACTAGTAGTAGTAAAGGTGGGTTGAGAACACTTTTTTTTTTTTTTCCACATGTAGACACCTAAAATGAAATAATTAATGACATGGGAGGTGGAAAAATCTGTAACCTTTGGGCGTCTCCAAATGGATGCTTGAAAGAGGTGACAAGTGTGCCTTGGTATTTAGTAATTTGTTGCATTTAATGTAATATTTATCTTTCATATATGGATGCCCAAGTTGGAGGAAAAGCATTGGATCCAAAGCTAACTTTTCCTTTTGCATTTTGTGGAAGCAACCCGAGGGTTGGGACAATTGGAATGAATAATTTCATTTGGACACCTTGTTTGGTGGTTTTGGAGCTCTTGTCATTTTGTATAAACAACTCATTGGATTGAATGTAGAGTTACTGTGTAGGAACAAAGATAGGTGGGAGGCACAAGGAGTTTGTGTACAAGTGCACAAGTTCTGCCATGTTGGAGGAAAAGAGAAGAATGGAAGTGTGTGACACATTGTAATCTTGTTTCATAGCTAATGCATACTTGACATCTCTTCTTGGTGGAGGCATTTTTCTCCATGTAGATCATGTGTTATGTCATGCTCTTATGTTGTTGATTTCTGCCTCTTTGTTGCTATCGTATGGTGATGTTATGCATGTTTTATCAATTGTTGTTCTAAGTTCACACAAGGTAGTCTTAATAAATCATGATATGTAGGTTGATTTTGAGCATCATAAAGAACAAAGATCTAAACATGGTAATTCCACATTAAAAAGAAACTTAATTTTCATGCTGTAATAGTCCAATCCTTTTATTTCATTCTTTCTCAAAGCGCGTAACATTTGGCCAAGAATCCTACTGATCATTCTTTGTCAAAGCACAATATAATTTGTTAGTGAAATAGTAGAGCCAGTCTACCACCCTTCCCAGCTTATTGGCCGAGATGAAACATACAGATTGTTCCCATTTCCACCTCCACTCAATACTGATGTAATTTTTACATTTGATCAGACTGCTTGTTATAATGAAAATCTTTTTACTGTCTGGAGAAACAGAAATCCCATCAATCTTACTTTTATGTTTGACTTGGGTGTTCATATTTCTGTTTGTATCTGTATTTCCAACTATTGAAATCTGGTAAGATTCTGATTCAGTATCATTTACTCAATAATGCAAACAGCTATCAATTTATAAAGCGTGTAGTGGACTTCACTTTTGTATGCATTTCTTTTTCACCTACAGCATTTTTTTTGGGGGGGGACAACATACTTTTCCTCCAGATGCCTTGACACTTGTTTTTTTTCAGCCTTTTATCTCCATGGCCTGGATACAATTAGACTGCTGTAAAAATGGATATGCTAAAGCTGGACAAAAGTTGACGCAGACATGAGTCTGCCATGTCGCCTGTGCTTAGCTTTTGTTATCTTATGTGGTTTTTGGGATAATTTGTAAGTTTTTTCACTTTTAGATGGTGTTCTGTGTTGTTATACAAATGGGCAGAAATTTTGTTTGGAGGAATAATCAAAACAATATTTAATATTCGTTGAGAATTATTGGTGAGGGTGATGTGATATAAAGGAAGAGGACGAGATGATTATCTTTCAATGCTTGATTTTTGATCAAAGAGATATCAACATAAGCACCTATTCCAATATCAAATAGCAAAACGAACTCATTCATGATAAAATATCTTCAATTAAAGACAAAATGTTTACTTGTCAAAATCTTTTCAATTGACATTTAATCTTATGTAATAGAATTTTGAAACTTCAAAATTATATTATTATTTTGATGAATGATTAAATATTTGTGATTATAATTGAAAAATGTAATAGAATTTGTGTTTTGTCTGTCATTTGATTAAAATTTTACAACTTGAAGAATATATTTGTTTTACATGGATTTCCCACTGGATTAATGTTCATCTTAATATACGTTATGTTTGGCAATACAGTCTTATAATGCTATGATTATAAAAAATTAAAGATAGAGCTGTATTTTTTTGGGTTAATGTTAAGATTGTTATGAATGATTCAAGATGCATGGAATGTTAAAATTTATAATGATTGTAATCTATTAGGTTAGAATAACACTATTAAGGGCAGATTATAAATATGATATTATATTCAAATTGTATCGAGTAATATTTTTTCTTAAAACTTTGAACCATTATGATATATTAATACTTCCAATTAATTTTTCTTTGCCATAACCTAGAGAATTTATTGCCAATATATCTTAACATAATTTTTTTTATAGAATTTTCTAGTTTTTTATGTTTCTTGATAGTTTTTTTCTTTCTAAATGATTATCAACCAAAGTTATGTAGCATTTGATGTTGGGGGTATTGCCTTGGACACAGAAGAAAATGAATTTGAATGCCCTCTCACTTGTTCATTCTTGAAGTGGTGTACAATGGGAGGTCCCTATGAGAATTCAGAAGTTTGACATGTAAATAAGGGAAAAGATTTGATAACTCTTCTACTCACGATGTTGTTTTGTACATTCAAGGATTTGAAAATGCATGTGCATCACTTGAAAATGGCACCCCTATTAGATACTTTGTTTATAGAATTCCCTTTGAAAGCATGCTAAGGAGCTAACACAGCTCCACCAAAGTCCCTCATGGGGTTCATGTGGAGGCAATTCAAACCTTACAAAGGGTTTATTCTTTTCTATTTTGCTATAGTCAAGTTTACTAAAGTCACTTTTTAGCATGGGCCCTAGTACTTTCATTCATCTTTGCTAGTCTTTTCCTAGTAAAATTGAGACTATTATTTATTAGGATTGCTCTCTCCAAGTTTTGATCTAAGTTGAATTCCCTAGTCTCCCCTTGCTACTCTACTGCTCCTTAGACTGTATTGTAGCCTTATTGGAGTGCATTATCCATGTGCAATAGTATTTCCTTTGTTATAGGGTCGATGATTTCTTATACTTTTATTTTATACACTCTCATATGACCCCTTAGGACATAATATGACCCCTAACAATCCCTTAGGGGGTTATAAGACACCACATGACCCCTTAGAACACTATACGACCTATAACGACACCATATGGTGTCCTAAGGGGTCATATGGTTTCCTAATGGGTCATATAACACCATATGACCCCTTAGCACACCATAAGAACTATAATGACACCATATGGTGTCCTAAGGGGTCATAGGACACCATATGACCCTTTAGGACACCATACAACCCATAACAACACCATATGAGGGCTCATATGGTGTTCTACACTATATTGTATACTAAGGGGTCATTGGACACCATATGCCCCTCAGGACTCATATGGTGTAGAACACCATATTGTATACTAAGGGGTCATATGGTGCTCTAAGGGGTCATCGGACACCATATGCCCCTCAGGACACCATACGACCCATAACAACACCATATTGTATCCTAAGTGGTCATATGGTGTCCTAAGGGGTCATAGGACACAATATGACCTCTAACGACCCCTTAGGGGGTCATAGGACACCATTTGACCCCTTAAAACACCATATAGCCCATAACAACACCATATGGTGTCACCATATGACCCCTTAGCACACCATACGACCCATAAAGACACCATATGGTGTCCTTCATCTGACACCATATGACTCCTTAGGACACCATATGACCCATAACAACACCATATGGTGTCCTATGGGATCATACGGTGTCCTAAGGGGTCATAGGACACCCTATGACCCCTTAGGACACAATATGATCCCTAACAACACCTAAGGGCTCATATGGTGTCCTAAGGGTTCATAGGACACCATATAACCCCTTATAACACAATATGACCCCTAATGACACCTAAGGGATCATATGGTGTCCTAAGGGGTCATAAGACACCTAATGACCACTTAGGACACCATATAACCCATAATGACACCATATGGTGTCCTAAGGGGTCATATAGTGACCTAAAGGGTCATATGACACCATATGACCCCTTAGGACACAATATGAACCCTAACAACATGTAAGGGGTTATATAGTGTCCTAAGGGGTCATAGGACACCATACAACCCATAATGACACCATATAGTATCCTAAGGGGTCATATCATGTCCTAGGGGATAATAGGACACCATATGACCCTTTAGGACATGATATGACCCCTTAGGGCACCATATGGTGTCATTATGGGTTGTATGGTGTCTCTTAAGCGGTCATTAGGTGTCTTTTGACCCCTTAGGACACTCTGTGATCCCTTACCACACCATATAGTGTCGTTATGGATCATATGGTGTCCTAAGGGGTCATATAGTGTCGTATGACACCTTAGGACACCATATAACCCCTTACATGTCATTTGGGTTCATATTGTGTCCTAAGGGGTCATATGGTGTCCTATGACCCCTTAGGACACTATATGACCCCTTAGATGTCATTAGGGATTGTATTGTGTTCTAAAGGGTCATATGGTGTCCTATGACCCCTTAGCACACCATATGCATAACCCCTTAGCACACCATATGGTGTCAATATGGGTCATATGGTGTCCTTAGGGGTCATCTGGTGTCTTATGACCCCTTAGGACACCATATGACCCCTTAGGACACAATATGGGGTTGTTGAGGGTCATAGTGTCGTAAGGGGTCATATTGTGTCCTATGACCCCTTAGGACACCATATGACCCCTTAGGACACAATATGCGGTTGTTAAGGGTAATAGTGTCATAAGGGGTCATATTGTGTCCTATGACCCCTTAGGACACCATATGACCTCTTAGGATACAATATGGTGTTGTTATGGGTCATGTGGTATCCTATGACCCCTTAGGACACAATATAACCCCTTATGACACAATATGGTGTCGTTATGGATAGTATGATGTCTTAAGGGGTCATATGGTGTCCTATGACCCCTTTGGACACCATATGACCCCTTAGGACACAATATGGTGTTGTTATGGGTCGTATGGTTTCCTAAGGGGTGATATGGTGTCCTATGGTGTCCTAAGGGGTCATATAGTTTCCTAAGGGGTGATATGGTGTCCTATGACCCCTTAGGACACCATTTGACCCCTTAGGTGTCATTAGGGATCATATTGTGTTCTAACGGGTCATGTGGTGTGTTATGACCCCTTAGGACACCTTATGTTGTTATTATGGGTCGTATGGTGTCCTAAGGGTTCATATGGTGTCTTGAGGGATCATATGACACCATAGGACCATACTGACACTATATGGTGTACTAGGGGGTCATATGGTGTCCTAAGGGGTCATAGGACACCATTGGAACCATACCGACACCATATAGTGTACTAAAGGATCATATGGTGTCCTAAGGGGTCATAGGACACCATATGACCCCTTAGGAGACAATATGACCCCTAACGACACCTAAGGGATCATATGGTGTCCTATGACCCATTAGGACACCATATGGTGTCGTTATGGGTTGTATGGTATCTTAAGGGGTCATATGGTGTCCTATGACCACTTAGGACACTATATGATGTCATTATGGGTCGTATGGTAACCTAAGAGGTCATATGGTGTCCTATGACCCCTTAGGTGTTGTTAGGGGCCATATTGTGTCCTAAGGGGCCATATGGTGTCCTATGACCCCTTAGGACACCATATGACCCATTACATGTCGTTACGGGTCATAATATATGGGGAAAGAGAGATGAGAGACCTTGATGACAAGAGAGAGGATTGAGATAGATAAAGGGGGGAGAGAGAGAGAGGTGAGTAATGAGAGTTGATGTAGAGGTAGATAGGTGGAGAAGAAGGAAGTGAGAAACCTAGAGAGGGGAGAGAAAGATGATGACATAGAATGTAGAGAGAGAATAAAATAGGAATAGAGAATTAAAAAGTGGGGGAGTGAGATATATATGGGAGTATGTATGGATGGGGAGATAGAGAGGGAGAGAGGAAGAAAGGAAGAGAGATACCTAGAGAGGGGAGGGAGGGAGAAGATAAGAGATAGAAGAAAAAAGAGAGGAGGAAGAGGGGACGGATGGAGAGGTAGACATGAAGTGAGAGACCTATGGAAGGAGGAGATAAAAAGGTTAGGGGAGGAAGAGAAGAGGAGGGAGTTCATAAAGGGATAGGGTTAAGGAGGAGGGAGAGAGAGAACTAAAGAGGAGACATATAGATTGGTGAGAGACCTAGATTGCGAGAGAGGAGTGAGATAGATAGAGGGCGATGAAGAGAGGTGGGTAACAAGACCTATATGCAAAGGTAGATACGTGGAGAGGAAGGGAGGGAGAAACCTAGAGAGGGGAGAGAGGGCGGGTTGGAGAGTTAATGAACTAAACAATGAAGATAGAGAATAAGAGAGGAAGAGAGATAATCAGAGAGTGGGGGAAGGAGATATAAATGGAGAGGGGAAGAAAGGAAGGGAGAGATCTAGAGAGGGAAGGGAGAGAGAAGAGAAGAGATAGAAGAACAAAGAGATGAGTAAGAGGGGATGGATGGAGAGGTAGATATGGAGGGAGTGAGAGACCTAGAGAATGAGGAGATGGATCTAGGTTTGGAGAGAGAGAAGAGAGGGAGAGTGTTCATAAATAGATAGGTGCAAGGGAAAGGGAGAGAAAGGTGGAGAGGGAGGGAGAGAACTAGAGGGTGGACAATTAGATAAGTGAGAAACCTAGAGGGCGAGAGAGATATGGGTAATAATATAGGGAGGGAGAGGTAGTGAGGTAAATAGGGAGGGAAGGAGAGCCCAAGATATGGGGAGAGAGAGGATAGAAGGGATCGGTAGTGAACAAGAGAAATGAGTGGGAGGAGAGAGAAATAATAAAAGAGTGAGAGAGAAGAGAGAGGAAGGGAGTCAAGGATATAAATTAGGGTACAAGGAAGGGATGAAAGGTAGAGAGGGTGGGATATACCTAGAGAGGGAAGAGAGAAGTGAGAGAGAGAAGAGAGGGAGAGAGATAGGTGTAGAGTTTAGGGAAGATAAGGATAGTGAGATATGGATCTAAAGAATGCTAATAGGAGCATGTTGATTATTGAAATTTGACTAAGTATGAAATTCAATATGATCCTCTAAAAACTATAATCTACATTATAACTCCTATAGAGTTGAAGCCACTCTCAAACATCCTGCCAATATATACATGAAATATAACTTAAAGTATAAGTCTCTTTCTTATACTTAAATATTATATTTCATGTATATATTCTCCTCTCGGGATGGGTATAACATGTGCCCAAGTTGAAAAATTTACATCACAAAACCTTCAAATTGGACAATGCAGGACATTTGGTGAGCACCATATTTGGCGCTCGCCAAATGGTCTTCATTGGAAACCACCAACCCTTTGGGTTGGATTTTACTTAGGCATCCAACCCAAAGGGTTGGACGACTATTTCAGGCCTGAGACATTTTTTTAACAGAAGATTAGAAAATGTTCACATATTTTTGGTCGTGCGCTCCTTGAGGTTTGCACGTGTTTCACTAAAACTAAAAAAACACCATATAGACCTCGATCTCTCTCTTAGATATCCAAGCATGTATTTCTTTTCACATTTTGATTTTGTTAAGGCTTTCATCTATAATTTATTTTGTTAGTGTGTCCGTTTTTGGTCAAAAACCAACATGCACTATTTTGAGTATAGGTTTTTACACGTTCATCGGATTTTGAAGAAACTTACATTTTTAGAAACTAGACTCCATTCTACACAATTTAAAAAAAAAGTTTGGATTTTTTATTAGTTATCAATGATTTTAGGGGGGAGCATGCTCAAATTTCTATTTTTCAGGATGTGTCCACTTTGAAAATTATTAAAAAATCATATACTCATTAAAAAATTAGCTAAAAATTTTGGCATAAACTAAAAGGTGTTAGCTAATTTCTCACTGAAGTGATTTTGAAAATTCAAAAAAAATTTAACATTTTAGGGGGGCCACAACAGACGCTATGTTATGTTTTTTGCATAAAAATAGGACCAATTTTTGTGGCCCCCCTTTTTGAAGCCCTTAATCTCCACCATTTTCAAAACAAATTAGTAGTTTAGAAAGTAAACTCGAAGCACTCTGACTCTTGTTCTTGTTGCATCTTCAAATTTGGAGTGTAACTATCTTCAATTCATCGTTGAAGTTTAGACTTTGTTCATTTCAGAAAAAAAAAAAAGTGGCATCTTAAGACCCCCTTTTGGTACCACAACTTGGTGCACATACCCTACCGAAAAAAAACCTTTTAATATTGTTACTAGAGTGTATCCTAGAGGTATATTGGAATTGAGAGACATTAGCAGTGAAGACCAGAGAAGTTCAGAAGTAGAAGAATTTGCAGATCACATGGCAGCATTGCATATTCAGGTTAAGAAGCATTTGGAATACATGAACACCAAGTATAAGGAGAAGGCAGTGAGAAGAGGAGACATAAGGAATTTGAAGTTGGCGATGAAGTGATGGTATATCCGAGAAAAGAGATATTCCCGGTTGGAACTTATAATAAGTTGCAGATGAAGAAGTTTGGACCTTGCAATATTTTGAGGAAGTTCAGTTCTGGAAATGCATATGAAGTGGAGTTACCAAATAGTCTAAGTATTTCACCTATATTCAACATTGCAGATCTTCATGAGTACCATGAACCATAATTCAGTGAAGACAATGTTGCAGACTTGGAGAAACATTTGCCCTGGAAGCAACCAGATTCGATTGAAGAGAATTAGGACAGTAGGACTAGGTGTAGTACCCGAAATAGTGAGTATAAAGAATATCTTGTGAAGTAGAAGGACAGAACATGTATTTCTCAAGCAGAGGTAGATTGTGTTGGTATATGTGCAGATCTTGATGACTGATAACTCAATGATGAACCACTAGTACCAAACCGGTACTGAGAGGGAGGGGGTGAATCAGTACAAACACAAATACAGTCCAAAACTAGTTTGACAGCAAATACTCCAAATGACTGACAAACAGGGATACCGGTAAAATAGAGTGCAACCGGTAACATCCAGTACAGCTCAATCAGTCATGAACCGGTCACTCAATAAGCTTTCCTCTTAGCTCAATACTACAGTATCATTATATTCTCATGCATAAACAAGTAAACTTAACCACCAGATCTTCACAATAGTGAGTTCAATATGTTTTATAGATAGGCATAAAACATAGAACCTTCATGTACTTAACAGGTCAGACAAAGCATCACAAGACAAAAGCATTTCACATGACACACATATTTTTCACGTGGAAACCCAACTGGGAAAAACCACAGTGGGGATGAATACCCACAAGCTGCTTTTTGAACTCTTTAGAAGTCCGCTCTATTAGGAGCCTTGTCCGGTTAAGGACATTACAATAGGTTCTGGTAGGAACCGATCCTGTTAGGGATCACCCGATTAAGGGTTAAACCCAGTAGGGTCACCTTGTTAGAGAATTTCAAGAACTCAATAGCTGAAAGGATCTCCTAAGCTCTCTAGCTTCTCAGAACTCATTAGCCTCGAGTTACCCGATTAAGGGATTTGAATCAAGCTGGTTAAGACCAACCGATTTAAGGGATTTTGAATCAAGCCAGTTAAGGCTACTCTATTAGGGGATTTTACAACTATTGAAGTGGTTAGAGATCAACAGGTATTATAATGATCTGTTAACAGCACTCAATGCTAATGCAGATCCGTTTAGGCTCCTCTTTTCCTTCTGCACATTCACTTTGCAGGTATCTCTTCTCGCCTTTGGTCTGGCAAGAATCACGTATCACTTCCCTTGGATACACACTCACAAATTTTGCCAACAACCTCAAAAAGAAACACAACATTGACCTTATAGGAAACATACAGGTCGATAGCAAAATTCCTAAACCCTAAACCAATTAGGTTAAGCAATTCAAACAGTTCGATCCTGACCGCTGAATCATACTGCATTAAATGCAACAATCTTGAATCGATCTCAAGACATTCTTCATCATCCATTATCCATCGATTTCTTGGCGGTTGATAAACCATCACGCATTATCACCATTTGACAGACTTCGCACATTCTCGAGGTAGATAGGAATAGTCTTCTTCATACAAGATCCTTCACGTGCATAGAGCTTATGTGGCAACACGATCTATCCTCCATCATACTGCTAACTCATCACACAAAGATCACCGATTGAGTCACATAGACTTGAGGTACTCCAACCGGAAAACCCGAAGTGGAAGCTACCTACCAACCGGTAGTCATACAATGTTCCATGTGCCAGTTCCCATAACTACATGCCAGTTCACCTTGAACAAATATGCCACTTCACTTTGGCATATAAACTGGTTCATACATATGTCGGTTCCTTTCTCTATTCACCTATCACATGTGTCGGTTCACACTATGTCTCATATTGACATCAATGACAATATACAATATCATTATGTCTTCATGCCGGTTCACATAATGCCAACAATCTCCCCCTTTGGCATTGATGGCAATATACAAAAGATATCTTCTCTACTTCACATCTTCTCCCCATTTGCTGCAGATATCTTTGCTTCACTCCTTCTCCCCCTTTGACAACAATGCCAAAGTGGAGGTACAATCATCACTATTTCATCATGTTGCTCCCCTTGAGGAGTAGCATCCTTCAACACACCAGTCAACCAAAAATTTGTCTTTCCATTACCTGACTGATGCGGAACAATCACTTTTAGTTCACCTCCTGAAGGGGCAATACCCCTAATTCACCTCTCAAATGCACAAATGTTGTCTTTGGGAGAGGCTTGGTGAATATGTCTGCTAACTGCTCCTTATTGGACACATGATCCAGTGCAATCTCTTTATTCTAAACCTTTTCCCTCAAGAAATGATACTTAATCTCAAAATGCTTGGTTCGAGAATGTACAACCGGATTCTTTGATATATTGATAGCACTTGTGTTATCATAGAATATACTTACCGGTTCAGATACAAGGATCTTGAAGCCTTCCAGTACATGCTTCATCCAGATTGTCTGAGTGCAGTTCATGAAAGCTGCAACATACTCCACTTCCGCTGTAGACTGAGAGATACAACTCTGCTTTATACTCATCCATGAGACCAGTCTACCATCGAGAAAGAATGCACCATCGGTTGTGCTTTTCCGGTCATCCACATTACCTGCCCAATCAGCATCTATGAACACTTTCAGATTGAAATTATTTCTGTATGGGTACCACAATCCATAGTCAACTGTTCCCTTCAGATACCTAAGAATCCGCTTGACTACAATCAAGTGAGATTCTCTTGGACTCTTTTGGAATCTTGCAGTAATGCCAACTGCATGTGCAATATCCGGTCTGTTATGCACTACATAATGCAACTTACCAATCATTGATCGGTATTCCTTCTCATCAACCAGTGCAGAATCATCCTCTTTTATCAATTTGCAACCGGTCACCATCAGTGTACCAACTGGTTTGCTGTCTTCCATGCCAAAAGTCTTCAACACCTCTTTGACATATTTGGACTGAGTGATGAAGATTCCATCTTCCATCTGCTAGATCTGTAGTCCAATGAAGTACTTAGTCTCCCCTATGAGAGACATCTCAAACTCTTTCTTCATCTCATCAGCAAACTCATGACTCATCTTGTCATCTCCACCAAAGATGATGTCATCAACAAAAACTTCACAAATTAGGATCTGATCTCCTTCAGACTTCAAGTAGATATTGCTCTCTTCACTTGTTCTCTCAAATCCAATCTTCACAAGATGGGAATGTAGGTGCTCATACCATGCCCTAGGTGCTTGCTTTAGATCATATAATGCTTTATGTAGCCTACATACCATGTCACTGTCTTCAGATAGGGAAAACCCATCTGGTTGCTCAATATACACCTCCTCTTCAAGTACACCATTTAGGAATGTAGATTTTACATCCATTTGATATACCTTCAACCTCTTAAAAGTTGCATATGCAAGAAGCATACAAACTCCTTCCAATCTGGCTACAGGAGCAAAGGTTTCCCCATAGTCTTCACCTTCTTCTTGAGCATATCCTTTGCATACCAGTTTGGCTTTATTCCTAATCACTGTGTCATCCTCATTCAACTTATTTCTGAACACCCATTTGGTGCCAATGACATTTTTATGCTCTGGTCAGGGTACCAAGGACCATGTACCATTTTTCTCTATCTGGTCAAGTTCTTCTTCCATTGCCTTGATCCAGTCTTCATCTTTATAAGCCTCTTTGAATGACTTAGGCTCAAATCCAGAGATCATACATGAGTTTTCTCTGATCTTTCTTCTGGTAAGGATTCCTGCATCCTTATCACCTATGATCTACTTGGGATCATGATTCAACTTGACATACAGAGGAATGGTCTTAACTGGTTCTTCTTGCTTCTCTTCTTCATCCTCATCTTCATCAATATCAGCATTCACTGATTCAGGAACACTATTACTGGTACTCGGTTGACTGACAACCGGTTCCCAGAAGGTTGCAACTGATTCATTTACAGCTTGCTCACTGTCGGTTTCCTCAGTCTTCTCAGAGGATTCATCAACTCTTACATTGATGCTTTCCATAATTCTCTAAGTCCTATTGTTGTAGCACTTGAAAGCTTTACTCTTGGTGGAATATCCTAGAAATATTCCCTCATCACATTTAGCTTCAAATTTGCCCTGATGTTCACTCCTCTTGATGTAAAATTTGCTACCAAATACCTTAAAGTAGTTAACCACAAGTGTCTTACCGGTCCAATACTCATAAGGAGTTTTGTCCTTACCCTTTTTGATGAGTACCCGGTTCATAGTGTAGACTGCAGTGCTCACCACTTCTCTCCAAAAGGTGTGAGCAACCTTTCCTTGAATCAACATGGTTCTAGCTGCTTCAACCACCATCCGGTTATTCCTCTCTGCTAGGCCATTCTGTTGTGGAGTCCGGGGGGCAGATAGTTGTCTCTTGATGCCAAATTCTTCACAATACTTGTTGAATTCACTGGAAGTGAATTCTCCTCCTTGATCAGTTCTGAGACATTTGATCCTTTTACCGCTTTCCTTCTCCACTAATGCTCTAAAAGCTTTGAATTTCCCAAAAGCTTCAGACTTGTCTTTCAAGAATGTGACCCACATCATTCTTGAGCAGTCATTAATGAGAATCATGAAGTACCTATCACCCTGCACACTTCTAGTTTTCATAGGACCACATAAATCAGTATGCACAAGATCAAGCAAGTTGTCAGCAGTGAAAGATTTACCTTTAAAGGTTGAGGAAGACATTTTCCCCAATTGACATTCTCTACACAAGGTATTATCCAATTTTCTCAGCACCAGCAACCCTCTGACTACCTTGATCTTACTAGCCTTCATAATGTTATCAAAGTTCACATGGCAGAATCTCCTATGCCATATCTAGCTATCATCAAGCTTAGCCATAAGACATGTACTTATATTTACATTTAGATGAAATAGGTTACCTTTAGTCTGCATGTTGGTGGCTACCAATTTACCATCTTTACCTTTGATTCTGCAAACTCCATTCTTGAATTGTAGAGTGAGACCACTGTCATTTAGCTAGGCAACACTTAGAAGGTTGTGTCTGAGACCATCAACCCAGTACACATTGTCAGCACTACTCTTTCCATTCAAAGAGATGGACCCTCTGCCTTTGACCATGCATGGTGCATCATTGCCAAAGCGAACCACACCACCATCATACTCCTCTAAGGATAGAAACTTGCTCCGATCACCAGTCATATGGTGAGAACAGCCACTGTCAATGATCCACTCATTGGAATCATCAAACCAGGAGACAAGAGCCTTCTTGTCTACCACATCTTCCTTTACAGCAACAAACACAATGTCTTTATTCTCTTCATCTTTTGATTCCTCATCTGTGACACCTTCATCAACTGCCACAAAACAATTTCTCCGGTTTCCTCCTTTGAATTTCTTGAACCTTTCCAGTTTATCCTTGTTGTCACTATTGGGACAGTTCATAGCAATATGTCCTATCCGGTTACAGGAGAAACATTTCAAAGGTAGATTACCTTTGTATTTACCAGTTCCTTTTGAGAATTTCCTGGCAAGAAGTGCTTCAAGTTCCATCAGAAACTCTTCATCCTTCATTTCTCTGCTCTGATTAGGTTCCCCACTAGTGCTAGCCTCTTTTCCTTTTCTGGAAGGTATAGCAGAGGCTCTAAAAGTTGATTCTATCTTTTGAACACTGCCATCAAAACTATTCAGCTCAGAGGCTATCAACTTCGCTATGATGGAGTCCAAGGACACCTTAGACTTGTCTATTGATCTCAGCTCCTGAATAGCAGCAACCCTTATTGCATAGACCGGCAACAGGGATCTCAAAAATTTACTTACCATAGTGGAATCTTTTATTTTGCCACCTGCACTCTTTATTTCTCTAGCAATTGTTTTGATTCTTATTCCATACTGCTGAATGGTCTCTCCTTCAACCATCCTCATGTCTTCAAACTTCCCTCTCAAGCTTTCTTCCTTAGCCTGTTTTACATGCTCGTCACCACCATAGATATTTTCAAGAGCATCCCATACCTCTTTGGGATTTGCCTTGTCATGAACATCAATAAACTTAATGTCAGATAGACTACTGATGAGGGCTTCCATGACTTGCCCATTTTCTTGTATCTCTCTCTTTTGGTCATCGGTGAGAGTACCGATAGGAACAACATATACACTTTCAACATAACTCCAATGTTGAACACCCATGCTTTTGATGAATATCTTCATCCTGTCTTTCCATATACCAAAATTTTCCCTGTTAAACTTTGGACCTTCCCTCTTCATCATTTGACTAGGATCTTTTCCTCAAGCGGTTAGGCTTACAACACAGAGGACTTGGAGGCACTCTGATACCAATTGATAACTCAATGATGAACCACTAGTACCAAATCGGTACTGAGAGGGGGGGTGAATCAGTACAAACACAAATACAGTCCAAAACCAGTTTGACAACAAATACTCCAAATGACTGACAAACAGGGATACCGGTAAAATAGAGTGCAACCGGTAACATCCAGTACAGCTCAATCAGTCATGAACCGGTCACTCAATAAGCTTTCCTCTTAGCTCAATACTACAGTATCATTATATTCTCATGCATAAACAAGTAAACTTAACCACCAGATCTACACAACAGTGAGTTCAATATGTTTTATAGATAGGCATAAAACATAGAACCTTCATGTACTTAACAGGTCAGACAAAGCATCAAAAGACAAAAGCATTTCACATGACACACATTTTTTTCACGTGGAAACCCAACTGGGAAAAACCACGGTGGGGATGAATACCCACAAGCTGCTTTTTGAACTCTTTAGAAGTCCGCTCTGTTAGGAGCCTTGTTTGGTTAAGGACATTACAATAGGTTCTGGTAGGAACCGATCATGTTAGGGATCACCCAGTTAAGGGATACCCGGTTAAGGGTTAAACCCGGTAGGGTCACCTTGTTAGAGGATTTCAAGAACTCAATAGCTGAAAGGATCTCCTAAGCTCTCTAGCTTCTCAGAACTCATTATCCTCGAGTTACCCGGTTAAGGGATTTGAATCAAGCTGGTTAAGACCACCTGATTTAAGGGATTTTGAATCAAGCCAGTTAAGGCTACCCTGTTAGGGGATTTTACAACTGTTGAAGTGGTTAGAGATCAACAAGTATTACAATGATATGTTAATAGCACTCAATGCTAATGCAGATCCATTTAGGCTCCTCTTTTCCTTCTCCACATTCACTTTGTAGGTATCTCTTCTCTCCTTTGGTCTGGCAAGAATCACGTATCACTTCCCTTGGATACACACTCACAACTTTTGCCAACAACCTCAAAAAGAAACACAACATCAACCTTATAGGAAACATACAGGTCGGTAGCAAAAACCCTAAACCCTAAACCTGTTAGGTTAAGCAATTCAAATGGTTCGATCTTGACCACTAAATCATACTGCATTAAATGCAACAATCTTGAATCGATCTCAAGACATTCTCCATCGTCCATTATCCACCAATTTCTTGGCGGCTGATAACCCATCACGTGTTATCACCGTTTGACAGACTTCGCACATTCCTGAGGTAGATAGGAATAGTCTTCTTCATGCAAGATCCTTCATGCACACAGAGCTTACGTGGCAACATGATCTGTCATCCATCATACTGCTAACTCATCACACAAAGATCACTGATTGAGTCACACAGACTTGAGGTACTCCAACCGAAAACCCCGAAGTGGAAGCTACCTACCAACTGGTAGTCATACAATGCTTCCATGTGCTGGTTCCCATAACTACATGTCGGTTTGCCTTGAACAAATATGTCGCTTCACTTTGGCATATAAACCGGTTCATACATATGTCGGTTCCTCTCTCTATTCACCTATCACATGTGCCGGTTCACACTATGTCTCATATTGACATCAATGACAACATACAATATCATTATGTCTTCATGCCGGTTCACATAATGCCAACAATGACATGATGATATTGTATGTTGTCATTGATGTCAATATGTTGTAGCATGAACCAATATATTGAAGTAAGCAAACTGGAAAGACAACCGGTATGATGATGTGAACTAGTATATGTGAAATAGTGAAGCGATGTGTTGGAATGTGAACCAGTATATGGAAAGTTTTGTATCGGGGTTTCATTTGATATGACTACCGGTTGGTAGTCTCGACTTCAGGGTTTCTGGTTGATTCATTTCAAGTCTATATGATTCAACTGACAACATCCTGTGATGGGTTAGCATTGAAATGGAGATCAGATCATTTTGCCACATCAGCCTTGTGCGTGTGAAGAATTTCTTAGAGGATCTTGCATGAAGAAGATTGATCCTATCTACCTCAGGAATGTGCCTCAGTAAACGGTGGAAAACGCGTGATGGGTTATCAGCTTCCAGAAGCGGTAAATAACGAGCGATGGAAAATGTCTTGAGATTTGTTCAAGACTGTTTTTATTCAATGCAATGTGTTTGAATGGTCGGGATTGGACCGACTATATTGATAGCCTAAATATTTAGGGTTTCGGGTTTATGCTACCGACCTATCTGTTTCCTATAAGGTCGATGATGGTTTGTATTGTGAAGTTGTTGGCAAATGTTATGAGTGTATCCAAGTGAAGAGATACTTGATTCTTGCCAGACCAGAGAAGTGTGTTGATACCTACAGAGTATGATTGCAGAAGTAAAGGAACTAAAGTGGATCTGCCTTGGCATTTAAGTGTTGTTATCAGATCAATGCATTACCTATTGACTTCTAACCATTTCAGCAGTTGGAAAATCCCTTAACCGGGTAGCTTTAACAGGATTTGTGTAAATCTTTTAACAGGGTGACTCAAATCAATGAGTTCTTCAAATCCTCTTGCGAGGTAACCTTTAACAGGGTTCTAACCTTTAACCAAGTATTTAGCCATCCCTTCCCTAGCAAGATCGGTTCCTAGCAGAACCTATTGTAAAGTCCTTAACCAGATTAGGCTCCTAACAGAGTGGACTTCAGAGGAGTTCAAAGAACAACTTGTGGGTATTCATCCCCACTGTGGTTTTTCCCTGTTGGGTTTCCACGTGAAAAATCAGTGTGTCATGTGTGATGCTTTTTCATGTGATGATTAGTATTTTTTGTTAAGTGGTAATGCATGTTGATCCAGTGGTCTTTATATTTTTGATGTATTACTTGTTTATGCATATGGGTGAAGTGGAAAGGAGATATTAGGTGTGGTGAAGATCTAAGTGTTACCGGTTTATGTATTTCACAGTCATTCTGTGTTTTATCGGTAGTACCATGTTTTAGATCGATGATACTGTTTACCAGTTAGTTCAGTCTTTGTAGTCAAAGTGGTTTAAGGAATTTTTTGTCTATACTGAGTCACCCCCCCTTTCAGTATCTATTGAGTACTTTATATTCATCATTATTCATCATATTCCCTTGGTTTCCCTCTAACCCCAACAAAGTGAGAGGCTCACTTTTTCAATAACCATGGATGTCTGATGTAGGAGTATCCTCGGTTCATAGCAAACTTGCATCAACCAAAAATATTTTACTTTTTGTTTTGTTTTTTCTTTTTTGTTTTTTGTTTGCAGTTTCAGTTTTCCTTTCTCTGTGTTCCAGTTTTGGCTCACCGGATCCTGTGGAGTTGGGTTCTACTTGAAGACTTGATCATCTTTCTTGCTTCTAGACCACATCACATTTGGATCATTTTCTGGCAAGATATCGCTACTGATTTCCATGAAATTTCCTGTTACCAGTTGTTCCTTTGTTACTGGTTGCCTGGACCTATTATGGTTATCTACCAAAACCCATTTTGAAGCTTGCAGAGCCTTGGGCGTTGATTCCGATGTTCTTGGTGTGTGGCCAGCCTTTTCAAGCAATCTACATTTCATCCTTTGGATTTTCTGAAGGAATCTCTTAATAGAGGTCGACCTTGTTTATTTTGCATGTTAGGTCTTGCTCTTCCGATTTTGATCCCTTCTTGGCCGACTAGATCCTTTGGATTGATATATATATTTGTAATTATGCATTGGAATGTAATCAATCAAAAGGGAGAGAATCAAGTAGCTAGACTGTGTGTAGAAGATAGATCATAATATCCAAGGTCCCGGTTGTGACCTATTCTACTAGGCCTGTGAGTCGGTATGTTGTAACCCGATTGTTACCGGTTGGATGTAATCAAATTTCATGCAATAAAACAATATGTTTTGCATTGCCTCCATCATATCTTTGTGTTTCTATTGTGTTTAGTCTTGTTGACCGATCTGGATTGATCTCTTTAAGGTCCCTCCTCACCAGTGATTGCTTCACCATTGTTCCTCTATCAACCAATATCTTGCCTTTGCTCTCAAAATTTTCAAACAATTTGCACAAGAGGCTATGGAAGAATGAGATAGGTTGATTGATGCAAGATTGATCAAAATGATTTCAAAAAGGTTAAGTATGCGAAATATCTCAAACTAGCATTATGACATTACCATTTTAAGGAGCAAGAGAAATCAATGTGAGGGGAAAACGTATTTATAAGAGTCCTCATAGGAAAAGCAAGTCATGGGAGAAATGTGGAACTAAAGAAAGCAATTGAAAATAAATGTTTGTCCCACATTTATTGAGTGAATGGAATTGATGGAGTGAAAGGGGATAAATAGATATGGTGGAGATTAGAAATAGATTTAGGAATAAATTTAAATGAAAGATTTTAATGAATTGAGTAAATGAAATGAGTTATTAGAGGAAATAATTAATGAATTTAATTAAATAGACAATAATATCCATAGAAGAATTATGAATAATGTATTAGGACATTTGATGAAAAAATTATGTGCCTACAATTTCCATGGGACATCAGCTTTTGTCTTAATTGTTTATCTAAAAGAAAAAAAATTATACCATCTTGGCGTGGTTTTTTATTCAGTACATCATATTTTTTATTTTTTTAATAAATTATAGTATTTTTTATTGACATTATAATCAACCTTATATTGTGGTGCAGATAACCTACTTTTAGTAAAAATAAAATATATAATATAAATAATAATTAAACTATTAAAAATATGTTTTCTAAAAGAGGTATATATTGTTTAAAAAGTGTTATTTAAATGAATAGGAATTGTTGAAACACCAAAAATTTTCAATAATTTATTCTTTAATAAATTGACCTCAAAGTGGTGTTACATATGCATTTATTGAAAACTTTTAGTCTTAAAGTTGTTTATCCAACTTAGCTAGAATGAATCTAGATAGATCATATGTTTGATCAAAATTTATTTTTAGTCAAAAATGTTTAAATTCACTTATTTTGATAAGTTGGCTGAAAGTGTGATGCAAATTTTTAGTTTTTTATTCCAAAGAATAGACCATGATATGATCCTCTATGTATCAAAATATATTATACTATAAATTAAGGATGAACCCTATCCATCCAAATTAAAAAGCATCAAAAGCACTAACCTTTTCCTCTTGGATGCAATATCCACTACAATATAGAAAAATAGCACCCCATCATATACATGTCCTACCCTACTAATACAATATTATAAATAAAAATTCATGTCATGTGGAATGTTGACCAATTAATCCACTAAAACCTATCTCCCTCTTATTGGTAGATAATGAATCCTCCTAGAATTATCTAATGTTACCACCATGTCTTTAATAAGCATATAGAAAGTGCTTGTATCTAAATCCCACCTCTCTACCAAGGCACTCAACATTAAAACCCTTGATAAGTGTGTCTAAATGACCGAACATCAATCTAGATATCCAAAAGTAAAATATCTACATGGGTCAAATACAATGCATGCATAATTATCAACTTCATTTATAGGACTACTCCCTAATCTCCAACTCTCTCCAAAGAAAATAAAAAAATAAATAAAACAAGACAATATATAGATCATAAAATTATGATAAAAATAATAGAAAAATTAATGGTTTAAATCATTTTTATCCTACGTCATTTTGGTATCTAACTAGATCATGTTCACAAACTGAATCTATGGATACTAGATCACTTTCAAACTAAATGTGTAATTTGAATGTGGACAATTTTGTTGATTTGAAATACATATTAGAAATATATATTCTATAATTTTAAAAATATTTTGAATAAGTTTCTAATTTTTGAAAAGTTGCCAAGATGAGAAAAAAAATTGACTCATCATGATTAGAACCTCGTTGACATCCACCTAGACATGCTCTCTCTCTACTCAATGTGCAACATGGTTCATGCACTATAACATGATAAATATTATAAAAGCTTGTATCTCAAGGGGTACCATGAATATGAATTAAGTTTTCACACTTTTAGTTCTCCTACCATATATACTCTAAGGTTATATTAAGGTTTTCCCCTTAAACTGCATCGAATGTATCAATTTATTTTTAATGCAAAGACATTAATCACAATATATTCAAAAAAGAGAAAAATATAATCATACCCTAAAAATTTAGTCAAGGTAAAGCTAGCTTATGCCAAGAATCATTATTAGGATCAAATTGCTAAATGGCAAGAGTTATAGAACTAGAGGGGGAAGATAAGGAAATTTTAATCAAAGGGTTTCCCCAGCCATTCAAGAGGCCTTCAAATATGTTAGAAAATTAGCTTCCAGTATATAATATCTCCTCCTTCAAAAAAAAAATTAATCATTATTTGTGTCATTATTCATAGAAGAGATAGACAAATCAACCAAGGAACCTTGGCATTTAGTCAACCTCAAGAACCCCTATCACATGGATGAGCAGTAAAAAAATGCACTTGGTAGTATCCTTGTTGTTTTAATTGAGGAGAGAAATATGATCATGAGAATTGTGTCTAGTATGATCATTATTGTTGTCATCATGTCTATGCCATTGAGAAGGATATAGACATCTCTGGGAAGGGAGATGTGGCACATGTGAAACCATATAAGTAATATTAATTCAATGTTCAAAATGAGACTAAAAATGCCAATTTCTAGGGTAACATTGTTAGGTTGAAACTAAATTTGTAAAAGAATATAAGAAAATCATAAATAGTATACAACAAAAAATGAGATTAAACAACAAATCCTATAAAAGAGGCAATTTTTTATCTTTGCAAATACTATATAGAAACTCCACTCTAAAAGAATAATAAATTTGAAAATAAAATTACTTGACATTTCTAGCCAGTCAATTAAAATTTTATACCAAGAAAAGAGGTTGAGTCTAAAAGGCCTAAAAAGATCATGTATCCCAATCCATGTAAGTCAAGCCTATGGGTAGAACAAAAAGATGTGCTTGAGTATTTCAAAGTGACCACAAAAAGGATGATTCTCGGACTAGCAATGCCTAGATGGATCAAACAAGAGTTAATGGAGAGGTCACCTTAGTAAAGGATGCACCAAGAAAAATGAGCAAACTTGATTTCCAAAATTACATGAAATATTTGTTAACAACAATGGCCATGGATTGCAAACTCCATCTATTATTAAGTGTTTAAACCATACACAAATGTGGAGAAATCTATGAGTAGCCTTTATAAATAATTACAAAAAGATCATCAAGGTGCTATTTTCAATCTTTCCCCTAGGGCCTAGTGCATCTTAGTTCAATCATGTGAAGTATTTCTAGAGGACCCAACTCAACAAAGGTTTTAAAAGGGTCGTAATTGGAAAGCTTAGCTTGTATTTCACTTTAGCTTCAAACCACACTAATTTTCAATAGACCAAGAAGAGAAATCTAAAATGGATCATATTCCTTTATTAAAAAAATTGAAATATAAATCCATAGAACTTCGACAAAAACCTAATCATGAAAAGTGATCACAAGAAACCACCAAGAAAAATGTTGATTAAGAACACTCTTATTTCTAAAGTCATTCACATTCAAGATTAATCAGACTTAATAAACTCCTGAACTATAACACTTTTCCTGTGAATACACATTATTAATTATTTTATCACTTTCTCTTATAGATACAAACTATTTCTTGTTCTTCGATGCAAATTATCAAAGATATTGCTTGAATGCTGAAATGGGTGATAACCTTAACCAAATCATTGGTAAATATTTTGGCAAGGACATGTCTGATTGATCAATCGAATGGTAAAGCCCCAAGGTACTATCTAAAGTGCTGGTTGTGGCACGCTTGACTAAAACACAGTTTTATATATAAATCCGTACGACTTTGAGATTCCAAATATAAATGTATAAAAGGTGGTGCAGGATGATCTTTCCTTTTTATTTAAAAGATGTCTTAACTTATTTGTAAAATCCTTAAAAAAATTACATAAAGTCATCCTTGATCTTGCAGTCCTTGTGTTTGAAAGATGTTCTGCCCAATTGCTGTAAAGATGATAAAAAGTACTGGACAAACTTTTCAACAAACCGAAAGCAACAACTTTTCCCTGACTAAAAAATTGTACGATTAAAAAAAGTTACCATTCTATAGTGTATTACACAATTGTAAAATATGTATAGTATTCTGCTAAGCTAAAATCGGACCAGTTACATTCAATTCCCCGCTCTGCAATCTCTCTCACAATGGAGATTAGAGAATGCAGAGACTTGATTATCACTGAAAATGGTGATAGAGCATTTCATTTGACAGAAGCCTGAAGCCAATAGCATTTGGTGCCACTACACTCTCGACAAAAAATCTTTATGCATATATAGCTGGTACTGAAATCCATGTCTAAGATGGTACAGAAAGTATGGATCATGGCACTGACAACTTTCAATGAAAGTTTGTAAACTTTGTATGAATCACATTCCTTGGAAGATTGTACCCAAAAGTAGGAGCAGTAGTTCTCCATCAGTACAGCCTGAGATTGGCAGAAATAAGAGTAACTTCTTTTTTGGAAAGAAAAACATGGGTTTTCACTTGAAACTTCTTCCATGAAAGTATTTTGCAGAGATAAAAGGGTGCTGATCAGAGCATATGGCCTTAAACAAACAGTAAACCCTCCTCCATTTCTCAAGCTTCTGTAGAGTCTTATTCACTGTTCTAATACCTTGTTTGATTCATAGAATTGTTCTACAGAACAATCCATGAATAGCAACACTCAAAATCTATATGCATCACAGAGAGGCTATGAATAACAGTCTTAAGAAAGCAACCTGCAATCACCCAAATAAGTCTAGAACCTGGACTGAACATTCAAATGTTTCTCCATGTACCTAAGCTACATTAAGCGCTCTATAAAAGAAAGAATTACAACAGTATGATCGATCATGAAGTATGATTCGGAACGTTGATGAAAATATTATACACAATTGAATCCAGAAATTTAAACAAATCTTACAGAGTAGACTGTAAAAATTACATGATTTTAAAAATCACAATGTTCTCCTACTTGTAATACAGTCCAAATAACATGAACAACCACATAACAACATCATATTGGGCACCATGGTCGCTTCAGTATGGACTGGACTGTCATTTGTTTGGATTCTGCAGTGGAAGAGTCGATATAGACTTTGTGCATGCCTTCCATTTCTGATCTAAGTATTCATATTTATATCTTCCATGGTTGGAAACCTTAGAAGCCACTATAGCTAATAAGATTCTGATTGTGCCCTTGTGAGTATTCATTACTCAATGTTGTAGAAAAGCATTATTATATATAAAGCTTATCTTGGACTTCATGTAATACTTTTGAGTAAAGTATTCAGTGTGACTACAGCACAGTGGAATAGAATGAATAAGATACTTCAGAGAGTGACAGTCATGTCATGTGCTCCACCACTAGCCTCCCTGTGCAAAACACAATCATGTCACCTAAAATTATACATTTAAGATACATTATTATGTGTATATATATTCTCATTTACCACATTGATCAAACTGGGTTTCACTTTGCTGTCCTGATTATCATGCCACCAGTGGGGATTGGGGTTTCATACTTTTTGAATCTATATTTGGACAGTTGGCGAAATGGGCATTTTGGATCCTTGTAGCCTTATCTCTGAAAGGCAGATTCCCTTTGTAGCATCCTCCTGGCAAAAGAGGATAGATTGCTTAAGAGATGGAGATGCTAAGGAAGGAAAAGATGAGAGAGAAAGACCTGTTTTCTTATCTATTGTTCCTTTCATATTGGTTATGAAAGTTGCACTGGGTAGGTAATGATAGAACCACTATGAAAATATTCGAAAGAAACAGGGTTTTATGACAAAGCATATCTCTTGTATTGTTATGAACATTTGCATTGGTTATTGACTTGGAAACACATGGTATCTCTATTTTCTAAATAGAGTCGGCTGATCCAATTGCTTTCTGTAACAAGGTTAACTTATTTTATAATGGTGAAGATTCTTCAACAGCACTTCATTCAAGCATGCACATATGACAGATTGAAATAATGATGCTTTTGAAAAGAAGTGAACGTGAATTGACAATTCCAAGGAGATGAATGAGACGTGTGGTTTATCTGCTTTAATCTAAAGAAATTAAAATCATGGTAACATAGGTTAATGTATGTTTTTCTTATCCAACTTAAATGTTTTTAATTAAAATTCAAATAAGTTTTGAAGGGATTCAAAATTTCTTACAAAGGATTGGAAAAAAATCCGAAATTTTTTGGAATTAACAGGAATCTAAAATTTTGAAACAGAACGCTGCAAAAGAATAAGACAAAGATGTACAGCAGCAACAAGGCATCAACTATACATCCTCATGTAACCTTTTTTCTTTTTCAGTACACCAGAGGTAATCCAGAGCCTGCAACCAGTCCTCCCGAATCCGAGACCGATGGGGAGCAAACCCACCACCCAAGCCAACTCACCTACCCGTATGGGCTTCATCCTCATGTAACCTTACCCAATTTAAATGTTATACATATTTGAGGATAAAAATTGCAAGTTACTATTGTAGTGTATTATATTTTAATGAAATATATGTTTTTTAAACATTTTTGTAGCTTTATATTAAACAAATAATAATGTAAAATATCATTTTCATTAAATTGTAAATGTTTGATATATTTTTTAATTAAATAAATGGGTTTTTTAAAAATTATATATGTTTACATTTGAAAAATAATAATGTAAAATATTATTGTAATTTACTTGTAAATATGTGATATTAAAGTCTATCTTTTTTCGTATATTTAACTTAATTTTATTTCAATAAGAATAGTTCTAAACATTATTGAGAGAACCATGAGCAACAATCTATGGATATAAGAAAATAATAGAAAGAATAGTTAAACTAATTTGTCATTCTTGAGTGAGGTTTAATATTATACATGCTTAGATATAGTAGATTAGAAGGAATTGATCGGCATACCTTACATTTAATTTTGAATTGTGGTATTGCCTTTCTAAGAACTAGTAAGAAGCATCTAGAATTACAAATTTTACATGAATTATAGATTGAAGGAAATGATGTTTAAATTATTATTTTTAGAGAAATAATGTGTTCACTTGTAAATGAGGAATTTATCACATCTCAAAAGAAAAATGAAGCTAGTCATTTTATGAAATCATTTTATTTTCATAGGGTATGCTCTCATGGGAGCTCTTAAAACATGATAATAGTTAAGAATGGCTTGTCATGGTTCAAAGTATCAAGCTTCTAGTTTCAAGCAAATGGGTCTAGTCACTCCACTATCCAGCCATGTATGCATATATCAATACAACTAAAAGTTCTATTTTGACTAAGATTGAATCTAAACATATCATTTGTTTAATATCTTCTCATGAGCATAGGGACAATGGAAATAAATTTTGGAGCTTGAGTGATAGTAAGGATTAAAAAAAAAGTCAAAAAACTTAATGAGAGCTTAAGACATGTCTCAAGATCAACAAAATAGAAGAAATTTGATGAGTGACAGTGTTGATCATCATTACACCTAACAAAATTAAACATTATTTTCAAAAAAGAGAAAAATAGTCTATTTTTTAACTAAAAGAGGGGTAAAAATTTATTAAAACCCAAAAGAATTACAAAGCAAGGGCATTACACAACCCTGTCAAGCTCCACTAAGTGGTCCAACTTTTGAGACAAATCCAAAGGTAATTGACCCCTATCCACAATGTTACAATTTTGCATATGATCAGAGGCTCATTTGGTCAAACAATAAGCTACTTTGTTCCATTCTCTAGGAATATGATTGAAAGTAATAGAATCCAAAGAAGCACCCAAGTTAAGAATCTGTTTAACAAACAAAGATAAATGCCAACTAACACCTTCTAAAGTCTGCATATTCAACAAATTCACCACCACCTAGGAATCAGAGTCACAAATGATCCTTCTCCACCCAAGCTGACAGCCACATTCCACAGCATATAAAATGGCAAGAGCCTCCATCAAATTGTTACTATGAAGACCCTTGTAAATAGAAAAGATAAACTGAACAATCCCAGAACTATCCCGACCAACTCCACCAATACCAGCATGCCCACGATTACGCCAAGAAGAATCATGCAAGTTAAGTTTCAAAACTCCCTAAGGAGGAGGAGACCAACACCCCTCCCTATTTATCTTTCGAAGAGGATGTCTACATCTATTTCTCATGATTTTTCCTTAATGAGGAGGAAGATGAAGACGATTGCAACAACCAACATCTCGAGGATCCATTGTTTCTGTCAAATCACATTTTGTCGAAATAGTCTCTCCCAAAGAATGAAGAATTTTCCACCACAAGTGGGCAGCCACCAATGTCACATCTTAAAAAATCCTACGATTCCTCTCCAACCAAATATTCCAAATAATAAAAGTGGGGCCTAGAGACCAAGCAACTTGAAGATAAGAGGTCGTAATAGGGGCCTTGCTCCAATGATCAAAAAACTCAGCCAAAGAAGAGACATGCCAAGAAGCCTTGTTCCACACACCCCACCAAAAGTGTCAAATCTCCCTAGAGAAAGAACATTGGAAAAAGAGATGTGAAACACTCTCCTCACTATTACGGCACAACACACACATCGAGGGGCCCTGAAACTCACTCTTACACAAATTATCCCAAGTAAGACACCAATTTTGAGCCAACAACCACATAAAGAAGTTACACTTGGGCCACAAAAAATTGTACCAAACATGTTTCCACCAAGGCACCTTAGTGTTGTTAGTTGCCTACCAAGTTGCCATGGTATCCAGCAGAAACAGAATATTATGCAGACAAATCATTGCCAGCCCAAGACAAAACATCACATGTCCCACCAAGGCATTATAGTCTAGAGAAGCAATAATCTGAGCTAGCTCTCACCTATCCACCTTTGACCCTCCTAGTGGTCATTCAGAAGAGTGCTTCCATCTAAAACTAACAGCCAGCCCACAATTATGAGCCACCTTATAATGCTCAATTGTGTCCTAGCCTACAACAGTAAAAATATCACAAAGGGACCGGAGGTGAGGATATGAAGAAAGAAGAGAAGGGTGTCCATCCCAAGAATCAAACCAAAAAAGAGCATGTGAACTTGAATGATGCATCCAAAAAATCCCACTCTTAATTGAGTGCACGCTTTTAGAGTATTCTAGATCATAGAACCCCTTCCCTCCAAAGGAAAATGAGGAACATCAAAAGGAATAACACTTGGAAGATACTGGGGTAAGTGCAAGAAGTTGTGTCCACTTAATGTGGAAGTTTTGGACTTAGTTAAAAAGTCAAAATCGGGCGGAAAGAATAGGAGATGAATCGGGATCCTGTTGGCTCTCGGCATCCCGAGCCTAAAATCAAATGGGATCCCGAGCCTAAAGCTCCAAACGGGATCCCATTTTGAAAACGAAATGGGATCTCGTGCTGAAATGAAATGGGATCTTGTTTCATTTCAACACGGGATCCTGTTTCGAATATATAAAAAAAAAATTTAACGTAATGCAGTTTGTTTTTATCATACAGGATCCCGATTCAAGATGTGGAGCCCTCACAGGAATTGCCAGCAACCCGCCTTCTAGTCTTCCAGGTATGCCCAACACCCATTTTTATTCAATAATTCATGTTTAGATTACTTTTTAGTTGAAAAATTAGATTTTTAGTTTAAAATTTATTTTTTTTGTTAATAATTTTTAGTTTTAAATTTATTTTTTTTGTTAGAAAAAAATGTGTTTTAGTTCAATAATTTTATTTTAATTAGAAAAGTATGTTTTTATTTTAAAAATTAGTTAAATTTAGTTTGAATTTTTTTTATGAATTGATTAGATTAGGAATTTTTTTAAACGAAACGAAAACCCCAAAAAAAATCAAAACCAAAACATTTAGTTTACAAGATCAAAACAAAAATGAAAATGAAAACCAAAACCAAAAAATTACAACAAAAATGAAACTATTTAAAACATCTTTAAATTGTATACAACATACCCCCTATGACCACATAGGATCACATCACGTCCAACCCCTTACGACCACATATGACCCCATAGGATCAGCCATAGTGTCCAAAGGGGTCATGTATGTGGTCTTAAGGGGTCATGCATGCACATTCTAATGTACATGTGTGACCCCTTAGGAACACATACATGACCCCTTAGGACCCTATGCACGATCCCATGGGGTCGCACATGTACATTGTAGAACAGATGCATGTATTCCCTTAAGCCATCTCCTATTTTGAAATTCATTCCCCTTTTAAGCCACATTTGTCCTATAATTTAGTTTGAGCCATGTCTATATTATACCTTGAGTTACAATGTCTGTATGTGTGTGATGAGCCTTTACTAGGACCACATTCTGTTCTAATGGGTCATAATCTGGTCCTAAAGGGTCACACATTTGTGACCCCTTAGGACCACATATGACCCCTTTTACCATCCTAGTAGTTGGGGTATATTGCATACACTCAGTATAGGATGTTAAAAGGGCTCATATGTGGTCCTAAGGGGTCACGCGTGCGTTAGAACACATGTGTGACCCCTTACAACACAATGTGGTCCTAAAGGCCCGTCACACACATGCCACTTTTTTAATTTTTATGTACACAACATGTACCCCTTATGACCCAATTTGACCACATAAGATCTCCTATATTGTGTACATGCGTCCATCCCCTTAAGTCAGGTGTCTTAATTACATGAAATTAACTAATTAACTAATTACGACTATACCCCTCTTAAAATATACTATTACAATCATACCCCTTTTAATGTATACTAGGACCTATTAACTATATTTAAAGTAAATCTTCTTATAAAATGATCCCCTTAACTATATGTATACTAGGACCTATAAACTATATGTATACTAGGACATTTTAAAATGTATACTAGGACCTATTAACTATATGTATATACTAGGACCTTATAAAATGATCCCCTTAAGCCACATGTGTGTCCTATATTTAAAGTAAATCTTATTTCCTTTACTTGCCACATACATCCTATAATCTAGGCAGATGGTATTAAGCCACATACATCCTAATTAGGCCTATCATCTTAAGCCACATACATCCTAATTAGCGCAATCCGGTTAAGTCATGTGTCTTAAATGATTAATTACAAAATTTGTAGATGCTAAATTTGAAATTCCTATTCTAAACTTACATGAAGTTAACTAATTACAACCATACGGGCCTCTTAAATAGCATGCAATACGTCCTATTAACTATATATTCAATTTATTAAACTTAATTATGATCAAATGTAATTTAATTTCGACCATGTCCCCTTAAGACACATGTAATTAGGAAATGTTGCACGTACATCCTATAATTTCTGGGCCTGTCCCCTTAAGCCACATACATCCTATAATTTGTAGATGCTAAATTTGAAATTCATATTCTAAGTACATTAAATCAACTATTTACAACCATACAGGCCTCTTAACATACTAGGACCAATCCCCTTAAGCCAATCTATTAACATACATCCTAATTAAGCCTACCCCCTTTAAGCCAATTGTCCTAGTTAGGACAATCCCTTTAAGTTGTCTATCTTAAATGATTAATTACAAAATTTAATTACGACCTATTTAGGCCTATCCCCTTAAGCCAAAATTATCCTATTTCTAGTTTGATCCCCTTAAGCCACATGTCCTAACTGTAGGCCAATCCCCTTAAGTCATGTGTGTCACTTGATGATTAATTATAAACATTTTCATGTAGATGTTAAATTTTAAATTCTTATGTACATGATCATATATATTATATGTAAAATTGTGCATGTTCTTGATTTCATATGTACACATGTAATTTTTTATCATTTATCTGTTTGTAAAGTTTGTATATGTATATATATGTTTACAATGTCTATATATGTAGATTGTACATGTTTTAAAATTATTTATAATTTAAATTCATGTTTTAATTTCAAAAGTTAGATTTTAAATTCTTATTTGACTTTTAATTAAATGTATCATGTGTACATGTGTATATATATATGCAGAGCTCAGATTACATACACATCATCACATGGATTTGTTTGATATAGAAGATTTGCTTAATGAAACAGGGCCTGAGCAATCCCCCCCAGATGACCCTGCCCATGGTGCACCACCTCCACCCCCACCTCCTCCTCCACCTCCACCCCCAACCCCACCCCCTCCTCCACCCCCACCCCCACCCGATCATCATCCTCCACCTCCTGATTCTGCTGAGGGTCACTTTCGAGACATTATTGATGAGAATGTTGTTTTCATATAGGGGAAAGTTAATGAGATCCTTAGAGCACCACATATATCCCCACGCATGCACCGTTTTGCATCTATTGATGTAGTTAGGTCTATAGATGCAGAGCTCGATTCACATCAAGCATGGAGAGAGGAGAGACGTAGGTTTTATTCTGATGGCCTCTCCTATAAGGATATTTTGAACCTAAGAATAGACAAATCTCACCTTGCTCCATATTTTTCAAACCCCATCACAGGTGAACCCATTCCACCAAACAAATCTCGCATATCCATGGGGTGGTGTACACATCGAGGCATGGATGATAATTTTTGGGATTGATGGCAGATGGTATTTGATACTCCACAACATGCCAACTTAGAGTGCCCTTTATACTTCTTGAGAAAATTATATGCAGAGTTTGTTTTGGGTTTAAAGCCCAATTGTTTTGATATAAGAGCATTCCAGGGTGTTGGTGGTGGCATGCCACAGGATATGTTGGGGGCACGTATTGACCCCAATAAACCTGCCTGTCGCTAGGCTATTGTGGCTCCTATGCCTGTTATACCTATGACTATTCATCAACGTTTTGTTATCTCCACATTAGACTCATTGACCACACTCACTAGTAGCCTTAGTCAGTAGACAGCCAATTTGTTGGATCATGGTGACATTGACACTGGTGAGGATGATGTTGACATGAGTAGAGCCATTCCACGTACATCGAAACCTCATTTTTGTACGAGTTGCCATCGACTATGCTATGGGCCTTGCGATGGTCCAGACCTTGCTTCGAGTTCACATCATGCTCCATCCTCTTCAACTACATGGGAAGCATCCACTGATCATGATAATATTGGTTCATATGTCGATTTTCTTTGTGTTGGTGATCATCCCATAGATCATGATTTACGTGGTAAATAGGTATGGGGAGATCCAGTACATACATGTACAGTTTGTAGTTTTATATATATATATATATACATAATTTATATAGATCTCTCTATCTATATGTCTTCACTATTTACACATTTGCATGTCTCCAGCCCATGTTTGGGGCCACTACGACACCAACTTCCACGTCAAATTACCCATTTGCCACTATGGTGAGTGCAGCTCCTCCAACATCAGTTGTTGCAGATGAACAGAGAGATTTGGTACGTTGACACTCTATCTTAATTTATATATATATATTTAGAGATTTAATTAATTTTGTTCATCAAACTTACATTCAATAATTTAAATAAATAAATAAACATCATGTACATTTGATTTAATATCTAGATTTAATTAATTTTGTTGTACAGGTGGACACGACCATCTGGATGAGTTTACATCCAGATGGGCCATATGATCATCCTGATCCTCTTGATAGTTTTCTACAGACATCGTCATCATTTCAGGTATTTAATGTTGATTTAAATTTTTAAAAAATTGATACAAGTTTCAAAATCATATTTTATTTAAAAATTAAATTAATTGATACATATAATTGACACGTGCAACTCTTTTTTAAATACCTTTTAGGATCTTGTTGATAGTGGCTCGGTTTTTTTTTATGTCGCCCTGGATACTGTAATGCCTAGAGGAGATGATCTGAGTCAGGTATGTATGCGTATGAACATTAAATTATCTCTAGTTCAAAATGAGCATTTTAAATATAAATTAGATCTATATTTCTATTTTAAATCATCAATTGATCTTGATCTATATGTGTGTGTGTATGTGTGTGTGTTTGTGTGTGTTCATGTACTATATATAGCATGAGATACCAGTGCCATCGACTGCCCCTATAGCACCTAGAGATGCAGAGCCCTCAGTAGAGTCTATCCTAGATGAGCCTACTCATGTACACATATGTGCTACTGAACTTATAATTGAAATTTTTTAATTGTTTATATATATATATATATATATGAACATGAACTACGTAGAACTCTCACAAACTTGAACATTTTTGTCTTGCAGAGTGGATCTTCTCCTCTTTGTCCACATGGCTTGAAGAGGAATCTAGATCATATTTAGGGCTTACAGCCGTCTTCATTTTAGGGGCTAGATTTGTTACATGTTTCATGTAGTTTACTGACATTTGATCATTCCATCCCATGGGACTTGTTTATTTTGTGCACTTTGATTATATATTTCATTTTGAGCATGGACTTGATACATACATGTGTGTACATGTGTACACACTGGGACTTGTTTATTTTGCGCGTACACATGGACTTGTTTATTTTGCACGTACACTTTGATTATATTTCATGTTGACCACATGTGGACTTGTTGATCATCACACATCTAGACTTGATATACATATATGTAGTGCTTGTACATGTGATATATATATACACATGTTTTACGTTGGAGTGTTCACTTCTCTAGTACACAAACATACATGTGTTTCATGGACATTATATTTATACATTTATTTATTTATTTATAATCATCTCAAGCTATATGTAAATTTCATTTATTTTTAATCTAAATCTATATATGTATGTGCATGTGTACTTACATGATACTAAAACTAAATAAATAGATTAAAAATAAATGAAGCAAGTGCAATTGAACACATATATGTAGTATGAGCAATTGATATTTATATAAGTTTAATCTAGGTGCATCTCTTGAATATATAATAATTTAGAGCTTCATCCACATCTCAAAATAGCAAGTGCAATTGAACACATATACACACATGAGGAATTGATATTTATAAAAATAGCACACTTGTACACATGTACATATATATCATGTATTAAAAAGAAAACACTTGCAATTTTGATATTTTTCCAAATAACACATGTTTACACATAGAAATGTTGTATACATTAAAAATTTAATTCAAAGCAATTGATAATTTCTAAAATTACCACGTACATACTAAAAGCTTAAATATAAACAAGTTTAATCCAGGTGCATCTCTTGAATATATAATAATTTAGCTTCATCCATGTATCTCAAATTTAAAATTTTCAAGATCCACACGTCTTATATATATATATAAAAAAATATAACTCAATATTCTGAAATCTAAAGTATTATACAAGTTTGATCCAATCTAAGACATTTAAAGCAATTTCAAAAGTGATACAGATAAATTATATATATATATATATATATATATATATATATATATATATATATATATATATATATATATATATATAAGTATAACTCAATATTCTGAAATCTAAAGTACTATATAAGTTTGATCCAATCTAAGACATTTAAAGTAGTTTCAAAAGCGATCTAGATAAATTAGGTCTCCACAGTTTCAAAAGCAATCTAGAGATTTTAAATTAGATCTCCACAATTAAAATCTTGGTAACAAGATGTACCTACAAGCACACAAAAAAAAAATTAATCAGAACCTAATTAGAAATAATTTATTAAATGCATGTATATTAACTAAGTCAAATTTAATTTAAAATACAAAAATAGAACATGACTCGGCTTAAGGGGATGGGTGTACGATTGGGACATGTGGCTTAAGGGAATCAAACTAGAAATAGGACATGTTCCTTAAAAGAGGATCATTTGAACTAAATTATAGGACATGGCTCAAGGGGAGATTAATTGATTAGGACATGACTCGGCTTAAGGGGATGGGTGTACAATTGGGACATGTGGCTTAAGGGGATCAAACTAGAAATAGGACATGTGCCTTAAAAGAGGATCATTTGAACTAAATTATAGGACATGGCTCAAGGGGAGATTAATTGATTAGGACATGACTCGGCTTAAGGGGATAGGTGTACAATTGGGACATGTGGCTTAAGGGGATCAAACTAGAAATAGGACATGTGCCTTAAAAGAGGATCATTTGAACTAAATTATAGGACATGGCTCAAGGGGAGATTAATTGATTAGGACATGACTCGGCTTAAGGGGATGGGTGTACAATTGGGACATGTGGCTTAAGGGGATCAAACTAGAAATAGGACATGTGCCTTAAAAGAGGATCATTTGAAGTATAACTTTAAAGCAAGTATAATCATTTCAAAAGACATACATAATTTTAAAACAAGTATACATACCTCTATATATTAAATACTTATTCCATTACATGTAACACAATTGTGTAAGAGCTCTCAATAAGGGGATGGACCTATATATATCAAACAATAATATTTAAACCATCTATATGATCAAATGGTATGTAATAAAAAAACATTATACATGTACACAATATATACATACATACATTTAACATGTATGCATACCTCTTTATTTAAATACGTATTCCATTGTACCATCTACATCCTCTCTTTTTTCCAAAGCATCTATAATTGTCTCATGATCTTCCATAGAAATTGTCCACAACTTTTTATTACTAGGTCTACCGCGATATCTCACTAGTTGTATATTTGTTGCAACAATCAAATGTGAGTAGTGTATTATCTTCTTATGTGTTTCATAATCTTCAAAAGTAGGCAAACCATTCTTCCTTGTCAAATATTTCCTTAGCCAAGTTCCAACAACTACCACTGAACTAGTCAGATAATGAAAACCATCGTCATCTTCTCGAGGATTAACTAGTTTGTGTTTAGTCTCAACACATCAAGCCAACCAATATTTTGTTTCCTCTTCATTGTCCTCAGGTGCAACAACGGCATACACATGTCCTAGACAAACAAAAAGTTAATAAATTATCATAATTTAGAGTTTAAAAAATGCCATTTTTAATTTACACCAAATATAAAAAAGTTTGAAACTAATTTTATTAAATGGCCAACAAAATAATAATAAAATGATTACCTTTTGTACAAGGTCTGAAACACAATCATAATCATTTGATGCAAATAGTTCATCATTCTTCAATTATGTTAATCTGATCTTGTGCTTGAGTAGGAGTCAACGATCTTTGATTCCAATCTTCAACCCATTCAGTATTCTCACATACCTCAGAATCACTTGAAATACAAAATTGACAAAAACATGCAAGTTACCTTATCCATATAGTCCATGTGCTTGCATTTGAACTCTTAAATGAATGTCATTTCATTGATCCGCTAATTGTCTCACAATCAAGTTTCGGCACAATGTTTTCCTCTTCAACTAACCAAAAGAATCATTGAATTGTAGAGTTCACACTTGATCCAGTAGATAAGGTTGTGTTGCACCAATCTACAATTTCACGTTCATCTTTAAATTTTACATTATCTTCAAATTTTAATTTCTCTCTAGCAAGAATTCTTTTAACACATGCACCAGCTCCATCATGTTCTCCTTTGCCATGTCCAGCTTCAAAAAATCTCCATGTATGTTGGATATTGTATTCCTTGTGAGCCCTGCTTAACCAATAAAACATTCGAGCATTCTTGAATTGTCCAGTACAATTATCTGACCATATAAGATGTTATGTCATCTGGATTCCTCTTTCTCTTATATTTCTATAGAATATGCTGAAACAATAATGAACAAACTCTAACGAGTGCATCCTATTATCACTCACATAGAAATGATACTCCCTTAGGATTTTTCTATCATCCTCTGTGCTATCATCTGCGTGTCTATAAACAATATGAACAAAAATAGCAACTTGAGTGGAATTGTAATATTGAGATTGAATTTCCTCTTGTGGCTTAATAGGATAGTCTTCTACAAAGTCCACCACTGATAGTATACTTCCAACTGGAAATGTATTTCTACATGTGTGAAATTGAGAATCAAGCCATCTAGCATGTTGAGAGTGTGTCACATATTTTGGTACAATCTTACTTTTAAATTCTGACATGAATGCATGTACACTAACCTTCTCTGTGATTAAATCGACACGCTTTCCTGTTTTCCCATCCTTTAAGGGATACTCAACATTCTTAAATATTCTAACATCCACTAGTTGTTGTCCAAAATCAGTTTCACTACTCTCATGCATACATTCTACTAGTGATGAAAAATTGCCACAACTAGAACATTGTCCAGAAATACATGAATGTAAATAAAATAATTTTCCATCAGTTCTTTGACAAAATAAACTTGCTACAAATTCTTTGATTGATTCAAGTGGCATATCAATACCACATTCCTGGATAAGCATGTTACTATGCAAAACACAACGTATGTATCGAAAAACATCATTATAGTAATGAAATTGCACGTGCGTTTTACGACAAGAGACTCTTTGCTTGTTAATTTTCACATACTAGGGCTTGCATTTTTCAAATGATCTTTGACTTATAGTGATATTTCCAGGTAACAAAACTTCATCCAAAAAATTTCTATAAAATTCAGTTTGAGTTGTGTCTAATAGGTGTTTTGGATGAGGGTCACGAATTTTACACCCCACTCTCAACTTTAGAACATCTCTAGCATTAGATGATACCCTTGTATTATCATGCCAAAACTTTTCAACCAAATATTTCACTTCAATAATCAATTTCATATCTGACCTGCAAAGTCTACCACTAAAACTCCAACTTTGGTTTATTGGATCACTTTCAATACTTTCTCTTCTTTTAGTTGCTCTAACCAATGTTTTAGGATGCATCTTTAAAATTCCACTAATGTTGCTTACCATCCTTTTATTCAAGGTTGCTTTATTCACTATGGCAGTTGTTATAGCTCGTCGTGCCGCATTCTTATCTTTAGAGCGACTAGTTGTACCAATAGATTCAATGGCCCTTGCAACAGTAGACATAACATGCTTAACAGATTCATCTTTTTTTGATGCTTTCACATAGATGCCTATTTTTTTCATCACTTTTCTCATTTTCCACATTCTCATCAATTGCAACATAAGTTGACATTGAATTGCAATTTTTTTTCGATTAAAAAATTCTTTGTATATTCTATTGGCATATGTTCTTATCTGTCTCCAAGAAATCTTACTGGGAAGATTATCCAAAACATTCTTTTCAATTTTTATAAAAAAGTTTCCCTGATCTTCAACAATTGGAGGATTTTCATTTTCAGCATGTTCAAAAGGATTTTCAGTGTCAACATTGAAAAGAATTTCATCTCTACCAACATGAAGATTTTCATTTTCATGCACAATTCTATCAATATCAACATTGGTATATCCAGCTTCTACTAAATCAGCAATATGAAGATCACCTATAATCACATTATCCATGTCTTGCAGAGAAGGATTTGAAGATGTACTTGGATAATTTGAAGATGTACCTGGATTTGAGGATGTTGTACTTGTAATATTCTTCATAATTATTTCATTCACATCATCATCGTCCATAATTGCATCATCTACGTCCATCTGATCCCCTAAGGCATCATCTTGAATGTTTGTCTCTTCCATTGTTGTGGATCTAGAAGCATCAGGATTATTCATTTGTCGAATCATCATTCTTCTATCCCTTTGACGTTTGGCCTCCTTCTCTCTTTCTTCTTGAATTTCCTCGACGGTCAATTTCCTCCTTTATTTCTTCTTCTGACGTTGTTTAGACCCCATGACTAAAAACTTATGCATAAATGCCACCTTCAAAAAATGGATCTAAAATTGCAACCAAAAAGCATCCAAAGGACAACTAGATCATAATATATCATGTAAAAACTCGCACATTTGAATTGACATATTTTATTATGTTAAATGATCATATATTTATACAATTCAAAAAAAAAATTAATGGTAAAAGCAAATGGGATCCCATTTTAATTTGAAACGGGATCCCGTTTGCTTTTTTTAAAAAAATAATTTGCAATAAATAACGAGATCCCGTTTTCAACACGGGATCCTGTTTTCAATACGGGATCCCGTTTGTAAAAAGATTTTTTGGGGGCCCACTTGTAGGTTCGGAATTAGGCTTGGTAAATGGTTCGGAAAGCCGAACCTGAGGCTCGAAACTGGTTTGACCTGCAACTTCAAGCCTGAATCAAGCTTCATACAAAAAAATGACTTCAAAAATATATCTGAACACCTAATTTTCAGAATTTTTTTAAACAACAAAAACCCATTATAGTACACACTGTCTAGATTCCAAATATATAATTTTTTAAGAGAATGAGGATCAATATTTTTAATTTTAAAATAATTTCTAATGAAAGAGATCCATAAACTTGAAATAACATGGTTTTTAAAAATTTTAATAACTTTTTTGTCTTTAAGTTTTGTGAAAAAAACATTATAAGGCATCAAACTAAAGACAAATCTATACAGTTTAAAAAAAAAATTAAAAAATGTTAAGTTTAGGTCAAATTATGCTTGCCGTACACGCGGATTTTTCAAAACGGTGATTATGCCCAATTAAAAAATAACAAAAAATATATATATGTGGAAAAAAATTACAAAAAAATATCCTCATCAAAGATGAGTGAGTTATAGATCTTTTCCCAAAAGGTTAAAGAACAATAGTTTCATTTAGGTCAAATTATGCTTGTCGTACACGGGCATGGTATGGTCCTAAAAAGTGACTTTTAAACTATAGGTTTTACTAATGCCTATTCAAACTTCCTTTTTAAGATCTGGGTATTGAAAAAAATTACATATTTGGAAAGTAGACTTCGAGCACTACATTTTCTATTACTGAATTTTTTCAAGAATCATCGTTTAAGTGCCTCAAATATTTAGGTCAAACAGGACGAAATCGAAAAAAAAGGGAAAAAACTCCCACTTTTTGGCCAAAAAGTGGACACAACTTCTTGCACTTACCCACTGTTAGGATTCCCAAAGATACTGAGAGGGGGGGGTGAATCAGTATCTTATCAGTTAACAGATTCTCTAATCTTATTAAACAAAATGCATTCCAAAATAGTGTACCGGTAAACCAGAAATAATGCAGTAAATAAGATCAATAACCACAACATAGAAAGCACACCATAACACAATATTTTTAATGAGGAAACCTAGTGTGGGAAAAACCTCGGTGGGATTTGTGACCCACAATATTCACTCACTGGCCAATAAATGAATATTACTTACAATAGGGCCCTACACATGCAGGAAGGCCAACTACCTAAAGCTCATTGCTTAATTACAAAAAGAGAAGTCTCACTGACTTACAAAAATGGATTATGCAAATCCAATATCATATACTGCTTCTGTTCATCATCTGCTATGCCAAGTTCAGTACCAGTTTAAGCTCATACAACTTCCATAACCCTTATTCCAAAATCTGCCTTAATATTCGCATGTTCGCATTTGCCTATTACATTTCATACATAAATGAAATACAATATCTCATACTTATATGAGTCTTATTAAAATTCACCTTGTCAGCTTACAAAAAGATTTTACAATTGAATACAAAATATAATAACCAAAATCTTGTCGACCAGGGTGTCGGTGTCCATCTTTTCCGCTGTCGGTAAACTGTCTGTCTGTGCCAATGTTTGTGCCTGTGCTGATGTCTGTGCCTGTGCTGGTGCCATAGGATTGTAAGGTTTCTATCAATGACAATACCTTCAATCACCTACAATTTTTCATTGGAGTGTGCATTTGCCAACAATCTCCCCCTTTGGCATTGATGGAACACTCATGAGAAAAAGTCAAAATTGTATCAAAAAATATCTTCCAAAACTGTGTGCTCCCCTGAGCAGATGATCTCTTTTGCCAATCATTTTTCTCATTCTACTACTCCCCCTTTGGCATCAATGACAAAGGTTGTCAATGAATGTCAATTGGGTGTAGTCCTTTTCAGGATCCCTATAACCAGTGGGTTACAATTTGATATAGATCCGCTAATGCAAAATTCAAGTTGTTAGTAAACCTATCACTATCCTTCAATGTTGCTTCTGTGCTTTGGATGGTACCAGTGAGTATGTGCATTTTCTCTTCCGGTGTCTTAAGTCTTGGAATAAGAGCCTCATAAATCTCTTTTCTCAAAGAGATGAGGATGTCTAGCTTCTGACCAAGTCTGCATTTGAGTTCCTTAGCCTTGTATTTTATTCTTTCCTTCTCCTTTTCCAATTTTTCAAGTTTCTCCTCAAAACCTGCTATCTCTTGCTCTATAACTGATATGGGTTCTTATGAACCAATGAGATTGTCAACTATATCATTTTTTTCCTTCTGTGCTATGTTGATTTCCTTGTCAATATCCACTGTTAGAAGATCAGTCTTGCAGGTGTCTTTGTACAACTCCTTAAATTTCGTTTAAGTTTTTGTTTAATGCCGGTAGAAGGGTGTCAATGTGTTCCGTGCACTTCTTTATTATCTCTTCAAAGAATTTTTCTTTTTCCTTGTTCATTTTCTCACTGAATGTCTCCTAATTTAATCTGATCAACTGTCAAAAGATTGTCGGTGATGTATTTAGACAATGTGTCTAGTTGACTCAAAGAATCTTTATTTTCCACATTGCACTTGGGTGCAATCAATTTCAATAAAAGAATAGTGTCATCAATAGCCTTATATACCTGTGCATTACACTCTATGATTTTCTTAATGGAATCTAATAATACCATTGTTACATTTGTCGGTCTAAATTTTGTTAAGGAGGAACAAGATGATTGTCCAACTGCCTTAACGATCTGCAAACTATCAGTGTGCGTAACCTCTTTTCTTATGTTGACCTCTAGTAGGTCAGTTTGTGTCTGCATTTCTACTAGTAAAGGTTTGGGTTTCTCAACTGTTGCCGGTGGCACTGTCTCTGTCTGAACCTTTTCCTCATTAGTTTTCTTAGAATGTACCTCTATCGGTTTCTTTGTGTTATCCACTGTCAATTTCTCAGACTGTGTCTCAATGTTAACTACTAGTTTTTTTGTATGTACCTCTGAACTATCTACTACCAGTATCTCAACAGATTTATCAGTAGTCGGTTGCTCAGTAGGTTTTTCAGTGTGTACATCAGTGGTATCTTCTTTTCCAGTGTCTAGGGGATCGGTTGATTTTGAGTATGTGTTTCAATCCCAATCTCAACATTTCCAACTGTATCCTCAACTTTTGTCTCAACTGCAATGTCCTCAGTCAGTGGCTTAGTTGTACATCTCTCTTCTTAGTTGATTCCTTATCAACCACAATGTTGACTTCTTGAGTGTCAATATTCATGGTATACAACACCTCTGAATCAAGATTGGTATCTTCATGTGTTGTCTCCATACTCTCAACATTATCTATTACCGGTGGTGTATCAATATTTACAACCAGTGGAGTATCAGAAGAAGGTGGGGGCAAGTTATCTGTTACCTTTATGCTTGGAGGACCACCTATCTTTCCTTTACCTTTATCCTTTTCTTTTTGATAGACTTTGAAAGTCTTTGGTCGTTTAAGCTCTTTTTGCTTTTCCTTCTCTACAAAGAAGATATCCCATTTGTCTATTGTCTCTTCAGTGATCTCATTTACTCTACCAGCCATTAATGCTACATGTCGGTGACCGGTGGAAAATACAGTCTTGTTTGCTTCACTTATCAGTTCATCAATTTCTTTTCCTGATTTTGTACGATGAACTGTAAGTAGTTTTTCTACCTTTATCTTCTTGTCCAGTTCCACAATTGCTAACCTTTTTGCATCTAACCTTTTGTACAAGTCATTAGGCAAGTCATCTACAACTTCTATCAAAAATTTCTTATAAATATCTAAGTGTAGAATAACACTATTTTCTATGCTTTCCTTTTCTTCATTAGTAAAAGTGTTATACAACTTGCTAATATTTGACAAGTTGCCATCTTCAGTTATTTCATTCAAAAGATTATCAAGTGGGGGAAAACTTGTTTTTCCTTTTTCTTCCTTGGTGTTATTTTCTTTGCTAGAGGCCTTACTGCCTGTTGTTTCTATCTTGTTCTCTTAGGAGTAGGAGCGGGTACCGATGAAGGTTTCCTTTTCCTTACTACCCTTTTGAATTCAGCCGGTATTTCACTGTCGGAGGAGGTAGCAACCGGTGAAAGATGTGTTTTCGGTTGTAATCCTTCCAAGTCGCTCTCCTTAATACCAGTCATATTCAATATATCTTCTTTGATCTCTTTTGCCTGTCTAGTTGCCTTTCTAATTGTTTGTTCTATTTTCTTTATTCGTTTCTGAGATTGAATTTTGCTTTCAATAGTTTCTGCACTACCAAATATTTCTTCTGTTGGTTCTCTAGGGGCTTCTAGAAGGGCTTTTGCATGAGTTTCTATTATGTTCTCATCAGCCTCATAACCCATCTCTGTAACCCAAACTATCCTCAGAACCACTACCTCCATCCAGATTTCATCCTTCTTTATAACAAAACATATCTCTTTTTGATATTTATCAACTATGGATTGAGATAGTCTTTCCCTAATTTTCATTCTAGCCTTCAGTGCCTAAAAGTGTTCAATTATGTTCTTCTCCTTGTCATCTCCCATGTTATTAAGAATATCCAAAAGTTGTTTTCCTACCAGAATGTCAAAACCAAAATCCTTTATGCCAATATCGGGAACTTCCTTGGTGATATACAACAATAGACGTACAAGTAAGTTGCCAAATCTGAATGTGCCTTTCTTGTCACCCTTAAGTTTCTTCAGATTGTCTATTAGCTCATCTTTTAACCATTCACATATGTCAATCTTCACATTACTGTTTACTAAGTCATAAGCACTCTTGATACATAAACTAGAAACGGAGTTTAATCTGTTGGCATGTGTAGCTTTGAATCCAAGAATCATGCTAATGAATCTTACATTGATATCCTTTACATCATTTACTCTCAGGGATCTCTTATCATAGGTTGCATCGGTTAGGGTCATTACAGTGTCGTTTGGAACCTTTTTAGTCTAATCAGGCCTACTACTAGTGGAAGGTAAGCCTGTCACTACCCTAACTACTTCTTTGGTTATCTAATGAATGGAATCTAGCCAAAAGAACTCCCCATGAACTCTTCTCAATACAATCCTTATGACCTCTTTGGGAAAATCAGGGATGCTAAGTATCTCCACCAAACCTAGGGTTTCAATTATCTTGTGTTTTGGTTTTACATTACCATTTTCATCACATATTACTGTCTTATGCATGTTCATAATCTCATTAGCGCCTAGTTCTTCAATATGACAATGTATGTAAATTCTAGGATCCTCATCATATGAAACTCCTTTGGGTATTTTAGAAAATGCTCCTAGGTTATCATCCTTCTTCGCTACTTCGAGAATGATTTTAAATATGGGCCTAGGGCATTTAATCACTTCAAATATTGCAGGGTTTGCAATGAATTCAGGTGCAGAGGAGGAAGCCATTGTATAAATACCTTAATCTACCTTTAGGTTTGAATGCTTGAATGATTTGCTTCACTTCTCGTTGTGGATGCCTTCGCTTGGGTTTTCTAAGGAAAATTGAATGCTCGGTGAGTGGAAAGGAGTGAAAAACACTTGCTTTATAATGTCATTTCCTTCAACTACCACATTAAATGTCTGTCAGTTAAGTGAAACTTAACACATCTGCCAGTAAAGAAGTAATTCAACTTCTCACCATCAACCGAGGGTAAACTAGCATGTTTTTAAATTTGTTTTCATACCCCCAAAGGATTTCTTTTTCAGTTAGATGAAGAATCTCCTGCTGGTGGAGTGATACTTTATTCTACCGGTGAGGGAATAGCTTCATTAACATTCATATCTAACTTTCTAATCCATTGTTTTGAAAATTCTTGCTTTACTTCTTCAACCTTCTCCTTACCTTTAAAACTAGGTCCTTTGTTATTTTCTAGTGATGCCTTAATTCTACAAAATTTTGCAATATGTCCAATCTTGTTACAAGCATAACAAGTCACATTATTTTTTTGAATAGCTTTTCCATATCCTATGTCGGTATGTGTTCTGCATTGATTAGATGAGTGTCCAAATCTTCCACAAATATAACATCTTACATTCATTCTGTAGTTTTCTGAATTATGACCAACTTTGTTGCATTTAGAACATTGACCGGTGGGTGCATTGGTGTTCTAATAGTTTCTAGATCTGCATTGATTTTCTCTATGACCATACTTGTTACAGTTAAAGCATTTCCCATTAAATTTTTAGGCATTAGGTTGTCTTACCAGTTTACTGTGATCATGATTGTTTGCAGTACCAGAGCTTTCACCAACTTCAAAGCTGAGACCATTAGTATCTCCATAAGGTTTCTGATTTTTTAGCATGTCATCAAGTTCTTCTGAGCTTTTCTTGAATTTCTCCTTGTGTTGATTTGCAGTAGCCAACTCATTTTCTAAGAAATCTTTATGTCTCATGAGTTCAGTTTTATCATGCTCCAAGTGAATTATATTTGTCTTCAACATATCATTTTCATGACTAAGTCTTATATTTTCATTTCCAGCATCATTGATTCTCCTAGCCAGGTCATCTTCATTCTTTTTTCGGTCTTCAATGTCTTTACAAAACATCATAGTCATATCTTCCATCTCATTCCTCAAGGTCATGTTTTCTTGCTTCATCTTGCTTATAAGATCATTAAGAGTTTATTTTTCATCATCATCACTCTATATCTTCTCATGAAGTTCTCTTCTTTTGTTCCTAGCAATAGTGAGATTTTCTTGAAGTCCTTGAATGATTTCCTATGCAGCCTTCAAATCATCTTCAAGTTTCATATTTTTCAGTTTTTCTGCATCATAATCTGCAAGAGCTGTTTCTAGTTGCTTTCTTAGGTTTTCCATCTGTACCAGTGTCAGAATATTCCTCAAGCTATTAGGCTTTTGAAAATAGAGGAACAGGCTCTGATACCAATTTTTAGAATTCCCAAAGATACCAAGAGGGGGGGTGAATAAGTATCTTGCCGATTAACAGATTTTCTAATCTTATTAAACAAATTACATTCCAAAACAATGTACCGGTAAACTATAAATAATGCAGTAAATAAGATCAATAACCACAACATAGAAAGCACACCATAACACAATATTTTTAATGAGGAAACCCGGTGTGGGAAAAACCTCGGTGGGATTTGTGACCCACAATATTCACTCACTGGACAATAAATGAATATTACTTACAATAGGGGCTTGCACATGCAGGAAGGCCAACTGCCTAAAGCTCACTACTTAATTATAAAAAGAGAAGTCTCACTGACTTACAAAAATGGATTATGCAAATCCAATATCATGTACTGCTTCGGTTCAGCATCTGCTATGCCAGGTTCAATACCGGTTTAAGCTCATACAACTTCCATAACCCTTATTCCAAAATCTGCCTTAATATTCGCATGTTCGCATCTGCCTATTACATTTCATACATAAATGATCTTACAATATCTCATACTTATATGGGTCCTATTACAATTTGCCTTGTCGGCTTACAAAAATATTTTACAATTAAATACAAAATATAATAACCAAAATCATGTCGGCCAGGGTGTCGGTGTCCATCTTTGTCGCTGCCAGTAAACTGTCTATCGGTGCCGGTGTTTCTGCTTATGCTGGTGCCATAGGATTGTAAGGTTTCCATCAATGACAATACCTTCAATCACCTACAATTTCTCATTGGAGTGTGCATTTTCCAACAGATACTTATGGGTGAGAATACGGGCCCAAAGTTGATGTTGACTGGTACACCAATGCCAATAAAGCTTAGCTGCAAAAACTTGCCCATTCAAAATAGCAGAACATAATCCCAGAATACCCACTTTCTTCAATCTACACAGTTTTCCACCTAACAAGGCTCCACTTAGCAGACGACAAGTTACCGCTCCAAAGAAATTGTTGAGAGAGAGTATCAAATTCCTTAAGGAAATACATAGGGGCTTCCTAAACAAAGCACCTGTAAGTAGGAAGAGCTTGGATAACAAACTTAAGGATAGTCCCTCTAGAAAAATTAGATAACCAATGATGACTCCAATGAGTGACCTTCTTATGCAACTTATCAAGCAAAATCTGTCAGGAAGACCTAGGTTGTCTACCAATGGTAAGAGGAATACCCAAGTAGACAAAGGGAAGAGACCCAATCTAAAACCTCAATATAGTCCCAATCCTCCTTTGAACAGTCGTAGGAATATTAAAAAAGAAAATGGAAGACTTCTACTCATCGACCTTTTGACCCAAACCAGCAAGGTAAGTATCTAAAGCTTGCCTAAATGATTCAACTTCCCAAAGACAAGTCATCCCTATAAGAGAAGTGTCATCCACAAACTAGAGATGAGAAAGCTTTGGCAAACCATTTCCCACTACCAACCATGAAGCAAGCCCTGACAAACCCGAAACTTAAGAAATCGACCCAACCCCTCAGCCATAATAATAAACAAATAAGAAGAAAGAGGGTCCCCTTGTCAAAGACCCCTAGTGGCACCAAAAATATTTCAAGGTTCTTCATTCACATTAACCAAAAAAGAAGAATAACACAACTCATAGTCCAACTCACCCAATTTGGACAAAAACCAAAGGCTAAAAGAATATTCTCAAGAAACTCTACTTAACTTTGTCATAAGCTTTGGCCATGTCTAACTTGATGAACATAGATTTTTCCTTAGAAGTTGTCATAGAATGAATGACTTCAAAAACCATCACCATGCCATCCAAAATTTGTTTACCAATAATAAAACCCCCTTGCTCCTCAGAAATGACAACAAGAAGACAAGTTTTGAACCTCTCTTCAATCAATTTAGTAATAATCTTGTACACCACATTACAAAGAGCAATAGGTCTAAAGAATTCAAGCTTATTAGCATCTTCCTTTTAAGGACTGAGAACCAAAAAAGTAGAATTAAAGGCTCAAAGAATCTATTTACTATGGAGAGATTCCCAAACAATCTCCAATAAATCCGGATTAATAATATCCCAAAATTCCTAGAAAAATTCAACTAGGAAACAATTAAGACTCGGAGCTTTACCTTGATTCATCCTGAACACAACCTCCTCTAGTTCAGGCATAAAAATTGGATGAATGAGAGAATCATTAATTACATTGGTAATTAAAGAGGGAATGCAAGAAAGGATCAAATTCTTATCATCCTCAGTGCAAGGTGAATCTTCAGCAAATAGAACAGAGTAAAACTGACGAGCTTCTCTAGACAAAGTCGGCAGAGAAGAAATTGAAAGACCCTCAAAATTAACCAAAGAAGAAATATAACTCTTATTATGATGGGCCTGAACAGAATGATGGAAGAAAGTAGTATTATTATCCCCTTCCTAAAGCCAATCAATCTGATCCTTCTATTTCCAAAAAATCTTCTCATGAACCTCCCACTCCTCCACATTTCTCATAGCCTGGGATTCAACTTTTCCAAGAGCATCTAAAAAAACAAAATACAGAATTTGGAGAGTAATCACATCAAGGCATGCCAGAGCATCCTTTTTCTTGGCCTGGAGGTTGTCAAAACACAACCTATTACATTTCATAAGGTGATACTTAACATATTGAAGCTTCTTAACAAATGAGTACATAGATATACCATAAGTAGGGCCCCCATCTCACCACCATTGGGCTACAAGATCATGTAGGGAAGAGTTTGAAAGCCACATAAGCTGAAATTTACAAGGATTCTTTGGAATTGTAAAAGAAGAAGCTAAAAACTTAATTGGCCAATGATTAGAACCCCTCCAGTCAAGAATTTCATAACAAGTAACTGAGCTACCCCCACCCAAAAATTGGAGATAATAAAATGATCCAACCATTCAGAGATTTATTCCTTCCCACTTTGTCTATTATTCTAAGTGAAATCCCTTTAGAAGGCTTAATGTCAACTAAAGTAAGAGAACCCACATTTACCTAGAAAAGATCAGAACTAGGACCAAGCCTAGGCAACCCCCCTCTTTTCTCCTCTAATATCAACATAGAATTGAAATCACCAGCTAAAACCAAAGGGAGATATGGAGCACGTGATTGAACATACCTAATATGAGCCCAAAACTGAATTTTAGCATGGATATCAATTGGAGCACAAACATTAGTGACCAAAATAGCCTCACCAGTTTTCAAAGCTCTAGCAACCATGGATATGGATGAATGACTAGAAATCCACCAAAGAGGAGCAACCTTATGTGGGTCCCAAATAAGAGCCAAACCTCCAAATTTTCCCTAAGAAATAATACACTGACATTGACCAGAAAACAAGATACAAGAAGCATACTGAATCATGAAGTCAACTGAAAGCTTAGTCTCTTGTACAAAAGATGTCTAGAGAATGAACTACAACCAAATCATGAATATCCTTTTGATGGGAGGTTTTATTCAACCCCCTTAAATTTCAGTACAAAATAATCATGGAGGTGATTGGAGGAAGTGAACATCAATGGGCTTAACGGACCCAGATTCCACCAACAGTTCCCTAGCTAACTTGATCTTCTCCTAGTCCTTTTTTCATCCAGCTTTTGAAGAACTATCAAATGAAACCTTCTTAAGGGACTTTTGTTGCAAACCCAAAGCCTAAGAGGACCCTCTTCCCTTGCTAGAAGCTAACACCTCCTTAGCCAAATCTGCCAAGACAATATCATCCTACAAATTTGTAGAGTCACCTGGGCCTCCCAAATCAAGACCATGCTCATTAGGGAGCTCCCCCTGTTGTTGCACATCAACTGAACCCATAATAACATTCCCCTGCTCTTTCACAACATCCATATTCATACCTATAGCCCGAAAAGAAACATCCACTGGAATCCCTTCCTCCAAGGCTGAAGTGTCCAACGCCTCAAATTTGTTGAAGCCCTCATCAATTTGACTATCCCTATAAGATCTATTTTGTCCTCTAGCCTTAGCATGAGGCTTTGCAAGCATAAACCCATCTTTATCAGGGCCACGATCTTTTAGTGGAGCCTTTTCTTTGTCCCCAGTATCCCCCTCTAGAGTTGAGGAAAACGAAGTAACCCCAACTGCCCTACTAACCCCAGGACACTATCACTGAAGGTGTCCATACTCATGGAAAATGCAACAACGAAAAGGAAGAGATTCATAGTCTAATTGTTGAACCCATGAGAAAGAGCCTAAAAAAGTTTCCAAAGAATCTAGCAAAGGATAATTTAAATCAATCTCAACACAAATACAAGTAAAATAAATAACCTTTTTCTTAAGGGTTTGTTGAGCTATCGCAGCCAACTTGCCAAGAAGAGTAGAAATTCGTTGCAAGATATCCTCCCTTTAAAACTCCAAAGGGGGTCACGGACGGCAAAACTAGATAGGAACCCTCAAAGGCAATTCTTCAGCCTAATTGAAACCCGCAAGCCAAGGTTTAATGAACAAACCCACATGATTGTAAAAATAGGGTCCTCCTTCAAAAACATGATTTCGATTAGACATGAAGGAAAAAATAACCAAGAAATAGCTATTCGCAGCCAGCATGATATCCATGTCGCCTTCAACCTACCAAGAATGGTGGATCCAAGCTTCCAACGCTAACAAAGAAATATGAATACCAAGAAATTTACAAATCAGAGCATGTTTGCTCCAATAAGCAACATCTTCCATAACCGATTCGAGCGGAATCACGTGGAAGGAGATAAATTATTGTTCACTTAAATTTTTATTTTTTATTTTTTATTTTATATTAATTATAAAGAAATGGGAGAGCAAATAGAATGCAGGATGATGGCGATGGTCTAGTTCTCCTGTGCGGGCTAGGGATTCCCTGGCCTTGCATTTCTTCTGTGCAGTGTGTTGTGTGGTTGGGACATGCTTTCATTCATCTAGTGATGGAGAAACATAGTCTATTCATTATCAAAGATAAATTATAAAACATTTATAAACTCTCTAAATAATATAGCACTTTCAAACAAACAATGCTCAATTTAAAGGTTGCACGTTGTAATGGTGGAAAATTCGTGAATGATAGATCAAGAGGAAAACTACCCTTTCCCTCAAAGAGAGATGAGAGTCTCACTATTGATTACCCTTCAAACACTTTTCACCATGTTACATTTGGAAGAGGAGAGGATAATTCACTAGATTCAATCTCTCCACACGAAGATGGTAGATTGAATTCTAAATGAAATGGGAATGATAAGTTGATCCCCTCTTCCTTGTTTGAAATGGAAAGGAATTGATTGAATTATGTAATGCAAAAGTGACAAAGAATTGATTATAAATTGAGATCGGTATATGGGATGAAGTTGTGCACATGGATCTGGCAGTAATATATAGAGACAAAGTCACCCTACAAATTTGAGGAAAATTTGTCCAGACTGTGGCGGGAATGTACATGGTCCTCCAAAAAATCCGCAAAATGAAAAGGGTTTTTTTGCCTCCTCAAATGGAGCCCAAATCAGAAAGTATAGTTGCGCACTTGCAACCTACATATAGAAAAGAGAGGAAAATGAGTTGGGATTGGGGGTTTGTCTTTAGTTCAAACCCCAGATTTGGAATTAACCAAGTAATGAAAGAAAGTACTTGCAAGTAGATGTAAATGAAAGACCAAATTTTGAATCACCTCAAGGGAGGTTGTGATAGCAATGTTGATAGAAGTGTTTGTGTGGAATTGAATGTTGCAATCAATCTCCTCTTCAATGGTTGAATCCTTGACTTGAATGCAACACCTAGCCTTGAAGGGAGACTTGATAATGCTCGATGCTGGAAAGGGATGCTTGAATGCTTGAATGCCCAATCGCTCATGCAACTTGAACTTATCCAACTTCAACTTTTTCAACTTTATGCAAATGAGAGGATGAATGCCCCTTAAATACATGTCAGTGGATTTGATTTTCATCATAGGCCAACATCAGGGGAGTTTCCCGCCCGGTGCACAACCAACAATGCAACCCTATGAAGGGTCCTACCCCAAAATAGGGCAAGCCCCTATCTTAGGAGGACAAGGGCACCACGCCCCTATCCTACCCCTTTCTCTAGGGCAGAATGCGGATGGGGTGATGCAGAGGCCAAGGAAGAAGCTGTTTCTGAGGGTTGAGCAATCTCCGGTCTCCGATCAAGCTAGAGGATTTTAACTCGCGTGTGTGGGGACCCTAGTGCAGTTGAAACTTGCCAGGGTCACAATTTTATGACACTAAAAACTTAAAGTTGTGGTATTTACATTTTGTGCACCTTTTTATATAATTAGATAGTGGTCACATAAATTTTGTGGTGATTTCTTAACTATTAGTCTACTTAAAGTAGTGTTTTTAAAGCCAAGGTGTAAGAATTTTGAGCTAATTTTGTAACCCTTTGTTCTCTAAAATGATTTTATCTTACTTTAACTTTTAAAAAAATCTAAAGAATTTATACAAATAGGGTAATGATGATTATTCATTGATATTCTCATTTTGGGTGTTTAGGATCTTACGATCTTCAAAGGCACACAACCAAGTATGCATAATAAGGTTTGTGAGCTAATTTTTTTACGAAAGTAATAGACATTCCATCTAGATGATTTTTTAGGTCATATACACATCACATGATGATGAGAATGCAATTCTAGAACATCTCAAAAATAAAGGATTTCTTCCATAGGGAGGACTGTTTATTCTAATCGCATGGTTGGAGAGATGAGGGTAAAAATAATAAATGCAAGAAGTGATTCTCTACTAAATTACTCTAGTTTCTTGCTCTATTGGAACTTATTCCTACTTCATACTTGACATAATACCTAGAAATTGAGACATTCATTGTATCATGGTTTCCACCACTTAGTCTTTAGTGTCATGACTGATTTGGGGCATTTATAGAATAGAAATAATTTCCATTTTCAATTTTATTTTGATGAAATGGATATCTTAACAAAACTACACTACCTTAGTATGGTTTGTAGTACTTCCAATTTGATATAGGTATACTTGATAAATGGACATTCACTTAAACATGCATTCAATATTTTGTATAGGACCTTGTATGAGCATGCTGCTTATGAATGTTATAATTCTCATATTTACAAAGATGTATGTTGGAATTTTAGTTGTATATCTAGAATAATGCCAACATTCTCATCCGGTAAGTTAGAAGAGGAAAAAATCATTTTTAAAATGAACTAAATTGTCATAAGCCCATGCATGTTTGTCAATCTAAAACAACCTTACTTTTGAAGTAACAAAGCCTGGATATATTAAATTGAAAATAGATTTCATATATTATTTCTCTCTAAAAGAAATAAATTTGGAAACATATCATTTAAATAATATATCTCCAACCTAATTTTCATGATGGATTCTAGAATAGATAAGTTTACAAGTGAGACACAACCTCAATAAGTATAGGGAAGACCAACCAACTCTAGTAATTTAACAAAAGGCATTAAATCAAATTTAATAAACTACATATCCAATTTTCTAACAATGATTTGTAAACTTGTTAAGAACAAAGAAAAACTAAACTGTGCCATATAAACTTATGAATGTGTTTGTAAATCTAAAAATTAGATTAACCAATAAAATAAAATGTGATTGCGCATTGAAAAAAAGTATAAAATCAGCAATATCATAAGGTACACCATATGTACCTAGAGAAATGTTTTGGGGAAAAAACTCCACATGAGAAAGGGAGCAAGGATATATTATTAATCTTTAAGAAGAGATATCCAATAACAAACTTCACTATAATTCTTTGAGAAATTCAACAACACCCTACTACTTGCAACTCAATATGAAACTTTACACGAAACTCACAAAAGGACCAAGTGCTCATAATACTTGGGCTCATAACCAGCCCCAATAGCCAAATCATGCTACTAACGGGATTCAACAACAAGGCTAACAACAAAGTCAATAGTGTAGGCCTTGCAGATCAAGAGATGTGTCTCCCTGATAGTTTATGCCATTGGGTCTCGAGCCAATTGAATTAGTTATGAAACATTTGATTCAAACCAATTTAATAAAGTTGTCAACATAAAAGAGAAACCACCAGTAAAACCACATTGGTGGAATGACAATGCATATTGTGATTATCATTGGTCCAAAGGACATAAGACGGCATCATGTTTTCAATTGAAACACCCTATCCAAGATTTGATTGATCAAGGTGTAATTGAGGTTTTTTCTCCTATCAATACTTATAATGTCAATCACAATATTTTCAAGAATCCCTTACTTGATCATGATAAGGGAAAATCCTCCACTTCAAATGCAAACCAAAAAGGAAACATTAATTATACCAACACTTCTCATAATTACACTATAAATTACTTTTGTGCATCATACAATCGTGTGTCAATCATATGGATCAAGGAACAAGATGCCCCATGTGCATTGGATACTTGTAGGTACAAGTTAGTCCTAAAAGGAGCTCCTTCAAGTCCTCCTAAACCATCCCTCATGATTCAGTATAACCTCCTTGACCATTTGGGAAAAACACATGCACAAATTTCAATCCTTGAGCTATTAAGAATGTCTCCCATGCATAGAACTATTTTTGATAAAGCTCTAACTAAGCCAATTGTACCCACTAACATTGATGTTGACCAATTCCAAGCCAAGATAGGACATCTCACCACCTCTCAGCATGTTTTTTTCATACAATGACTTTTCTCGCGAGAAATTGTATCATAATGACCCCTTGCACCTTGAAGTGTCCATCCATAATTGTAAGATCAGATGAGTTTTGATAGACAGCGAAGCAGGCCTCAATATCTATACTTTGAGAATCATAATTGCTCTCGGCTTTGCTGAAAGTGATATAGATCCTTATAGAAGGATAACAAAGCCTATGATAATGTTGAGTGCCCATCTAAAGGTGTGATTACTTTTCCCATCAGAGTGGTTCCAGTGATAGAGAACACTTTGTTGTAGGTTTTGGATTTAGACCTTCCATACAACATGATTTTGGGTCGCCCTTGGATCCATGCCACGAAAGTGGTTTCGTCCAACTATCATCAATGTTTGAAATATCCATACAATGGAATTGAGATAACAATTCTTGGAGATCCTAATCCTTTTTTGTTTTGTGCTAACTTGAAGAGAACTCTCAAACAACAAGTACCAATAAATAGAGAAGCACCTTCTCCTAGCTCCTCTCAATATGTGGATCCCAAAAATTGTTAGAATCTATCAAGGGCAAGATGAAAATTCAAGATCAAGGATGTGGAGGGTATTCCATAACCCAGACATTTCTCATTGATAAGCTACCTATCTCACCAAAATCATATGGGAAACCACATCTTTTGCACAAAGAACCTAAAACTATCATCTAATATCAACCCCCCACAACATTTGCAAAATGGATAGAATTGAACAAAGAAACTCTAGATGAAGATGTATCAAATTGGCTCTATAAAGATGAAGTATACATACCACCTGTCAAATTACCAATGGAAAAATATGGAAAAGGTTTCACCGTAATGCAGAAAAAAGGATATGGTGGGCATAGTGGTTTGGGTTTAAACAAACAAGGAAGGATAGAGCCAGTCATTCCTGAAATGCTACACAAAACTTTGGGGTTGGGCTTTGTACCATTGTGAATCAAAACCTCATCTACTAAATTGACTTCGTACAAAAAAGGGTGTGATTCTAATGTTGAACTAACACCTAAGGATTCCCATCTTGAAACCGACTCAAATGAATGGTAGTGAGACTCTTACTTGGCCACTTCATATGCCTTAGAGAATATTTTCATTAGCCCTGATGACTTACTTGTGGAAGACAAAAATGAAAAAATTCCCCCTCCTTTCAAAACCTATCCTCAAGCTTGGATAGAAACATTTTGGAATCCAAGCACTAATTTTGAAGCAAGCAGTTCAAATAGTGATACCACTGATATTCATGTTTTCACTATATTTACCCAAGCCCTTTCAAATATCGATGACTGCATGCCCCTTGGATACCCTGATCTTATCCAATGGGACCAACAAGAGCCACCCAGTCTTGATTGCTTCAATAATGATGAAGAAACTATAAAAAAAATTGAACTCTAGGAAGGCATAACACAAGGTGATCGCAAGGTCAAATTGGCTATTGATTTGGAATCCACGACATATTTTGGGGAGTCAACTCCATCTTCTAGTCACAAAAGTAAAAAAAGAAAATAAAAAAGAAAAAATCAAAAAGAATAGGTCTCTGGGTGAAAACTGCAAGGCATCTTTAGACCATAAAAAAGTAAAAATAAAGGATGTATATGTGGGTGAAAACCTCTCTAAGGTGCACAAGGATGGAAGATTGGACATACCCCCGTCAATTTAGGACAAATCACCATTTCTTGTGGAGATGATTGAGGAAATAGATTTGGGTACACCAGACAACCCTAAGGTCATTCACTTTGTTGCTTCACTATCAGAACAAGAAAGGGAATAATTTGTAAAGTTTTTCTTAGAAAAGAATATCAAAATTGCATGGTCTTACACAGACATGCCAGGCCTATATCCTAAATTGGTCCTTCATCACTTGCCACTGAAACCAAGCTCAAAGTTAATCTAGGAAAAACTGAGGAAGATGCACCCACAAGTTGCCTTTTTAGTAAAAGCAGAACTCAAAAAATTATTGGATGTGGGCTTCATAAGACTAATTGAATACATAGAATGGATTTTCAATTTGGTACCAGTCAATAAAGCCATTGGGGGCATAAGAATCTGCACTAATTTTAGGGACTTGAACAAAGCATGTCCCAAAGATGACTTTCCTCTACCATATATTGATATCATAGTAGACATGACGACTAGCTATGAGATGTTGTCACTGATAGATGGCTTCTTCGACTACAACCAGTTCTGTATAACTCTTGAAGGCCATATGTGCATGGGGAACATACTACTAGAATGTGATGCCATTTGGCTTGAAAAATGCTGGAGAAACATATCAATGAGCCATGACAATAATATTTCATGACTTCATGCATACATTAATGGAGGACTATGTTGATGACTTGTTATGTAAATAAGTCATGAGAGACAATCATCTCAACATCTTGGCCCCAATATTTGATAGAATGGAGGGATAAAAACTCAAGTTAAACCCGAATAAATATGTTTTTGGGGTAACATCAGGCAAGTTGTTAGGCTACATTATCTCTTACAGAGGAATTGAGGTGGACCCTACCAAGTTAAAAAAAAATTATGGATATGCCTCCTCCCACAAATTTTCATACACTCAAAAGCATTTAAGGAAAATTGCATTCCATTCAGCAATTCATAGTGCAATTGGCAAACAAGTGTCACCCTTTTTAGCATCTACTTCATAAACGGGTAGCTTTCAAATAGACTAAGCAATGCCAACAAGCATTTCAAACGCTCAAAGATTATCTCTTGTGACCACCAATATTAATTCCTCCAATATAAGGGAAACCTTTTATTTTATACATCTCTGCAACTACCACAACACTTGGAGCTCTCTAAGCATAGCAAGATCAAGAAGGAAAAGAGAGCAATTTACTATATCAGTCAGATGTTAGTTGGCTACAAATTGAATTATTCTACCATTGAGTGAGCATGCTTAATAGTAGTATTTGTAGTCCAAAATCTCTGACACTACATGCTAAATCATAAGATACTACTTGTAGCCAAAATTGTTCCATTGAAGTATTTGCTTAAGAGAGCAGCTCTCACTAACCAATTAGAAAAGTGGGTAATGATCCTGAGTGAGTTTGATATTGATTATACCGACAGAAAGGCAATAAAAGGACAAGTAATAGCTTATCAAGTCGCAAATGTACCTAGCCAAGATTATCATCCCTTATTGACTATTTTTCCCGATGATTTAGTCTTTATAGTAACTCCTTCTAATGCATGGAAATTGTATTTTGATGGATCACCCACCAAATTTAGCTTGGGCTAGGATGATTGTTTGTAACACCTCAGGGTGATACCATTACAAAATCATACAGGATCACTTTTGATTGTACTAATAACATTGTAGAGTATGAGGCTTTGGTCACAAGGCTCAGGATACTAGTCTAGTGGCATATCACACATCTTCAAGTCTATGGGGATTCCCAACTTGTCATTTGACAAGTAAATGATGACTATGATACCAAAGATGAAAAACTTCCCCTATAAACAATTGGTGGAGTTCTTTTAAACAAAGTTCACTATCATCCAATTTAATGAAGTCCCAAGGCTATAAAATGAATCAGCAGATGCTACAGCAATAATTTCTTCTATGTTAGATATGCCTTAGAATGTGGAAAGATATGAATTCCTAGTGGAGCAGTTATTGATCCCATCTTTTGAGATCCCACAATCAGATCTGGTGTGTATAATTGTTGGTCCTAATTCCCCATGGTACAAGGACATTTATGAGTATCTAAAATCCCAATCCATACCACCAAACCTTTCCTATAACCAATGTTGATACTTTATGCAACAAACTACTAAGTACATCATCAATGGTGACACCCTTTACCATCGCTCCTTTGACCACACCCTCCTCAGGTGTTTGGATTCTGACAAAGCACAAACAAATTTACACAATATTCATGATAGTATATGTGGGTGCCATTTCAATGGTCTAATTTTGGCTAAAAATTTGGTACGAGTTGGCTACTACTAGCCGACAATGAAACAAGAGGCCCATGATTTTGCCAAGAATGGTATAAATGCCAACTATATAGAGATTTGATTCATGTGCCTACACAAGAGCTTCAACTTTTTATATCTCCATGGCCCTTTTCTCAATAGGGACTTGACCTCATTGGTAAGATTCACCCGACATATGTAAACAAACACAAATTCATCATAACTGCAATAGAATATTTCACCAAATGGATAAGGCTATACATGTGGCCTATATCACTAGCATATAGATTTCCAAGTTCATCTTGAACTTTATCATATGCATATATGGGGTCCATCTTGCTATATTCATGGATAAGGGTCATCCATTGAAAAATCAAGATGTTAGGTAACTCTGTGAGAAGTTCCACATTCAACATCGCTTCTCAACACCTTATTATCTATAGAGTAACGACCAAGTTGAGGCATCCAATAAGACTATTATCAAGATACTAAAAAAGGTTGTTAATGACATTGGTTGAGATTGGCATGTGTAGTTGAATCTTTCCTTTTGGGCCTATCATACATCAATTTCCACCCCTACTAGCACAACATCTTATTCCTTGGTGTATGGTACAGAGGTTATTCTTCCTTTAGAGCTTGAAATACCATCATTAAGAGTTTTTTTGCAACACTTGATTGATGATGAAACATACAAAGTCTCCATGCTACATCAATTAGAGATGTTAGATGAAAGGTGTCAAACAACCTTGACCCATTTACAGGCATTACCAAGATCATCTTCGTTGCAGCTACAACAAGAAGGCTAAAGGGTGACACTTTGAAGTAGGAGACCTATTCTTGAAAGAAAACCCTAAGAACTCACAATTTGCTGAGAACATTAAGGGAAAATTTGAGACTAATGAAATATATATCACTGTCACTATAGCATATGGATCTGACACATATCAACTAGCAACACCAGAGGGAGAACCCTTGTCAAATCCAATTAACAACATGCATCTTTGGAAGTACTATACATGAGTCTTTCAATAGTTTTCAAATATGATCTTAAAGAAATACAAAAAAAATGAAAATTTGAAAAATACAAAAAAAAAGTAAAGAAAAGTCATTCACCCTCTAGTGAAAACCTGGTAAACATGCGCTTTGGGCAAGTACCATGGTGAAAACCTAGCAAACATGCACCACGTGTAACAAGGTTATTGCTCTGTCATTATTCTTCATTCTATATGCAACATGTTGCATGCATAACACAAAGGCTTATCATGACTATCCATTATGATTTGACCTTGCATCCTTATCTAGGCTTGTGATTGGTCATTTCCCTTCAGTTACCAATCTGTATATATGTTTGTCCTAGTCACTGTACATAATTCAGACCTTAATTGGGGGAAAAATGCTTTGTTATGATCAATTGATGGAGTTATCATTATGAAAAGATCAGAATCTTTGGCATGTATATAGCTTTAAAATGTCCTGAAATAAATCCTAAACATTTGAAAAATGTTCTGAAATAAACACTAAAAATTGAAAATTGTCTTGAAATAAGCCTTAAAAATTAAAAATTGTCTTGAATAAATCCCTAAAAAAATTAGAATAAAGTCCTTAAAAAATCTCATAAAGTCCTAAAAAAATCACTAAAAATCAAATAACAATCTTGAAGTAATTCAAAAACATCAAAAAATGTCTTAAAATAGTCCAAAAACATTGTAAAATATCCTTAAAAAAGCACAAAAAAATCAAATGATCTTAAAAACACTAAAAATTGGAAAACATCAAACAAAATAAAAAACAATCACTTGCATTTCATTTCATCAATAAATTGTTCCTTTTGTACATAGACATACATTTGAGCGGAAATCAAACAAAAAATGCATAAAACATTGCCCTTCACAAATCATGCATCAACAAATGAACTATTCAATCAACCAAGCATTCAACCTTATCGGAATTGTCGTATCAATCATTGTCAACATCACCATTATCATGGGTCTTAAAAACAAGCTATGGTATACTCAAAACCAGATTGTTTCTTATCTTGGACGGGTTACTACATTCCCTAAAACCAGGTTGCATGATCATCCTACCATCCAACCACAACATCATCCACTTTGACAATGGAAATAAGAATGGTTGTTTGACTTGTTGAGTTTGTGAGTCTTATCTTCTACTGATTTATCTTTGATTATGTTCCTATGTTACTCAATGATGTCATTAAGTGTTTTAGAGTGGTCATGACTAGTACAATTGGAGAGGTTTTTCGATGAGCATTTGTCGGAACTTAGACAACTAATCGTCGAAATTCAGACGTATTCGTGGTGAAAATTCTTGTTGCTATTTTTTTCGTCAGTGATTCCGACGATGGGATTCACATCAAAATTAGAACGACACCACGTCAAAAAATTCTATGCACCCTCAGCATGTTTTTTTGACCAGGAGATGTCGAAATTCCAACCTCGTTGCATCCTTTATCACCGTAACCTTTGCAGTTAACCTTTTATTTATCATCGTAACCTTTGTTGATGCATTTTAGTTTTGCCAGTGTCCACTGGGATAAGTCTTACCAATAGCCTCATCGGTTATTGGCAAGACAAGATTTCTCCATTGTTGCTAGGTGGCCTATTTGTTTGACGAGACGTCAAAATTCTGACCTCGTTGCATCCTTTATTGTCCTAACATTTGCCAATGCATTTTACTATTTCCAATGTCCATCAGGATAATTCTTACTGATAGCCTCATCGGCTATCGGCAAGACATGATTTCTCCATTGTCGCTAGTGTGTGTTATGCCGATGGACCATCTTCAAGGAGATGTCAGAATTTTGATGATTACGATGATGAAGGAGGCTACATCTTGCAATGTTTTTGTCATTGCAAGTATGGCAACATCATCGATTGTACTATTGTGTTTGTTGGAATTCCGACCTTCCCCAACATTTTAAAAAAATTATCTCAACTGCTTTTTGTCTATATTGATGACCCTTTATCCTTGTAACCTTTGCCGATGCATTTTACCTTTTTCCAGTGTCCATCAGATTAAGTCTTACCGATAGCCTCATCGGCTATCGGCAAGACAATATTTCTCCATTGCCGCTAGTGTGTGTTATGTCGATGGACTTAAACAGTGTATGCTATCCCGATCACATGCTTCTACTTGTCAGTGTTACCATCGGGTTTACTTTTGTCGATTACAAAGGATCAATATTAGCAGCATTAATATTAGTGAGCTTACAAAGGATTAAGCGCAATAGGTACTTCATTATCAGGAAGATAAAGATTAAATAGCTACAAGAATGCATGAGAATACTTATCATAAGGAATCATAATAGTGTTTAAAAACCTCATTCTCACTTGTGGAGAGGTTGTTGATGTTGATTTGAAGGTTGATCTATGTGAAAACAAACTGTTGCAATAAAAATTCAGTGTTTTACTTGCATTTCATGAGTGAAATCTAAAGCATATTGTGGTTTTATTTATTCATATTGATCTGCACCCATTGGAAAGTGTTTTGTGGATGTTCTGAGAATAATTTAAATTAATATTGAAGGTTTAATCAATCATTCTATGCACCAAAATGTTGAATGTCCTAAAGGTTGTTATTGTAAGGAAAGCACGGTGCGAAAATACCTTCCTAATATCAATTAGCAGGGGAGATCATACAAGAATGCAGCTTAAATTTTCTACAGAATGTTAAGAATAACATAGACAAAAACAAATAGAATCAACACAGAGATAGAACACCAAGAATTACGTGGGAAAACCCTTTCGGGAAAAAACCCACCACCAACAGTTGAACACTTTATTTTTAGTAAATGAATTTACAACAAAGTTTCAGTCTACAACTATAAGTATTCATTCTCAGATCCTCATTAACTGGACACTCCAATCGGCTCACAGAATTAGTTACAACACAATGGTTATCCAATGGCTTCATATACCAAATTGTCGACAGTTCATCTGAGCAACGGCACCAACGGTTGAAAGTCTAACCATCTGCGTTGGTCTGCATTCATGGGAAACACAATATCCCACATGCACCAAGAAGTCGAGTCGGTTCGTATTCATATATACCGACAAGGCCATCTTCAATGTCCAAGTGTTCACCTTTTGGAATTCGGTTTGAGCACACACCCGTAGTTGGTCTCTACTCCATTGGCCATCAGAAAAACCACAAATGCGTTGCTCTGATCTCCCGATGAACCAGTAGATGACTCCACTAATGCAGCTCCAAACAGGTCGGCTCATTGGGATAGCCTTCAATAGGTCCCTCTAATATCCAATCAATCCCCAATCACCGAAGGCGATCTCATCAGTCATCAGTATAACAAAAATTTGGCTCTCCCGATATCCGTTGTTACCCCAATGACCTAAGGTAGCTTCATCAGCTATTGGAACACGCCCTGAAAAGTTTCCCCAATGAGCAATGCACTCCAAGACAAAAGAGAGTAGACTCATCGGACTTTGGCGTACCTTCCATCTTGTCAACCCGATCGCCAAAGGCAACCTCATCGGGTTTCAGCATAACAACAAAAATGGCATCTCTAATACCCAACAAGGAAGAGGACATCGGCTTGAGTTACATTGACCAGAAAGAGTTCAACAACCAAGTAGGTACTCTGTCGTTCTATCGGGGTAGGTTACACCGACCAACCCGAACACTTGCCAAGTGAATTTGAGGCATTATTCCAACAAACTCCCACTTGACGAGGAATTCATTGAGCTAACATTTCTAGTTTGTCATTGAGATTTATGGGTAAGAAGACCCATAGAATTTGAACACCACTTGAACTTTTGAGTGCTCACAGGCTTTGTCAAGGCATCTACAACGTTTTCCAGAGTGTCTACGTTGTTAAGATAAACTTTTCCATCTTCCACCATGTCACAAACAAAGTGATACTAAACATCAATATGCTTTGTTCTGGCATGGAAAGTAGGATTCTTCGCTAGACATATAGCACTCTGACTGTCACACCAAATATCAACTTGCCCTGCACCAAAACCAACATCTGAACTCAATCGTCTGATCCAAACAGCTTCTTTGCATGCATGTGTAGCTGCCATGTACTCCACCTCTATAGTGGACAATGTGACCACAGGTTGTCGCTTGCTCATCCAACTAGATGATCCACCATTCATGACAAAAACATATCCACTGGTGGATCTTCTGTTGTCTATGTCTCTTGCCCAAACAAAATCCACAAAACCACATACATTGAGAATTTTCTTTGAATCATCAGAATGACCATGCATAGCACAAAGCAAAATCTGATGTTCCCTTCAGATATCTAAACACCCTCTTTACATCATCCCAATGTGGCCTTCTTGGATTCAACATAAACCTGCTAAGTACTCCCACTAGTTGGGCATTGTCTGGTCTTGTACAGACCATAGCATACATCAAACTACCAATAGTACTTGCATAAGGGATGTTCTTCATGTCAGCAATCTCTTCAGGAGATTTCAGACTGTCAAGCATGGACAACTTAGTTCCCTGCAAGATGGGAACAACTTGTGATTTATAGTCAGACATATGAAACCTGTCAAGAACATTGGTTATATAGTTTCTCTGGCTAAGCCAAAGTTTCCTCTTAGATCTATCCCTTTTTATCTCCATTCCCAAAATGTACTTTGCTGCTCCTAATTCCTTCAATTCAAATTTCATAGATAACTGAGATTTTAAATCTGAGATCACACCTTTTGTATTTCTTATAAACAACATGTCGTCTACATACAAAGCTATGGTAAGAATCCTATCACCTTCAGTTTTGTAGAAAACACAATGATCAGCTTTTGATCTCACAAATCCCAAGGATAAAACAAATGTATCATACTTTTGATACCACATTCTGGGAGACTGTTTCAAACCATACAAAGACTTCTTGAGTTTGCATACCAAGTGTTCTTTACCTTTTTCCACAAAGTGCTCAGGCTGAGACATATAAATCTCTTCTTCAAGATCACCATGAAGAAACGATGTCTTCACATCCATCTGCTCAATCTCCCAATCATATGTTGTTGCAAGTGACAAGAGAAGTTTGATAGATGTCAGCTTAGCCACAGGAGAAAAGATCTATCAATAGTCAATACCTTCCTTTTGAGAATACCCCTTTGCAACCAATCTTGCTTTGTACTTGTCAATGCTACCATTTGGACCATACTTCTTTTTGAATACCCACTTTTAGCCTATAGGTTTTCTGCCTTTAGGCAATGGCACCAAATCCCAAGTTTCATTTTTATCCAACGATGACATTTCATCATTCATGGCTTCCAACCAAGAATATGAATCAAGCATCTTAATAGCTTCTTTGATAGTCCTGGGCTCATTAGTATCTACAAGTAAAGCATAAGCACAATTAACATTCAACATAGAGTGATTGTACTTACTAGGTGTATACCTATCACGTTGCCACCTCTCTCAAGTAGATCTTCTCAATCTTGGTGTTGAGGCTTCTTGAGGTTCAATAGGAGGCTCATCATAATGTTCTTCTTCAGAACTACTCGTACTGCTTGAACTCTCCTCATCTTCAGGTATCTCTGGAGATTCTTCCTTAGTTGGAAGAATTTCAACCTCAACTTCTCCTTTCTTTCCTATGTTGTGATCTAGTGACATAGGTTTCAGCTCATGAAAAATCACACTTTTGTTGTACATAACCTTACCAGTCACTGGATTCCAAAGTTTGTGTCCTTTCACACCAACTCCATAGCCAATGAAGACACATTTCATAGCTTTGTTATCCAACTTAGATCTATTAATAGCAAGCACATGAGCATATGCCTCTGCACCAAAAACACGAAGGTGTCTTAAAGAAGGTTTCTTACCAGACCATGCTTCCATAGGTGTTTTGTCAACCAATGCTAAAGTAGGAGAGTGATTCAGTAGGTAACATGATGTAGCAACTGCTTCAGCCCAGAATTTTTGTTCCAGCCCAGCTCTGCTCAACATGCTTCTTACTTTCTCCATTAGAGACCGTTTCAACCTTTCAGCAACTCCATTTTGTTGTAGAGTGTAAGGTATGGTCTTATGTCTCTTAATTCCATGATCAACATAGTACTTGTCAAAATTTGCACTACAGTATTCACCACCATTGTCTATTCTTAAACATTTAATCCTTCTCCCAGTGTGATTTTCAACAAGGTTCTTAAAATCCTTAAACTGACTGAACACTTCTAATTTACTTTTAAGAAAGTACACAAATTCCCTTCTTGAATAATCATCTACAAAAGATACATAATACTTAGACTTAGACAAAGAAGAAACATCCACTAGACCAAACACATCAGAGTGAACATAATGTAGAATGTCAGAAGATTTATGAGAACTGGAATAAAACTGAACATGGTTTTGTTTTCCATATATGCAGTGTTCGCAGAAATCAAACTCAAAACTACAATCATCCAAACCTTCAACCAGATTCTTATTCTTCAAATCTTGTAAACATTTTTCACCTATGTGGCCTAACCTATTATGCCAGAGCATTGTTTCTTAGCAAGAAGTTTAGCTTCCAATGAATTAGCATTATGCATCATTACAGTTGTCTTAACAGACTTTTCAGAGGTTGCATTACAACATAATGGAACCCCTAGTCATCTTGCAACCACCAGATACAAATGTAACTTGTACTCTAGTATCATTAAGTTTACTTACAGAGAGAAGGTTTCTTACTAGACTTGGTATATGAAGAACTCCATTGATCCCCTTCACTCTACCATCTGGGAATTGAATTTTAATTCTGCCTCTCCCTACAATCTCCAACGTAGAATCACTAGCCAAGTATACCTTTCCACCAGCATATGGTTCATACTTCGACAACCACTCCTTGTGGGAGGTCATGTGAAAAGATGCACCAGAGTCTACTAACCAAGTGTCATCTGAGGTAGGCACTGTCAGGGCTGCTACAAATGCATCTACATCACTCTGAGAAGATTCAGTGTCAAAATACTTCTTCTTCTCCTCCTCCTCCTTGCAATCCTTTCGGATATGCCCTTTCTGCCCATAGTTCCAGCACTTCACCTTTGACTTTTTGCCTGGAGATTTTGATCTCTCTTGAGACTTGGACTTGGACTTCTTTCCTTTCTTTTTGTCTTTATCCTTTGGTCTGCCTCGAACAAAGAGTGCATCTTTTGTCACCTCAGAAGACTTCTTTCTCATTTCTTCTAACAAAAGAGTATCAACCACAGTATCCATCTTGAACTGGGTCGTAGTACTACCAATAGCCATCACTAAGTGATCCCAAGAGTCAGGCAATGAACACAACAGCAACATGAAACGTTCTTCTTCCAGAATGGTCACACCATCATAAGTTAATTGTGCAAGAAACATGTTGAATGCATTCAAATGGTCTACCAATGGTGTTCCTACATCCATCTTCAGAGGGTACAGCTTCTTTCTCAAGAAAATTTTATTCACCAAGGACTTGCCTTGATAAATATCTCTCAACTTCTTCCAGAGAAGATGTACAGTTTTCTCCTCATGGACGTTTAATAGAACAGAATCAGCAAGACATAGCCTGATCAGACCCCTTGCCTTCTAATCGGCTAATTCCCATTCCTCTTGCTTCATGCATGTAGGTTTCTGCCCAGACACCGCAATCCAAAGGTCTTGGTCGACCAACAAGTCTTCCATCTTGAGTTTCCATAGTTCAAAACTGGAACCATTAAATTTCTCCATGTCTATGCGCCTTGAGGTGCTCGCCATCTTAACCTGTAAATCAAACAAGTAGATACTCTACAAGACTCCCACTGAAATAGAACTAACAAAAGACCAACCCTACCCAACAAGGATAACAAAATGGGCCAAGCTCTGATACCACTTGTAAGGAAAGCACAGTGCGGAAATGCCTTCCTAATGTCAATTAGCAGGGGAGATCATACAAGAATGCAGTTTAAATTTTCTACAAAACGCTAAGAATAACATAGACAAAAACAAATAGAATCAACACAAAGATAAAACACCAAGAATTACGTGGGAAAACACTTTTGGGAAAAAACCCACCACCAATAGTTGAATACTTTATTTTCAGTAAATGAATTTACAACAAAGTTTCAGTCTGTAACTATAGGTATTTGTTCTCAGATTCTCACGAATTGGACACTCCAATCGGCTCATAGAATCAATTACAATACAATGGTTATCCAATGGCTTCATATACCAAATTGTCGACAGTTCATCTGAGCAACAACACCAACGATTGGAAGTCTAACTATCTACGTTGGTCTGCATTCATGGGAAACACAATATCCCACATGCACTAGGAAGTCAAGTTGTTTCATATTCATATATACTGACAAGACCATCTTCAATGTCCAAGTGTTCACCTTTTGGACTTCGGTTTGAGTGCACACCTGTAGTCGGTCTCTACTCCATCGGCCATTGGAAAGACCACAAATGCATTGCTCTAATCTCCCAATGAACCAATAGATGACTCCACTAATGCAGCTCCAACTAGGTTGGCTCCATCGGCTCATCAGGATAGCCTTCAACAGGTCCCACTCATATCCGATCAATCCCCAATCATCGAAGGCGATCTCATCGGTCACCGGTATAACAATAATTTGGCTCTCCTGATATCCGTTGTTACCCCAATGACCTAAGGTGGCTTCATCGGCTATCAAAACATGCCCTAAAAATTTTCCTCGATGAGCGATGCACTCCAAGACAGAAGAGAGTAGACTCATTGGAGTTCAGCGTAGCTTCCATCTTGTCAAACTGATCGTCGAAGGCAACCTCATCGGGTTTCGGCATAACAACAAAAATGGCATCTTCGATACTCGACAAGGAAGAGGACATCGGCCCAAGTCACATCGACCAGAAAGAGTTAAACAACCAAGTAGGTACTCTACCATTCTATTGGGGTAGGTTACACCGACCAACCCGAACACTTGCCAAGTGAATTCGAGGCATTATTCCAACAGTTATTTGACAGCTTTTATTGGATTTTGGGGTTTATTGTGGATGAATGACCCATTCCACTTTTTGTTTCTATTGTGGCTTGTGGAATGGGTCCAATATGTTGTAAAATAACCGATACTAACCATATGTGTGTAGTAGAAGCATGAATGTTTGAATGGTGATCACCAAATGAGCAAGTTGTGTGTTGTGTGAGTAGGGGGTGCATGGTACCATGTATTTGATCTAAAGATTTTCCTTAATGAGGGTATGTTTTTATGATGGAATGTGTTAAGATATTTTTAATTCAAGGTGATACAACCTTTTTTTTGGTTTGGAAGGGTTTGTGGGGTTCATTTTGAGAAGGCCCTAGTTTTTGTTCCTAGAAAGGAGGGTTTGTTTTTGGGGGTAACAAATGAGCATGTCTCTTTGAATGGGATTGAAAATTCTTTGTTTTGGAAGGTAAATCAAGACTATTTTTGTGTTTGGAGTCTTTTTTGTAAGTTTTGTGGGTACTTGCTTTGTAAAAGTGGCCTATTTAGACCTAGTTTTGGGGTAAAAGTCATCATTTGTATAGTTGGTCCAAAGGAGTAGTGTGATTATTTTTTATATATTGTGTAACTCTAAAAAGGGTATCTGAATATATGATTATTTTTCCAAATGTTTTGGTAATTTTGGAATTTAAGTCCAAAAAAAAGGGTTTGGAGACCTAATTAGGTAAATAAGCCTAGTTGGTACCTAGTGTGAGATTTTGCCAAGATCTAGAGACAATGGAAAGTAAAAATAAGAGAGACAAAATGTATGATAGGAATAAACTATATTCTATCAAGATGCAAAATATGATCAACTGGATCATTACAAGATGTTCAATGATTGTTCGTACAAACAAAGTAAATGAGCCTACTTATATAGGCAAGGCTAGGGATATGTGAGCACACAAACATGACATGTGGCTCAATAAGAAAAAAGGGTAGGTAGGAAATAGGTGTGGGTAGGTAGGAGAAACAATATAATATTCTACATGAGGTGGATCACCCACTAAATGTGGAATGTAACAACAAGATAAGTCCACAAAAGGTGAAAATTCTCCTACACACACTATCCCAATGTGGCACAAACACCCAAGTGTCTCATACCCAAACTACTATGAAATGCATTTCCTAAGTAAACTTAAGTAAGGTGTAATAATATCCAGAATGAATAATTATTTACACCAACACCTAGCTTGGGGTTTGGGTATAAACCAGTCATTTGGGAGTTTTAATTCTGTTGAATAATGTTGTTTTGGGTATGATAAGACCCTAGGAAGTGGCAAACCAAGTTGGGAAGGTTGAAGTCAAGTTTTGGTCCCTTGGTAGGGCTTAGTGTTGAAGGGTAAGTTGGTAATCCTGCAGGTTAAAGTTCAAAATCAGTTGATAATTGTGTGAAGACCTAGCTACCTAAGAAGGACCTTGGAGGAATCCAAGGGAAATCAAGCTCGGACTAGGACCCAAGCAGAATCAGAATCAGGATCCAAGGGTTTTAGTGAAGAATTAGTAGCTTAGTTTAACAGTCAGTTTCCAGGAGTTCCACCTCCTTTTATGCGTGTTCTTTCTTCAAATTCGACCCAAAATAAACTCAAAATGAACAATGAATGAACAAAATGATCCAGTGTGTCTATTCTAAAACAAAATAAATAAATGTTAAAGAATGAACAAATAAAGTGTGTCTATTCTAGAACAAAATAAACTCACAAAACCAATGAGGCATGCATTCACTTGTAATGGGGAACTGTCTCGTAAAAGCATGTTCACAACCTGCAACACTGAATATGTAACCCGCAAACAAGATGCTTAGCATCAATAAGATTAACAGTAGAGCATAATAAAATATTAAAAAGTGTGTTACCTTATTTAGCTTCTCTTTGTTTTAAGAATAGTTTAATATTCTCTACTTAATAGGGCCAACCACGCGAAGGTGGAAGCTCATTTGGCCCCTCCCCCCCACCCCTAATATCGCTCTAAATTCCTCGTTAACATCCAACATTCTTTCATCCATTAATGAAACATAACATTCATTAATTATCACTTAACATTCATTAATACGTAACATTCATCAACATTCATTAACACATATCATTCATTAACATTCATTAACACATAATTAAATTAATTAACACATAAAATCCACTCGTTAACATATAATAAGATTACAATCATTTTTTTTCTTTCTTTTTGAAGCTTGGAGGTAAAGACTAAGTGGATGATCGATGTCTTCATCATTTGTCCCCTCTTCAATTCTTTTGCCCTTTGCTCGTGATCTAGTTAATGTATGCCTAGTCATGTACTCACGATGAGGACGTGCATGCAAAGGGGGGTCTGCTACAATAACAAAGAAATGGGTTAAATTCATGAGTTTTATTATTATTATTACAATTATTTCATTAATTAAAAGAAAATTATAAGGGTGCTCTTTACCTGATGGGGCCACATCATCTTCCTAATCATTTTTTCTAGCCTCATCCTCAACATCCTGAACACCCTCTAAATCCTCTGGAGTTGAAACACAAAAGGTTACATTAATCAATACACCAATTGCAATTAAATTCATTTAAAGGAATAACAGTCGTCCTGTTTACCTAGTGGGGCCCCATAACATTCCTGATGTTGTCTACCTAGATCATGCTCAGCTTACTCACCACAGTCTACATGCTCTAAAATAAAAACGAAAAAGGTTACATTAATTACTACACCAATTTCAATTAAAGATGTTTAATTTAAAACATCATTATATAAAAAAAAAATTGTTTAGCACGTGAATACCTCCAGTACTAGGATGCATACCATGACCTTCATCATGTACGAGTTGTGTTCCACCCTGTGCAAGTTGCATTCCAATGTCATGTGCATTGTTATGATTACTTGATTAATTAAAACAAATATAGTTACATTATGTTGGAAATCAACATTGAATAGATTATTGCTCAAGTATTCAATTTTAAATCATTTTCATTTAGCTTATTTACATGATTGACAAATGCACTGGATTCTTTTGTTTGCCCACTCAATCCTTTTAGACATTCTGCCACGGCTCTATAGCCCTCCCGGAAGGCAATTTTTATGTCATCTTTTGTGGGCACTCTATTGAATTTAGAGCCTGACATTTTTTGCTTAATATTATGAATTTTGCTTGTATTGTTTAATGATTAAAAAAATTGTTTGCAATTTATTATTTCGATGTGATATTTCATTTATTGATACTTACAATTTGTGCGGCAACTTTCATATAACCACCAGAGCCGAGTTTGTGTTGCATGTGCTTTTCTATTCTTGCCTTAGTTGCCTTTGATGTGTCGAGCAGTCTATGAAAAGTTTGAAATATGTTAGATTATATAAATATAAAGAGTAATTAGTACAAATTACATTCTTAATAATCTCACATACCTTCTTCTGCCTGTCATGTATTTCCTATTTTCCTTTCAACTCTCTCCTTTGCATCCAAAATTAGGTCCTTTCACTCTCTTTGGAATCATGGGGGGACGCTCGTACTTTTTGTTCTTCTCTAAATGTGTCCTATACTGGTCCCTCACATACTTTAGATGTTTGCCATCTTGGTCAGGGACCTTGCTTTTCTCAAATGTGTCATTTTTGAACAACCCAACCAAACAGTTTATGAGCTCATCTTTTAACTTTTTTTCTTTCTCTTGCATTAATGAAGTATAATGTTGTCATTGATGTCAATAATAACTGGTAATGGAGTTGTATTACAACCAGTAGTGATGCAATAATGCAATCGGTAGTGAAGCAGTGTTGGAAACCGGTATTGGTATTTGAAGCAAAGAGATCAACCAGTAACCCTAACCTAATGATAAGTCGAACCCTAACAAATGGAGCTTGGAGAATCGATTATGATGATCTATGATCAAATGGTGAACGAAGATGATTATGCCACATATTCATGTTGCATGTGATGAGTTTTAAAGTGATTTTAGCGTGTGAAGATAACTGTTTATCTCGGGAATGAGCAAGTGCATAGCATGAAGTGGAAACCACATGATGAGTTACAAGACTCGATGTATGGTGATCCAAGAGTGGTCGAGGTTGTCTAGAACAATGTTTAGATGATTACTATGTAATCTAATGGTCATGTTTGAACTGATATGTTTGTAATCTCTATGAGATCTTAGGTTTTGTGATGTGTTACCAACCTATTATATTTGTTTATAAGGTCAATGAGTTGATTTGTAATAGTGTTGGCAATTTTGGTTATGTGTGGTAGTTTGATTGTTGCCGAACCGGAAGGAGTATCTGCAGAATGTTTTGAAGGCAAATAGGAGCTTTAAAGGATCTCATCAAGTAGAGCGGTGCTATTACCAGATCAGCAAAACCCTATTGTTCTCTAACAATTACAACAGTTAAATCCCCTAACCAGGTAAGCTTTAACAGGCTTGGTGATATCTAAATCCTCTAACTAGGTGATCCATTAGCTTGGATTTCAAATCCTCTGCCGAGGTTACTGTAATACCCTAAAAATGGTCATCTAAACCATGAGCCCCTAATCTCGACATCACCGAGGTCCTAACCAAAGGCAATTAAATAGATCTTGAGCACACAATTAATTCTTAAATCATCAATGTCACATGGAAAAATCAATTAATCAATATTAATTAAATATTTATTTAATTAATTAAATCATTCCAAGTAAATAATTTTAAACAATTATCTTATTTATTTTAATTAAATATCTTTTGCATATTTAATTAAATAAATCATTTTGCCATTAAATCATCAAAAAGAGGAATTTAATTAAATAAATCAATTGAGCACAAATCTTCAAAAATGGAAATAAATCAAAAAAGGAATGAATTGACCAAGAAAGAATTAAAAATTTGAGAAAAGAAATCAATTGGAAACAATATTGAAAAACAAATTAAAAATTGATAAATAATCTCAAAGAAAGCAATTAAAACAATTAAATATTAAAATTGAATGAAATAGAAAATAAATCCGTTTTTTCTTGATTTAATCTTAATTTTAGTTCAATTTCCTTTAAAACTTAGAAAAGCATCCAATCACATCAATTCACCTGGATTGTGCTTCCTCTTGGAAAATCTTGACTGCTCATCATCATTTGATCTCAGCCTTTGGTTTCTTTCTGAATTTTCTATAAATTCAGGCTCCCATCTCTCATTCAAAAAGATCCTGGAGAATATATTGTTATTATACTGTTTTTGCTCTAGGTTCATTGAGAATATTGCATACATATTTAAATCATTTATCTCATTATTGCTTAAATCTTGTTAGATTAATCTTGCATCCATCTAGCATTAATATCATGCTCATATAGATTAAATCCTTCGTCTTGGTGTAGTCTAGTCACTGGATTGCTTATACAAATCTGAGAGCAATCTTATACTCGCATCTTTTAGAAGGAAATGGGTCAATTTGATATGGTTTTCATATTCATGTTTATATCTGTCTAACCATACATGTAATGACTTAATTGAAGTGTTGTGTATTGCAGATACAGATACAAGTCCACTTTTCACACGCATTTCTAGCACCCACCATGGGGCAGAAAATTACTTTTTTTCGGCCTCAAAATCATTTTTTTTTAACCTGCAGGTTTCATCCATACAGTCTCTGTGAAATATCATACGAGTAGTTTCACTGCATCGTACGACATTATATTGATGCTTGCAGTTTATCGTACGAAACAAGATTATATCATGTAAGTCATCGTACGAATCAGAATATGGACTCATATGACAAACTGATTTTGTTATATTCTATCGTTATGTATTGATTTATGACTCGTACGACATACTGCTTATGCTATCTTCTATCATTATGTATTGATTTCTAACCCGTACGATAAAAGTGTTCTGTCGTTCCATTTTATGAGGATTGTCGTACGATTCTGTTTTTTGATAGATTAAAAAAAAAAATAGATTACTTTTCAGGGTGTTTCTTGAATTAAATTTTGATTATGCTAATGCTGACCCTGAATTATCTTCTATCTCCTGAGATTTTCATAGCCTAACCAGTTTCTTGCAGGACGCTTGTCAAAGAATTTATCAATCGAACATACGCCTGTCAAAGAATAAAAACAACATGACTACTGATACGTTGTTTTTGCAGGTTGCCTAAAGAGAGTCAACCAAACATCATGTATTCTTTAAATTCATTTTTTAAGGCACCTAACTTGCTATCTGGTTAATGAACAAATATGTCTTTCATGTTTTCGGAAAAATCTAAGAGGTAGGAGAGTATGCTCTTGTCTTTTATAGACAATCATAAATCTAGACCCTCGAAGCTTTTTTCTAAGTTTTGAGATTTGTGTACCTTTAGCGGGCCTGTCGCAGTGGGAAAAAGTAATCACCCTGTGAGAACGACCCAAGTGAGTACAGCTGGACCTAAGCATTCCAACTCACTATAATAAATAGGCCTCTAGTGATTAAAGTCTTAGAGGATGGGATTATTTGAGTTTTCTCTTTGAGATCTCTCATATCGGACATTTTGTAGGCCCTCACAGTCTCAATCACATTTACGTGGCTACAGCTTGTTTCGATACCTTGTCGGGCTATAGGCCTCAATCATGCTTGCGTGACTTCAAGGGGTAATTTCAAATGAAATTCCTAACTAAGAACTATAAGATAGAAGCTATTTGATTCACCTCCAAAAGGTTGATAATCTTTGTGCAAGAGAGATAGTAACTCTCCCAAGACACTTGTCATATCGTGCCCCCATTAGCATTTGGAGTTGGCTAATACGGCATTGAGAATCCATTGTGTGAGACTCAGCGGCCATATTCTGATTAGCTATTGGGTGTGTACCTAAGTCAGCAAGCAAGGTTTTCTTCTCTAAGCCAACTTCCATAGGGTTAGCGTGTTGTGATTGAATTATTATATATCTTGCATGTTTTCTATGTTTTCATCCCTCAAATTAAAACTAGAATACTGAAACTGAAGAAAACAAGATCAAACAACTCAGTGATAAACTCTGCCCATGTCAAAACTAGTCTATCATGGTCAAGAAGCAGTCCATCTTAGAATTGGTTATACTCAATCATCATGCCTGGTCATTGAAAAACTCAAAATTTTTAGTCTCTACTCTATGAACATTCATACGAGTCTGGTAAATTGTCATACTGCATCATATCCTGTGTCGTACGAGTCTACTAAAGTGTCGTCCTAAGGTCAATCCTATGTCATACGAAATCCAACAGTCTGTCGTTTAAAGCTAAATCTTGTGTCATATGAAATAGAACTGAACAAAATCATTTGTCATCTGAGACTTACCCATTTGTCGTACGATACTAGGCAGCAACTTGTATGAAATAGAATTGTCATTGTCCTAAAATTGTTATACTGTTGTACGGTTTCAGAAATTATGTCGTACGGGTCTCTGATTTTGCCAGGCCAGAATAGTCAAACCTGTCCAAAACAGTCTACAATGAGCCTAAAACTAGTTATCATCCTCCTAAGCATAAACAACCTTGATAGTGTACCTTTGTCATTGCATTGAACGATTTTGTTGATCATCTTTAAGCTAGTTCAAATAACATCTTATCAAACCTAAGTTAACTTGGATAACATCTTACACAGGATAGATCATTCCTAAAACCAGACCAGATCTTAAGTTACTTCTCTCAATCACTATGTTAAACGAGCTACTAACTACAATTTGATCTTGACTTCTGCAACACATCTTGCTCTCAGTCCTATCGGTTAAAAATGCCTATTCAAACCAAAAGCTCTTCTAATTTTTTTGACAAAAGTAAGAATCTCATGGATACCTTAGCTCCAATTCCCATGGCTACCTATGCTCAAATGCTTCAAGATATAAAGGAAGAAATATATGAAATGGAAATCCAACAAAATAAATCAATGACTCCATTTGAAAAACAAATGTATGATATCAAGTGTGAGAAACTTCAAGAAGTGCTAAAACGATTATGTAATTTGACAAGCAAATACCAACAAATAATTGACAATCAAAAGCCAAATCTCAAACAAGCTCACAAGACACCTTCACCAAAACATAAAGACATTTCCTCCAAATATTCCCTAGATAGACAGTTTACGCCTTTGGGGCAATCTATTGAATTAGCTTTGGAAGAACTTCTTAAGAACAATCTTATCATATTACCTAAAAAGACCACTTGGGATGGGAATTTATGAGTAAGTATTGTGCATATCATAGATAAATTGAACATAAGACTTCACATTGCATAAAATTGAAACATAAGATTCAAGATCTCATTGATAATGGTGTCATTGAAATTGAAGATCCTAATGACTCACCTAAAGAGAAAGAAGGAACTATTTCTAAGAATGATCAAAATCATGAACCTATGTCTAGCAAGGCTCCAAAAGCTAATGTACTGAGAGGGGAGGGGTGAATCAGTACTTCAAATCTTTTCTTCAACAATAACTTTACTGTTAAGCATAAACCGAAAACTATTGTAACATAATATAATGCTAAAACAAATAAATAACAATCATACATGATTCACTCCATAACACATATATTTTGATTACACAGAAACTCTTGGTTAGAGAGAAAAATTGCAGTGGGGATAGCACCCACAACTTCACTACTGCAATAATAAAGGTTGCTCAGTTAGAGCTACATGTTTAGCTATTTCTGATAGCTTACCTTGTTAGGAGTATCAAGATCTTTAGATCTACCTTGCTAAAGGATTTTACAACACTTATTCTAAATGTTGCACCTGGTTAAAGGCTTTACAATTTATAGACTTTGTTAGAGTCTTTTACCCTATTAAAGGTTTCTCTTGCAACTCAAAATATTACCATCAAAATCTTACAAAATATCTACAACTTCACATCTGAAATGTTATAGCAGATTCTATGTGCTCAAAATGAAATTACCTTACTTATAGCATACCTCGGTAAATCATAAATTAACTCGGTAAACCTTTCTATTTACTCTGTTCCTTGACTGTTCTCTGAAATCCTTCTCGGTGACCTCTGTGTATCTTTGTCAATCATAACAGTCATAACACTCAGTGCTTTCCCATGATTTTTGCTTTTCACATATGTCTTGCTTCACACACATGTTTGATCCTCAATTCATGTTGTATAAATAGATCTCTTATGATGGTGATTTGTTCATGCTTCGATCTTACAAACATGAATCATCGAATGAATAACCATACAAAATTATTTCATTGGATAGATGTCCTCAAAATCATACAAAATATTAAGGTGCAATTTCCAATGTGATAACAGTTTCTTGTTCCTCGATCTTTGTAACATGTTTCCCATATGTGTCTAGGTTCAATGAATCTGGTAACACATTCACTCAGTGTGTATTAACTCGGTATACCATCTTTGCAGCTCGGTAGTCATAGAATGTTACTCGGTAGACAGCTCGGTGTATACTAAGCTTCGTGACTTGTAACTTCTGTAACCAACTGCTCTGTGCTTACCGACTGAATATTTCGGTAGTAATAACTGACTAGAGTATATAGAATGACTTTGGACATAAAACTAATGACAACTTAGTAAATAGTAACAGTCATTGAAATTGAAGATCCTAATGACTCACCTAAAGAAAAAGAAGGAACTATTTCTAAGAATGATCAAAATCATGAACCTATGTCTAGCAAGGCTCCATATGTAGCCTTCATCCCTTCCATGATGCCTTCATCTCCTAAAACTTCTCAGCAACAATCCATACCATCTCCTTCAAACAATGAAACTTCTCAAGTTGACCCTCAAGGGCTATCTCTTATGGAAATCCAAGTTAATGCCAATATTGATACAAGTTCCTCTAAAGATTTAAAAATCCCAGATCCTATGCCATCATACACTCCAATTCCAAATGTACCCACTCCAGAAGGCCCTTTCCAAAATGCTTCCCCATCATGTCAAAATATGGATACCTTCCAAGAATCCCCTACGCCTATGAAAAATCCTATCCCTTCCTTAGAAGTGGTTCCATGCCAGGAGTATAATTTGAAGAATGAAGAAACAAGTCCTATCACAAATCAAGATCAAGACACCAAAACTCCTCAATCCCATCTAATGATTGAAAAAGATCCTATTTCACTAGAATCCCATTATGATCCCATTATACCTTTCCATTTCTTCCAAGATGACTCACTTCCATCTCAAGAGCAAAGCATCCTTCCAAATCCCATTCCTAATCCACTTCCTAAGCAAGATCATAATGCCTCTTCCACCTTTTCAAATGATTCTATTCAAAATGAAGAGTCAAAGACCCTTCCTAATCTATCCAATGGTCCTCTTCCATGTCAAGATCAAAGTATCCCTTCATCTCCTTTTCATAATCCTCCATATTCACCTCAAGGATCCATCATGCCTACAAATCCCTCTCATGATCCTATCATTCCTTGCATTCCACCTCCATCTCATAATGGGCTCATGCCTTCTTTCCAAAGCAAAGTGTATCCTACATGTCAAAATATTTATAAAGGCAAAGGGGTAGATCTCCTCAAGCAAGAACCCCTCCATATTAAAGAAAATGTTAAAGGTAATGGCCTCAAAGAAATTTCTCAAGATGTTGGTATTTCTCGTAAATCCTACATTTCTCTAGTTAAATCCAAATACATGCCCTCTCCTTTGCACCTTCCATCCATTCTAGGTCACTATATCCCTCCATCCCTTATGCGGGATCAACAAAGGCACACGTCTTCGAGTACCTTCCATCCATCTAAAAGACCTCCATATCATTCCTATCTATCCACGCATCTCCCTCCAAGCAATTTGGATACCAAGCATAAAAGTTATAAATCAAGCAATCCACATGTATTCAAGGATCAACATGTCCCATCTAATCGACATGTCAAAACAAATAAAAATATGATCCAAAAAGACAAAGAAAAATACAAAATGCCAGAAAGGCCCACAAAGAAAGAAGAAAAATCAAAATTTATATGGGTTCCTAAGGCACTTTTACAAGCAATGTGCTCTAAGGAACTACAAAAGCATGAAAAATCAAAAACCATGTGGATCCCTAAGTGGTTGCTTGAAGCACAACAGTCTAAAGAAAAATCAAAATTGGCATCCAAAATTGTTGTTCCTCCATCCAAACCTTCCAAGTCTATTCCTCAATCACCTCCTTCAACCATTTTGGGTTCTTATGCCCCAAAATTTGTAACCATTCTTTCATCCAAATCTCAAAATCTGAGATTCACTTCTCCTCCATATGTCCACCATCCCTCAAGGCGTGTGCCAATGTTGATCTTTTCATCATTTCCATCTATCCATACACAATTCTTCCAACATCCCATCCATTATCCAACACCTCTTTTTCACCCTTCCATCCCTCTTATCCAATCCTTTGCATAAATCCTTGCCCTAGTTTCATTTCATTATTCTACCAACATCGTTGAGCATACCTTCATAGCCATGGTCTATTACAACTCATATTCTAAGGGTACCATCCAAAGCAGTGAGACGTTGGGGTCCTTCTTCCATCTCCTGTCATGCCTCTATTATCTTCCAAAAAAGAAAAAAAAAATTGATGAAAAGTGAAAGAAGAAAAAAAAATAAAAATAAAAAGTAAAGAGAAATAAATTTGTCCTTGTGTGAAAACCACTTCTTGTGGCGCCTTGGGCAAGTACCATGATAAAAACCTGGCAAACAGGTGTCATGTGTAATCCATTATCCTTTTGCACTTTACACTGGGGGTAAGTTCCATCCATGTACATCCATCTATTATCCTTCTTCCTCCATTATCCTTCATCCTCCATTATCCCTCATCTGCTCTGTCTACGTTCATATCCCTTTTCCACCTTTGATCTTGACAAGGTTAAGGATCTTTATAGGTTTTGTGTGTCCTATCTATTGCACTTGATCCAGACTCTTTAACTCCTATACATTGCTTGCTTACATCCTTCATTACTCCCTTTTGATCTTTCTTATCATATCTACCTCCTATCCAAATCTATCCCTCGATCTTGATCAACACTATGGACAAAATGCAAAAAACATGCTTTCCACAAACCTCTTGACATGGCCACTTCTTTGGACCATATGGCTTTGTTACACTATATCCTTTCTTTACATTGCTAAAATCCTTTCTTTACATCGCTAAAATCCTTGTTGTACATTGTTATATCTCGTCCCTGTGTTGGATTAACATTGTGAGATAGTCCTTGAAATCATCCACCATCATTCGCTTATCCATTAATGTACTCAAAATCTCTTTTGCCTTGCTAGACACTAGGGGCAAACATTAAAAAATCCTAAAAATCAGAAAAATGTCCTGAAGAAATCCTAAAAATCGGAAAAAGTCCTGAAGAAATCCTAAAAATCAGAAAAAGTCCTGAAAAAATCCTAAAAATCAGAAAATGTCCTGAAGAAATTCAAAAAAAAAAGAGAAAAAAAAAACAAAAAAAACAAAAAGAAAAAAGAAAAAAGAAAAAAAAGGGAAAAAGAGAGAAAATGCCTTGGTGAAAACCTGGTAAACAGGCACCTCAGTAAAATAAAATAAAATGAATCTCTGCCAAGCAGGTGAAAACCTGGTAAACAAGCGCCTCTTGTACTCAAGTGCTCCATCTATCAACGCAACGTTGGCATTCTCGCTTTCCTGCATATTTGCTTTCGCTTGTACATATTTCAGTCACCTTTGTGACATCCTGGTTTGTTAGAACCCTCATGGCTTGAAACCGATAAACATCTCAGTCTTAGGTAATCAACCAAGCACCTTACATGTCCTAAGTAGTATCAACCAAGTCAACCTTACGTCAGTGAAACCTGGTCGTCCACTCCGAGTCAGTTACCTATCTCCTGACTACTAAAGAGTTTTATCATTGAATAAACAAGCAAAACAACATAACGGAAAACAATCACTAAACAGTTTGAGCTATGAATGAAAAATTTCTTTGTGTGTTGTCTTTTAATTGGTTTTCGATTATTATCCCTCTAAGTAACTCGAGGAAGTCTATCTTGACTAAGAGGAGCAAGGATTGGGGGCATAATATCTTCTTTGTTTTCTTCTTGAAGGAATGATCCCAATGATCTGGAAACATCTAAATTAGCTAGGTGTCTGTGATAAGAGCCTTCACATCAAGGTGAAATCACCTCACATACCTCAACTCCGCTTATTTGAATGCTACAGGGAGGTTCCCATCATTTCTTTGTTTGTTTTGAGGGAATTTTTTTATTGTGCAATCCGGGTCCATGCGTAATTTGTCCAAGGATATGAATGGAAAAAGGGTCATTGTGGACAAGATCATTAAATATTGCACGTGAAAAGCAAGGAACTCTACTCTGCCTGCTATAAATTATAAAACGCTCAATAATAAAAATTAAGCCATTCAAATCTAGTGACTAGGTTTAGGTTGCATTTTGCATCTCATTTTGCATTTCATTCTGCATCTTGTGAATTTAGAGTGATTTTGGTATGGTAACACTAATCTCTGTATCATTTGAATGAGAGTTGGAAGCTTCATCATTTCTAAGCTAAGTGGTCTCTTTTCATCATTTCTCCAATCGAGTACTTGTGTTTTGAGGTGTTAGCTGCATACATGAGCATTTTATATAGAATCATACATTCACTATCATTCATTTGCATTCATCTTATTGCATAGAAAAATAAACATTTGCATTACTCATTACTCATTCACATTCATTTATTTGCATATAAAAAGAAAGAAAAATAAGACATCCATATTCATTTGCATTCATACATTCCTACATTCATGCTGAAAAGAAATGCATACATATAGAATAAAACATATAAAAGACATCTCATAAGCGAATCAACACAAGTACGATGAAGTCAAATCGGATCTTGTATATATATCTCATGTCAAGTCTAAGGTACAAAATGATGTCAAATGACATACAAACTCCCATCGGAGCAAGAATCATATAGGCTACAAAAAATGGGTGTGTCTACAAAAAATATTCAAGCTACAAATAAACTAACTAGCACCCTCTCCCTCATCGCCTGGTGGAGGAGGAGGAGCCTGATGACCGGGATCCTAATGAGGTGCCCGCGCTCCCTCTGATCGTGCCATATACTGTGAGTAGGGTATCACCTGCTGAGCAACAGGAACTGCAACACTATATGTTGCAACATAGTAGGCTGCCCTACTAGTCTGGTGAAGGACCTCCTATCGCAAGGGATCTATCTCTTCTCTCAGTGCTACAATCTGGCAATCACGCTCGACCCTCACCTCAGCAAGCTGTCGGTCCCGCTCCACCAGCTAAGTCTGAGCCACTAACTATAGCTCTGCAAGACGTGCCCTCATCGACCATCTAGAGTCTGTCCCCTGCTCCCTCGTAGGCTCCTCTCCTCCACCTCCACCTCTAGCTCCACCCTGCTCTTCCCTCTTATGTCGGACCTATCTTGGAGCTGCTTGCTCCTCCTCAGTCCCACCCAATCTCACATTCACTCCTCCCAGGGATCCGCCCTCACCCTACTGTTGTCCACCCTCAGCTCGCACCCTACTACTGCTAGCACCAGGATCACCACATGTCTGCCTTGGAGCCTCGGCTCTCTATCCCTACCTCTAGCCCTGTCCCTATCCCTATGCTGGTGCGGGGGCATCATCCTCAACATCCTCAATATGAGGAGCCTGCTCACCCAGATCTGTGAATTAAGGGAACGAATGCTGCTGAAAATAATCTCTATAGTGGGGCAATGCCCCTGCATCCGCTATGTTATCCATGTAATCCCACCTCAAGCGGTGTAAACCAGTCAGCTCTTGCATCGCCAACGCATATAGCAATCGTGGGGACCATCCATGTCTCTCCTCATCGGCATACCGAGCATAAGTTGTGTACTCCTGCGAGATCCCCTGAGGCCGACCATACTGCCTCATCACTCGAGAAATGACAAATCACTCCACAATGGTCTGTGACCTCCCGATCAGTGGGCGTGTAACAAAAAGGTCCCTGCAAACTAGCTGCTAGTCATCCCATGGCTCCAAACCTCTGTATGGTCTCCATATGACAATTATCAAGTCATCGAGCTGTCATCTCCAAAAGTTTGTCTTGCCCAGATGGGGCTGTGTAATATATCCAGCATACCTATAAATGATCAGCTGCCCAAGCTCTCTTCTCTCAGCTACTATCAGCTGACAAAATAGGAAGGTGCTCCCAAGCCCACACCTGCAAAATATATACCCCGACAGCCATGCTCCACCCATCTCTCTACACGATCTCATGTATCTCTCGATACATGTGGGCCAATAAACAAGAGCCCCAGCCAAGTCTCTAAGGGGTCTCTATCAACCTCTCTAGCATCCGACCCCATCCGCACTGGAAGCCCTGCTGCCCTCCGTCTAGCATAAGAAAACAGCCTATGAATCTTGCTAGGACGCATGCCAAAGGATACTCCTCACTATACCTTCTCATAAGAATATCCCAACTCATGGACCACATCAAAATGTCAGGATCACCAAAGACATGCCTGACTGCCTGCAATCTTGGAAGGTGCCCTGAATCATAATCCACCTTATCCCCAGCAAAAGGGATATGGAGGATCCTGTATACACCCTCAGGAGTGATCGTCGACTCTCCCACCAGCAGATGAAATGTGTTATGCTCTGAATGAAACCGCTCTACCAATGCCGTGAGCATCACGTGGTTCACACGAATATCGGGTAATCTCAACAAATGAGTCAAGTCGCACAAATCAATATGAGCCTGCTCAACCTTAGATAAACCTCGCACTAATGCCATGGTAGGAGGATAAACACATCTGAACAGCATAGGAGGTAATCAAACTTGCAAAAAAAACCCAACAACGAAGCATCAGAAAACATTCCAAATGAACCTACAAGAGAAGCAAAACATCACGCAAATCCAACTAAGTCAAATGCAAAATCAAAATTTCACATTTACACCTTCAAAAATGCTCACTGTCTCTCAAACAACAAAACACAGATAAGCAGAATCTCGTACAAGCCAGGATTAGCTCTTGCATGACAAAACAACCTCAAACGACAAACTTTTAGACTGCGCATGACAAAATGGTCTTTTTACAGACATGTCGTACGACATGAGGGTGTATGCCGAACGACAAAAGAAATTATGTCAGATACTCGTACGAGACAGGATCCTGTCTTGCACGATAAACCGTGATGCCCGACCCCAAACATGCGAAAAACTTGCAAAATGAACAAAACAAATTCAAAATTGAAAACATAAACAGGCTTAGGATTGATCACTTACCGCTGGCTCATAGTTTCGGGGTCTATTATATCTCCTCTGGTGCTCGAATCGATGCTGACGAGTAGGGACCACCATTTTTTTCGCATAAGGCTTTTTGAATTTTCAAACTTGGAGGATTAAAATGAATTGAAAATGACACTTTTGTCTCATATATATCCAAAAACCTAATTTTGCAACTTGCTTTGATGGACACGAAAATTGTACCCTTAGCTAATTTGACCGTTCTAATTCTATTTTCGGGATCGAAATTGAAATTCGAGATCATTTTACTAGTCAATTTCAGAATTTTGACCACTTAGTGCTCTTTTCATCAAAAGCTCATTCTCTCTTCTAATTGCGCTCAATTTCTCATGAATCCACGCTGAATCTCAATTTAATTTCTACAAATCAACTTTGCGCTCAATTTCTTGCTAAAATTTCAAAAATCCTCTGAATCAATTTGTGCTCAAACAACTTATCATCGCTAAAGAAATTGTCTATCATCATGTACCCTCGCTATCTTTCGATTTCGCTCCCGAGGGGGCATACTCGTGACCTTATGACCTCACATTCTTCAATGTCGAGAAAATTTTCAAATCTTCATCAAAAGTCGAGCAAAAATCTTTTTCAACTAAAGAAAATCAATCAAATAAGACCTCATCGCTAGGGGCATATCAGTTTCATCGCTTCAAATCAAGTTGATATTTTTCTTCATCTGAATCAATCTCTTAACGTTAATCAGTTTCATCGCTTTTCATCAAGCTGATTATTCATTTAAACTCAATCAAGGGTTTAAAGAGTTTCTTTGATCACACTCAATCTAAGTAGGTGTTCATTATTCTTTGCTTTGGATCAAGCTGGACAGTTTATCCTCATCGTGTCTTGATCAATCAAGTTCAAGATCGATTTTTTTATCATCACTCACTATGTCTAGATCAATCGAGTTCTAGATCAGTAAGATCCACTTCTTGATCAATCAATTTCAAGTTTGGTATCTTTTGTTTTCTATCGTTCCTAGTTCAATCGAGTTTGGGAACGGTATCACTTTAATTAGACTTCATTCAGCTTTGTCGCTTCGAATCAAGATAAACACCTCGCTTTCATCTAGTTTGTGATCAATCAAGTTCAGAACTGGTATCTCCTAGACATCAAATTTTCTTTGAACCAACGCGTTGCTCACACATTAACTCAAAGAGGGGCAAATGTAATACCCTAAAAATGGTCATCTAAACCATGAGCCCCTAATCTCGACAACATCACCAAGGTCCTAACCAAAGGCAATTAAATAGATCTTGAGCACACAATTAATTCTTAAATCATCAATGTCACATGGAAAAATTAATTAATCAATATTAATTAAATATTTATTTAATTAATTAAATCATTCCAAGTAAATAATTTTAAACAATTATCTTATTTATTTTAATTAAATATCTTTTACATATTTAATTAAATAAATCGATTTGCCATTAAATCATCAAAAAGAGGAATTTAATTAAATAAATCAATTGAGCACAAATCTTCAAAAATGGAAATAAATCAAAAAAAGGAATGAATTGACCAAGAAAGAATTAAAATTTTGAGAAAAGAAATCAATTGGAAACAATCTTGAAAAACAAATTAAAAATTGATAAATAATCTCAAAGAAATCAATTAAAACAATTAAATATTAAAATTGAATGAAATAGAGAATAAATCAGTTTTTTCTTGATTTAATCTTAATTTTAGTTCAATTTCCTTTAAAACTGAGAAAAGAATCCAATCACATCAATTCACCTGGATTGTGCTTCCTCTTGGAAAATCTTGACCGCTCATCATCATTTGATCTCAGCCTTTGGTTTCTTTCTGAATTTTCTATAAATTCAAGCTCTCATCTCTCATTCAAAAAGATCCTGGAGAATATATTCTTATTATACTATTTTTGCTCTAGGTTCATTGAGAATATTGCATACATATTTAGATCATTTATCTCATTTATTGCTTAAATCTTGTTAGATTAATCTTGCATCCATCTAGCATTAATATCATGTTCATATAGATTAAATCATTCATCTTGGTGTAGTCTAGTCACTGGATTGCTTATACAAATCTGAGAGAAATCTTATACTCGCATCTTTTAGAAGGCAATGGATCGATTTGTTATGGTTTTCATATTCATGTTTATATCTGTCTAACCATACATGTAATGACATAATTGAAGTGTTGTGTATTGCAGATACAGATACAGGTCCACTTTTCACACACATGGTTACTCTTAACAGGGTATTGCTCTTAAAAGGGTATTGTAGTCAATCCCTTAACCGGGTGGTCCTTAATCGGATCTATTCTTAACAAAACATTTTTGTAAATCTTCTAACAAGGCTTGGCTCCTAACAGGGCAAACTTCAAAAGAGTTCAAAATACTTGTGGGTATTCATCCCCACCGTGGTTTTTCCCATTTGGGTTTCCACGTCAAAAATCATTGTGTCAAGTGGTGAATAATTTTGTGTATGTTTCGATATGGTTAATATGTTTAACTGGTAAAACCACTAAGACATGTTTAGATGACTGGAAGTGATCTGATATGAGCTATTACTAATGTTAGTAAAGTTTTTTTATGTTTTGGATAGAAGGTATCTAAGTTAAAGATTTGATTACACTATTATATTGATATTTCAGTCAACCGAAAAACTTATCAGTGCAGTTGCAGTTTATTGATCTATCTAAATTGGTTAGTTTAAGAAGTTGTTTATGTGTTGGGATTAATTTTGGTGAAATTTATCTTGTTTTCTATCTACTGATTCACTCCCCCCCTCTCTTAGTAGTTGACCGGATCATTATTGATTCATCATATCATCAATTGGTATCAGAACGTTTCAGGTCCTCTTGTGTTTAAGCCTAACAGCTTGAAGTAAAGATCTAGAGGAACATGATGAAGAAAGAAGGTCTGAAATTCAAAAGGGAAAACGATAGAATCTAGAGTGATAGGATGAAGATCTATATCAAAATTCTAGGAAGCCAATATTGGGAACATGTTGTTACTAAATATAAATTGCCTAGTGGGGTTTTGTTAGTTGATCAAAAGAAGCAGAAATAGGAGAATAATCAAGAATTGGAGGCCATTATCAGTTCCGTGTCTGATTCAGAGTATGTTGATGTCCATGGTTTGGAGACTGCTTTTGAAGTGTGGAAGAAACTTGAGGATATCTATAGTGGTGTTGAGCATGTGAAGATTGCCAAAGAAGAAAGTCTGAGAGGTAAATTTGATGACATGTGGATGGTTGAAGGTGACAACATTCAACAGTATGGTCAGAGGATCAAGGAGATAGTCAGTGAGATCAAAAGTGTTGGTGGTATAGTGGAAGATACCATAGTGGTTAGCAAGGTGTTGAGAACCCTTATATCGGTTTACGCTATCTGAGTTGCAGCCATTTAGGAACTCAAGTCTATTGATAAATCAAAGGTAACTCTTGACTCCATCATTGATAAATTAACTACATTTGAATTAAATGGTTATGATGGAAGTGTTCAGAAATCTGAATTTGCATTTAGAGCTTCAGTTTCTAACCCACCAATAAGGAAAAGCACAGAAGCTAGTTACAGTCATGAGTCCAGATCTAGTACAGAGGTCGATGATGAAGACAGCCTGATTGAGCATGAAGCATTGTTGGCCAAGCAGTTACCTAGAGGTACCGATAAGTAGAGAGGTAAATTATCATTGAAGTGTTTTGTATGTAACTGAATTGGGCATATTGCAGTTAACTATCCTAATGGGGATAATAAGCAAAAGTGTGAGAAGTATAAGAAGTACAAAGGCAAAGGTAAAACAGATTGCCTCATTGCAGTAGATGGAAGAATTACAGATGATGAGTCTGAAGAACATGCAAATGAGGACATTGTATTTGTTGCTATTAAAGAAGAGACATCATATTAGAAGGCATTAATCTCTCACATGGATAGTTCTGATGATTGGATTATAGACAATGGTTGTTCACACCAACATGACTGGTGACCGGAGTAAGTTTCTTACTTTGAAGGAATTTGATGGAGGTGTTGTGATATTTGGAAATGATTCACCATGTATGGTAAAAGGAAAGGAACCATCTCTTTGAATGGAAAGAGTAATGCAAATGATGTCTACTAGGTTGAAGGATTGAAACATAATCTTTTGAGTGTCGCTCAACTCAATGACAGAGGTTATCCACTGGAATTCAAGAATGGGATGTGCAAAATCTATGAAAGCAAAGGTGAACTAATTGCAACCGGAAAGCAAACAAAAGGTAACTTGTTTCACCTAAATTATAAAGTCAATAGCTCCTTAATTGCTAAAGTAGATGATAATTGTCTTTGACATCGGATATTTTGTCATGTAAATTTTGATAACATTGTAAAAGTCAATAAGACCAAATCGGTAAGAGGTTTGCCACAGTTTGACAAACCGGTTAATGCTTTGTGTAAGGAATGTCAATTAGGAAAGATGACATCCTCAACTTTCAAAGGCAAATCTTTCTCAATGGGGCATTTGTTAGTTTTGGTTCATACAAACCTCTGTGGACCAATAAGGACTAGGAGTATTCAAGGTGATCAGTATTTTATGATCTTCACTGATGATTGCTCAAGAATGATGTGGGTCACATTATTAAAGGACAAAACAAAAGCCTTTAATAAGTTTAAGGCATTCATAGTCTCAGATGAAAAAGAAAGTGGAAGAAAGCTTAAGTGCTTAAGAACTGATCAAGGTGGTGAGTTTACTTTAGAGGAATTCACTAGATGTTGTGAAGATAATGGAATTAAGAGGCAGCTTTCTGCACCGAGGACACCACAACAAAATGGTATTGCAGAGAGGAACAACCGGTCAGTTGTTGAAGTTGCTAGGACTGTGCTAATACAAGGAGGTGTAGCTAAGACATTCTGGAGAGAAGCTATCAGCACAGTTGTCTACACTATGAACTAGATACTGGTTGAAAGAGGTAAGGATAAAACTCCTTATGAATACTGGTATGGTAGATCGCCTAATGTTAGTTACTTTAAGATTTTTGGCAATAAATGTTTTATCAAGAGAGGTGACTATGTTGGTAAGTTTGATGCTAAGAGTGATGAAGGCATATTTCTTGGTTACTCCACCAAGAGCAAAGCCTACAAATGTTATAACAACCAGACAAACAAGATCATTGAAAGTGCTAATGTTCGAGTGGATGAGTTTCCTGAAGACTCGAGAGAAATCAATAAGGAGAAGGAGGAAGATGAACCTTACATTCTAATTTTGGAATAGGAATCATTGAAACCAGAAGTTGATGAAATGAATACTGCAGCACCAGTTCAACAAGAACAGGTAGATTCTATAGAGGATGAAGAAAATGAAAAGGAAGAAGAGCCTGAAGACCATGATTATGCTATTCCAAGGTATGTTAGACTTAATCATAATCCTGATCAAATTATTGGAGATAAATATGTTGGTATGTTAAATAGAAGAAGAATAAGAGAGAATTCTTGTATGATCTCCACTATTGAGCCTAGAACAGCAAAGGAAGCTTTTGGAGATGATCACCGGATCAAGGCTATGAAAGAAGAACTTGACCAGATTAAGAAGAACAATACTTGGTCATTGGTACCCAGACCAATGAAAAAAATTGTAATAGGTACAAAATGGGTGTTCGAAAATAAACTGAATGAAGATGGAGTAGTAGTCATAAATAAAGCCAGGCTGGTATGCAAAGGTTATGCACAAGAAGAAGGTGAAGACTATGGTATATAGAGGATTCAAAGTATATCAGATGGATGTGAAGTTAGCATTTTTAAATGGAATATTGGAAGGTGAAGTATACATTGAACAGCCAGATGGTTATGCTTTGACTGAAGCAAAGGATATGGTGTGCAAACTACACAAGGCATTGTATGGTTTGAAGCAAGACCAAGGGCATGGTATGAATGACTACATTCTCACTTGATGAGGATAGGTTTTCAGAGAACCAGTGAAGGCAACAATATATATCTCAAGACTAAAGGAGATAAGATATTGGTTAGTGAGGTATATGTGGATGTCGTGCTCTGTGAAGTGTACCTATATCTGCAAACACAATGCACTCAATAAATCATTACAAGCAATGGTTAGTAAATTGAAACAATGAAAGACAAAACCACAGCTAATCGACTTATTGCCTCCTAGTAAATGCGAGTATAAAAAATCATCTCAGATCTGATTATGCATATTCCAATGACTTGACTACACTTAGATGGAGGATTTAAATGATGAAGCTACATGATCTAGCAAGAATAGCATGATTAAGCTATATGAGTTCATGATTGTGATAAGAAATAAGCTAAGATTTAAGCTAAAATGAGCATGATAACATTGCTAAGAATGATAAGTTATAAACTAGATGCCTATAGTAACAATGCATAAGATGAGAATGATATGAATCATATGATATGCAAGAATGATATGAAATTGAGACCATTATTACTCCAAAACGAGGTCTATTTATAGGATTTTCCAAGGCTAGGGGTAAGGTGGCAGGAATCAACAGTCAAGATTGATCTGAAGATATCAATGGTTAAATTGGAGGAAGATGGCAAAGGGGGTTGGTTTAAAGGGAACATCTATCATCTCTATGGTGACAAGTGTCAAGAGGCTTCTAGAAGAGGTTAGATGAAAGGGAACACTTAGTGACAAGTGTCACAAGGTTCTAGAAGATGTTGGATGAAAGGGTACATGTGGGTAAGTAGAATGGATTAGGTTTAGGAATGATTAGGTTTAGGAGTGGTAGGAGTTAGGAGAATTTGAATTTAAAAATTCAAATTATATGGAAAAGGCTAATTAATTTCAACAACTCATAATTGATTCATTTTAATTAATTAAAGGATTTTAGAAGAAATGATTTTGATGGAGGGAATTAATTAATTAAGGAGGATGAAATGAACCTTATTAAAATAAATCCTTAGATTTATTAATAAGTAGATGAAAGGGGAAATTTAATCAAATTGCTTAGTGAATTCGATTAAATTGGGGAGGGAGATTAATTAAATAATTGCTTATTTAATTAATTATCTTCAGACCATTTTTAGGTGTATAAATTTTGCCCCTCTTTGAAGCAAAATGTGATGACGCATTGATTCAAAGAATAATCTCATTTTGATGATAATATTGATTTGATAGGATGCCCCAACTCTTGATTGCTAAATTCTTGTATGATGATGCCCCCTCGGGAGATCAATTGAGATAATTGATCTTTGGAGTTTTTGCGAGATTGATATCCCGATAGATTTGATTTGATTTTTGCAACTGTGGTTTGATGAAAGTGTGAGTTCTTCAATTAGCTTGATTTCTTAGATTGGTAAGATTGAAAAATCTTGATTGATTAGATTGAGATTCAGTCTGGTTTCAGGAAGGATTCATCCTATATAAGACAATGATGATCAAAGCGTCTGGTTTCAGGAAGGATTCATCCTGTATAAGACATGATCAGAATGTCTAGTTTCAGGAAGGATTCATCCTATATAAGACATGATAGAAAATAGATTCAGTTTGATTGATTGATTTGATTAGATAAAGAATTGACAGTTTGTTGATTTCAAGTTGCTGAAATATTTGGATATGTTGATTGTTGATTCTGTTGAGAGAGATAGCATAAGATTTGGGCTAGGTTGATAATATCATGAGAGAGATGAGTCCTCATTCTGATTGTGTATACACTTGTGATGATACTTTGATGATTCCTATGATAGATTTAACCTTGGATAAAAGGAGCCTTTAGGATCCCATGCAAGAATGAAATGCAAGCTAAAATACAAATGAAAATGCAATGGAATGCAAACTATGACCAGTCACTGGATTATTTTCTGTTTTTGTCATCATTGAGCTTTTGAAATGTGGGAAGTGAGTGCAAACATTGATGGTATAATTAAACCATGATGACCTGAGCACTATTTTCCTGGAATTTGATATAGCAAGTTAACACAAGCATCGAGGTATAATTGAACCGAGATGACCTGAGTGTTTCTTGCATAAAACAGGCAGTATTAACCATTTCAATATGCAAATTGGAAATGTCTTCAATGATACTTTGATGATCATGTCCTGAGACAAATTTGCACATGTTAATGATTAATTTTTAGACAACAGACAAGAAAAATATCATTTTCCTTCCTTGTTCCTCTAGTCAAAGACATCTTGGAGGCACTCAAAAATCATGATAGCGAAAATCAATATAGAAAAGTTGAACAATCATGTTAAAATCATTATCCAAAAAGATATATTCACTGAAAAGTGCGTGATGTGCTTAGATTGATTTTGTGATAGCTTGATAGTTGATAGTTTGATCTTGTGCTCAATGTTGGATGTGTCTCAGTTTTTGCTTGATAAGAGTTGTCTAACTGTTTGCTCTACCTGTTTGATTAAGCTCAAAATGATCAAGAGTTTTGCCCCCAGCTAGGTGTAGAGTTTTGCCCCAAGCCTAGAAAAAAAGTCATTATGATATATCCAATGATCCAAACCATGGTGAGAGAGCAGCTACGATGCTTGCGTATTCACAAAGCTTATGATGCATATGAATAGTGTTGATGGAAGATGAATGCAAGCAGAGAAAATGTATGAACTAATAGATGGAAGAGCTAGCTGACAGATAGCGCCTATTTGCCAAGTTTTCACCATTTGTTTTTATTGCACTTTTTCTGATATTTGATTATTTTTTTGGATTTTTCTTCTTTTTCACTATTTTTGATTTTTCTGATTTTTCACTGTTTTTGATTTTTTTGATTTTTCACTGTTTTTTGTTTTTTCTGATTTTTCAGACATAGAACTTCTTCAGGTGAATTCTATTGATGGGTTCTTCAAGTTGATCATTGTCTTGTGTTGATAGTTGATATGCTCTTGACCCAAATACTGTTGTGACCACAAATGGAACTAACTAGTTTGGTTCAAACTTTCCTTTCTTTTCTCGATCTGCCTGGTTGCGTGGATTTTCCTTTAGCACTAGTTCGCCCACTTGAAAGACTCATGGTTTGACCTTGTGATTATAGCTTCGGCACATTCTTTGCTGATATACCTTTAGATGATCAAAGGCATTTTTCTTCATTCATGAATCAATTCTAACTCTTTTAGTCTAGATACTCGTTGTTCTTCATCTGGGATGAGACCTTTTAGTGATACACGTAGAGAGGGTATCTCTACTTCGATTGGCAATATGGCTTCTGATCGATATACAAGAGAGAAAGGTGTGGCACCTGTCGGTGTGTGGATACTAGTGCAGTAGGCCCAGAGAGCAGGGTTTAGTTGAATATGCCAATCTTTCCAAACATCATTCACTATCTTTTTGAAAAATTTTAGAATAGTTTTATTAGATGCTTCTACCTGCCCATTTCCCTGTGGATAATATGGTGTGTAGAATCTGTGCTGGATTTTGAACTTCTCACATAGCTCTTGTACATCCTAATTTTTGAATGGTCGCCCATTATCAGTGATAACAGTCATGGGTATTCCATAGCAACAGATGATGTAATTCAAGACAAATGCAGCAATTTTTTTTCCTATGATATTGATGAGAGGTACCGCTTCAATCCATTTTGTAAAATATTTTGTAGCTACAAGGATGAATTTGTGACCATTAGATGAAGAAGGATTTATCTTTCCTACTAGATCAATTCCCCATTGACAAAAAGGCCAAGATGTTGCTAAAGCATGTAGTTCTTGTGTTGTTGCATGAATCAAATTCCCATGGATCTGACATTGTTTGCAAGTTCTAGCTATCTTGAAAGAATCTTGTTCCATAGTTGGCCAATAATAGCCCAAGCATATGAGTTTTTTTGAAAAGGTAAGACCACTTGAATGAGTGCCACAAATTCCATTATGGACTTCATGTAAGGCTTTCTCAGATTCTTCTTGTTCGAGACATCTTAAGAGAGTACCGTCTATACCTTGTTTAAATAGGGTATCCGCAATGAGAGTATAATGAGATGATTGGCGAATAAAGTTTCTCTTTTGGTTATTTGATAAGTATGGAGGTAAGATGTTATCTTTCAGGTATGTGTAAGTTTGGCCATAGCGGGAGGAATCATGTCCAATAAGTTGACAAATGGTTTGGGAATCAGGACAGTTAAAGGTGGGATGAAACAACTCTTCAACGAGGAATTCATAACGCTTTTGATTTTCCCGTGTTTGCAATAGAGAAGCAAGTGTAACCATGGCATTTTCTGCTTTGTTATCATTTCTTGGGATCTGTTCAAATGTTATTTCTACAAAGTACTTCTTGATATCATCCACCATCTTTTTGTAAGGCATGAGTTTGTCATCTTTTGTTTGATAGTCATCATTGATTTGATTAATGACAAGCTGAGAGTCTCCAAAGACCTGAAGTTGTTTAATGTTCCATTCTATAGCCATTTTAATACCTGTTACCAATGCTTCATATTCTGCTATATTATTTGTACACGGAAAGCTTAATCTGTATGCTTTCAGGATTGTATGCCCTTATGGTGTGATGAATAGAATACCGGCTCGTGATCCATGTTGTGTATATGAACCATCAAAGTATAGTAGCCATGCTTTTGTTGTGACTGTTAGGATATCAGCATCAGGGAATTCAATCTGTAGAGGATGATCATCTTGAAGTGGTGTTTCTGCTAATTGATCTGCGATGACTTGTCCCTTGATAGCTTTTCTGTCAACATATTTGATATCAAACTCACTTAGAATCATGATCCATTTTGCTATTCGTCATGTCAATGTTGCTTTACTGAGTAAATATTTCAGAGGATCGATTTTAGCTATCAACTTGATGGAGTGAGATAGTAGATAGTGTCATAGTTTTTGAGAAGCAAAAACTACTGCCAAGCATGCCTTTTCTGTTGATGAATAGTTAACCTCGTATCCCACTAATGTTTTGTTGATGTAGTAGATGGCTCGTTCTTTTCCTTCATTATCCTCTTATGCGAGCAAAACTCCCAATTATGCTTCGATAGTTGATACATAAAGTAATAATGATTTTTCTGGAATTGGTGACATTAGAATAGGTGGTTGCATGAGATATGCCTTGATCATCTTGAATGCTTTTTCACATTGATGGTCCCATTTGAAATTAACATGTTTGTGCAATAGATGTGTAAATGGTTGACATTTATCTGCTAGTTGAGCCACAAATCTTCTGATTGACTAGATTCTTCCTTGTAGTGATCTTAGTTGACTGATATTCTTGGGAGATGTCATTTCCATGATTTCTTTAAGCTTAGCTGGATCTACTTCAATACCTCTTTCTGAAACAATGTATCCCAATAGCTTTCCTGAAGTAACACCAAAGGCACATTTCTTAGGGTTTAGCCTTAGCTTGTATTGTTCTAACCTATCAAAGATCTTTTCCAGTATCTCTATATGTTCTTCTATGTTGTATGATTTAGCCAATATGTCATCCACATAGCCTTCCATGAATGTATGCATCATGTCATGAAATATAGTTGTCATAGCTCTTTGATATGTAGCACCTACATTCTTTAATCCAAAAGGCATGACGTTCCAGCAAAAAGAACCCCATGGGCATGTGAAAGTTGTCTTTTCTTGATCTTCGGGTGCTATTTTGATCTGATTATATCCAGAGAAACCATCCATTAGAGAAAACATGGAGTGTCTAGCAGTTAAATCTACAATGATGTCGATGTTAGGCAAAGGAAAGTCATCCTTTGGACATGCGTTATTAAGATCTCTGAAGTCTGTGCATATTCTAATGCTTTTATCTAGTTTTGAAACAGGAACAATGTTGGATACCCATTGAGGATATGCTATAGGTTTGATGAATCCAACATCCATTAATTTCTTTAGTTCTGCCTTGACTAGGAGAGCAATATGAGGATGCATTTTCCTTAACTTTTGTTTGATTGGTTTGGCTTCTGGGCTAACATTTAAGTGATGCATAATAAGCCCTAGATCTAACCTTGGCATGTCTACATATGACCACACAAAATTGATTTGTTGTCGTTTGAAGAATTCCACATATTGTTGCATTTCTACCTCTGATAAAGATGTTGTTGGATGAAGAATCTTTGGTTGCTCTATTGTGCCAATGTTAACTGCCTCTGTTAGTTCGATCAAAATGGATGACCTTTCTTGATAGTGCTCAGGTAAAGTGTCAAATCTCCCATCTTCCAGCACCTCGAGGAGGTTTTCACCATTAGATGCCTCCTTTGTTTTTACTTTTTCTTGGTCTAATGTTGCCAAGAAATGGTTTTCAGCATTAGACTTGATATTTTTTTCTTTATTTTCACTTTTGCGACTAGGAGATTTGGCACCCACTTGACTGGAAGATGCGTTGTTGACATTCCTAGTGAGGGTTGTTGCAGGTTCGATTGTGTTAAGATATATAGATATGGCATGGTCATTGGGAAAGGTATCAATAGTAGTATGTCTTTCACTTTCCCAATCAATAAGGTTGGGGTGGATTAAAGGTAAGGGATCTTCAGGTTGGTATGTTTCGAGGGTTTCAAGGGTCATGATGGATGTATCAAAGTTTTCAATATGTACGTCAATGTCTAGAATGGTACTCTCATTAGAATGATCTCGCATAAGAAGTTCCTGATTGTCCTCGGTTAAGTCCAAGTTATCCGAATGTGATTCTAATTCAAGTGAACTAGTTCCTGACATTTGTCTTGCATACATGTGAACTATATCGACTTCTGTATCTCCTTCAAAGCATTTCTCTTCAATTGATTCTTCAGAGTGATAGGAATCCCATTCCCATTCATTAGAATTTGTATCACTTGTAGCTTGTAATCTACATATTTGGTCATATAACATTTCTTTTGCTTTTTTGGCTATACTTTTCCTTCTTTCATTTTCAACTTCTTCAGGACTGAGATTGAATTTTGTCACTTTTCTATGAGTTCTCCTGGACTTATATTAGCTTCTTTCTTGTTTTGATTGAGATTTAATGTTGCTTGAGAGATGTTTTTAGTTTGTTTCTCTTGTTTATTTGAAGCTTGCTTCTTTTGCCATTTTGTGTTTGTTTGTGCTTGTTGCTTAGCTGATTTTTCTTCCCTTTCAATTGCCAGTTGTTCTTGTCTATTTTCATATTCCTCTTGTTGTTGATTAAAAGATGTGTCTTCCGGTATAGTGACTTGTCCATACCCTAAACCTTCTTTGTTTGTAGTCTGCTGAGTATGAGGCCGAATAGGTTCTGAGATACCTTCCTTTCTTTTTCCTATAGGGCCTGTCCCAATGTATCCCATCCTTCAAAGAATGTTGAATCCTTTTCCATATTTTTTTGTAGATATTCTAACATTGTTGACCTTTTGTTGAACTTCTTCATCTTTTTATAGCTATTGTAGCACATCTTTGTCTTTTGTTTCCTCTGATAAGGTTCCAGCACTAATAAATGCTCCTTCAAATATTGGAAGATGTTTCACAATTGGTTGTTGTTTAGAGCTTGATGGTTTTCCCAAGGATTTAGGAGAAAGTGGTAATTGTGATATTGAGTATTCTCCATTCCCTCGATCTCTTAGCTGCATTTGTTTTTCCATACTTGATAAAATAGAGGTGAATGATTCTTCCTTGGATTGTATGTTCAGAGATGTTTCTTCCCTATTATGAGGAGCAATTACTTCCTAAGCAATTTTTAGATTGCTACAATATTGAAATGGATTTGCATATACAGAGATTGTGATTTCTTGTCCCTCGTAGGGAAATTTGACACATTGATGATAGGTTGATGGGACAGCTTGCAAGTCATGTATCCATGGTCTCCCGAGGAGCACATTATATGATAGGTCCAAGTCTAAAACTTGGCATGTTGTGTCTTTTTGTAGAGGTCCCACTCTGATTGGTAGTATCACAATTCCCTTGGAGGAACGTTCTTCTTCATCATATGCTTTTATAGTGATCCTTTTCTGGACATCAACTGCATCTTCTGAATGTCCTAAGGCTCGAACAAGACTTAATGAGCAAATATTTAGGCCAGCTCCACCATCTATTAGAACACGCTTGACTTACGTTTTGTGAATGAGAACTTCAATATGTAAAGGAGCGTTGTGAGGATGTTGCAAGGACATGTCATCTTCATTAGTGAATGATAAGCAATGAGGGGCTGTGAGGTGTCCCACCATGGTTTGGAATTGATCGATATCAAGATCTTTGGATACGGTTGTATCTACTAATGCTCACTCAAGAATTTCTTTACGTGCAGGTGAAAGCTTTAAAAGTTCCAAGATTGATATTTGAGCAGGTGTTTTCTGCAATTGTTCCACTAGATTGTATTGTTTTGCTGTAGTGGATGATATGTTTGTTGTAGGACCCGGCAAAACAACTTTGGCTTTGCTTCTTGTGATAGCCTGAGCATGTTCTTGATTTTTTTTTTCTTTAACTACAATCACATTCACCACATTGTCATATGTATGAGTGTAGTTTACCTTTGCTTTACCCTTACCATTGTTTGTTGTTGATGACTAACCTTTCTCATAGTTTGGAAGCGGAGTTTTAAAGGCGGTATGAGATTCATTTGTTGTATGTTCATCCATAGTTATTACACCATTATCAATCATATCTTGTATGACATGTTTCAACTTTTGACAATTATCTGTGAGATGTCCCTTGTTTCAATGGAAATTGCAATACTGATTATCGTTCCACTAGGGTGGTTTGATTTGAGGTTCATAGTTCCTTTCTTCTAGTAAAGTGATCAATTTGTTTGTGAGAAGTGTCTTTAGTGCTAATCCAAGGGGTTCACCAATGTTTGTGAATTATCTTCGAAAGAAAGTTTTGATAATTGCTCTTTGGTGATTGTTGTTTTGTTGAGTAGTTGCTGAGTGAGTAGATAAATTGAAAACCAGTTGTTCTAGTTTCACATTGTTATTATCTATTATTCCATCATTGATGGCATTTCTATTTCTATTCCAAAACTTTGGTTTATCATTGTGATTGTTGTTATTATTGTTGTTAGGTGGATGGACTCCTTCTTTGTATATTTTCAACTCACCTTTCTTTATCATGGCTTCCTCCATTCTAATTCAATTATCAACCATTTTTCCAAAGCTTTGGTTTCCTTGCATTTTTAAGTAATAACTCATTTGATCATTTAAGTTGTCTATAAATATGTCCATTTTTTTGTATTCTCACAATGTATGAGGATACCGCGATGGTAGGCGTCTCCATCGTTGTAAGAATGTCATGAAGGGTTCTCCACTTTTTTGTTTTGTGTTACATAGGTCTAGCATTGTTACTTCATGTTATATGTTGTAGGAGTATTGTGAAACAAACTTATCCACCAACTCTAAAAATGATCTGATTCCAGGTGTAAGTTTAGAGAACCATTCCATAGCTAGTCCAGTTAAGCTTTTTGGAAATAGTCTCATTAAGTAGGTATCCTCATGTGCAAATTCCATACTCATTGTGCAAAATTATTGTATATGATCTTGAGGGTCAGTACTTCCATCATATTTTTCGTATCTCGGGGTTTCAAAACCTATAGGAAATGGTATCATGTTTAGATTTCTGTCGAAAGGATAGGACAGATTTTTTGAAGTGAGTAACGTCTAACATTTCCTCTTTGCATCTCTTGGATTTGTGTTTGCATTGCTTGTAGTTGTTGTGTGAGAGTCATGATAGGATTATCAACATGATTTGTTCTTGCATGACCATGATTTTGCATTCTAGGAGGATTAGGATCTCTTCTTGTTTTATCTCTATCTCTTCTTGTATCCTCATTGAATTGAATATTATTCAGGATTTCTACTTCATCTCTTCTAGGTATGTTGGTTTCTTCATTGGTTTTGGTGTTATTGGGAATTGATGTGTCTTTCATGTGGGGACCAAAGATGTCCTCATATTGTTCGTTATTAGGAGGAGGATCACTTTTTTGTGTCAATTTATTCACATCAAAATCTTGGGGAAGTGTAGCACTAGATTTGGCTAGCATTAGAAAGTATTTTTCTTTTTCTTCCTCCAATAATCTCTGCATAAATTTGTCAAATTGGGGATCTTTGTTGATGTCTCTAATATTTTGTTTTGTTATTTCTCCTTCAACTTGTATTTCATCTTCATGTTCCATGGTTATATGTTCTTTGATTGTTTTCAATGTTTCGATTTCAGTCTCTGCGATCCTTCGTTTCTGAGCTCTAGTTAGAACGGGCATACACGTATGTTATTTTCCTTAGGATTCGATTGTCCAAAAGGTTGTTTTGGGTAAGTGATCAATAGTCAATTTCAAGGCAATAGAGTGATATGACACTAAAAGAGAATTCAAGTGTTTAAAGGTTTGCAATTTTTTCGATCTTTGGTTTAGGAGTGCAATGGTGATGATTTGATAAGAACCAAGTCCAGTAGGAATGATCTATCCTACAATGTGGGACAAGGTTATCCTGACCAAACATTTCAATTTCATGATAAAGGATGATTGATCTTGATGAGAAACTATGTTTGAGTGATCAGTTTATCAAAGAGGGTGATAATGCACTTTGAGATGTTTAGATCTTGAACTTGTTGAGAGTGAGCACTTGAAAATCTTGAGGTGTATATCTTCTTAGAGATGGATTTTAATGGATGATAACTTGACCAAGTGAACCAAGACGACAATCTAAGCACGGATTGATAGATAACAAGTGTTTATACTTATTGCAAATTGATCAGGCAAAAATGGTAAATCTTAAACAGGCATGCAGGACACAGCTCTGGACTGACAGATGCAGAGTTTTGTGTGACATAAGATTCAGCTTAGGACGACACAAGATATGAGTCTGTATGACAAAACATAATTTTTCATGTAAACAACAGCAACTCATACGATGCAGGATAGCAGATAGTATGACAAATGATTTTTATGCAAACAGGTTCGTACGACAGGTTGTAGAGAATGATAAAAAGTGTTTGTTTTGTTGATTTTGATCTTTGAATTTTGATGATGTTTTGCTGATGTTTTCCAATTTTTAGGTGTCTAATTTTCTCATTTGGGGATGAATACACAGCAAACAAATGATGTGATAAATGACTCCCAATCAAGCTAAACCCTAAGGAAGTTGGCTAAGAATGAAAACCTTTGCTTGCTGACTTAGGTACACACCCAATAGCTAATTAGAATACGGCCATTGAGTCTCATGCAATGGATTCCCAACACCGTATTATTCGACTCCAAATGCTAATGGGTGCATGATATGGCAAGTGTCTTGGGAGAGCTACTATCTCTCTTGCACAAAGATTATCACCCTTTCGAAGGTGAATCAGGTAGCTTCTACTTTAACTGGCACTAGTAAGGGATCCATTCAGTGCGTCGAGGTATAAACTCAATTAAGAGGTCTCCCAGCCTTGAAAACCAAGGTTCGATATACCCGAAGGTATGGAGGAGAGCTATTCCCGAACACTATCGTTGCTTTGATTTTCATCAAAGACGCATTTATTTTATAGTGGGTTGGATTACTTGGCGTTAGTCATTCCCACTTATGTCGTTCCCCTCTCACCGGCCTTAAGGGATAAGAGTTAATAACTCCTCGAGAGGGCAGGCCTGCTAAAGAAATACACTAATGAAAGAAAAAGATAAGTCTAGCTTTCTAATCACCTAAGAAAGGTGAGAGCATACTCACCTATCATCACAAGCACATAAGACATGATAGTTCATTTTTTAGCCCAAAATCAAGTGTGCCTAGAAATTTAAATTAATACACCAAGTTTAGTTGAATTCATAGGCAACCTGCAATAAATCCGTTACTAGTCATGATTGTGTTTTGAATTATGTCTTTGACAAGCGTATCTTCGTAAATTGTCCTGCAAAAAAGAGTTAGGCTGCCAAAAATCTCACAGACAGAACAAGATTAGCATTAGTGATCCAAACTATGAAATTTTCAAAAAAAACTATATGAAATTTTATCCTAACTTCAAATAGGCATAACTTTCTGCTCGGGACTCGAAATGACGAACCGTTTAACTCGTTGGAAAGGTCTCCAAGAGTTGTAGATGAAATTTTGAAAGAGCATGCCTATTCGCCACTTTCAAGGGCTAAAAATGCCCAGAAGGCCTTCAAAAATGCAAATTACCAATGTATAGACAAACTTCAAAATTCTAACTTGCAGTTTGTGGAAAAAAATAGAGGCAGGGAGTCATACGACACAGATTTCCACATCGTACGACAAAATTTTTTACTTCGTCTAAGTGCAAAGACAGACTCATACGACATATAAATGAGCAGATACCAGTAAAGAAATTTTACAAAATACACTCGTACAACAAGATTTGTGAGTTAGTACAATAGAACTTTAGATTTCGTATAGTGTCCAAAACAAGCTCATACGACACAGGCTCAGCCTAGTACGAGTAAAGAATTTGCAACAAATAGACTCGTATGACACAGCTTTAGACCTAATACAAATAAAGAATTTGCAACATAAAAAGCTCGTACAACATAGAATTATACCTAGTATGACATAGGATTAGGTGTCCTCCTAGTCTAAAAGGAACTTCGTATGGTCTGAAAAGGCAACTCGTACGAATATATGAACCAGTGCCGGATAGAGATGAAGTTTGCTAAAGATTAAGAGGCCAAAAGTGATGATTCTGGCCCCACGGTGGGCACCAAAATGTCGTGCTCTATGAAGTGTACTTGTATCTGCAAACACAATGCACTCAATAAATCATTACAAGCAATGGTTAGTAAATTGAAACAATGAAAGACAAAACCATAGCTAATCGACTTATTGCCTCCTAATAAATGCGAGTATAAAAAATGCTCTCAGATCTGATTATGCATATTCCAGTGACTTGACTACACTTAGATGGAGGATTTAAATGATGTAGCTGCATGATCTAGCAAGAATAGCATGATTAAGCTATATGAGTTCATGATTGTGATAAGAAATAAGCTAATATTTAAGCTAAAATGAGCATGATAACATTGCTAAGAATGATAAGCTATAAACTAGATGCCTATAGTAACAATGCATAAGATGAGAATGAAATGAATCAAATGATATGCAAGAATGATATGAAATTGGGACCATTATTACTCCAAAACGAGGTCTATATATAGGATTTTCAAAGGCTGGCAGGAATCAATGATCAAGATTGATCTGAAGATATCAATGGTTAAATTGGAGGAAGATGGCAAAGGGGGTTGGTTTAAAGGCAACATTTGTCATCTCTATGGTGACAACTGTCAAGAGGCTTCTAGAAGAGGTTAGATGAAAGGGAACACTTAGTGACAAGTGTTTCAAGGTTCTAGAAGATGTTGGATGAAAGGGTTGTTACTACTTATCAAGTTGCCATTAGTTTTATATTCAAAGTCATATTAAACATTCTAGTCGATTAGCACTACCGAATCATGCAGTCGATATATACACAGACAAGTCGGTATATACACAGATAAGTCGATATGCATAGTCTAGTCAGTTACAGAAGTAAGCAGTTACAGAACGCAGTACACACCGAACTGTCTACCGAGCATCTTTTTGAGACTACCAAGCAGTAAAGATGACACACCGAGTTGACATACATCGAGTGAAATGTGTTACTGGATACATTGAACCTGGACATGCATATGAAAACGTGTTCCAAGATCGAGGCACATCTAACCGTTATTACATTGGAAATTGCACCAGAAGAATGTGTATGATTACAAGGACAATTTAACCAATGAAATATTTTGTATAGCTATTCATTCGATAAATCTTGTTTGTAAGATTGAAGCAATGAATTAGATCACCGTTTTAAGAGATCTATTTATATAGCATGAGTTAAGAGCAAGGTATGTGCCTGTATGAATGAAGGAAGACTGTTACAGAGACATAGAGGTCACCGAGAAGGTTTTCAGAGAACAATCGAAGAACAGAGTAAACAAAAGGGTTTACCAAGTTACGATATCGGTTAACGAGGTATGCTATATGCAAGGTAATCTTATTCTAAGCACATAGAATCTACTATAACATTTCAGATGTAAAGTTGCAGATATTGTAATGATTTTATTGTAATATTGTGAAGATTGAAAGAGAAACCTTTAACAGGGTAAAAGACTCTAACCAAGTCTATAAATTGTAAAGCCTCTAACCAGGTGTAGCATTTAGAATAAATGTTGTAAAATCCTTTAGCAAGGTAGATCTAACAGATCTTGTTACTCCTAATAGGGTAAGCTATCAGAAATAGCTAAATGTAGCTCTAACCGAGCATTCTTTATTATTGCAGTAGTGAAGTTGTGGGTGCCATCCCCACCATAGTTTTTCTCTCTAACCAAGAGTTTCTACATAACCAAAATATATGTGTTATGGAGTGAATCATGTATGATTGTTATCTATTTGTTTTAACTTTATTTTATGTTACTGAACTATTTTGTTTATGCATAACAGTAAGGTTATTATTCAAGAAAAGTTTTGGAGTACTGATTCACCCCTCCCCTCTCAGTGCATTAGCTTTCCATATTGGGCCTAACAAGGGTACATGTGGGTAGGTAGAATGGGTTAGGTTTAGGAATGATTAGGTTTAGCAGTGGTAGAAGTTAGGAAAATTTGAATTTAAAAATTCAAATAATATGGAAAAGGCTAATTAATCTCAACAACTCATAATTGATTCATATTAATTAATTAAAGGATTTTAGAAGAAATGATTTTGATGGAGGGAATTAATTAATTAAGGAGGATGAAATGAACCTTATTAAAATAAATCCTTAGATTTATTAATAAGTAGATGAAAGGGGAAATTTAATTAAATTGCTTAGTGAATTCAATTAAATTGGGGGGGGAGATTAATTAAATAATTGCTTATTTAATTAATTATCTTCAGACCATTTTTAGGTGTATACAGTGGATGATATCATTTTTGGAGGCAATGATGACATGTGTGATGACTTTTCTAATAAGATGAAAAGTGAATTTGAAATGTCTCTAGTAGGAGAGATAAAATTCTCTATAGGTTTGCAAATTCAACAGATGAAGAATGGTATTTTTATCACACAGTCCAAATATGCGAAAGAGGTATTAAAGACTTTTGGAATGGAAGACTGTAAACCAGTTGGGACACCAATGGTTACAAGTTGTAAACTATCTAAGGAGGATGATTCTGTATCAGTTGATGAAAAGGAGTATAGATCAATGATAGGGAAACTACATTATGTTGTTCACAACAGACTAGATATTGCTCATGCAGAAGGCCTTCAAAAGTGCAAATTACCAACGTATAGACAAACTTGAAAATTCTAACTTGTAGTTTGTGCAAAAACATAGAGGCAGAGAGTCATATGACATAGATTTCCAGGTCGTACAACAAAATTTTTGACCTCATTCGAGTGGAGAGACAGACTCATACGACATATAAATGAGCAGATACAAGCAAAGAAATTTTACAAAATACACTCATACGAAAAGATTTGTGAGTTAGTACGATAGAACTTTAGATTTCGTACAGTATCCAAAACAGGCTCGTACGACACAGGATCAACCTAGTACGAGTAAAGAATTTGCAAGAAATAGACTTGTACGACACAACTTTAGACCTAGTACGAATAAAGAATTTGCAACATAAAAACTCGTACGACACATAATTATACCTAGTACGAGTCGGGATTAGGTGTCGTCCTAGTCTAAAAGGAAGTTTGTACGATCTGAAAAGGCAACTCGTACGAATATCTGAACGAGAACTGGACAAAGATGAAGTTTGTTGAAGATTAAGAGGCCAAAAGTGATGATTCTGGCCCCATGGTGGGCGCCAAAATGTCATGCTCTGTGAAGTGTACATGTATCTGCAAACACAATGCACTCAATAAATCATTACAAGCAATGGTTAGTAAACTGAAACAATGAAAGACAAAACCATAGCTAATCGACTTATTGACTCCTAGTAAATGCGAGTATAAAAAATCATCTCAGATCTGATTATGCATATTCCAATGACTTGACTACACTTATATGGAGGATTTAAATGATGAAGTTGCATGATCTAGCAAGACTAGCATGATTAAGCTATATGAGTTCATGATTGTGGTAAGAAATAAGCTAAGACTTAAGCTAAAATGAGCATGATAACATTGCTAAGAATGATAAGCTATAAACTAGATGCCTATAGTAACAATACATAAGATGAGAATGATATGAATCAAATGATATACAAGAATGATATGCAATTGGGAACATTATTACTCCAAAATGAGATCTATTTATAGGATTTTTCAAGGCTAGGGGTAAGGTGGCAGGAATTGACAGTCAAGATTGATCTGAAGATATCAATGGTTAAATTGGAGGAAGATGGCAAAGGGGGTTGGTTTAAAGGGAACATCTGTCATCTCTATGGTGACAAGTGTCAAGAGGCTTCTAGGAGAGGTTAGATCAAAGGGAACACTTAGTGACAAGTGTCACAAGGTTCTAGAAGATGTTGGATGAAAGGGTACATGTGGGTAAGTAGAATGGGTTAGGTTTAGGAATGATTAGGCTTAGGAGTGGTAGAAGTTAGGAGAATTTGAATTTAAAAATTCAAATAATATGGAAAAGGCTAATTAATCTCAACAACTCATAATTGATTCGTTTTAATTAATTAAAAGATTTATAAGAAATGATTTTGATGGAGGGAATTAATTAATTAAGGAGGATGAAATGAACCTTATTAAAATAAATCCTTAGATTTATTAATGAGTAGATGAAATGGGAAATTTAATCAAATTGCTTAGTGAATTCAATTAAATTGGGGAGGGAGATTAATTAAATAATTGCTTATTTAATTAATTATCTTCAGACCATTTTTAGGTGTATATAGTGGATGATATCATTTTTGGAGGCAATGATGACATGTGTGATGACTTTTCTAATAAGATGAAAAGTGAATTTGAAATGTCTCTGGTAGGAGAGATAAAATTCTCTATAGGTTGGCAAATTCAATAGATGAACAATGGTATTTTTATCACACAATCCAAATATGTGGAAGAGGTATTAAAGACTTTTGGAATGGAAGACTATAAACCAGTTGGGACACCAATGGTTACAAGTTGTAAACTATCTAAGGAGGATGATTTTCCATCAGTTGATGAAAAGGAGTACAGGTCAATGATAGGGAAACTACATTATGTTGATCACAGCAGACTAGATATTGCTCATATAGAAGGCCTTCAAAAATGCAAATTGCCAACGTATAGACAAACTTGAAAATTCTAACTTGCAGTTTGTGGAAACACACAGAGGCAGAGAGTCGTACGACACAGATTTCCAGGTCGTACGACAAATTTTTTGACTTCATCTGAGTGTAGAGATAGACTCGTATGACATATAAATGAGCATATACAAGCAAATAAATTTTACAAAATACACTCATACGACAAGATTTGTGAGTTAGTATAAAAAAACTTTAGATTTCGTATAATATCCAAAACAGACTCGTACGACACAGGATCAGCCTAGTACGAGTAAAAAATTTGCAAGAAATAGACTCGTACGACACAGCTTTAGACATAGTAAAAATAAAGAATTTGAAACATAAAAAGCTCGTACGACACAGAATTATACCTAGTACGAGTCAAGATTAGGTGTCATCCTAGTCTGAAAGGAAGTTCCTACGATCTAAAAAGGCAACTCGTACGAATATCTGAACCAGAGCCGGACAAAGATGAAGTTTGCTGAAGATTAAGGGGCCAAAAGTGATGATTCTGGCCCCACGCTGGGTGCCAAAATGTCGTGCTCTATGAAGTGTACATGTATCTACAAACACAATGCACTCAATGAATCATTACAAGCAATGGTTAGTAAATTGAAACAATGAAAGACAAAACCATAGCTAATCGACTTATTGCCTCCTAGTAAATGCAAGTATAAAAAATGCTCTCAGATCTGATTATGCATATTCTAATGACTTGACTACACTTAGATGGAGGATTTCAATGATGAAGTTGCATGATCTAGCAAGAATAGCATGATTAAGCTATATGAGTTCATGATTGTGATAAGAAATAAGCTAAGATTTAAGCTAAAATGAGCATGATAACATTGCTAAGAATGATAAGCTATAAACTAGATGCCTATAGTAACAATACATAAGATGAGAATGATATGAATCAAATGATATGCAAGAATGATATGAAATTGGGACCATTATTACTCCAAAACGAGGTCTATTTATAGGATTTTCCAAGGCTAGGTGTGAGGTGGCAGGAATCAACGATCAAGTTTGATCTGAAGATATCAATGGTTAAATTGGAGGAAGATGGCAGAGGGGGTTGGTTTAAAGGGAACATATGTCATCTCTATGGTGACAAGTGTCAAGAGGCTTCTAGAAGAGGTTAGATGAAAGGGAACACTTAGTGACAAGTGTCACAAGGTTCTAAAAGATGTTGGATGAAAGGGTACATGTGGGTAGGTAGAATGGGTTAGGTTTAGGAATGATTAGGTTTAAGAGTGGTAGAAGTTAGGAGAATTTGAATTTAAAAATTCAAATAATATGGAAAAGGCTAATTAATCTCAACAACTCATAATTGATTCATTTTAATTAATTAAAGGATTTTAGAAGAAATGATTTTGATGGAGGGAATTAATTAATTTGAATTAATTAATTAAGGGGAATGAAATGAACCTTATTAAAATAAATCATGTTAGGTCCTAGAGACAATTGAGAGGGGGGGGTGTGAATCAGTTGTCAAATAAATTCAACCAAAAACAACTTAACCAACTTTAATGCTTAATACTGGTAAACCAAACTTTTACGCCGGTAGACAGTTTTATCAGTTAATTGCAGTACCAGTAAAGATTAATGCATGAAACAGAAAGATAATAACATCCACAACACATAACACCAATATTTGTACGTGGAAACCCTGTAAGGGGAAAAACCATGGTGGGAAACCTTACTCACAATTAGATGATACTACTGCATATAGTATGTGTATACAAATGGGGTCTGCACATGCAGAAAGGCCAAGTGCCCAGAGCTCACTGCTCAAACACAAATAGGAGTCACACTAACTACAATTGGATGGTTAAATCCAATAAGAATGTACTGCTCAAATTAGCATCTTTCTATGCTGGATTCAGTATCAGTGTAGTTTTGATTGTCTTCACAAAAACCTTTCTTTACCTTCAAATGATGTCTGCATGTATAGCTCTGCTTATTCTCGCATATACCTTCTTACAATTCCTTATCCTTATCGCATATCAATCTTACAAATAAGATCTTACATATATACCATAACCTAAGACCAATTTTAGTAGGTCAGCTACTAAAAGATATTACAATAAAACATTTTATAGGTAAATCAATAACCGATGCAATAACCAATTCAACATGTCAGCTTGATGCATTTACAATAACAACAAAATCATCTCCAAAACATGTTGTGTTGATCTGGAATAGATAAGCCTATCGGTGCTTATCCTAGACCTATTTGCCAGTAACAACAAATATGCAATTACAAATATACCGATGAACAAATCTCCAAGACAAAGTGTCCAAATGATGTTTTCAACATAACCAGGTGTTTTCCATATCATTCCAAGTGTCGGTGAACATTATATCATGTCGGTGTACCAGATACCGATGACTGTGCATAAGTCACTTGCTGGTGAACATTGTCGATTCTCCAAAGTGTCCGAGTTGATAAGTGTTAGTAGGTGTTGACATCAATGATAAAACCATACCAAAATACCAACAATCTCCCCCTTTGGCATTGATGGCAACACAAGATGGAAAAACCATCAAAGTGCCAAAACAGAAATGCCAAATACCAAAAACCAACAATCTCCCAAAAGAGATCATAACCAGAAATCAAAAACTCAGATACAAAGAGTAATCTATCATCTCAAAGTATTAATCTTTCTCCCAAATGAATAATCTCTCCCCAAAAGATAATGTGTTTTTCCATAGATATCTCTCCCCCTTTAACATCAAATGACAAAGTGAATACAAAACCAGGTTCAAATACAAAATACCAACCAATTCAGTATACCAACTACTCCCCCTGAGAAGTAGCTTCCTCATCAAAGTCGGAGTAAAATATTTCTCTGTTAATTATGTCGGTTGATGACAAACATCAACTGTCTAAGTCTCTACCAATGGGGGTATGACACCAAGCTGGTCTTTGAGATATTCAAAGGTCTCCTTAGGTAGAGGTTTGGTGAAAATATCTGCAATTTGCTCTTTAGTATTCACATAAACCAGTTTTACTTCTTTTGCTTCAACATTCTCTTTTAGAAAATTTACTTTGATAGAAACATGTTTGGTTTTAGAATGTAATATCAGATTCTTAGATATATCAATTGTTGCAGTGTTATCACAATAGATAGTTATAGGTTCCTTGCATTTTACCTTCATGTCCTTCAACATTTGCTTAAGCCATAATACATGTATACAGTTAGTTGTTGCTGCAACATATTCTGATTCTGTTGTTGATAATGATGTACAACTTTGTTTCTTACTCAACCAAGAAATTAATTTGTTGCCAAGAAAAAATTCTTTGTCGGTGGTGCTTTTTCTATCATCCACATCTCCTGCCCAATTTGCATCTATGTATGCACATAATTCAAATTTCTCATCTCTAGGATACCATAAACCAAGATTTGTAGTGCCTTGTAAGTACCAAAAAATCCTTTTTACTACTGATCCATGATTTTCTCTAGGATTACTCTGAAATCTAGAAACAATACATACTACATTCATAATATCAGGTTTGGTTTGTGTTAAATAAAGTAAACCTCCTATCATACATTTGTACCTAGTTAGATTAACAACTGTAGATTCATCCCTTAGTGATAATTTGTCATTTGTAGTCATAGGTGTGCTTATCGATTTAGAGTTTTCCATCCCAAATTTCTTTAGTAACTCCTTTTAAGTACTTGGATTGACTCAAGAATATACCTTTATCAGTCTGTGAAATCTGCAATACTAAAAACAATTTTATTTCTCTAATCATAGACATTTCAAATTATTGCTGCATTTCAATAGAAAAGTCTTTACATAATCCATCTTCTCCTCCAAAGATTATATCATCAACAAAAACTTCTATAATCAAGATGTTATCATTAATCACTTTATAGTATAAGTTGTTGTCAGGATTACCTTTAGAAAATCCAATCTTCAAAAGATACTTATCCAATCTAGCATACCAAACTCTTGGAGCTTGCTTCAACCCATACAAAGTTTTTCTTAACCTACAAACCATATCTTTGTTATTTGTCAAAGAAAATCCATCAGGTTGCTCAATGTAAACTTCTTCTTCAAGATCTTCATTCAGAAATGCACATTTAATATCCATTTGATATACTTTGTAGTTCTTGTGTGCTGCAAAAGCCAAGAATAATCTGACTGCCTCAATTCTAGGTACCGGTGCAAAGGTTTCATTATAATCAATTCCTTCTTTCTGAGAATATCCCTTACACACTAGTCTTGCTTTATTTTGAATACTTTGCCATCTTCATTAAGTTTATTTCTGAATACCCATTTAGTTCCAATCACATTTTTGTCTTTAGGTCGGGGAACTAATGTCCATGTGTTATTCTTCTCAATTTGCTCTAATTCTTTTTCCATAGCTTTAATCTAGTGTTTATCTTCACATGCCTCATTAATTGATGATGGTTCAATTTGAGAAATAAGACATACCTCTTGATTTGCCAGTCTTCCTCTTGTCATAACTCCTTTATACTTGTTTCCAATTATCTGATCTTCAGAGTGATTCAGTCTTACATACCGGGGTGTCTTCGTTTGTTGTTGTTCCTCAGTTACAGTGGAATTTTCAGATGATACCAGTGTAACTAGATCTTCATTTTGTACCAATTGATTCAATGTAGGTTCATTTGCCAGTATTTCTATTATCGGTTCAGAGTCTATATGCCTTGAAGTTCCTCTAAATTGTTCATCAATCTTCACAGTTGTACTCTCAACAATTTTTTGCAATCTTTTGTTAAAACATCTGTATGCCTTGCTCTTAGATGAATAACCAAGAAATATTAATTCATCACTTCTAGGATCAAATTTGTCAATATACTCATCTCTTCTAATATAGCATTTACTACCAAATATTTTGAAATATTTAAGAGTAGGAGTAATGCCAAACCATAGTTCATGAGGGGTCTTACCAGTTTCACCTTTGATGTGAACTTTGTTGAATGTATAGACCAGTGTGCTTACTGCCTCTCTCCAATATACATGTGGAAGATTTGCTATAGATAACATACTTCTAGCTGCATCCAAGATAGTTTTGTTTTTCCTTTCTACAACTCCATTCTGCTGTGGTGTCCAGGGTGCTGATAACTATCTTCTGATTCCATTCACTTCACAGAATGCATTAAATTCCTTATATGTAAATTCACCTCCTTGATCTGACCTTAGACATTTGATTTTCTTACTGATTTCTTTCTCTACCATTGCTTTGAATAGTTTGAACTTCCCAAGCGCTTCTGATTTTTCTCTGAGAAAAGTAACCCAACACATTCTAGAATAGTGATAAATGATTAGCATGAAATATCTATCACCTTGTAAACTTTTAGTTCTAGCTAGACCACATAAATCAGTATGAATTAAGTCAAGAGCATTATTTGATTTTTCTGGAATACTTTTAAAAGATGCTCTAACTTGTTTTCCAAATTGAAATTCCTTACATACCGGATTGTGAAGTTTAACAATCTTAGGTAAATCTCTAACTGCCTTAGTAGTACTAATTTTTACCATGCAATCAAAATTTACATGACAGAGTCTCTTATGTCATAGCCAACTTTCATCAATGTGTGCAATCAAGCATGTCTTTTCATTGTTATTCAAATGAAAGATGTTGCCTCTAGTTTGATTACTTGTTGCAATTTCCAAACCAGTTCTGTTCATAATTTTGCATTTACCATTCTTGAATTGTAACTGAAATCCTTTCTCAACTAATTGACCAACGCTGAAAAGATTATGCTTTAAACCTTCTACATAGTAAACATTGTCAGTATTATGCTTACCATCAAGAGATATTGTACCTTTTCCTTTGATCAAACAAGCTTTGTCATCTCCCAATCTTACTATGCCTCCATTATATTCCTGAAAGTTCAAGAATTTACCTTTATCACTAGTCATGTGATGTGAACATCTTGAATCAATGATCCATTCATCCTTAACTTCAATTTTAGCTGCCAGGGCATGTTCTACCAGTTGAGTAGTAGGTTCTGGTTGATCTTCTGTTATAGCAACAAAAACCCATCCATTGTCTGTCGGATCTTCATCAGAATCATCAGTGACTCCTTCATCAGCAAGATAACAAGATTTATCTTTATTCTTCTTAAATCTGTATCTCTGATATTTAGGGTTAGGCTTGTATGTTCTTCTAGCTTCTTCTCTTAGTCTAGCATGTCTATCAAGGCATCTCAAAGCCATATGACCAATATTATTATAGTTAAAGCATTTAAAGGGTGCTTTACCTTCATACTTACTTCCAACTGGACCTTTAGGCATTGTCTTTGCAAATAGTGCTTCAAGTTCTTCAAGTTCTTCATTTTATCTCCTGCTTTCCTCAAGTTCTCTTGCATAAAAGGCTTTCCAATCAGACTTGTCAAATGATGGTGCAGATGATGTTGATGCCTTAAAAGCTAAATCTGTCTTTATAGTAGCAACACGACCAAATTCTTCAATTTCAAAAGCTGAAAGTTTTCCAATCAATGTATCCCTAGTTACTGATGTATTAGGCATTGTTCTCAACTCATTTATAGTAGTAACCTTCATTTTATATGTCAGTGGCAATCCTCTTAAAACTTTTGAAACAATTTCATCTTCACTTAAGGTTCCTCCACAATATTTAATACCCAAAACAATTACATTAACTCTTTCCATAAAAGCAGAAATCCTTTCATCTTCTTCCATTTTCAGATTTTCATACCTGACTCGGAAGCTTTCAAGTTTTGCAATTTTGACTATGGAATCTCCTTCATTCAATGTTTCCAAGTGATCCCAAATAGCTTTAGTAGTTGATCTATCTGATAATCCCATGATTTGTTGATCTGATAATGCGCTCAAAAGTGCTTCTCTAGCTTTGCAATCATTTTCCTCATCTTTTCCTAAGGTAGGTGGATTAGGTTGATTGGGAGTAGGAGCAGTATAGCCATTCTTTGTAACATCCCAGATGTCTTTTCCAATGCACTTCAAATGTGTCTCCATTCTGATCTTCCATATGCCATAGTTGGTTCCATCAAGTTTAGGATTGTCCTTCCTGAAATAGTTTGTAGACATTAGATCTCCTCAATCTGTTAAACTTGTGCAAAAGAGGACTAAGCTCTGATACCAATTGTTAGGTCCCAGAGACAACTGAGAGGAGGGGGTGAATCAAATTCAACTAAAAACAACTTAACCAACTTTAATGCTTAATACCAGTAAACTAGACTTTTATGTCAGTAGATAGTTTTATTAGTTATTTGCAGTACCAGTAAAGATTAATGCATGAAATAGAAAGATAATAACATCCACAACACATAACACCAATATTTGTACGTGGAAACCCTGTAAGGGGAAAAACCATGGTGGGAAACCTTACCCACAATCAGATGATACTACTACAGATAGTATGTGTATACAAATAGGGTCTACACATGCATAAAGGCCAAGTGCCTAGAGCTCACTGCTCAAACACAAATAGGAGTCACACTAACTACAATTGGATGGTTAAATCCAATAAGAATGTACTGCTCAAATTAGTATCTTTCTATGTTGGATTCAGTACTGGTGTAGTTCTGATTGTCTTCACAAAAACCTTGCTTTACCTTCAAATGATGTCTGCGTGTATAGCTCTACTTATTCTCACATATACCTTCTTACAATTCCCTATCCTTATTGCATATCGATCTTACAAATAAGATCTTACATATATACCATAACCTAAGACCAATTTTAGTAGGTCAGCTACTAAAAGATATTACAATAAAACAATAACCGATGCAATAACCAATTCAACATGTCGGCTTGATGCATTTACAATAACAACAAAATCATATCCAAAGTGTGTCATGCTGATCTGGAATAGATAAGCCAGTCGGTGCTTATCTTGGACCTATTTGTCGGTAATAGCAAATATGCAATTATGAATATACCAATGAACAAATCTCCAAGACAAAGTGTCCAAATGATGTTTTCGACATAACCAGGTGTTTTCCATATCATTCCAAGTGCCGGTGAACATTATAGCCTACTGGTGTACCAGATACCGGTGACTGTGCATAAGTCAATTGCTTGCCGATGAACATTGTCGATTCTTCAAAGTGCCAGAGTTGATAAGTGTTAGTAGCTGTTGAAATCAATGAAAAAACCATACCAAAATACCAACAAATCCTTAGATTTATTAATAAGTAGATGAAAGGGGAAATTTAATCAAATTGCTTAGTGATTTCAATTAAATTGGGGAGGGAGATTAATTAAATAATTGCTTATTTAATTAATTATCTTCAGACCATTTTTAGCTGTATACAATGGATGAAATTATTTTTGGAGGCAATGATGACATGTGTGATGACTTTTCTAATAAAATGAAAAGTGAATTTGAAATGTCCCTGGTAGGAGAGATAAAATTCTTTATAGTTTTGCAAATTCAATAGACGAAGAATGGTATTTTTATCACACAGTCCAAATATGTGAAAGAGTTATTCAAGACTTTTGGAATGGAAGACTATAAACCAGTTGGGACACCAATGGTTACAAGTTGTAAACTATCTAAGGAGGATGATTCTACATCAGTTGATGAAAAGGAGTACAGGTCAATGATAGGGAAACTACATTATGTTGTTCACAATAGACCGGATATTGCTCACGCAGAAGGCCTTCAAAAATGCAAATTACCAACGTATAGACAAACTTCAAAATTCTAACTTGCAATTTGTGGAAAAACACAGAGGTAGAGAGTCGTACGACACAGATTTCCAGGTCATACGACAAAAATTTTGACTTCGTCCGAGTGCAGAGACAGACTCGTGTGACATATAAATGAGAAAATACGAGCAAAGAAATTTTACAAAATACACTCGTACGACAAGATTTGTTAGTTAGTACGACAGAACTTTAGATTTCGTACAGTATCCAAAACAGGCTCGTAAGACACAGGATCATCCTAGTACGAGTAAAGAATTTGCAAGAAATAGATGCGCACAATACAACTTTAGACCTAGTATGAATAAAGAATTTGCAACATAAAAAGCTCGTACGACACAAAATTATACCTAGTACGAGTCAGGATTAGGTGTCGTCCTAGTCTGAAAGGAAGTTCGTACGATCTGAAAAGGCAACTCATATGAATATCTGAACTAGAGTCGGACAGAGATGAAGTTTGTTGAAGATTAAGAGGCCAAAAGTGATGATTCTGGCCCCCCAGTGGGCACCAAAATGTCGTGCTCTATGAAGTGTACCTGTATCTGCAAACACAATGCACTCAATAAATCATTACAAGCAATGGTTAGTAAATTGAAACAATGAAAGACAAAACCATAGCTAATCAACTTATTGCCTCCTAGTAAATACGAGTACAAAAAATGCTCTCAGATCTGATTATGCATATTCCAGTGACTTGACTACACTTAGATGGAGGATTTAAATGACGAAGTTGCATGATCTAGCAAGAATAGAATGGTTAAGCTATATGAGTTCATGACTGTGATAAGAAATAAGCTAAGATTTAAGCTAAAATGAGCATGATAACATTGCTAAGAATGATAAGCTATAAACTAGATGCCTATAGTAACAATGCATAAGATGAGAATGATATAAATCAAATGATATGCAAGAATGGTATGAAATTGGGAACATTATTACTCCAAAATGAGGTCTATTTATAGGATTTTCCAAGGCTAGGGGTGAGGTGGCAGGAATCAACGGTCAAGATTGATCTGAAGATATCAATGGTTAAATTGGAGGAAGATGGCAAAGGGAACATATGTCATCTCTATGGTGACAAGTGTCAAGAGGCTTCTAGAAGAGGTTAGATGAAAGGGAACACTTAGTGACAAGTGTCACAAGGTTCTAGAAGATGTTGGATGAAAGGGTACATGTGGATAGGTAAAATGGGTTAGGTTTAGGAATGATTAGGTTTAGGAGTGGTAGAAGTTAGGAGAATTTGAATTTAAAAATTCAAATAATATGGAAAAGGCTAATTAATCTCAACAACTCATAATTGATTTGTTTTAAGTAATTAAAGGATTTTAGAAGAAATGATTTTGATGGAGGGAATTAATTAATTAAGGAGGATGAAATGAACCTTCTTAAAATAAATCCTTAGATTTATTAATAAGTAGATGAAATGGGAAATTTAATCAAATTGCTTAGTGAATTCAATTAAATTGGGGAGGGAGATTAATTAAATAATTGCTTATTTAATTAATTATCTTCAGACCATTTTTAGGTGTATACAGTGGATGATATAATTTTTGGAGGCAATGATGACATGTGTGATGACTTTTCTAATAAGATGAAAAGTGAATTTGAAATGTCTCTGGTAGGAGAGATAAAATTCTCTATAGGTTTGCAAATTCAATAGATGAACAATGGTATTTTTATCACACAATCCAAATATGTGGAAGAGGTATTAAAGACTTTTGGAATGGAAGACTATAAACCAGTTGGGACACCAATGGTTACAAGTTGTAAACTATCTAAGGAGGATGATTTTCCATCAGTTGATGAAAAGGAGTACAGGTCAATGATAGGGAAACTACATTATGCTGTTCATAGCAGACCAGATATTGCTCATGCAGAAGGCCTTCAAAAATGCAAATTACCAACATATAGACAAACTTGAAAATTCTAACTTGCAATTTGTGGAAACACACAGAGGCAGAGAGTCGTACGACACAGATTTCCAGGTCGTACGACAAATTTTTTGACTTTGTCTGAGTGCAGAGACAGACTCGTATGACATATAAATGAGCATATACGAGCAAATAAATTTTACAAAATACACTCGTACGACAAGATTTGTGAGTTAGTATGAAAAAGCTTTAGATTTCTTATAATATCCAAAATAGACTCGTATGACACAGGATGAGCCTAGTACAAGTAAATAATTTGCAAGAAATAGACTCGTACGACACAGCTTTAGACATAGTAAAAATAAAGAATTTGAAACATAAAAAGCTCGTACGACACAGAATTATACCTAGTACGAGTCAGGATTAGGTGTCGTCCTAGTCTGAAAGGAAGTTCCTACGATTTGAAAAGGCAACTTGTATGAATATCTGAACCAGAGCCGGACAGAGATGAAGTTTGCTGAAGATTAAGAGGCCAAAAGTGATGATTCCGGCCCCACGGTGGGTGCCAAAATGTCATGCTCTGTGAAGTGTACCTGTATCTACAAACATAATGCACTTAATAAATCATTACAAGCGACAGTTAGTAAATTGAAACAATGAAAGACAAAACCATAGCTAATCGACTTATTGCCTCCTAGTAAATGCGACTATAAAAAATGCTCTCAGATCTGAATATGCATATTCCAGTGACTGGACTACACTTAGATGGAGGATTTAAATGATGAAGCTGCATGATCTAGCAAGAATAGCATGCTTAAGCTATATGAGTTCATGACTGTGATAAGAAATAAGCTAAGATTTAAGCTAAAATGGGCATGATAACATTGCTAAGACTGATAAGCTATAAACTAGATCCCTATAGTAACAATGCATAAGATGAGAATGATATGAATCAAATGATATGCAAGAATGGTATGAAATTGGGACCATTATTACTCCAAAACTAGGTCTATTTATAGGATTTTCCAAGGCTAGGGGTGAGGTGGCAGGAATCAACGGTCAAGATTGATCTGAAGATATCAATGGTTAAATTGGAGGAAGATGGCAAAGGGAACATATGTCATCTCTATGGTGACAAGTGTCAAGAGGCTTCTAGAAGAGGTTAGATGAAAGGGAACACTTAGTGACAAGTGTCACAAGGTTCTAGAAGATGTTGGATGAAAGGGTGGGTAGGTAGAATGGGTTAGGTTTAGGAATGATTAGGTTTAGGAGTGGTCAAAGTTAGGAGAATTTGAATTTAAAAATTCAAATAATATGGAAAAGGCTAATTAGTCTCAACAACCCATAATTGATTCATTTTAATTAATTAAAGGATTTTAGAAGAAATGATTTTGATGGAGGGAATTAATTAATTAAGGTGGATGAAATGAACCTTATTAAAATAAATCCTTAGATTTATTAATAAGTAGATGAAAGGGGAAATTTAATCAATTTTTTTAGTGAATTCAATTAAATTGGGGAGGGAGATTAATTAAATAATTGCTTATTTAATTAATTATCTTTGGACCATTTTTAGGTGTATACAGTGGATGATATCATTTTTGGAGGCAATGATGACATGTGTGATGACTTTTCTAATAAGATGAAAAGTGAATTTGAAATGTCTCTGGTAGGAGACATAAAATTCTCTATAGGTTTGCAAATTCAACAGATGAAGAATGGTATTTTTATCACACAGTCCAAATATGCGGAAGAGGCATTCAAAACTTTTGGAATGGAAGACTCTAAACCAGTTGGGACACCAATGGTTACAAGTTGTAAACTATCTAAGGAGGATGATTTTCCATCAGTTGATGAAAAGGAGTACAGGTCAATGATTGGGAAACTACATTATGCTGTTCATAGCAGACCGGATATTGCTCATGCAGAAGGCCTTCAAAAATGCAAATTACCAACGTATAGACAAACTTCAAAATTCTAACTTGCAGTTTGTGGAAAAACACAGAGGCAAAGAGTCGTACGACACAGATTTCCAGGTCGTACGACAAAATTTTTGACTTCGTCCAAGTGCAAAGACAGACTCGTATGACATATTAAAGAGCAAATACAAGCAAAGAAATTTTACAAAATACACTCGTAGGACAAGATTTGTGAGTTAGTACAACAAAACTTTAGATTTTGTATAATATCCAAATCAGGCTCGTACGACACATGATCAGCCTAGTACGAGTAAAGAATTTGCAAGAAATAGACTCGTACGACACAGCTTTAGACCTAGTACAAATAAAGAATTTGCAACTTAAAAAGCTTGTGCGAGTCAGGATTAGGTGTCGTCCTAGTCTGAAAGGAAGTTTGTACGATCTAAAAAGGCAACTCGTACGAATATCTGAACCAAAGCCAGACAGAGATGAAGTTTGTTGAAGATTAAGAGGCCAAAAGTGATGATTTTGTCCCCACTGTGGACTCCAAAATGTCATGCTCTGTGAAGTGTACCTGTATCTGCAAACACAATGCACTCAATAAATCATTACAAGCAATGGTTAGTAAATTGAAACAATGAAAGACAAAACCATAGCTAATCGACTTATTGTCTCCTAGTAAATGTGAGTATAAAAAATGCTCTCAGATCTGATTATGCATATTCCAGTGACTTGACTACACTTAGATGGAGGATTTAAATGATGAATTTGCATGATCTAGCAAGAATAGCATGATTAAGCTATATGAGTTCATGATTGTGATAAGAAATAAGCTAAGATTTAAGCTAAAATGAGCATGATAACATTGCTAAGAATGATAAGCTATAAACTAGATGCCTATAGTAACAATGCATAAGATGAGAATGATATGAATCAAATGATATGCAAGAATGATATGAAATTGGGACCATTATTACTCCAAAATGAGGTCTATTTATAGGATTTTCCAAGGCTAGGGGTGAGGTGGCAGGAATCAACGGTCAAGATTGATCTGAAGATATCAATGGTTAAATTGGAGGAAGATGGCAAAAGGGGTTGGTTTAAAGGGAACATATGTCATCTCTATTATGACAAGTGTCAAGAGGCTTCTAGAAGAGGTTAGATGAAAGGGAACACTTAGTGACAAGTGTCACAAGGTTCTAGAAGATGTTGGATGAAAGGGTACATGTGGGTAGGTAGAATGGGTTAGGTTTAGGAATGATTAGGTTTAGGAGTGGTAGAAGTTAGGAGAATTTGAATTTAAAAATTCAAATAATATGTAAAAGACTAATTAATCTCAACAACCCATAATTGATTCATTTTAATTAATTAAAGGATTTTAGAAGAAATGATTTTGATGGAGGGAATTAATTAATTAAGGTGGATGAAATGAACCTTATTAAAATAAATCCTTAGATTTATTAATAAGTAGATGAAAGGGGAAATTTAATAAATTTTTTTAGAGAATTCAATTAAATTGGGGAGGGAGATTAATTAAATAATTGCTTATTTAATTAATTATCTTTGGACCATTTTTAGGTGTATACAGTGGATGATATCATTTTTGGAGGCAAAGATGACATGTGTGATGACTTTTCCAATAAGATGAAAAGTAAATTTGAAATGTCTCTGGTAGGAAAGATAAAATTCTCTATAGGTTTACAAATTCAATGGATGAAAAATGGTATTTTTATCACAGAATCCAAATATGTGAAAGAGGTATTAAGGACTTTTGGAATGGAAGACTATAAACCAGTTGGGACACCAATGGTTACAAGTTGTAAACTGTCTAAGGAGGATGATTCTGCATCAGTTGATGAAAAGGAGTACAAGTCAATGATAGGGAAACTACATTATGTTGTTCACAACAGACCGGATATTGCTCATGCAGTTGGATTAGTTGCCAGATTTCAGAAAAGTCCTAAGGAGACACACATGTTAGCAACTGAAAGGATATTCAAATATTTGAAAGGTACAATTGATTATGGATTATGGTATCCATATGTAGGTAACTTTGATTTGAAAGTCTATACAGATGCAGATTGGGCAGGAAATGTTGATGATAGGAAGAGTACAACTGGGGGAGCTTTCTTTCTTGGAGGAAGGCTAGTATCTTGGAGTAGCAAGAAGCAGAGTTGCATATCACAATCAACAGTTGAAGCTGAATATGTTGCAGCGTACATGAATTGCACTCAGGAAATCATGATAAAACACATTTTGGAAGGTTTTAAGTTGAAGATCTCATAACCAGTAAAGATTTTTTGTGATAACACCAATGCAATAAACATTTCAAAGAACCCGGTGTTGCACACAAGAACCAAGCATATTGAGTTGAAGTATCATTTCTTGAGAGAGAAAGTGTAGAGTAAAGATGTGTCACAGGGGCATGTTTCTTCTAAACAATAGTGTGCAGATAACTAAACCTCTACCTAAGGCGACATTTGAGTATCTTAGAGGTAAGCTAGGGGTTTTACCCCTACATGAAGTTCATTAAGCAGATGTGAAAGACATCAGTCCCTGAGCTTATTTGAAATCTTGAAGACAGATTGGTGTTGAGTGGAGCTACTCAACAAGGGGAGCAACTAGTTGCAGAACAATGAAGTATGACACTGTATGTTTTACTTTCACTTTGGCATTATTGTCAAAGGGGGAGAAGAACTCAATGATTGAAAGAGGAGAATAACTATATCCAGTTACCAACTAGAGACATGAAAATACAGTTGAAGGAGAGTACATGGAAAAATGTAAAAAAATGTAAACCAGGATTCCTATACCTGTGTATGTGTATTACTCTCAATCATCACAATCAGGTGGTATTGATATTTGTAATGTCATCAATGCCAAAGGGGGAGATTGTTGGCATTGCTTGAAGATTGCATTAATGAAGTATAATATTGTCATTGATGTCAATAGTAACTGGTAATGGAGTTGTATTGCAACCGGTAGTGATGCAGTAATGCAAGTTCCGATAGTGAAGCAGTGTTGGAAACCGGTATTGGCAATAGAAGCAAAGAGATCAACCGATAACCCTAACCTGTTGATAAGTCAAACCCTAACTTGTTGATAAGTCAAACCCTAACCAATGGAGCTTGGAGAATAGATTATGATGATCTATGATCAAATGGTGACCGGAGATGATTATGCCACGTATGCATGTTGCACGTGATGAGTTTCAAAGTGATTTTAGCGCGTGAAGATAACTATTTATCTTGAGAATGAGCAAGTGCATAGCATGAAGTGGAAACCACGTGATGAGTTACAGGATTTGATGTGCGGTGATCCAGGAGCGGTCAAGGTTGTCTAGAACAATGTGTAGATGATTACTATGGAATCCAACGGTCATGTTTGAACCGATATATTTGTAATCTCTATGAGATCTTAGGTTTTGTGATGTGTTACCGACCTATTGTATTTGTTTATAAGGTCGATGAGTTGATTTGTAATAGTGTTGGAAATTTTTGTTATGTGTGGTAGTCTGATTTCTGTTGAACCAGAAGGAGTATCTACAGAATGTTTTGAAGACAGATAGGAGCTTAAAAGGATCTGATCAAGCAGAGTAGTGCTATTACCAGATCAGCAAAACCCTATTGTTCTTTAACAATTACAAGATTTAAATTCCCTAACTAAGTAAGCTTTAACATGCTTGGTGCTATCTAAATCCTCTAACCAGGTGATCCATTAGCTTTGATTTGAAATCCTCTACCAATGTTACTCCTAACAGGGTATTGCTCTTAACAGGGTATTGTAGTCAATCCCTTAACTAGGTGGTCCTTAACCAGATCTGTTCTTAACAGGACATTTTTGCAAAGCTTCTAACAAGGCTTGGCTCCTAACAGGGCGAACTTCAAAAGAGTTCAGAATAATTGTAGGTATTCATCCCCACCATGGTTTTTCCCATTTGGGTTTCCACATCAAAAATCATTGTGTCAAGTGGTGAATGATTTTGTGTATGTTTTGATATGGTTAATATGTTTAACTGGTAAAACCACTAAGACATGTTTAGATGACCAGAAATGATCTAATATGAGCTATTACTAATGTTAGTAAAGTGTTTTGATGTTTTGGATAGAAGGTATCTAAGTTACAGATTTGATTACACCGTTATATTGATATTTCAGTCAACCGGTAAACTTAACAGTGCAGATGCAATTTATTGATCTATCTAAACCGATCAGTCTAGGATGTTGTTTATATGTTGGGATTAAGTTTGGTGAAATTTTATCTTGTTTTCTATCTATTAATTCACCCCCCCCCCCTTCTCAGTAGTTGACCAGATCATTATTGATTCATCATATCATCAACTCATACTTTTTGTTCTTCTTTAAATGTGTCCTATACTGGTCCCTCACATACTTTAGATGTTTGCCAGCTTGGTCAAGGACCTTGCTTTTCTCGAATGTGTCATTTCCGAACAACCCAACCAAATGGTTTATGAGCTCATCTTTTAACTTTTTTTCTTACTCATTCCACCGTTTACGTATGGTGGGCCTGAAGATCTCCAATGTAATTTAATTAAGAATTTTATAAAAAAAAATTATCATTTCTTGCAAACAAATCATGGGATGATTAGTCACAAACGAGTGATCAATAAGTAAATTACAATTACTCTATATAGCATAATAATTTTAAAGTACCTGAAACCTTCTCTATCTTCATGGGAAGCAAATCTTTGGTCACCACAAATGTGTTGAGCAATGTTCCCGTACTAGCAACGTTCCAAGAAATGTTGCTATGGTATCACCACTAGTGGTCTTTGCATCCTCATGTACATGTCTTGCTTCAAAAAATGAATCCACTATGAAATGCCCCCAAGAAAGAACACTTCAAGGGAAATAAACACATAACAAAAGAGAGAGAAAAAGAGGGATCTACCAACTCTGGGGTCAGTATGATGTGCACTATTGGATATCTACATGTTGTGTATTGCCAACATTGCAGTTGACAATATAGGTGGGGATGATGGGATCTGATGAGGTGATGTTTGCATAGGAATATGGACATCACCTAAAGAATAATACATTAAATATACAAAACACTAAATATATGAGCAATAACATAGTGGTGCAAGAGCACCAAGAGAAAAATGAGGAATGTTGAATGTCATTGGGAGTGATTGAGAGTTCCAAAGTGAGGGTAGTTTTAATGTATGGAACATGGTCATGAACTGAACTACCTGGAGTACCCTGATCATGTCCACCAACTTGATGAGGATGCAATATTTCCTATAAAAACAACATGTACATAGTTTAGTTCCTGACATAAAAGACTATAAAATATAAACCATTTTTGAACTTATGTTATAATTAAAGATTTCATTACTTCTTACTTGCAAGTTTTGTGCTCTATGCATCAATTGTTGCAACCTCTCTTTTAGTGCATCAATTTGAGGGACTTGGTATGCCAGAGCAATAATTTCTCTATTAACTTTTTTTTGGATATTTCTCATCATTACGATAGGGTATGTGGAATATGCGATGTCATCATCACATAATAGTGAGTCCACCATTATATTGTCATCAAGTAATGCAAGTTCCTTTCCCCGAACATCCATCTGTGACAGAATATTAGTAACATTATCAAAATTACTCTAAAAACTTAAAGAAAAGAACATAATAATATAACATTTTGCTTATATCTAATTTGTACAATTGCAATGAGGTTTACCTGCTGGGTAGAAGGGTTGGGAGCTACATCCATGTATGTTCTATGTGTCAGATGAATGTTGCCCCGTGACATAGATTAAATATAAAAAAAAAAATTAGCGAAATGAAACCAATAGACTTAGCAAAAAAATTAATAACAAAATGGTATATTGGAGTCGTTAATTGAAGGTTAGTTTAAATGGTATATAGTATGTACCACCCCCATGACAGTAACTTTGTTTGTATCTATGTGATTCAAATTGTAATCAAGTAGCAGCTCTTCCCTTGCACTTATTGATTTTATCGCACATACAAATACACGATTTCCCTCGCGCGCCTCAAATATGCAATTGGGTTGCTTATTAGTTGACCCAGGTCGTGTACTATTTATAAAACCTGTAATATTCCTTGTTTCTTTTGGCCTTCCATCAATGTACATAGCCACTCTTTTACTTTGATCATTATTTTTCCATTGTATATAATTCGTTGAGAGTGCATACCTACACATAATTTTTTTATATCTAACAATCTGCATCCAATTTTTATAATTGTAACAAGGTCTGACATACTCCATCAATTCAACAACTTTGTTGTAATGGACCTTTATGTCGTCCATGGAAAATAGGCCCAAACCATGTAATGACAATGGTGCTATGTGATATATCCTCTTGTTAAGACAAAAATCAATGTTTACTGGAGGAAGTTCCTTAGGTACCCATTGTTTTTGTAGATGTTTGTACCTTAATGTCACCTATGTTGTCATCATCATAAGAACATGACCCCCTTGAGCAAGAATAAATTACATGTGTTTATTGAATTTTCTCCTAATCTTTTGACCTCTAGTTGATCTCCCTCTTTTAGACGCACTACATGTCTCACTTTTGTCTCCTCTTCTTGAATTTTCCTCGCTTGAGGAAGACATATCTGACAAATACCTATTTGGTGTTACCTGCACCATCAAATGAAGAATTCAACCCTAAAGTTGATTTTGAGATTAAAATTTGACAAAGCCCAATTGGGGCCTCAAGTGTTGATAACTATATTAGATTTGTTGCATATAGGAGGGCCGAGAAGGTGGAATGAGCTATAACATGTGGTTTCGATGAGAAAAAAAATCAGATATGACAAAATATTGTTGTTAAAACCTGGCTTATTCTTAAAGAGAAAGCAAGCAATTAATAAATGATTTCTATAGGGTGTATTGACTTATACCTGTCATTCCATGAGACTGTGCGGGATCCTCATCAAAGAGGTTCAGGTTCCTGCATATGTAATTCATTTATCTTATGTTAGCTAAACATTACATGATATGTACACTAAAAATTACATAGTAGACAACATGAACAATATGCAGACATCATAAATATCATTGTTTATTTTTTTTCCTTACCTTTCATTTATCTAGAAAGGGTTGGGTCCTTAACAAAAGGGTTGACAATGTCTGTAGTCAATTACATGTTTCCACCAAGGATGACAAAATCAAATAATCAGCACCAATAATTAAGCATCATAAGCATTACATGATACATATGCTAAAAATTACATAGTAGACAACATGAACAATATGTAGACATCACAAATATCATTGTTTATTTTTTTTCCTTACCTTTCGTTTATCTAGAAAGTGTCGGGTCCTTAACAAAAGGGTTGACAATGTCTGTAGTCAATTACATGTTTCCACCAAGGATGACAAAATCAGATAATCAGCACCAACAATTGAGCATCATAAGCATTACATGATACATATGCTAAAAATTACATAGTAGACAACATGAACAATATGCAGACATCATAAATATCACTGTTTATTTATTTTTCCTTACCTTTCATTTATCTAGAAAGTGCAAGGTCCTCAACAAAAGGGTTGAGCATCATAAGCATTACATTTGCAATTTGATAAACAATAAATACATGAAATATATAAGTAATAATAGAAACATATGTATCATCATAAACATGTTGTAATCCATCATATATGTATCATAAATCACATGTATGTATCATCATAAAGATGTTGCAATCCATAACATATGTATCATAAATCACCATCTATCACATAGCTTATAAACAGTCCACATTCAATAAATAAACACAAACTTCAAAAAATGTCACACAAAATGACCATCATCCAACTCATCATCATGACCATCATCATCATCATCATCATCATCATCATCATCATCATCAATAGCAGTAGCAACATCACCATCATCATCTTGTTCTTCTTCATGAACATTTCTGTCAAGAACATCATCAACTAACTATCGATCATGATCATCATCTACATCATCTTCCACTTCTTCGATATCTTCTTCTTCCATCACATTATACTTTACCGGCCTTCCTCTTGGATCATGTCTAACAACAAATGACCAACCCGGTTTATGAGGAACCTCTGAGTAAAATACCTGCTCACATTGGCTTGGAAGAACATAGGGCTCATTTCCAACTCGCTCAAACGACCTTGTATTAACCATTGTAAATCTATTATCATGTTCAATAACAATTCTGTCAAGATCATTTTCATTCAATCGTAGCCTGTACCATTGGATGACGAAAAGAACTAATTTGAAGGACCTAAAGTCACACTCAAGTATATCATCCAAAATCCCATAGTATCAATTTTCTGAGACTCAAGGATGTATGTCACTTCTAGATGAAATAGTAGTCACCTGAAATATTGCACTTATTCTAGAATCACAAGTTTTCTTTGTGTCATCCAACTTTTTGGTGTGAAATTTATGATGATTGCACCACATAGCCTTGTGGTGTTTCACCTACAAAATGTCAAACATATATAATATGTACATCATTACAATTGGAAGAAAATTAAATAATATTGGTGATTAATATATTTATACATACATGTTTATCTCTTAAACCATGTGCTAAATCAATTTCCCTTTGTGTAACACTTGAATCTCCATTACGGTGAGCTTCTTTAACCAATGAAGCCACACCTTCCCATGTTAATGCACGACCAGATTGCAGACATTGTTGAATCCATACCGTCATCCAATCAAGATTGTTTGCAACTGTCACAACCCTCCTTTATCACTTTTTGATTTGATACAATTCTATTATATTTTTTTGGTTGAGCTATTGAAAATAATTGAATGAATATTAGAAAAGAATAAATAATGGACCCACATACACACTTGGAGAATATAATTCAAAAGGCATTATTTATTTTTATTTTTATTTTCCCATTCCCAATTATGGCACATGTTGTAGGAGGAATTAGAAGCTTCTAGAGGAATCTTCAATACCTTGCATGTAACTCCCCCACTAGGATATTAATCAATTTTGCATGGGTCTAATATTGGAAAAAGAATCTCATTCTTAATTAATTTCTCTAGATAGTGGAATTAAGGGATTTTTCCTATATATTGTATGCAAGTTTTCAAAAGAGGGGGTTGGTTATGCTTTGAAGAAAGTTTTCTCAAATAGTTTGTTTTTAGTAGTCATATTTTTCAATTTTGGAGAATAGTTAAGTTTGTTTTGAAGAATTTTTCCAAGCTTGCAAGGAAGGATCAAGGAAGGCTAGGATTGAAGATTTGGAGAGGATTCAACATCAAAATGCTTCTCCAGGTTCCCTCTCTTTTTGTATTTGATATTTCTTTATGTAAATTTTTATATTTTCAAAGGAAATATCTCCTCCTAGATTCTTTAGTTGAATATAGGTTTCTGAAAGAAATCATTTCTTAATTGTTAGATAGAAAGGAAATCTATTTTTCATTAAAGAAATGCATTGATAAAAATTTCTTTTCTTTTTAAAATACAAATGCAGATTTCTCTTTTATTTGTTAATCTATTTATTTAATCTATTTAAAAGAAAGAAATCAGATTCTGCTTTTTCTATTTTTTTTGAAATCTAGAGAAGATCTTGAATCAAAAAAAGAGGAAAATAAATCATGCTTTTTCAACATCTCTATTCTTTTTTTTGAAAAACTTAAATTCTTTTATTTCTGTAAATAATCCTTTTTTTCTATGCTTATAATCATTTGTATTTAGGAATCTCACTATGTGAAATAGTATATCAAATATGATTTCTTCTCAATGTTGTTGTATAAAATCCCTATGCGAAATATTGTCTTGTTGTTTAATTAATTTCAGAAATCTCTCTCTTGAATAGCAATTTCCTGGAAATCTCATCAAAAAAATTTATTATCTCAACATAAGATAGATTTGTTGAATATGATCTCTGTGAAATCAAAATTTATACATGTACCTATCTCTAAGGAGATTTAGCTCTATGTTGTATTGCTGCCTCGAATTCAAGCACAGTGTATTTCATTGGGCTCCTGTGAGATCATCTGAAATAACCTTCCTCTATTATCTTCCATGCTTGTAAATAAATTCTTATTCTTATTTTTATAATAACAATTTTTACATCATTAAATAAACTGGAATGAAAACTATATATATATAATTAATTTATACAAAAAATGGTAATAAATAAATTAATTAAAGTAAAGTCTTTATGCACGAAGTATTTATCGGGCAGCGTGCAGGGGGAGGCGGTTGTTATCAAGTTGCCATTAGTTTTTGTATTCAAAGTCATAATATATATTCTAGTCGATTAGCACTACTGAATCATGAAGTCGGTATAAATAGAGAAGTCGGTATGCACAGTCTAGTCGGTTACAGAAGAAAGCAGTCACAGAACGCAGTATTCACCGAGCTATTTACCGAGTATCTTTTTATGGCTACCGAGCAGTAAAGTTAACACACCGAGTTGATATTCACCGAGTGACATTGAACCTGGACATGCATATGAAAACGTGTTACAAGATCGAGGCACATCTAACCGTTATTGTATTGGAAATTGCACTAGAAGATTGTGTATGATTGCGAGGTCAATCCAACCAATGAAATATTTTGTTTAGTTATTCATTCGAGGAATCTTGTTTGTAAGATCAAAGCAATGAATTAGATCACTGTTTTAAGAGATCTATTTATACAGCATGAGAAGAGAGTAAAAGGTGTGTGCATATATGTATGAAGGAAGACTGTTACAGAGACACAGAGGTCACCGAGAAGATTTTCAGAGAACAGTCGAAGAATAGAGTAAACAGAAGGGTTTACCGAGTTACTATATGAGTTACTGAAGAATGCTATAAGCAAGGTAATCTTATTCTGAGCACATAGAATCTGCTATAACATTTCAGATGTAAAGTTGCAGATATTTGTAATGATTTTATTGTAATATTGTGAAGTTGAAAGAGAAACCTTTAACAGGATAAAAGACTATAACCAAGTCTATAAATTGTAAAGCCTCTAACCAGGTGCAGCATTCAGATTAATGTTGTAAAATATTTTAGCAAGGTAGATCTAATAGATCTAATTACTCCTAACAGGGTAAGCTATCAGAAATAGCTAAATGTAGCTCTAACCGAGCAATCTTTATTATTGCAGTAGTGAAGTTGTGGGTGCCATCCCCACCGCAGTTTTTCTCTCTAACCAAGAGTTTCTGCGTAACCAAAATATATGAGTTATGGAGTGAATCATGTATGATTGTTATCTGTTTGTTTTAACTTTATTTTATGTTACTGCACTATTCTTTTTATGCATAACAGTAAGGTTGTTATTAAAGAAATATTTTGGAGTACTGATTCACCCCTCCCCTCTCAGTACATTAGCTTTCCATATTGGGCCTAACAATTGGTATTAGAGCTTCAATCTTGGAAAAGGGTTTAACTACCTAAAGATAAAGATCTTATCAATGGAAGGCTATAAACAATCTCGGAGGATTGTGTATCTACAAGAAGAGTTGGATCATGCAAATCAAGTGATTGCAGACATGCAAAGACAAATGCAAAAATCTCTGAAAGTAAGAAGAAGATTATCTGATGACTTGCAGGATTCTCAAGAGTTAGTGGACCAAATTGAAACATCATCTAAGAATAATATATCTAAAGAGACTGAAGAAATGATTGGAGTGTTGAAAGAAAAGAACAAAGCATTGGTTGATCAACTAAAAGCAATGAAAAGAGAACATGAACATTTCAGTACACAGATGACTGAAAACCTAGATGCATTAAGGATAGCAGAGGATAAAGCAAGAGATCTACAAAGAGAGAAACAACAACTTGAAGTCTTAGTATCTGATAAGAATGATGAAATCATAAGGTTAACTAGGATTCAACAAAATATGATAGATCAACTAGGTTATGCACATCATGAAGCAATTCTAAAGAATGATGAAAATCAAGCATTGAAACTTGAAGTATCAAGGTTGACTGATGAACTTGAAACAGAGAAGAAATCCAAAGAAACATTGAAGAAGAGTTATGATGCATCAAAAATGTTGGATGAGCAACTAAATACAAGAAGACCCAACAAAGATGCAGGACTCGGTTACAAAGGAAAAGACTCTACCGAGAAAGGAATTCATACTACCGAGAGAGGAGAATCATCAAAGCAAGCTGGAAATTTTTGATATCATCAAAAGGAAGAAGCCTATTTGCTACTACTATGGAAATCAAGGTCACACTGCCAACATATGCCAAATCAGAAAAGGTAAGCAACCGAATATCTCTAAGTCAAATGGATATTGTTACAATTGCAATAAATATGGTCACACATCTAATCAATGTAGGACAAAGTTTGTTAACAACTATCAGAAGGCAAAATTCAAAGGGTTTTGTAGAAACTGCAATAGATATGGACATAGTACCGAGAAGTGCTGGTCTAAGCAAAAGAACTACATGCAGTGTCCACACCGAGCATACACTAGAGGTTACCGAATTCACACAGATATGCAACAGTACCATGGGATTACAATACAAGGATATGGTGTGAATGTTGTGGAAGATATGGACATATTAGTGCCAACTATTGTATAAGGTTTGGAATGAACAACCGAAGATCATGGAGAAATCCTGGTATGGCATGTTTTCATTGTCACAAAGTTGGACATTTAGCTGGAGATTGTAGAGATCAACCTAGAAGAGACACTGAAGAGATAAAAGAAAAATTTAAGATGATATGGAAAAAGAAGGAAATCATGTCAAATGAAGAAAGCACCTTACCTACCGAGTTAGGTGCACCTATTCCAAATTAATCAGAAAAGGTATGAAGGGACTGCATTCTCTAAAGGTTAAATCATAACAGTTCCTATTCTATTATGTACAAAATTCAAAATCTGCATAGTTAAGATGCAATTAGTAAGTTTGAAATTCTATCAAAGTACTTTATAGGAAGCATGTCAAGTCGGTGTATACAGGAAGCCTGTCAAGTCGGTTAATGAAGGAAATTTGGTTACTCGATTAAAACAAAAAGAAGGGAGTAAATCGGTTAAAGGTGAACCGAGTGCATTTAATGTTTTGACCTAACTTGCACAAAGCCCGATAAGGTATTGTGTACTTAAAGGTATTTTCACGGTCATTTTTATTCACCAAGTTTTCAAGAGAGCAGAGCAGAGTGAATCAAGGTGATCAAACTTCATTCAGAGTGAATTTCAAGGTATTTACATCAAATCTCATCACACTGCTAAGCTGGTTACCAATCTTGTCAAAATTGCTAATTATCTACCGAGTGTGAAGCGTCAATCATTTGTAAACCCTAAGGTTAGTTTGCTAAGTTTTACCTGAAACCTTCAATGGCGCCCAAGATCCAAGATCCCGTAGTTGTCAAGAATGTGGAGAAGCCCTCGCTGAAGTACTCTTTGACTCCTAAAGTCGCCTTTGAACCGGATGACAAAACTACATTTTCAGTCATCCCTGATTGAGTCTTGTTAGTCGAAGATGTTAGATTCTTCACCAAATGTTGTGTTGAAGAACTCGGTCATGTTGAGATTAGTGACACATATGATGAACTTTGTACTGATGGCAAAATGGATAGCAAGTTTGAGCATATCAAAATCAAGGGATTAAATGAAGCCCTAGCCTATCCCCGTGTGTTCAAACCCCAATGGGTTAAGTTTCTTTTAAGAAAAGTTCATGATGATTTTATGTGGCTAGAGGAGCAACCATTCAAAATCACCAAGGAACTCATTCATGTGATCATCGGGTATCATATCTATGATCATGCATGAGCACAAAACATGATATCACAGAAGGAGCTAATCAGTCTAACTGGAGTAGAATCTGATTACCGAGGACTGAAATTGAACAATGTCACTGATGCAGAACTTAAGTTTGCAATTAGAGTAATTGGTAACTGTTTCTTCCAATCTGCAAGGGAAAACAGTGTACCATGTGCAGCAATTGACTTGGCCTATAAAATAGTGAAAAAGGGAATGAAAGTAGATTTATGTGAAGTGCTACTGAAGAACTTGTTTGAGAACCTGAACACAATAAGGAAGCCGAAGAAGAACAACTCGGCAAATACACTGAAGTTTGGTTCACTTCTTGTATGCATGTTTTTCTACTTTGAGAAGTTCTTTCCCTCAGTCGATAAAGTAGTTTGGGAGCTACACCGACCTATCACCCATCAAATCAATGATTTTATCAAGAAACTGGGAGATAATTTTAATGATATCATGGATGACTATTTCAGCAAATTTCAAGAGAAGATGCACAACAGGTACTAGATTCCACCACAGCTGGTAGAGAAATATAAGGATAATATATGTTTTGAGGTAGACACTGATTACTGTTATATGAATGTTGTTGAACCAAGGACTCAATCTTTGCCACCAATGGGTTATGAGATCGACTATGATATAACACAACAACAAATTGATGCCTATCTATCATTTCCAAGGCATGCTACCGAACTAAGATATGGAACATATGAAGAGGTGAAGGAAAAAGTAAAAATGAGCATTGTAGTACCCAAGGCTACAAGAAAAGCTACAAAAATGATAAAGGTTTTATCTGAGAAATTCAGAGAAGAATCCTCCTCTACACCTATCAAAGGCACTCTTGCCATTACCGAAGAGGAATCAGAAGCTCAAGAGGCATCAATAACATTAAGTACCGAGTTGCCTAAGGGTAAAGTTTTGAAAAGAAAGAAACGGGACATTTCAAAGGCCCTACCGACTCCACCAACAAAGAGACCTAACACTAGAGCATCAGTTGCATCACCGAGTAAGAAACAAAAGAGTGTTACTATACCCAAGGTAACCAAGACCTATAAGAAATCTACTCGGAGACTCATTTTGGCAAAAGAGTCTAGTGATACAGAATCTGATGATGCAAACAAATTTCATATTGTAAAAAGCAAGAAGGTAAATATTCATAGTGTTGAAAAATTTTGTGCCAATCTTAAAGAATATGGTGGATTTGCAGGATTTAGATATGTTAAGTATGAGACTAGGAATAATGATGAGAAGCGACAAATTGAAGAAGTTGTCATTTGCACACTTCTAAAGTTTCGGCTAGCTCCATTAGAACTAGTAAAGTCACTTCTGAGTGAATTATACTTACATATTGATAACAGATGGAAATATGCAATGGACTCAGAGAGACAAATAAGAGAAAGAAGTCTAGTCCATCTATTCCCTGATATGTCTGTAGAAGAAATTAAGGAGCATTTGACAACATACAATTCAAAATTTCTTGTCAAACAGAGAGCCTTAAAATTGATGAATGGGCTATACATAGATGTGGAAAATGAGACAAAAGCCAAGTGGCAGGAAATCTTCAAACTAAAGGATGTCGGTGAAAAATCTCAAGTTGAAATTGTTGATGTCACCGAGCAAGATCCTGATGTCACCAAGCAAGGTCCTGATGCTACCAAGCAAGACCCGACTGACACTATTCAAATTGATGAAGATGTCATGGATGAAGAAGCACCAGAACAGGAAATGATTGAAGGCACTACCTATGTTAAGCTTGTATCTAGTGAATCTGTTTTAGAACAAGTTCAGCCTTATCCACCGGTCAAGCCACCTGTCTCCACCAAAGCTCCAAAGGATACAGAACAAGGCACTGAAGCTCACAAGTCTGAAGCAGCAGAAGATACAACTAAAGATCAGACGTCTCTAGCACCGTCAAGCACTGCAAATGTTACAGCTGGGACCCCTAGTACCAAGACAACCAAGGACACCACAACGGCTACAAGAACCAACCAAAGTGTTGCATCTACCGAGCAACCTACCGAGGGTCAGCAAGCCTCACAAGCACTTGTCCTGGTACAACCGATCAAAGGAAAAGAGAAGAAGGTGAGAAAGCATAGTTTCAAAGTTGATTTAACTAAACCGATAGTGTTGCCTAATGTGGATATCTCGAAATTAAAAGGGCAAGCACTTATTGATTTCGGTGAACTATGCAAAGCAAAGGCCGAACAGGAAAAACAATTGGCCATTCAAAAGAAGAATAAAGTACTACAGAAGGTAAAGAAACTACTAATAGAAATGCTACCTTCAGCAATAGTGTCAACCGATACAGCCATCCACATTCAACTGGATGAACTCCTTACTCAAATAGAAACATCTGGAGTTGATGCATCTGAGTACTTGAGCAAGCTAAAAGATAAAGAGCTTACTGCAAAGATGATAGAAGAGGTACAAAAAGCTCTCGCTATAGGAAAAGTAAAGCTTGTCAAATTCATTGCTGAGTTGTCCCCTCAACTCAAGCATATTCTTTATTTATTTTAGAAACTTTGTACATTTTCCTTATTCATTAAAGATATCAAGAATAAAATTGATGCAATTGAGAAAGAGATCACCGATCTCTCAACTAAGTTGACCACTGAGCCTAATTCAGTTCAGAATTTTTATACCAAGCTTCAACAACTCATGGCTCAATAGTTAGAACTTAGAAATGAAGAGCATAAGATCAGGATGGATATAATGACCCTTTAGACATTATTCCTTCCTCATCTCTCATCAGTACAGGAACAGATCAACAGAGCTACACACCTATCAACTGCACAAGAGGGAAGCACTCTTGATGGCTTAATATCATTATTGGTTGATAGTCAAGCACAAAATTCTTTAATGGAAAGTGTAAAGGATGCACTCTCAGTCGCACTCACCAACACCCGAAACAAGTACAAAGCTATTTTTGATTAGTTACCGCCCCCGGATGGAAATTAAGTTTTTGATGTTTGTCAAAAAGGGGGAGTAATACTATAATACTACATAGGGGGAGTAATACCAAACAAAGGGGGAGTAATACTATATTTGGAGAACACAGTTTTGAGTATTGTATACAGGGGAGTATACCGAGCAGAATATACAGAGCATGCAAAATCTAAGTTATGTACAGAATAATGATAAGGGGAGTATATCTGCATATACTATTTCATTGACTATTGTATATATTGTCAAGTGTAGTCATTTTGCAAAGTATATAGATTTTTGAGTTATGACTTTGAAAGTAGTTTTTGTCAAACATCTCAACTAATGTCAAAAGGGGAGATTGTTACTACTTATCAAGTTGCCATTAGTTTTTGTATTCAAAGTCATAATATATATTCTAGTCGGTTAGCACTACTGAATCATGAAGTCGGTATAAACAAAGAAGTCAGTATGCAGTCACAGAACGCAGTATTCATTGAGTTGTTTACCGAGTATCTTTTTATGGCTACCGAGCAGTAAAGTTAACACACCGAGTTGATATTCACCGAGTGAAACGTGTTACTAGATACATTGAACTTGGACATGCATATGAAAATGTGTTACAAGATCGAGGCACATCTAACCGTTATTACATTGGAAATTGCACTAGAAGATTGTGTATGATTGTGAGGTCAATCCAACCAATGCCATTTTCAATCAATTTAGCGAAAGATGGTATGCATTGAAGTTTTAGTTTGTAACTCATTTTGCCATTCAAGTTATCGATGAAGATTTCCATTTTCTCCTTTTCAGGAATATCTCGAGGATATCTAGATACCATGCGTCGCCAGCGTTGAAGGAACGCCATGAATGTTTCATTATTCTTTTGTTTGGTGTTGCAAACATCTAGCATGGTTATGGCATGTTGGAAGTTGTAGGAATAGTGGGTGATGAATTTGTTAACCAGTTCATCAAATGATCTAACAGGTGGCAAAATTTTGGATAACCATTCCATGGTTTGTCCTCCCAAGCTTCTGGGGAATAACCTCATCCAATAGGTGTCATCATGAGCAAATTCAAGGCTCAGTGTGCAAAATTCTCGAACATGATCCTGGGGATCACTTTTCCCATCATATTTATCAAATTTGGGAACGTCTGAGTTTGGAGGAAAAGGCACCATGTTTAATCTTCTGTCAAATGGATAAGGACAGATTTCATTTAAAGAGTACCGTACTGTTGTCCCTTGTTGCATATCTTGTATTTGTCTTTGCAACATTTGCATTTGTTGAGTAAGAGCAATCAAAGGTGCATTATCTTGCCGAGGGAAGAGTTCTTCCCTTGTATTTGTTCGTAACTGAAAAGGTGTGGTAAACGGTATGTGTTGTTCTGGAGTTTCTAGCTCAGGAATACGCATTTCTGGTATGCGTTGTTCTGGAATGTGTTGTTCAGGTATGTGAGTTTCTTCTTCTCTTTGTTGTTCTTGATAGGTATATTGTCGAGACCTGGTTTGAAAAATGTTTGCATCAAAATCTTCAGGAAGTTTAACGCCTTTACTTGTGAGCATGAGCAAATACTTTTCTTTGTCATTTTCCATGAGCTTTTCTACAAGCTTTTGGAATGAAGGGTTTTCCTGACATTCCCGAAGAAGTGCTTCAGTAATTTCAGGTTCTTCTACAGGTGGAATTTCAAAAGGATTTGATAATCTGCGATTCATACTTGATTCTGTGTGTGTCTCGCTTTGTTTGTCTCATTGAGAGCGAGTAACAGACATTTTAGTAGAAACTTTCAGTGATGAAAGGAACAAAATCCTCTTCGATGTGTTGTTCGGGTGTTGGTGGTTCTGGTCGAGATGTGTTATATGTGATGCACTCGTCAGGTAAGAATGCGGGATTGATTTTTTCGCTGCGGTTTATGGTTTGATTAAAAGCAGACTTTTGACAGTATGCTCTTGTCTTCAAGGGTTCCTTATCAAATTCGCTAGATTTGTTTTGGATATACGTTTTGACATGATGAAGGAATACCTGATGAGATTTAAAGAGTTGACGATTGATGTATAAAAACTTATTTCTCTTGATGAATTTGGAAAAAGTAGGTTGTTGTTTCTTCAACGTGATGTTACGATAGAGGTTCTTTCTTCTCAAAATAAGGGGATTAGTCATGCATGAGTGATCAATGGTTTCCTTTGATTTGTTTGGATTCAGTTGATTCTTGTTTGATAAACTTCAAATCTTACTTTATCAGAGTGAAGGTTTAGATGTCCCTTCACGACAAAGCGTGTCAAATGATATGGATAAAAGCTTCCCGATCTAGAAACTGGATTTGACAATTTGAAAATTCTAAACAAGTGTTTTTGTGAGATAAAATCTGTAAGTTGGTAAAGGATTCTGTTGATACTGATGATGAGTTTTTTGGATTATGATAGGAGAGACATCCTCTATTATGCGATTTGTTTAGGATTCTGACAACTTTGTTTGACACAAATTTAGCTCGAGAAAAGTTTTAATGGTTTGTTTTTTTGTCACTCTGTTTTGATGAAAACTGATGTTTGATGAAAAAGGCTTCTAAAAAGTTTTTTTTTGAAAATTTCAAAAAATTTCTAGGTTTTGCTCTCTGTTTTTCAGCCTTGGATCACGCGCTAGACCAGAGTCTACATGCGCTATTGAATTTATTTGATGCGCTAAAAGAATGATCACACATGCTAAGCTACCCCTAGCCACGCGCTAAAGTTTGGACTTTCTGAAAATGGCGGTCTAACAGTTGAAAAAGTTTATGCGCTAACCTAGATTTACTACGTGCTAACTGTTCGACACTATGCGCTAATGTTTCTATGCTACGCGCTAAGCTGCTTCTTACACGCGCTAAAGTTAGGGCTATTGAAAATTGTTGTTGAATTTGTTCGAAAAAGCTACGCGCTATACTGGGCCTATTAAGCGCTAACTTTTAAACTTTATGCGCTAATTCTTGGTTCTTAAGCGCTGAGATGTTGCTTCCACGTGCTAGACTGTTGTTGGGATGCGCTAAAGGACTTTGCACTGTTTTGCCTGAAGATGAAAACGCTACTGTTTTGGGCTAACGCGCTGGTTTTAGGTTTTAATGTGCTAACAGAAGTATTCCACGTGCTAAAAGATTGCTCCTATGCGCTAGAATGCACTGATTTTTCTTTTGGTTCGGTTTTTGTTGATTTTTTGAAAGTTTTTGTGAATTTTTCAAGCTTGATGGATGATTTTCTGAAATAATAAATGCAAGCACAGCACCAAAAGTACAACCATTTTGCCTAGTCTAACAAAAAGTGTATGTTTTTGCGAGGATGTGTTCAAATCCTCAATGTTTTAACAGGTTTGGATACAAGTAAGACACTTGAGAAAGACTCTTTAGTCAAGGGTCATAAATAACATCATAGCCCACTAGTCTCGATACTCCATCAGCTCAAACAGTCATGTCACCCCCTAGAGGGTGCCCATTTTTTTGCCTTTTGCCAGAAATTAACCCAAAGTGAATCGCTTCACAGTTGAGTAGTTATCTTGGGAGATATATGGTGAGTAATCTTGGGGGCGGATTCTTCCCCACCCTTGCACTATGATGTTATAAATGTCTGGTTACTGACTCGGCTCAAAGTTTCTATTGCTATGGTTCGTAATCAAGCTTCCCGTTCGGCCATCAGTGATAAACTCCCTCAGGAGGCTTCCCAACCTTTAGAACAAAGGTTTTACGTATCTCGAGGATACTGGGGGAAGGCTAATCACTGTGTGCAACCGTTGAAAAGGACTTTCGTCACTTTCCACATTTGATTATAGTGGGTTGGAATTCTTGGCGTCAAAGTCGTTCCCCACTTAGGTCATTCCCTTCACACCGACCATAAATGGCTTTAAGAGTTGATTGCAACTTCTCGAGAAGGCAGGCCTGCTAAAGGATTTATTGCTTGAATAAAATAAAGTTGTAAGAATGGTCTGGATTTTTGATCACCCAGTTAAGGGGAGAGCATATTCCTACCACTTTCGAGACAAAGTAAATCAAGTTAGTTTATTTTATCCTTTCAATTTAGTGATTTGTTAAAATCTATGCGGAGATGTTGCTCCACAAAAATATGATGTTCATTTTATTCCGTCAAAACAATGATTGTCTAATCTATGAAAAGAAATTGTCAACAAAGCAAATTTTCGATTTTGCGGTCAACAAAAGAAATCGTTTTTAAAATAAAGTGGCCCGCTCCACCTGTAAGAAAATTGTTAGTCCTGCAAACAAAAAGGAAAATGTCAGATGATTTGAGGGACTTCTACAAGTCTAAAATTTCAGTTCGGTTACAATAAAATTTTTATTTTTTTTGTCTGTGATGCGCTACAGAACAGACTATACGTGCTACAATATATGTTAGATGCGCTAAAATTAATGATCAACGCGCTACTCTGTTCTCTGAATGCGCTACTCTGTGTGTTGGAAGCGCTGTTCTGTTTTCTTTTCTCTTTCCCGCCCTGAGGCTCTCAGAAAAAATTGGAGATTGCATGCGCTAACTGTTGAATTATACGCGCTAGATTATGGTTTACAAGCGCTGAGCTGTGGGATGGATGCGCTATTATATTTATCGCATGCGCTACTCTATGTTTCGCCCGCATCGAGGCCTATAGGAAATATATCAGCGGTTATGCTCTAAATGATGGTCTTTAAGCGCTAAAGTATAGCCCTCGCGCGCTAAACAGTGAGCGGGATGCGCTAGACTATTATTTGGATGCGCTAGGGAATGTTTCCCACACGCTGATTCCTGTTTCCCGCGGACCTGCAAAAATGATCAATTTCAAAAACCGATTTGTTATTTGGGGTAAAGCCCCATGGTGGGCGCCAGAAATGTATGCGGGAAAAGTGAGCTGATAAAACTTAATATGTGAAAATATTTCAAAATACTAGTCCACACACACACATAGGACTTCTTGGTGCAAGCTATGGAGTAATAACGTATTACTCAGCTTCCCAAGGTGGGTCCCATGGTTCTCTATCTCACAATGTCCCTCAAACCAATGTTTTGCTCTCAGATCACTGAGCAAAATGGTTTAGGGATGGCAAATGCAAGAACGAGGGATGCACTGATAGATTTTTAGTATGAGATGTGTTATAAACTATGTATGATTCTAGAAATGCAATAAACTAAATGATAAGATGACAAGATTAGTAAACAAACTATCCTAGCATACTATATTTAGTCTATGATTGAACTAAAATGATAAAGAAATTATTCTAAACATGCATATTTAGTCTACTTCCTGATTTAAAGAGAGGCTAAATGATGAGCATATATGAAATGAAAGCTTGAATGCATTTGAGCATAAGTGTGATGCTACAAATTTGAAGGACGATTGTTGAAAATGGAGGAATGAGAGCTCTATTTATAGCATAAACAGGGTAATGGATGGTCAGGATCGAATGGTTCAATCAAGGGTTGAGTTTGAAAGTTGGGGATCCATGTGCACAATTGGCACCAATGAAATGGTGACAAGTGTCAACATAGGGTTGGGTTAAGAGAAGAGGTTGGAGGCATTAAAGGCCTGAGAAGACCTCATGGTTATATAAAGGCTAAGGGTCAAGTCTAAGTTATGCTTACCCACTGGATTAGGAGTTAGTCCAAGGATAAACCTTTGTGCAAATGATTAAGAGATAATCATGGTCAAAGCATTAAAGGCCTGATGAGACCTTTGGGTTGGGTAGAGGTTGAGTCAAAACAAATGTTTTAACCATGTAGGAGGGTTTGAGTTAACCATTAATAGTTATTGGAGACTTTGGGGATTAAGTGGTTGAAGGTTGGAAGCCTTCAATGGTTTTCAAAGACTTTGAGCCATTTAGTGGTTGAAGGTTGAAAACCTTTAATGGTTATCAAAGACTTTGAGGTTTTGAGAAGTGACTTCCCTTTTCTTAGGGATGTGACAAAGTTTAGAGGAGGGGTTAGGTTAATTAGAAGCGATTAAAAGATTCTATAAGAGATTAGAAAGGGGTTTGGGATTTTGCAAGTGGATGGAGAGATAATAGGATTTAATTGAATTAAATGATTTTCATTCAATTTGGTTGCATTTAAATAAATTAGATTTATTTAATTTAGGATAACCATTTAATTAAATTTGAATTTAATTAAAAGTGGATAGGGGGAATTTAATTGAATAAAATGATTTATTCATTAAATGGATATAGTGAATTTAATTTAAATAAATTGAGTAATTTACTTAATTAAATAGAGGAATGTGGATAATTTAATTAAATTGGATTTAATCAAATAGAGAAATGAACATAAAATATTCATTTAGGAATATGGTCATTTTTATACGTCTAGAAATGTATGCGGGAAAAATGGGCTGATAAAACTTAATATGTGAAAATATTTCAAAATACTAGTCCACACACACACACAAGACTTCTTGGTGCAAGCTATGGAGTAATAACGTATTACTCAGCTTCCCAAGGTGGGTCCCATGGTTCTCTATCTCACAATGTCCCTCAAACCAATGTTTTGCTCTCAGATCACTGAGCAAAATGGTTTAGGGATGGCAAATGCAAGAACGAGGGATGATAGATTTTTAGTATGAGATGTGTTATAAGCTATGTATGATTCTAGAAATGCAATAAACTAAATGATAAGATGACAAGATTAGTAAACAAACTATCCTAGCATACTATATTTAGTCTATGATTGAACTAAAATGATAAAGAAATTATTCTAAACATGCATATTTAGTCTACTTCCTGATTTAAAGAGAGGCTAAATGATGAGCATATATGAAATGAAAGCTCGAATGTATTTGAGCATAAGTGTGATGCTACAAATTTGAAGAATGATTGTTGAAAATGGAGGAATGAGAGCTCTATTTATAGCATAAACAGGGTAATGGATGGTCAGGATTGAATGGTTCAATCAAGGGTTGAGTTTGAAAGTTGGGGATCCATGTGCACAATTGGCACCAATGAAATGGTGACAAGTGTCAACATAAGGTTGGGTTAAGAGAAGAGGTTGGAGGCATTAAAGGCCTGAGAAGACCTCATGGTTATCTAAAGGCTAAGGGTCAAGTCTAAGTTAGGCTTACCCACTGGATTAGGAGTTAGTCCAAGGATAAACCTTTGTGCAAATGATTAAGAGATAATCATGGTCAAAGCATTAAAGGCCTAATGAGACCTTTGGGTTGGGTAGAGGTTGAGTCAAAACAAATGTTTTAACCTTGTAGGAGGGTTTGAGTTAACCATTAATGGTTATTGGAGACTTTGGGGATTAAGTGGTTGAAGGTTGGAAGCCTTCGATGGTTTTCAAAAACTTTGAGCCATTTAGTGGTTGAAGGTTGAAAACCTTTAATGGTTATCAAAGACTTTGAGGTTTTGAGAAGTGACTTCCCTTTGCTTAGGGATGTGACAAAGTTTAGAGGAGGGATTAGGTTAATTAAAAGCGATTAAAAGATTCTAGAAGGGATTAGAAAGGGGTTTGGGATTTTGCAAGTGGATGGAGAGATAATAGGATTTAATTGAATTAAATGATTTTCATTCAATTTGGTTGCATTTAAATAAATTAGATTTATTTAATTTAGGATAACCATTTAATTAAATTTGAATTTAATTAAAAGTGGATAGGGGGAGTTTAATTGAATAAAATGATTTATTCATTAAATGGATATAGTGAATTTAATTTAAATAAATTGAGTAATTTACTTAATTAAATAGAGGAATGTGGATAATTTAATTAAATTGGATTTAATCAAATAGAGAAATGAACATTAAATATTCATTTAGGAATATGGTCATTTTTATACGTCTACAAGATCTACAACACAAATTGAACGGTCCTAACCGAGCACAATTACCAAGGAAGGATACAAGTTTCAAAGCAAGATAAAACATTTTTCAGATCGAAGGATACAATGAACCTAGTCAAGTTTGAAGATCTGATGGCTAAGATTAATCATGGGAAATGTGATTAAGGAGATTAAGTGGTTGGGAATTGCTTATAAATAAAGTAATGTTGTTGAACAAGTATGCGGGCAAACTGAAGCACAGTGATGCTACAGAGGTGATTACCGAGTACAGAAGATTGAAGATCTGATTGAAGAATAGATTGAGAAGCCCAGCAAGGAGAAAGAAAAGTCTTATGACAAGATTATCTTGAGCATATTGAGCACATAGAATTTGCTTTAACATTTTAGATGTGAAGTTGCAGATATATTTTATTATTGTTATTTATGTTTGTAAGTGACAGAAAATCTCTTAACCAAGTGGACTTAACAGTCTTATTTGTAAATCCTCTTGGAAGGTAACATTCTGAATGAGTGTTTGAAATCCTTTGATAAGGTTACTTCTAACAAAGTGAAGATTCTAACTAATCTGAGGGAAATCCTTAACCGGGTCACATCTAGCAATGTGTATGTAATCTTTAACAGGATTTGCTTTTAACCGAGCATACTCTAGAAGAGTATATTTTCTTATGGGTCCAAAATCCCACAGTGGTTTTTCCCTATTAGGGTTTCCACGTTAAATCTGGTGTCAAATGTGATTTAGTATTTTATGTTTATCTGTTTATGAGTTTGAATGATTTACAGTCATAGTTGTTGGCATTATAACAGACAAGGAGAGATTGTTGGCATTTCAATAAAGATATTGAGAAGGTTGTTGATGATTATGAATATAACTGATTAAGGATGTTTACTGTTTTAATATTATTATTTTGTCATTGATGTCAAGAAATTGATTTTCTAATTCAGTATGATGTTGCCATATCTTAAGAAGTATGATTTGATGAGTATAAAGATGTCGGTAAAAGACATAGAAAGAATGTGATGAATAAGGGGAGAATAAGTTATTCAATGGGCAACTATTACCGAGTTAGACAATGATGAGATCATGATATTTAGATTGTTTTGATATCATACATATGTTATTGATTGTAAGGTTAATACTATACTATGTTACCGAGCAAGGAACCTAGTCGATAAACCATAAGGTTATCGTTGTCGGTTAATGAAGGCAAAATGTCTACTGAGTGAAGTTTAGTATTTACCGAGTTGCAACCGAGTAGTAACAGAATTCATTGAATGAATAAAAGCATTATTTAATGAAGGAAGCTGATGAGGTGGCTATGATTAAATGATTGGTATGTCGTGAATGAAGTTTGTTAAAGAATCTATGGCAAAGGAAAATCAGCAGGAAGATCTACAGCTTAGATTGAACCGCCATACCCTAGCACAAGTTCCAAGAAATGTATGCAAGTTCCAAGCCGGGGTAAAATGTTTTTAGATCGAAGGTTACATTGAACCTGGTCAAGTTTGAAGATCTGATGGCTATGATTGATCATGGGAAATGTGATCAAGGAGATTAAGCGATTGGCGAATTATTTATAAATAAGGAACTGTTGATAAACAATGTATGCGGGCAAGTGTATGCAAATGGATGCTACATAGTGATTACCAAGCACAGAAGCTTGAAGACCTATTTGAATAACAGAGTATAGAGCCCAGCAGATGAACAAGGTAAGTCCTATTGTATTGAGCAAATAAGAATCTGCTTTAGCATTTTAGATGTGAAGTTGCAGATAGATTTTTATTACTGTTATTTTGTAAAGTGACAGAAAATCTCTTAACCGAGTGGACTTAATAGTCTTATTTGTAAAACCCTCTAGCAAGGTGACATTCTGATTGAGTGTTTGAAATCCTTTAACAAGGTCACTTCTAACAAGGTGAAGATCCTAACAGATCTAAGGTAAATCTCTTAACCGGGTCACATCTAGCAATGTGTTTGTAATCTTTAACATGATTTGCTTTTAACCGAGCATACTCTAGAAGAGTATATTTCTTAGTGGGTCTGAAATCCCACAGTGGTTTTTCCCTATTTGGGTTTCCACATTAAATCTATTGTTATGAGTGTTATGATGTTTATATGCTTTTGAGTTCGCATGTTTAGCAGTTTTGGTTATATTGTTGAAGTATATGTTACCGAGGTTAAATCTGTTGTTTTTATGGAAGATTAAGTTTGTATGATTCACCCCCACTCTCATCTTATTAGCTTGGCATCTGTACTTATCTTTAAGTATCAGAACTATCAATTGGTATCAGAGCTTTGGACTCCGGAAGAAAAAGTTTAAAGGTACTTGAGGCAAAGATCCAAAGATGTATAAGAGGGATGCACCGAAGCTGAACAAGTCAAGTTTCTCTACATGGCAGAAAAGGATGAAGCTGCACCTATTAGGAGTTGGAGAATATGTTGTATATTATCTGGAGAATGATTTCATTACACTAAGCACCTATCCATTAACAATGGAAGAGATAAAGGCAAAGCAAGAACGTATTCAAGCAATGATTGAAATAACATCTGCATTGACTGATTCAGAGTTTAATGATCTAGAAGGCTGCAATGATGCAAAGGCAATGTGGGACAAGCTCATATCTGTGTATGGTGGAGATGAACATGTTCAAAGAGCAAAAGTGGATAGTCTAAGAGGACAACTTGAATCTATGAGGATGAATGAAGGTGAGAACACAACCCAGTACAGTACAAGACTAAAGGAGATTGTCAATCAAATCAAAGGAGCAGGTGGAACTATTGAAGAAAAGGATATAACAAGTAAGTTGTTAAGAACCCTTCTACCAGCTTATGCAATCCGAGTCTCTACAATCAATGAATTGAGGTATGTACCCAATATGCCAGTTTCTTTAGATGCTACTATTGGTGAGCTACATGCATTTGAGTTAAGTAACTTTGATAACAGTGGGTCATCGGTAAATAAAGTTGAATCTACATTTCTTAATGGTATATTAGAAGAAGAAGTTTTTATTGAACAACCTGAAGGATTTGTTGAAGACAAGAATAAAGATCAGGTATGTAAATTGAACAAAGCTTTATATAGTCTGAAACAATCACCTAGAGCATGGTATGAAAGATTGCACTCTTATTTAATCAAGATTGGTTTTATAAGAACAAGTGAAAACAACAATATGTACATGAAGAATGATGAAAATGGAATACTGATCTCAGCCATATTTGTTGACGATATTATCTTTTGTGGAAATGACTCTCTATGCAAGAACTTTGGAAATGAAATGAGCAAAGAATGTGAGATGTCATTAATCGGTGAGATAAAGTATTTTATAGGTTTACAAATACTACAAATGAAAAATGAGATTTTCATTACTCAATCCAAGTACATAAAGGAAATATTGAAGAAATTTGGAATGGAGGATTCAAAACCAGTAAGTACTCCTATGACTACCAACTGTAAACTATCAAAGAATGATGAATCTGCATCTATTCATGAGACACTTTACTAATCCATGATTGGAAAGTCGCAATATGTTGTTCACAGCAGGCCAGATATAGCACGTGCAGTAGGTATAGTTGCAAGATTCTCTGCAAATCCTAAGGAAACACACATGACAGCAATCAAGAGAATTTTCAGATACTTGAAAGGCACTGAAGATTATGGCTTAGTATATCAGAAAGGAAATGATTTTGATTTAAAAGTTTATACTGATGCTGATTGGTCAGGCAACATTGATGACAGGAAAAGCACAAGTGCAGGAGCTTTCTTTTTAGGAGAAAGACTAGTAAGTTGGCTTAGCAAGAAACAAGGATGTGTTTCACAGTCAACAACAAAAGCTGAATATGTTGTTGCAGCATTGAATTGTACCAACATAGCATGGATCAAACAACTGTTGGAAGGTATAAATGAGAAAGTTACCGAGCCAGTAACTATATTCTGTGACAATACTAGTGCCATTAACATTTCAAAGAATCCTATTATGCACTCTAAGACAAAGCACATCTCTATCAAATATCATTATCTTAGAGAAGAAGCTCAAGAGAAGAAAGTGGTGTTGGAGCATGTTAGCACAAAGGAACAAATAGCAGATATCTTCACCAAGCCACTGCCAAGGGACACTTTTAAGTATCTCAGAAGTAAGTTAGGGGTCCTACCCCTATCTTCTACTCATTGATCGAGTTCGATGAAAGCATCAATTTGATGACTCTACAGAATATCTTTTAGGAGTTGAAGCTGATTTACACACTTTAGGATGTTTTCTAAAGGTGTGCAGGAAACAATATAGGGAACAGGAATTGAAGACAAAATGCTCTAACCGAGACTAAATTGACACATAACAGCAAGAAATCACTTCATACAGGAAGAAATTATGTTTTAGTTCTTTACTTTTTGGCATTGTTGTCAAAGGGGGAGAAGACTGGAGAAAAGAAGTGGATACTAATGTATGGGGGAGAAGACTGATGATAGGGGGAGATCATTTCAGCATTTCATAATCTCATAGCAATCCGAATCAATTAGGTCAAATCAATTGGTTTTGCCATCAATGCCAAAGAGGGAGATTGTTGGCATTTCAATAAGGATATTGAGAAGGTTGTTGATGATTATGGATATAACTGATTAAGGATGTTTACTGTCTTAATATTATTATTTTGTCCTTGATGTCAAAAAATTGATTTTCTAATTCAGTATGATGTTGCCATATCTTAAGAAGTATGATTTGATGAGTATAAAGATGTCGGTAAAAGACATAGAAAGAATGTGATGAATAAGGGGAGAAATAAGTTATTCAATGGGCAACTATTACTGAGTTAGACAATGATGAGATCATGATGTTTAGATTGTTTTGATATCATACATATGTTATTGATTGTAAGGTTAATACTATACTATGTTACCGAGCAAGGAACCTAGTCGGTAAACCCTAAGGTTATCACTATCGGTTAATGAAGGCAGAATGTCTACTGAGTGAAGTTTAGTATTTACCGAGTTGCAACCGAGTAGTAACAGAATGCATTGAATGAATAAAAGTATTATTTAATGAAGGAAGTTGATGAGCTGGCTATGATTAAATGATTGGTATGTCGTGAATGAAGTTTGTTAAAGAATCTATGGCAAAGGAAAATCGACAGGAAGATCTACAGCTTAGATTGAACCATGACACCCTAGCACAAGTTCCAAGAAATGTATGCAAGTTCCAAGGCGGGGTAAAACGTTTTCAGATCAAAGGTTACATTAAACTTGGTCAAGTTTGAAGATCTGATGGCTATGTTTGATCATGCGAAATATGATCAAGGAGATTAAGCGGTTGGCGAATTGTTTATAAATAAGGAACTGTTGATAAACAATGTATGCGGGCAAGTGTATGCACAGGGATGCTACATAGTGATTACCAAGCACAAAAGCTTGAAGACCTGTTTGAATAATAAAGTATAGAGCCCAACAGATGGACAAGATAAGTCCTATTGTATTGAGCAAATAAGAATCTGCTTTAGCATTTTAGATGTAAAGTTGCAAATAGATTTTTATTACTGTTATTTTGTAAAGTGACAGAAAATCTCTTAACCGAATGGACTTAACAGTCTTATTTGTAAAACCCTCTAGCAAGGTGACATTCTGATTGAGTGTTTGAAATCCTTTAACAAGGTCACTTCTAACAAGGTGAAGATCCTAACAGATCTGAGGGAAATCCCTTAACCAGGTCACATCTAGCAATGTGTTTGTAATCTTTAACAGGATTTTCTTTTAACCGAGCATACTCTAGAAGAGTATATTTCTTAGTGGGTCCGAAATCCCATAGTGGTTTTTCCCTATTTGGGTTTCCACGTTAAATCTAGTGTTATGAGTGTTATAATGTTTATATGCTTTTGAGTTTGCATGTTTAGCAGTTTTGGTTATATTGCTGAAGTATATGTTACCGAGGTTGAATATGTTGTTTTTATGGAAGATTAAGTTTGTATGATTCACCCCCTCCCCCTCTCATCTTATTAGCTTGGCATCTGTACTTATCTTTAAGTAACAGAACTATCAATAGTTGCATATGAAGAAAGTGCTAGCGAGGTTGAATCTGATTAGAGTAAATAGAATTGAAGTTATCTGATTCAGCCCCCCTCCCTCTCATCTAACTAACATTTTTTGCCTTGCAATGCTTGTATCTTTTGCATTTGACCTCCAATTTTCAGTCTGGTCGAACTAGTGGATTCATGTCATTGTCAATCAATAAGCCTTTTTCTAGATTTTTTCTAGTCAATTTTTCAACGGAGCATCATGATACCTTGTCATTGTCTGGGGCATATTTCTTGATTGTTCTTTGAAACAACACTCGTAATCGCATTGTCTCAAAGAGGGGCAAAATGTAGGCATCTAAAAATGGTCAATGCTTGCAGTGTCATGCTCTAACATGTTTGTGTTACTTCCTTTGGGGTTTTCACACTTACTAACGCTTACCTCTATGTCTCATATTTAATCTTTATCATTTGTCGATATTGTGTCATTCCTCTGCATTATTTTCCTATTCTATTCCTTCTTTTCAATTTGAATTAGGTCTTGTCATTTGTTAATTTCGAATCTCCGTCGGTGGTCATCATCAACCTTTCATATCAGTTGGAAATCATTTTTAACCCTAGTTGGTGTCAATTAGGGTTTGTCCTAAACCTTTGGCATTTGTGATATCAATCATCTTTCAATCATTTTGGATTGTTTCCAATCTTCAATCATCAACCTTTTTATCAATTTTGATTGATTTATCATCGATCTTTGTCAATCTTTATCAAATCAAACTTCATAAAATCAACATTTTTATCAATCTTTGAATGATTTGTCATCGGTCCCAATCAATCATCAATCCTTGTCAATTTGGATCGATCAATCATTGATCCTTTATCAATTGCCGGTTATCAAATCAAGTTTCTTTGTCAATTTCAATTGATTTGTCATTGGTCTTTGTCATTACCAATTTAGTCCATATCAAGTTCTTGTCAGTTATTTTTCTCGATCTTCATCTTCATCATTCATTTATTTTGTTAATTGCATCATGACCTAATTGCGACCTAATTCATTCCTTTTCTCCTTTCTAGGGTTTAATTATTCTTTATTTATTAATTTTTTCTAATGTCCTCCTTAGGTTAAATGATTTTATTCATTTATCCTGTCTTTGAGTCACAATTAATTTGTTTATTTAATTGACTAACTATCCCTTTTGTGAGAGAAATTAATAAATAAAAATAATTAATTTCTCCCACCTTTTTCTCTCCTAAATTTCTCCCTTTTTTTCTCCACTAATTTGGCTCTCCTTTTTTTGCTCAATTTGCCATGAATCATGAGCTCTTTTTGTGCTCATTTTTTCATAAATCAATTGGCATTTTTTCCTCTCCATTTTGTCATAATCAAGAAGCACAATTCGCTCTCAATTTGTCATGAATTTGGCATAACAACTTTTCATTAATTAGTCATAATTTTTTTCTCAATCATGCCAATTTTTGAATCAATTGCCTTTTCAATTGTTCACACCATTTTGGAGACTTTTTCCCTATAAATTGAGTCCATTCTTCATTGATTTCTAACCACATTTCGAGTATCCTTACACTGTCAATTTCATCTCATTTTGTCATCCAATTGCTTTCAAATCAATTGCATCTTGTAGGTGAGATCCACATACATCCATTTGAAGGAGAAAGAAGAACAATGGAGGAACAATGAAGGAGATACATGTGTTGGTTTGCATTTCCATTTTTTTTGTATTTCGTTTTCATGCCTCTATTGATTGTGTTAGGGGTTGATTTCATAGAATTTATCTTTGTAGTTGGCTATTTTGTGTTATGATGTTTATGCCTAATTCCTACTCCATAATATAAATACACACACACACACACACACATATTTATTTATTCATACATACATACATACATGTATTTATATACATGTGTGTGTGTATGCATATGTATATACATACATATATATATGTGTGTGTATGTGTATATATACATATACATACATATATGTATGTACATGCATGTATGCATGCATGCATGTACTTATATATACATGTATATATGCGTGTGTGTGTGTGTGTACACACACACACGTATATATGCATCTATATGTATGTGTATATACATATATTTATATGTATATGTATATATACATACATGTATGCATGTATGTATGTTGCACAGGTGTTTTGTGTTTTGATTGATGCAAGTACAAGGCATCGACTCCACCGATTTGAGTGTGCCTATGTTCCTCAATGGTGGTTCACATAGAGATAGCACTAGGCCCTTTTGTACCTAACCCTAGCCACCATCCCAAAATAGGGTGATTACCTTTAGTTCTTGAGTCTACCTTCTTAAGTTGCCACAAAGGTGATGCCCAACTACTTATGCCAGTGATCCTTGGTTATATGATTTTGGTGAATTAATCATGATGATGATTATTAATTATGTTATATTTTATTATTAGTATTTATATCATTAATGTTATTGTTAATGATATATATGTTAGATACTTGGTTAGTCCCAAAGACACTGAAAGAGGGGGGTGAATCAGTGTCTGACCGGTAGATGAAAGATTTAAACTTATTTGCAACTTTACAATCCTAACAAGTATACTGGTAAGAAAATAATAATATAGTAAAGAGAAACAAAATAATGAGCATCAGTGCACACCATAACATAAATTTTTTTGGTGAGGAAACCTGATAAGGGAAAAACCTCGGTGGGATTTGTGACCCACAATATTTACTCACTGGCCAATATAAATAAATATTACTCAGTATAATAGGGGCCTGCACATGCAGGAAGACCAACTGCCTAGAGCTCACTGCTCAACAACAAAAATGGATTCTGCTCTGATACCAATTGTTAGATACTTGGTTAGTCCCAAAGAAACTGAGAGGGGGGAGTGAATCAGTGTTTGACCAATAGATGAAAGATTTAAACTTATTTGCAACTTTACAACCCAAACTAATATACCGGTAAGCAAATAATAATGTATTTAATATAAACAAAAGAATGAGCATCAATGCACACCATAATACAGATATTTTTGGCGAGGAAACTCAATAAGGGAAAAACCTCGGTGGGATTTGTGACCCTCAATATTTACTCACTGGCCAATATGAATAAATATTACTCAGTACAATAGAGGCCTGCATATGCAGGAAGACCAACTACCTACAGCTCACTGCTCAACAACAAAAATGGAGTCTTGGCACACATTCACTGTAACATCAAAGATTTAGGGTCTGAGGATTTAAGGAACATGTTCATGAATGTTATCACTAACAAACAAGGTGCAGTCAAACCGGAACACAAGATTGTTGAAGATTTAGGGTTCACTAACATCCTTCACATGTTTGAATTCTCAGATGATATTGTCTGTTATGTTCTTAGCAGAGTTCACGGTGATTTTTTGTGGTTAGATTCAATTTTCAAGATCACTAAGGAAGCAATTAAGGTTGTTACTGGTTTACCTTCTACCGACACTAGGCCTGATAAGAAAAATAAAATTCCAAACAAAGGGGTTATGAACTTAATTGACACAACAACAGATAACAGATCACTTAGGGTTAGTGATATAACCGATAACAATGTTAAATATACTAGTATGGTTATTGGATACAAAGTTGCTCATACTAATAGGCTGGATTCTATTTCAAGTTTATGCCTTCATAGTGCATATGAGATGATTATGAATAATGCTAAAATTGACATTTGTGAATGGTTGAAAGATGAACTGTTAGAAAATCTGGATAAGATCAAAGGTGATAAGAAGGAAACATTCAAGTTTGGGAATTTGATTGTATGCTTAATGCTATATTTCTCAAAGGAGATTCCTGGTATTGGACACAAGGACTTTGCCTATGATATTTTTGTTGGAAAACAGATTAAGGAGGCAATTACCGACATAGGTTCTGATGGTGACAAACTGGTAAAAGAGTACTTCAAAGACTTCCAAGCTAAAATGAAGCAAAGGGAAAGGATTCCCCAAAGTATTGTAGACAAATATGACAAACATATATGCTTTGTGATTAAAAGAGATGAAGTATGGATGGAGGCAGTTAGACCTAGAACTATCTAGATAATAGAGATGGGTTATGAAGTGGACTCACACATCTTGGAATCTTACGCCAAGATACTCCTAGATGCTCCACCGGAACCGACAGAGGAGATCTTTGGTAATGCTGAAACTATAGAGAGTGATGTTACTACGCAGAAGCAAAGGAAGAAAAGAGACAAAAGTAATAAAAGATGCTTCTAAGTTTGTTGAAATTGTTAAGAAGGAATTACTAAAATTTGATCCGATGAGAGGAGTTGTTGAATAAGAAAGAAAATCAGAATAACAATCGGTAGAACATATTTCTCCTGTGGCTACCTCATCTGATTCTGATAATGATAAGGTTGCAAAATTCAAAAAGATGGACAGAAAGAAAAGAAAACCCTCGTCGACACCTACTCCATCTCTGAAGAAATCAAGAACACTCCGAAAGAAACAACAGGTTGTGAGAGAGCCCAGTGGTCAGAAGAAGAAGGTCACACCAAAGAAGCAACCAGAACAAAAGGAACCGGATACTCTTTCACCCGTTGAACTAATAAATGAAATAACTCAAGAAGGAAATCTTAGTAATGTTAGTAAGTTCTATCATTCTTTTATTGATTCTGATAAGGATACCATTGAGGAGAGTATTATTTTGTATCTGGATATATATAAGAAGGTTCTTATTGAGGTTGTACATGTTCTTCCTAATGATTTATACTTGAGACTTGAAGCAAAGAGAATGTCCGTTATAGAGTTAGATAAGAAATTGAAGGTTGAGGCACTATTAGCCATTCATCCTGTTAATTCTAAGCAAGAAATAGATGATTTAATATCTGAAGCTAATAAGACTATTTTTGTGAGTGGTCACCGGCAAGTTAGTCTTATGGTCGACAGAGTAAAAGAGATTGCAGATGAAACAACTGATAAATGGGATATATTCTTTGTTGAGAAGGAGAAGGATGAACTCTATGATAAAACAATAAAGGATTGCACATAGTAGATTAATTCATTATTACCGACACTTAATTCCACCATTCTGGAATACAAGGAATTGTACAGGGAAGCATGCAAACCTCCCCATCTTATAGAAGATATTGATGAGCAAATAAAGAAAACACATAAATAAATTGATGAAATTGTTGATAATATGATTGGTTCTTCGGAACTCACATCAATTTTGGATCAAGAGATGGCTATTTATGAAGAGAAGATTAAGAAATTGGAAAGGGAGAAAGCAAGGTTGAAGATAAAAACTTAGGAGTTAAAGAACAAACTTGGTCATAGATTGGATAATCTGTTAACACACCGAAATGAGCTATCTAAGGCAACTATTCAAGGGGAAAGATCATCGGAGCAACAAATGCATTATCTCATCAGGATGATCCAGCAGATAGAGACTATAATTTTTTACAACACAAAGTTTTTACAAGGTCTTAACTTGGTTTTGGCAGACATTTTTTCAGATTGTACTTAATCGGCTACAAGTTTCTAGGTAAATTTTGAATTTTTGATACTTTTGGCATCCTTTGTCATTGATGTCAAAGGGGGAGTAGTGTAATGAGAAAAATATACAGAAGGAGATCATTTGCTCAGGGGGAGCACTCTCAGGTTTTGGATATCAGTTTTGGATTTTTCTCATAAGTGTTGCCATCAATGCCAAAGGGGGAGATTGTTGGCATTATACACTCAAATGAGAATGGTTGATGTTGTCATTGATGGCAACCAACTGGTAATAGGGTTCAAAGGTTCTACTGATGACAGAATTCACCTACCGGCACCGATAGTCACTACAAGGTTTATTCACATCGACATCCATTTACACCGGCAACAGATTATATTGACAGTCCAAGCCGACTTGGAAATAATATTATTTATGCGAAATGTATTGTAATGTAATATTTTATTTGTATAGCCGACATGATGTATTGTAAAGACTCATATATGTATGAGATCTTGTAGGTCATTTGTAAGGTATGCAAGGATATGATAGGTAATGCAAGGAAGCAGTAATATGTGATAGGTTATGATAGCGAATAATTGTATATGTATTTGTCCAAGGGGTTGAGCTTAACTGGTTAAAATACTGGGTTCTCACTGTGGAGACCCAAGTTAAATTCCCAATAGGGACATCTGAAGTGGAATTCTAATCTATGACTCTTGGCCTTCCATAAGATGGGGAAGGTCTTGGGATCAATCTAATCAAACATAATAATAATAATAATAATTCAAATATATGTAATGTGGATGGGGCCCCCTACTATGTCCCCACTGGTTCATAGCTCCAGTCAAAAGCTATTCAGGCTTCAGCCAATTACCGATAAAAAAAAAAAAATGAAAAAATAAAAATTGTATATGCATTTTGATGTATTTATCTTGAAAGCAAATAAGAAGCAGAGCAGAGCGAAGCAAGGTTTTGGCATAGGTATCAGACAGAGCTTAAATCAGTACTGAATCTAGCATTGCAGATGTTATTCTGAAGTAGTACATTGTTATTGGATTTAACCGTCCAATTGTGTAGTCAGTGAGACTCCATTTTTGTTGTTGAGCAGTGAGCTTTAAGCAGTTGGCCTTCCTATATGTGCAAGCCCCTATTGTACTGAGTAATATTTATTCATATTGGCCAGTGAGTAAATATTGTGGGTCACAAATCCCACCGAGGTTTTTCCCTTACCGGGTTTCCTCGCCAATAATATCTTTGTTATGGTGTGCATTGATGCTCATTCTTTTGTTTCTCTTTACTGCATTATTATTTGCTTATCGATATATTAGTTTGGGTTGTAAAGTTGCAAATAAGTTTAAATCTTTCATCTACCTTTCAGACACTGATTCACCCCCCCCCCCCCCCCACCCTCTCAATGTCTTTGGGACTAACCAAGTATCTAACAATATATGATCTCTAACCTTATTATTAGTATTATTATTATTATATTTATCTCATGGTGCATTTATGTTGGTGGGAAATACATAAATAAATGAATAATATTAATAAATATTGTGGGAATCAATTTTAGTGGATTTAATTAATAAATTATCCTTGTTTATGTTTTTTTGGTTGGTTTAGTTGGTTTTTTTTTCTCGTATATGTTTTTGGAACCCTTTTGGTATGGGAGTTTTTGGGAGAGGTGTGTGGAGATTTTAGCGCAACTCTAGGCTTGAATTTTGGGGGTTTTTGATTGAAATTGGATTGGTGCAACTGGAAGTGTTGTTGTTCTTAGAGATTGTGTGGATTGCTTGGAGTGTAGGTTTCATTTCTCTTATTGTTCTTTGAATTTTGAGGTAGGAGCCTCTTCTTCCTTTATTTTCCTTTTTAATTTCTTGCATTCCATGTTGCTATGATAGATGAATCATTTTGGTTATGTCTTCATTGTTGGGCTAGTTTGGGTTTGATATGCATTGTGGATTCATTGTGGCAAGGGATTGTTTTTGGAATTCATGTCCTAGATTTTTATAGGAAACTCTTATGAAGAATCAAACAACATTTTTACGATTTTATCAAGCACTTCTCAAATGGGTTATGCTCTGATTTTATTTTCTTGTTTCCATTTGTGCAAATTTGGATGCCCTAGCTGGTTCCCAAACTCAAAAATTTGAATTTGTTTACATAGATTTCCGCATTTGTTTACTCAAATTTTTGCATCTGTCTAATCATATTTTCACATTTTTCTACTCATATTTTCACATTTGTTTACTTATATTTTTGCATTTGTTAACTTAGATCTTCACATTCATGGATTGGGTTTCGCATTTGTTGTATATACTTGATTTTTGTGCTCAGGTCATCTCATATACTCTATTGGGCCTTGTACTTTGTTTTACATGTGTAGAATCATAAATTTTCACCAGGCCAATTTGCACCTCATGTTTATGCCCCTACTTTAGCATGCCCTATTCTCATCACTTTTCTAGGTCCATTTTGTGCCTATTCTCGAGCTTTGAGGCCATGAACACCTATTGGTGGGTCCTAAGGTGAGGAAACCCTACCCCCTAAGCTTTATTTTAGTCCCTTGTGTAGAAGGACCATTGCACCCAACACCATGTTTCCTCTCAATGGGGCCCAAATTTGATTTGGGGTAGGTGTTGTGTTTCCCCAACGAGAATTTATCCCTGTGGCTCCGCATGACTATTGGAGGTTGCCCTAATAGGTAATTTACCTATATCCCCCTATATAAAAAATATTTGATCAACCTAATTTTATTCAAGTAATCTATCCATTCTATTTTATCCAAGCAATCAAGCACTCTTGCATCTATGAAGCATTCATTATCAAGTATTTTCAAAGAACTTCAAGGATATGCATTCATGATTCAACCATTGTGGAGAAAAATTACATCATTCTTATGCAATCATGTGTGTGTGATTAGGGTTTTGTCATGTTCATGCCATTTCATATAACATATGTGATTACATTCAAATAACGAAGCATCATCAACAATAATTGCAGATCTGAAGTATACTTATCCATCATTTATTTAATATTGAATTATTCCATTCAAGATTAATTCCTAAACCAAGGTTTGACTTAGGTCAACCCATATTCCCAACAATTTTCCCCTTCTTTCTATGTGCAGAGAATAGGTACAAAGCTGTGTTTAGGAGAATCGCTAAGATTCACAGAGACAAATAGGTTCCCCTTTTGATGACAATAAATCTGGAGGAACAAGGCAACCACTAACACAGTCTTGAAAAATTAGGTCGAACTTCTTGGAGAAAATCTAAATCATATTATTTTAACCACATCCAGGTCGATGTCTTCATACAATGACTATAGCTCACTGTTTATGCTCAATCTCTTCAATATTCACTCATTTATCCTAATTTCAACAATTTCACAATTTAATTTAGAAAGAGGGAATAAAATCTTGATCCCGAGTGGAACCTAATCAATATTTAAAAGCTTTTTCCTTAGAGGGATTAAGCCTAGATCTATTAGGTCCAACCCACTTTCAATGTAATGGTCTCTTAAGAAACATTAAGGGTTTTCACTACCTTGATTGGTAAAACCCTAATTTTCACCCATTACAACATGATATTATAGGTTTAATTGGTCTATTAAGGAAGTTTATTGATGATCATCTACATGTTTCTATGTAATACAATATAGGAATCAATTGAGTTATAGGTTGAATTTGATTTAGGGTTGAATCCTTGTTGTTAAGGTCTGATAAAGCCTTTGTTTATGGCTTGGTGATATGATCATTATTATTGGGTTCATAGTGTTTCTATTTGTGTTATATATGTATCTTTGAGCATTATGATAATTCCTTGGTTATGAACCTAAGGGTATGGGTATCTAGAGTCAAAAGGAGAGTGGCTCTCAATGGGGGTCAAGGCCCAAAGTGGCTACCATGGTAACTCATTGGAGGGTTTCTTAATACAAGTGATACCTAAGATAATATATTAACAAGGGAATAGGTTGGTTGTGCTAAAAGCATTGAAAAGGGTTGATGTCTCTGTGAATGAAGCTTATTCTAAGAAGTACAACTATGTACCAGTTTCCTACACACAAAAAGAAAGAGAAATAGGGGCTTGCCTTAGGTCAAACCTCGGTTTTCGAATTAACCATGAAATTGAAATAAAGACAATTGAAATGATTGTAAGGAAAGGATCTCCTTTTGAAGGAGATGCTGACTTGTGAATGAAAACTGAATGATGATACCTCCTTGTGAAGTTTTGCTTGTCTCCACATGGAATTAGGGTTTCATGAAATATGAGGTAGATCTTCACTTCAATGCTTGAATATTGACTTTATTGCTACTCCAAAGCTTGAAGGAAGACTGAAACTACTTAATTGCTCTTAAATTCTTGATTTCTTGATCTCATATGTGTGTTCAATACTTCTTGATTCTTGTGGATGTTCAAATGAGAGGGGAAATACTCTTTATATACTTGCTCATTGAGCAAACTAATTAATTTTACGACATGAGATGACATGGAGAGGGAATTCCCGCTCAAATTTGAAATGTGAAAAAGGGTTAAAAGGGGCCAAAAAATGAGGGGGACCATGGCATGGCGCCATGGTCCTATTGAGGACCAAGGCATGCCTTGGTCCTGCCCTATTTTGGGGCAAGGGTCAAGTGCCAAATGAATTCCAAGTGATGCAATATGAAAGGGGCATGAGCATAATTAGGTCTCAAGCAGGCCAAGGGGCACAAACGCTAAGGTAAGGACCCAATGTGGTCAAAATCACAAAGGGGTGTGCAATTTTAGGATGCTATAGTTATCCCCCTCTTTAGTGGGAGTATGAAGTCGATCATACTCTTGGTAAAGTACAAAGGGTTCACATTTAAAAAATTTCACCAAGTCATCAAGGAGGCAAGATGCGCCAAGCACCCAATGGACTTTAGGATCTTACAACTTCAATGATAAGATAAAAGGGAAGATCACGAGAGATAGAGAAAGAGAGAATCATGACTACAAACTAGTAAGGTTCTCTTACTATGAGTCGTGGAAAGAAAAATACCAAAAATTACAAAGCAAAAAAGAAAGTTCGCTAAGTAACTTTAAGTATCAAGATATGTAAGAGAGAGAATCATTGAGCAGAGCGTATGCCTCCACATTAAAGCAATTGTGCACGCCTTGTTAGGAGCAATTGCTTTAAGGTAGGATACACCTAAAAATATAAGCATATTATCAACATAATTTAGCCCCCAAGAGAGGAAAAATCAAAGGATAATGATGATAAAACATAAAGCACGGGGTGTTTTCTCTTAAATTTGGAGTTGTAGCGTCCTAAAATTGCGACACTTGCAATTTTGACTGCATTTCGGTCTTCACGATGGCGACGCAACACGCAACCTGAATGGAGACCCCGAAACCTGATTATGACGTTGAAAACTGCATTTTCTTGCACCCTGGCCTGAACCTCCTTTGCACCCTGCTGTCCCGGGAGGTGGGACCAGAGCGCCCAGCGCCCAGGTCCTTCAGGACCAGGGCGCCCGGCGCCCTGGTCCCTGGGTCCTATTTTGGGCCCGGTCTCTTTTGGACTTCGGGTCTTTATGTTTGCAAATTGGAAAATTATCTTTCCTGGTCGGCCTAAGGTCGGGAAAATCAGTCTATCAGCCCTAAATGACAAGTATATAAACTACATTTTCCTCTCTCATTTGGAGAGATACATACATGACGGAAAAAGCGTGGAAACTATACTCAAGCATTCAAGCATTCAAGCATTCCTTCAAGCAATTGATCATTTCAAGTCTCCATTCAAGGCTAAGTGTTGCATTCAAGACAAGGATTCAACCATTGAAGAGGAGATCACTTACAACATACTACTACAACATACAACATACAACATCTATACCTTCGCACATAAGGATACAAACATCCTTACAACAAGGTATTAGTACTTGTTTTACATTACAGACATTTACATTTACAGCATTGCTCATTTCTTGGTTAATTCCAAAACCGGGGTTTGACCTAAAGGCAAACCCCTAATCCCTAACCCCCCAATCGTCTTCGCTTTTCTGTGTGTAGGTTGCAGGTACGCAGCTGAAATTGAAGATCTGGAATCCTTGTGCAGAGACGAACAGATCCCCCTTCGTTTCGCGGATTTTTCGGAGGACCGTGGCGCTCGGGCGCCATCGTCCTGGCAACTTTCGCTCAAATTTGCAGGACAGCGCCGTATCGACATTTTACTGCTAATTCCAGGTCCGCAGCTTCATACTATATTCCTATCTCAGTTTATAAGCGAATCTTTCTCACTTTCTATGCATTCCTAGCTTAATTCTTCTATGCACATTCTTTACAAAAGAGGGTAGCCTTGCTGTCATAACCCTTGAAACTCATTTAGCATCCAATCTTGCATTGCGTGGGATTGGATCTTATGAGTTTCAACCCCTCTTTTGAATGTAAAGTCTCTCCCCCAAGTGAAAACCATCAACCCTAGAGTGAATCTCCCTTCTCTCTCCTTGGAGTTGGAAGAGGGGAGAGCAACTAGGGTTCGATCGCGATTTTCCGCTTTACAGGAGTCAATATGCTTTTTATGATAAATAATGCATAACATGTGTATATGTATGCATAGAATTGTCCTCATCCCCCAAAGAAAGGAAACCACCATGGAAGAAGGGAACACATGTGTCTTTTGAGTCAACATGGGAGAGACCAAAAGAGATTTCAACACTTTGCATCGTCCTCAAGTAGACAACACTACAGACAACAAATAGAAGAATGGAGAGAGAAATATAAGGTCACAAACAAGCAAGAGAGGAGAGAATCTATGGTACGAATGAAGCTAATCAAGCACGTCATCCACCCCCGATGTTGCTCATCATTTGTTTTGGGAAGGTGGACAACATGCAAGAGGAGTGACATCGAGCACAGTATATGGAGCTATCACAAGTTCCAAACAAGGACCATGCTCTAGATGAGTCACTTTGTTTGTTACTAGGAGCTAGGATAAATGCTTTTAAAAATTGTTTAGATAAATCATTGTCAACATTAACATATTCATATTCATCATCAAAAATATTAGGATTAACATTTTCATCCTTGATAACATTCTCACCAATTTCTTCATCAATATTAACAAAAATAGGAGCTCTAATAGGAATAGAACTTGAACCATCATTTGTCTTAAGCATTTTGCGTCTTGGAGAATTATATTGAACATCTTGGTTAGGAGAAGGTTGAGAAAAAGGGATTATATCAAGGGTGGGTGTCTTGGGGGAAGAAATGGTTTGGGAGGCAAGTTCACAAGCTCTTGCATGATGTCTCCATCGATGTTCTCTTGCATAACAGTTTCTTTTGGTTTTAGTGGAAGGTTGTGAAGGTTTAGGTTCATCGGGTATAGGCTTCTTTTCTTCTTTGAAGGAAGGATTCATAGGAGAAGTTCTTTTAGGTTGAACAATAGGAGAGGCATATCGCTTCCCTTTGTAAGATGTAGGAGGCAGAACCACACCATATAAAGGAGGAATGGGAGGTGTGGGAAAGAGATCGGGTCCATCACGAGGAGGAGGAATAGGTCTAAACTTAGGAGGAATAGATTGATGCTTAGGAGGAAGAGCATTTCTACCTTTTGGAGGAAGAATAAATTCATCCTTAGGAGAAGGAATGGATCCTTCCTTAGGAAAAAGAATACCGCTTTCCTTAGGAGAAGGATAGTCTTATCTTTAGGAGAATAAATATGTTCCTCTTTTAGAAGAAGATTATTTCTTTCCTTGGGAGGAAGAATAATCTTCTCCTCAAGAAGAGGTATATGATCATCAAGAGGAAGGCTAAGTGTTGGATTTCTAGGTTTACTCAAGGATAAAATCATCTCATTTTTCCGTTTTTGATATGATTTAAATAGAGCATCACTTCTAGGTTGAAGAGGTTGGAATTGTTTGGACCAGAAATAATCAAGACAAACATCTCCATGCCTCACCATAGGTTGATATATGTTATGATTAACAATTTTGATTTTACCATCATGAGGAAATTTCAAACACTTATGAACGGTAGAAGCAATTGCTTTCATGGAAGAGAGCCAAGGATGTCCCAAATTCACACAAAATTGATTAGATGTAGGAATGGTAGAAAAGACAACATCTAAACATTTAGTGCCAACATCAATAGGAAGTGTGATAGAACCAATAGCAGGACATGAGAAGTCATCAAAAACTCTAACTATCACATTAGTGTCATCATACATCACTTGATGCAATTGCAAAGTATAAATAAATTCTTCACTTATCACATTAACCATGCAAGTTGGATCAATAAGCACCCCTCGAGAGGGTATACCTTTAATTTTTTGCAGTGATGTAAAGTGGGCCGTCAGGTGCTTTAATAGTCTCACTAGGATCAAATGTAATTCATAAGTCTTTAGGATGTTCCATTTGATCTACAAGGTTCACCATATTATTAGATTCAAGGCCAACATCATCGGGAGAGAATGCAAGATGATCAATTTCAATCACATTAGTGGAATGGGAAGGTAAAGGATCAATGAAATTTTGTAGGTTTTGATTAGGAGGAGCTACTGATTTTTTTCCTTTATCATTCACACTAGCCACATATATGGTATTGTTACCAATCAAGTCTTGAATCTTACTTCACAAGGAATAACACTTTTCAGTGTCATGACTAGGTTGACAATGGTATTGGCAACATAAGAAGTTGACAAAGGCTTGGTTGTATCAATTAGTTTGATAGGGGGAAGTTTCAACACATTCCTTTGTAACAATTGTGACATAATACTTTTCAAAGATTAATTAAGAGGAGTGAATTCTTGGACAAAGGAGGCACACTTGTTGTTGTGGCTACTACTTGAGTGTTGTTTCATTGAATGTGATGAATCCCTTATTCTATTTCAAAAGGTTGTTGAGCACTTTCACTTTTATCACTCGGAGCCATTGAAGATGATTCTTCAAATTGACTCAAGGTGAGCTAATAATTGTGAAGTATTAAAAACAACTGCATAAAGGAAGTAAACTTAGAAAAGGGAATTTTATCCCTAATATCTTTTTGCAAATTACAAATGAAAATTATTTGAATATCTTGATTAGGCATAGGAAAAGAAATTTGAGAATACAAATGCTTATATCTACCAATAAAATCAGTCACTTTTTCTTTAACACCTTGCTTACAATGCATCAAATCAGTCAAAGTAGTTTTAGGACCAATATTATTGTGAAATTGTTGAATGAAAGCATTAGCCAATTGTTGAAAAGATGTAATGGAATAAGGAGACAAAGAATAATACCATTGCAAATATTTATCCCTTAGTGTTCTAGTAAACAATTTAGCCAACAATCTTTGGTCATGAGCAAAGTTACTACACAAAGTTTGGAATGTTTTAACATGAGTCAAGGGATCACCTTTTCCATTATGAAGCTCCAATTGAGGGACTTCAACATATTTAGGAGGGACAACTCAAACAATGTCATTGGATAATGGGCCCACTACATCAAAAGTGGGCACATTATACTTAGATTGATTCATAGAAGCTATTTGTTGTTGCAAGGAAGACACTGTTTAGGCTAGACTATTGATGGTAGCTTTGGTAGAAGGATTGAAATTGGACATGTTGGATTGAGAAGGAGTAACATTGTTGAATGAAGGGGTTGAGAATAAGGAGGGATGTTGTTATAGGAAGGTGAGGGTTGAGAATAAGGAGGTGGAATGCTATGATAGGTAGGTATTAGAGAGGGTTGTGTAACAAATGGAAGACTCACTTGAGAAGGGATGAAAAAATTATGATTAGAAGAGTTTCCCCCTTGATTAACATTTGTAGGTATGACATTTTGAGTAGAGGTAGCCATGATATTGGATGTAAATGTAAGAACACTAGCCATAGGGGTAGTCAAGGGAATGGAGTGATTAACTTGACTAGGAGGTTATGTATAACCTAGGACTTCAACACAACTCTTCATAAGCATAATATTAGAATCAACACTATAAGAAATACCACGCAAGATATCAACACCAAGTTTATCACTTTGAACTATTCTTTTCAATCCTTCAATCAACGGGAGAGCTTCACTTTACGAGTATTGTTGACTCATCCATTGTTGAAAATTTTCAAATTGATTGTCAATCTTCTCCAATTGGTCAACGAAAAACCCTAGTTAGTGATTCATCCACATCATGAGATTTATGGAAAGAATGAGGATAAATAGGGACATTTGAAGGATTGCTAGAACCACCAACATCCTCATGAAACAAGTTATCGAAATGAGGCTCCATCTCCTTGGTAATTAGATATTGGGAAGCCTCAATTCTACAACTTCTTCTCATGGGGATATTATAAGCTAGACTAATAGTAGTAAAACTCATGCACTAAGGGAGGGAAATTTGGAATTTGAAATTTGAAATTTGAAATTTGAAATTTAAACTTTGAAATCTGTAAAGTAATTGAATAATGCAAAATTTTAGAAAAAATGATTACTCGATTAAATAAGCAAATTGATTGAAAAGATAAATTATGCAATCCCCTAGGAAATTGAAATTTAATATTAGAGCTTTATTAAAATAACCTCTTAATTTAAAATTAAAATAACCTCTTAATTTAAAATTAAATTACCCACTAGGAGATATAAATTTAAATTTAAAATTAGGCCTAAAAATAACCTCTTAATTAAAATTGAAATTAAAATTAAAATTTAAAATTAGGCCTAAAAATAACCTCTTATTTTTAAAATTGAAATAATCAATTTAAATCTAAAAATTAGGGCTCTTTTAAGTATCCATTTAATTTTAAAAATTTAAACTTGAAATTGTCCACAAAAAAAATTAAATTAGGGTCTTGTAAAAAGATCCTCTTAATTTTAAATTTTAAAATAGAACCAAGTTTGAAATTGAAACGATGAATCCAAAATTGAGAAATGCACAAGGTTAATTTAAATTTAAAAATTAGGGCTTTTTTAATTAGCCACTTAATTTTAAAATTTGAAATTTGATCTAAAATTGTAATTTTGAATTTGAAGCCACTCTAAAATGATAAGTTCAAAATTTAAACAACCCACAAGCTCAATTTTTAAAATTTTTAAAATTAGGGTTTTTGCAATTAACCACTTAATTCTAAAATTTAAATGTGAAATTTGACTTGCAAGTGAAAATTTGAATTTTGAAATTGGAAAACACTCGGATTTGAAACAATTAACCCAAATTATGCAATTCACAAGCTCAATTTTGAAAATTAGGGTTTTAGTAAAATTAACCTCTAAATTTTAAAAATTTGCAAGGAAGTCAAACTTGTAAATGAAAAATTTGAATTTTAAATTGCATACACACTCAAATTTGAAAACCAAAAATCAGAAGTAAGCATAGGACATGTTAGGTTCACCAAAATATGGAGGGGAAAAATTGATTTGGTAATTTGCAACATAAACGGGAGAAATCACCAAATCAATTTTGCTTGAAAAACCTCTACATTCAAAAGAGGGAAGGGAATCCACTAGATTCAGTCACAAAATAGGTTAAGGACTAAATACTGAATGGATTGGATTGATTTTGTGAATGTTTTTCTTCTCTTTTGTAAGTTGAAATGTTGATTTAAGGTAAAGTGCTGAAAAATGAAAGTAAAACTGAGAAAATAGTGATTTACAAATACGAGATTGAGTCGGGCACTTGGAATTGGGCAATATAAGATGAGTCGGGCACTTGGAACTGGGCAATATAAGATGAGTCGGATCCGACCCTCGAAAAATCTCCTAAAAAGCCAGGACTAGGATGCGGCACCATAGTCCTTTGAACTTTTTGTGCATTGAAAATGGTTGATTTGTCTCTATGAATGAAGCTTATTCTGAGAAGTACAACTCTGTACCTATTTCCTGCACATAGAAAGAAAGGGAAATAGGTTGGGAATAGTGGGTTGCCTCAGGTCAAACCCCAGTTTTGGAATTAACCATGAAATTGAAATAAAGATAATTGAAATGACTATAAGGAAATGATCTCCTTTTGAGGGAGATGCTGAATTATGACTAAAAATTTAATGATGATACCTCCTTACATGAAGTTTTGCTTGTCTCCACATGAAATTAGGGTTTCATGAAATAGGATGTAGATCTCCACTTCAATGCTTGAATCTTGACTTTATTGTTGCTCCAAGATTTGAAGGAAGATTGAAAATGCTTAATTGCTTGATCTCATGTGTGTGTTCAATACTTCTTGATTCTTGTGGATGTTCAAATGAGAGGGGTAATCCTCTTTATATACTTGCCCATTGAGAAAACTCATTAATTTTCTGACATAAGCCGACACAAAGAGGGAATTTCTGCTCAAAATTGAAATGTGAAAAAGGGTTCAAAGGGGCCCAAAAATGAGGGGAACCATGATGTGGCACCATGGTCCTACTGAGGACCAGGGCGACACGCCATGGTCCTGCCCTATTTTGTGGCTAGGGCCAAGTGCGAAATGAATGCCAAGTGATGCAACATGGAAGGGGCATGAGCATAATTAGGTTCCAAGCAGGCCAAGGGGTGCAAACGCTAAGGTAAGGACCCAATGCAGTTGAAATTGCAAAGAGGTGCGATTTTAGAACGCTACACAACCACTTGCATATTTGTTTACATGAAGAATGACTTGGACAAATCATGAAAGGGAGATTTCCATGTTTCCTAGCACGACTATAAAATAATCTAAAGTTGGTTTAGATGATAATTCATAAACCTAAAGCCAAGTGTGCCTTTAAAACCTATGTTAGTATGCAGTTAGCTTTGGAGTCAATCTAGTTGGTTTGTATGACTAAACCTTAAATATTAGTTCTAGTTGAGTAAGGTTGCCAACATTAACTACATGTTAAATCGTGTTTGCAGCTATGAAAACCTTTGGCCAAGGTGATGCTATGCTATGTGAGCATTTGTCAGTTCACATGGTCTAAATATACTACCTAGTCAGAGGTCATACTAGTTAGGAGTAACCTATGGTGTATAATCGACTAGAGTTGTGTAGGGTCGAAACACTAGTCTTAGATGGAATATATCTATTAACTTGTTTACACCCTTGTGAAGGGCAAGATCATTTTTAGTTAAAAGTTGTGCATGAGATTGCCATGTCTATGGTGGTAAATCATCCCGACGATACTTTCCCTCTTGTAAGACAATTCATAAGAATGAAGAAACTTGATGGACTACCATTTGTGCAGTAATATCTAAACTCCTTGATCTTTTACATTATGTTCATAAGTTAGAATAAATATTTTATAATAGAAGCTCTTTTATTCACTCCAGTAACATTCAATTATTACGACTATCTAGTAGAAAATTTAAACATTTCAATTTCATTTAGTTTTAAAAAAAGTTTCATATCTAAAATGTTCTTTGATCATTCTTATATTTATGTTATCTTGATTTAGTTGCTTGTTAAGGTCAATAGCAGTAGCTTGTTACACACATAATCATGTTTTCATGCCTTGTAGGCTTGTTTTTCGGATCTTGGTCAATCTTAGACTTGCCATGTATTGACTTGTTCGCTTTTAGGCATTAACAACCTTAGTCAAATTCTAGGGGCGATTCACCAAGTTTGATATACAAGGACCGAGGGGCATCCATTCCGCTAAATTCACCTAGGGCACGATCTCGACCTCATCCTTTTTTGAGGTCAGAGCCTTGCACTCAACAAGACTTGATTGGTGGGCTCATTAAGAACCTTTCAACTTCACCATCATACCAAGAACCCATTGACATAAATATTTTCACTAAAAAACAAATTGAAAAATAGAAAACACAATTTACATCCTCTTATAAAAAAATGAATATAAATACTAATATCCTTTATGAACTGATGATTAAAATTAAAACATAAAGTGATGTAAAAGTAAAATAGACCTAAAATAAACAATGAAAATGAAGCATAGGAAAAGAAAAAACCTAAAAGTAATTAAATCAATTATGAGTCATATTTATAAAAAGAAAACACTAACCTCATGTTCTCATGGAGCAGCTTAACTCCATTTTTTGCTTAATTTTAAGCAGTTGGAGTGTTCCATGCAAATTTGAAATTGTTGGTAAAGGATAATTTAGAATCTTTTGCTATTTAAGGGGAGCAAATATTATTTAGGAATTGAAAATAAGCTGTGGGAAAATAAGGGGGGCTCGAAATAAGCAACAACTACATATTGCCAAAAATGCCACGTGGCTCCACAAATTTCTTTCCTTCTTTTTTTTTAACATTTTATTTATATTTTTTCTTGTGCACAAATTATTACTAATATTATTTATACCAATTTTAAGATTTCCCTTAAAAATAAGCAGAAAAATAAATACTCATGAGACCACCAGTTTCATAAATAGCTAACCAAAATAAACTAAGCAACTGCTGTAAACCTAATACAAAACCATAAAATTCACTTCATCTCTACAAAAGATATTAGTCCAGGAAAACACTCAAAACTAACTATAGTAATCTATGTACATCTCATTAGAGATCAATAAAGAAAGAAATTGTTACAATTTTCTTCTTTAGAGGAGACCCAAATATCTCTTCAAATTCCTGAATTAAAATCCATTTAATAATATCTGTGTCGAAAACATATACTTTGGCAAAAGGGCATGTGACGGAATTCATAGGCTCCCTTCCAATGTTTAGGGTTTGAAGCATTTTATTTGAAGTATCCGTGCGGATTTTGAAGGATTTTGGTCCAAATTTGAGGGTTTATTTCATTGAGGAATTTGTGAAGTTGTACTATTTTTCCGGTTTGCTTTTCGCATAAGAGTTTATACTGTGAATTGGGAGGAGGGCTATTGGGCAAGCTTTAGGTTATAATTCATTTCTCTGTTTTTTTTCTCGCCGTAAATTTGAGGTCTCTGGTGCAAATCGGATGTACTTGCCATAGTTTGCCTTTTTTTGGGGCTAGACAAGTGTTTTGGTGATTTGATTGCAAACGGTCATTTTGAAGAAACATTGAAGATGGGAAAGAGGAAGGAACGGCGGCTTGCAGCCCTAGGCGGGGCGGGGCGCAGGGTTAAACTCGATCTTTGGACTGACGACGGCGCGCCTAAAAGCGAAGCAACTGGTAGGCCCTGTTTCAAGTTAATTTTTTAATTTTTAATCTTCATTTTTTTGGTTCTGATATTGCCAGAACCCTTTGATGCAAGGGCACTTCAATCCATTATTGAAAAAAAAAGGTAAAAAATAATCTTTCAATAGTAATAGCTAAAAGTTCTGTTTTTAGGTCGAGAGTAGCTCAGACGCTATAAACCTTTGTTCTTTCAATTCACCTTACCAATTGGCGCGTGACGCCCCTTGTTCTTTTTTTTTACATTAGACATTGGTCAAATTTTATGTACCTTGGGTTTCAACTTCACGCCCAAGCTCTGAAGCAAACCAAACATTGCCAATTAACATATAATCGGGTAGCAGAATTATCTCGAGTCACGGCTATGGGAGAGGAGTCTCAGTGTCTAAATGACCTGATGTCAGTGAGAGTATAGGAACCTTAAATGTCCATTTTCCTCTTCTCGCTTGTCTTATTGGCCGATGGTAGGTAGCGTAATCCTATACAAATACCGAAATATCACAGCCCAGTAACTTGCCAATTTACTTTGCCAAGTGAATAAATTTTGGTATTTTAAATTTACCTTCTTTTCTGAGGCATAATTTGTCCTTCCGACTTTTGTGAGTTGTGAGTTTTGAACCTTTCATTCCATATGATCGATATATTGGGCAGTGTTCCACGGGGATGCGTGCTCTGGAAAAAGAGGTACATTTCAGAGACTTAAAGACTTGGGGGAAACGTTCCCCTCACAGCACCACCACTTCTGCCACCTTCACCACCTCTGCCAGGTCACTTGCTATATGGCTCATGCAATTTACAATTACATACTGATTGCAACCTATAACTTTGTGAAAACTAGTTGGACTTTCATGGGGCACTTATAGAGATGTTATATTGTATATTTTGTCTTGAAGATCTCAATTCAGCTCTATTTTTATATCAACACTGCCCCCACCACCGCTCTGCCGCTGTCCCCTGTTGTCCCCTAATCATCCTCAAATTTAGGCCCTTGGTCACCTGGTCCCCAAAACCTGTCCCCCCATCCCTCCATCAGAAAACTCCGTGGAACTATGGTATTGGCCCTTGGGTATTGGATGTTACTTGATCTTCATGATCCATATCAACTATTAAGTTGCATTTAATTGATGCTTTGCTGGGAGAGTACATATACCTTTATGATTCATATTACAGTAAGGTACTAGATCTTCATGATCCATATTGAGTTGCATTTGATTGATGCTTTGGTGGGAGGTTACTTACCTTTATGATTCATATTACAGTATATTTGATTAACATTGGCATAATTGGACCATACGAACGTGAATGCAAAGTGATGCAGCCAGTAGGTCCCAGACATAGATCTCAGCCGTTGGAAAATTCTTTGGGTAATTGTGCAAATTTACATTTTGTTTGGTGGTGGCTTTTTCTTAATTTGTTACTTGAAGGTAACTGAACACTTTGCCTCAAAATGAGCATTAACTGGGCCCAACTATTAAGATCACAAATTGGGTTCCCATCCTAAACATGTGAGCTCAATGGCCCAGATGGCATGAAGCTCGGAGTGCACTGGTACAGTGGAAGTTTGAACCTGGATTGCTGCTGAAACAGCAGTAATCATCATAGTATGCTCTTAATGGCTATGCTTATTATCATTACTTAAGTTCAAAAACTTTTGAAAGCTTAATTTTGATTGTTTTGATCATATTTTTTAATAAGAGAAGGCTTCCTCAAAATGAATAACATTTTTTTGTGAGTAATTTTACAGCCATATGATAGGTTTTTTAGATTGTTGTTTATTAGGTTAATGCTGTTTGTAATGGGCTTCCCTTTGAAACAGAAACAGAGAAGAAGAAAAGAATCTTGCTGAGTGATGCAGGTCAAGCAAACTGAAGATTAATTTCCAGAAAACAATAACAATAACTACGACAATAAAAATAACTAGAACAAATTCAGTTACAGCTGTTCCCAGTCACAAATATATTTATCATTCTTATTTCCTCATTCAGTCGGAAGATTCATTTCCAAATATAAACCAAAATATAACTCAGAAATAATTTACCTAATTCCATTATTCTGGACCTCTCTTTTGTTTTTATCGGTAACTTTCTCTAAGCCCAACACCACAAACTTAAACAAAAACTTTTTACCAAAAAAAGCTCCCAGCTGATCTGACCACTACACAGCTTAAAGACTGACCACGACCAAAAATGGTGGTTGCAATAACAAAAGGCAGCTGACAAAATGGAAACAGCATTAAAGAAAGTAGAAAGCTAAAAATAGCTAATCTTCTGCTCCACAGTCAAAAGTGGGAAGAGGCAATTAAGGAGGTACTCTGCATCTTCCTTCCCTTGATTTTTTTTTTGAACCTTCTGGTTCAGAAGAGTCCGAATTGGAGAACTTCAAGAGATTACTATTATAAAAAGCTTTGTTGCCAGATTCTTTCCTGGCAGCCCAGGGTCCTGGTCTGGTCCAGCCCAAATACGGGTCCGGATGTGGTCTGGCCCAAATACGGCCAGGGTCCTGCATTTTGACTGTGGGTTCGTTGTTACGGACTTGGGGAGAATAAATATGGCTAAAATGGGTGATGCTTTAATAATCAAGCATGTTAATAACCCATTTTAGCCATATTTATTCTCCCCAAGTCCTTCACAGCGAATCCACAGTCAAAAGCATATTTTATAAAGCATACCCATTTTACCCATACCTTGAAGCATCACATTTTACAATAAATATGCTATTAAAATCTAGGGTAGCTAAAATGGGTGGTGCACATGGCTTGTTTGAATTGTTCAAAAGTTTGTGTGGCTTCTTCGTTTGAACACAAAGCATCCTTCAACAGTGCAGTAGGGCAACCATTCGTCCATGTTCTTGACAAAGTATCTGTAGCATCTTGTGAGACCAAAAAGTCTAGTCAAATGCTCCAAGTGGTCCAGTTCTTGTACACCAGATGGGCATTTGGACATCTGGAAAAAAAGTTGATTTTCTTTCTATAACTGCAAGATTGTAACCACATATTGGAGATGAATAATCCTTGACTCCATCATTTCTTAAGCTATGTATTTACTCTCAATCTGTTATATGGGTTATGGTTGTGTGATTGGTGCCCTTGGATGAGTTGAAAGAGTGATCACAATCTCTACCTCCAGTTTGAAACGAGCCACTCTTGGATTAAAGATGGATTAGCCACAAAGGGGCCAGTAGCTCAGTATTAGGGCACTCCAGCAGCAAATGGTCTGGCTTTGATACCATGTTGAGCTTTTCATGGACCAGCTAGGACTCAAACCTTGGTGCTTCCATTTGCTGCTGGAGTGCTCTATTATTGAGCTTCTGGCCCCTTTGTGGCCAGTCCTGTTGACTAGGTCAGCACCTCCTGTGGGTTCGTGACATGTGCTTCCTCCCGCCTCCCGTGGATCCTTGTCTCTGGCCGCTCTCCCGTTCACTGACAGCTCGAGCTTTTGGTGTAACGGCAGCGGTGATTCCAACAATTGGTATCAGAGCGCTGGGTTATGGGTTCAAATCCCAGGAGGCCTCCTTCATTCCGTCGGTGCGGAACCCTCAGTCGGTGCTGAGGGGGAGATTATTGACTAGGTCAGCACCTCCTGCGGGTTCGTGACATGTGCTTCCTCCTGCCTCCCGTGGATCCTTGTCTCTGGCCGCTCTCTCGTTCACTGACAGCTCAAGCTTTTGGTGTAATGGCAGCGGTGATTCCAACAAGTCCATAGTTGGTCCTTATCCCACACCTAGAGTAAGTCCCTTAGGAATATCTCCAAATACCAATTAGTGTTCTTCAAGAATTGCTGGAAGATATTTTCACTTGGTGCGCATTGTTGTTTGGCCTCTAATGAATACAATTGGGTCACAAACCCAAAAAAACCTTTTTGGTTGGAACTAACCATTTCTGGATATTTTCCCTGCATTCCTCTAAGCTTAACTTTTGTATGAACTAACTGAAAACTTATCAAAAACTTTTTTAAATTCAACTTACTAGTTCCAAAAGTGGAAGCCATTGTACTCAAATAAACCACATCCACTCATCCCACAGGAGGGATCAATGTGGCCATTCATAATCTATAGTCATAGTTATCTTGAAGTTGTGACCCTTACATGAACAGTTGACTATACCACAACCTGCTACCATAATTTGAAATTAACGAGCTGGGTAAATGAAACAATTTAGACTTGTTATAAATTTACTATTTACCAAATTATGAATCAAGCATAAACCTGTTGGTCTTTTTTTTACAATTCATTGAGGTGCCAATCTAGTTAATGGTGGAAAAGAAGAGCATTAGGTAATGTCACATTGCATATTTGAGATATCCCAGAAACATGTACAGCAAGTGGTCACTTGGAAGATGCGTTTCATGAAAACATGTTTTCAGAATGTGCTGGACGAAGTTTGTGACTGTGCTTGCTTGTATAAGCTTGGCCAGCTGACTGAGGCTGTTGTTCATGCTGTTGTTATCATAATGCTTGGCCACTTCATCTGTAAGTATGCTGCTTTTTGAGACAACTAAATCACATGAATTATTGAGGTTCAAAATAAAGGGGTGTAATACATATCCATTGAGTGCAATGTATTGTGTATTGCAAAGAATTGCTCCACTTTGGACAACCATGTGAGTGGATCGACATAATCAAACTTCTTAGAGTGGGGTATTTGGACTCGTTTCCCTTAGCTTGTTATTGCCTTTCTTAGGTCAATCTTCTTCATAGGAAAGCTCTCTTTTCACTCTTAAGTTACATGGCAAGAGCATGAATCACTTTTTTCATGGATTCCATTTTATGAGCTCTTGATGCTTGGTGATGCTATGTTGAGATTTAATCACAGTGCAAACTTGATATGATGTGGCAACTCTCTTTGCACGCCTTTTTTCACCTTTTTCTCCCACTCGTATAAATCTTTATTTTGCAAGGTTGCAATGCTCTTTCCTTGAGCCCTCTTACTGTCATGCATATCAACACAATTATTCCCACAATACCCAAAGGTTAAACTGGCTGACAATACTTGAATTGAACTTTAAATGACATGGGACTGAACAGTTTTACTATGATGCTGGGATTGAAGATCAGTGACAGCAGATTATATTAGTTTTTGCTAAATAAATGTTTGTTGGAAATGGAAATATAAACTGAATTTATATAAATCAATTGAAAACAACACCTTGAATACAAGGAATTCTAACCTTGAAGCCTAGGGAAGACAGCTTGGAAGTGGCAATCATTCACTTCCCTGCCCTCCTTTAACTTGCACACCTACAAAGAGCACAGTATGGAGTGTGTTTACAACAATCAACTATTGATATACTTCTCTCAACTCTTTGTTACCACACTTCCTCAACATATAAACAATTGAGTTTGCTTCTACACACCTTCTAAAGTTTTCGGCTTGTACTGACAATGGGCTTATGCCTTTTCTTTTAACAACTCAGTAGTGGAGATTTACTCTCTTACAATAAAGGACTGTTAACTGGCAGAAACTGATAAAGAGTTTCAGTCCATTTTTGGACTTGCTATTGGATTTTAAAAAAATGTTAGTTTGCAAGACAAAACTGTTATTGTCACAAGTGAAACTCGACATCATATAACAAATGAAACTGCTTCCTGTCAAAACTATCACCATCACATATATAATAGCCTTAGACATGAATGGAACTGTTGGATTGCAGGGACAAACTTTCTAGGGTTGTTTGTTACTGTATAGACATCACTGCACCTTTCCAGTAACTTAGTTATTTTGCTGAGGGATGTTTTTGCTTGATCCTTATGGACTAAAATCTCGATTATGAAATTCTTTTTAAGAGTCTTTCTCTAATTTGTTTTTGGTCTTTCAAGTTGAAATGTTGGCAGTCTTTCTTAAGTGATAGATCAAGTGGAGATTGCCATTCACATGTTCTAATACTTGCTATTTGTTTCCAATGTCTCTTTTTTGAGTGGTTATAAATTATAAGCATATTATCTGTCAAACACATAATTGTTTTGCTTATCAGAAGAAGAGGGTAACACGGGTATTTCCAATCAAAGGGCAATGTACTATTACATTCATGAGAATTTTGATTCTTATTAAACGCCATCTTTCATCTGAAGCAAACCTTGAAGTTACACTTTGTAAAGTTTTTTTGCAGCATGGTATATTATTGCTTTCATAAATTTGGGAAGGGGGATGCTTAATATTAAAAGAAGTTTGGTTTAAACTTTAAAGCTTTTTACTTTTTTGGTAGGTTCTTTTGGGATGATCTGATTCCTTCACTCACTTCTTCATTGACCAAACTTTTAACTTAGTTTCTACATGTTTTCTCCTATCCAGGAGCCTTGGCTAGCACCTCTTTGCATGATGAAGCTGGAGGCCATGTCGATCAGAGTCATGGCGCTGGGGTCACCTCTTCGCCATCCTCATCAGGTGGGTCCATTGGGCTTCTAAATGGAGGCCTATGTAAGGAAGAATTACCTGCAGACCATTTGGTCCTTGAGAAAAATGCAAAATATTGGTTCTACAATGTTATTTGGCATGAGAATTTGGTTCTGAGCATGTAGGTTGGCTTTGGTGTTGGGAACATTCAATGGGTCAGATCCAATCAGCATGCAACAGTGAAAATTGAATGACTCCCAACCTGTTGAGGCCATCTGAGCAGTATCTAAGCAGTTTGGAGAGTTCAGCAGGCAGGAATTGCCACCTCGGTTCGTATGTTTCTAGCTTTATTCGGTTTGTATCTCCTAACACTTGACTTATTTGTGTCAGGTCCCTTCCTGTCTAATATGCGCGATCTGCTGATAATCTTCCAAAGCTCTAAAGAGCTTTACCTCTGTTTGAATGGATGATCTTTGTGATGGAGCTTTAGATTATATCTCCTTTTATTTTTTTTGTTGCTTAGCAAAAGCAATGTGGAAATGGCTAATTGTTTTCAGATGTTTTGCTATTACTTGTACATGTTCTGTACTAATGTCTTCTCGTTTTCTTTTCCAGGTCAACATCAGGAGAACCCTTTATCGCTTCTTGGTCAGTATAGTGACGATGATTTGGGTGAAGAGGAAAGCCAAGAGACGAAGAATGCGATTGCCTCAGAGTCAACAGCTTCAGGTTGTGCATCTGAACAGGTGTGGTTCTCACCTCATTTTGTTGGAAGACAATATTATTTGTACTTCGCTTCAGTTTCATTTCATTTTTGTGATTTCCAACAAATTTTTTTCTACACTCCAAATATTTAACTGTCTAAATATTTGTCCTCTTGGCTCTTTTTTTCTGTTATCTTAGGTTGTTGATTTCCTGGCAGACTTGCAAAACCATGGACTTCTTGATGATAATTCAGACAAAACGAAAGGCATTGCTGAAGACAATATTAACATTGAGTGCAAAAGTTCAGATCTAGTAAATTCTGTCTATACTGTTCTGGAAGAAACTGCAAAGGAGGAAACTGTGGTGAATAATAATACAGAAGCACCTGCTTTTGTTATAAATGACTCTCATACATCAAATATTTTAGACCTTCCTATTGTACAGAAGCAAAGTTTAAAAAGTACAGAAAATGAATGGAAAGCTGTTATGCATGAAGAAAGTGGTCAGTATTATTATTGGAACATTAGAACTGGAGAAACCACATGGGTGATCCCTTCTGCATTGGTTGAAGAAGTCACAACAGTTCTTGAAGACACAGTTTTGTTGAAGTTAGAAAGCTCACAAGATATTCACTTGGGCTGTAATGATGGTATTACAGAAGAAGAACCTGGGGTTCCTGGTGTTCAAGAGGAACCAATTTCTAGTTCAATGCATCTTCAGGCTTCAGAAGTTTCAGCAAGTGCTTATTTTGCTAAAGAACAGGAGGAGATGTCAGAGTTTAAGACTGCAAATCATCTTGAGGAACAAGTGAAGGATGCTAATGGAGAGGCTCAACAGAATCAGCCAAAGGTTGAGCTGAATGATGCACCGTGCCTAATACATGAATCTAGATTGGAAAATGCTGGAATGTCTAATTCCATGGTTTCAGAGCAGACTATAAATGTAGATTCTGTGATTGATGAAATGAAAATTAGCGGAGTGGGTGTGATAGAAACTACTAAAGAATCTGAAGGAAACCAGGAGTTGCCAGCTCTCAAGGAAGATATACATGAACAAAGGCTCAATCCTTCTGATCTTCTTAAGTGGAGTGAAACCTTGTCACAAAGATTTAAGGCTCTTGAAGGGTACCCCTCTCACACTAATATCTAATATTTATAAATTTTGAAGGAAATTTATGTTTTTAATCAATGGATTATAGAATGTCTGAGAAGAATCATCATTAAAGTGCCATTGCTATTAAATATTAATTGACTTTTTACCGTTCTTGGTAGTGAGTTATTTACCTACACATTACATTTTCTATATTATTTACAAAATTTATTCTGTTCTTATTTGTCAGGACTAATGATTCTGGTCGAGCTCCAACCTTGCAACTAAGGTATGCTGTGGAAGCAGAAATGCGCTTTGCTGATTGTAAAGCGCTTTGTTTGTGTGAAAGCTCTTTGGAACCATATTGGCTGCACGTACAAACACAGCTTAAGCGACTTGAATCTGTTCTCTGTGTTGAAGAGGCTGCAATTTCATCCTTAAAAAGTAGAAGTGCATCTGAGTCTGTGTCAAATGGAAGTGGTATGTATGAAGAAGGTAAAATACTTGAACCTGTTAAAGATGAATATCATGAAACCCTTCCAAAGGTTGAACAATGCATGGCTTCTCCTATGGATGATCACATGTCTTCTGAGGATGATGGGCATGAGGATAATGGGCATGTGGTGTCATCTCAGAATGAAGAGCACATTCATTCTCCTGAGTATCAGACAAATAAGGGTACTCCTGATCCTCCTGTGCATATCAGCAATGACACAAGCAATGATTTAGAGGATGGAGAGATAAGGCAGTTAGATGATTTCAATGTCACAAAGATTACTGCATGTGTTTCTTTAAGTCCTCAGAAAACTGATGAGCTTCCTTTGAAAGTGGAAGCTTGTACTTCGTTTGAAAGGATTGTTGAGAATTCTGATGTCGCCTGTGAAGATGTAGACATGGAAGTTGACATGGAGGTTGATGACCAGACTGGTATAGAAGCATCAGTTAAGGAGGAAGCTGGGTTATCAACCATAGATAGTCAGGCTGTGGAAACAGTTACCTTTGACCCATCATTGCCATCAGTCACTCCTGTTGTGTCAACTAGTTCAGGATCCTTATTCCCAATACCTGTTGGAGATAATGAATGGGGAGTACCCCCTCAACCTCCAGAGGAAGAATGGGCACCACCTCCACCTCCAGATAGTGATTCAATTCCTCCACCCCCCCCTGATGAGCCACCTCCATCCCCTTCACCACCACTGGCGCCTTCCAATGGCTATGAAGAACCATTATGCCCTGTACTTACTTACACAGAACAATATACTTCAGCTTACGTTCCCTTGGCCAATTATAACTACTACCCATCTGCAAGCACTGCATCTGACAATCCCAATTATTATTGTTCCGTTGATATTCAAACTGATGGAACACAGCTGCCTTATTACAATCAAACTGCAAATGCTTATGCTGATCATTTAAGTTTGACTAATCCTGTTGAAGGTGCAATATATTACGAGTCTTCTAGCATTGCTGTCCCTGAAAGTGTAGAGTTGAATAACCCTGAATATTCTTCGTACTACGAAAATGTTGACACAAGTACTTATTATGGAATTTCTGGTGTTACCCCTGATGTGACACAAGTTTCTTCTGGAATCATTACTGCTGTTGCTAGCACTTCCTTGAGTGCCTTGAGTACAGCTGAGGTTCCCTCTAGCCAAGTTTTGACTTGTGTTGCCAGTAGCTCAACTGTCTCTACAGCTTTGGTGCCTTCAATAGCAGGTGGAACTGCAGGGGTTAAAGGCCATTCCAAAGGTAATGCTTTCTGTGCTATTTGAACAATATAGTTTTTTTAATTTGCATTTCTGTTTTGTCTTTGTTTACTATTTCATTCTTTAAATTTGTTTAATTAGCTACTTATTAGTCTGTTATGTAATGATTGTTAGCAGTCTAAATTTGTCATTTAATTGTAGATGTGCGTAGTAAGAAGCGATCTATTGCAGCTGTGCCAACCTTAAGATCCAATAAAAAGGTTTCATCCTTAGTTGACAAGGTAATGAGAATATTTCCATGCTTCCAGTGCCTTCATTTCAGAATACTGAATTTCACTAATGCATCCATAGTATTGAAGTAGTCTTACTTCATTTATTTTTGATAGTTTATTCATGCCATTACAATTGACTACTAATGTTGCAGTGGAAGGCAGCCAAGGAGGAGCTTCATGGTAGTGATGATGAGGATGAAAATGAAAAGGCTTTAGAGGTTCTTGAGAAAAAGCGCCAAAGAGAAATTGAGGTAGTGTTTTTTAGTTATTGATTTCTGGCATGCAATCGCTGGACCAAGTGGCTTGAACAATTATAAATCATGTTTTGCATGCCTTTGCAGGAATGGCGCATGCAACAAATTGCCAGTGGGGAAGCACAGGATAATGCAAATTTTCAGCCTCTTGGAGGTGATTGGTATGTATGATTTTGCTTCTTGTAGCATTCAAGTGTAAAGTTAGAAGATAACTATCTAAGTGTAGAGTCAGAAGATAACTATTCAAGTGTAAAGTCAGAGGATAACAAATTCTATTTAAAACATTTTCACAAAATTGCATATATCTTTTACAGTCGTATATATGGGCAATGCTGAAGAAAGTTTTGTTTTCAATATAGGCAAATTGTATTTTCATAGGGATAAACTTCATTCTAGAGGTTATCATTATCAATGGTCAGCAATGTCTGCAGAAGTTTACTATATGGGTGTAGGTTAGTAGATTCTATTAATTTTAGTACATCATCAATATGAGCTTATTTCATGTAACATTTCATGTGACAATGCAGTGGTTGTGTTTAATGATATGTTTAGGGCTTATTAGGCCATCCAGTTCTTTTCCAGTTTATAATAAAGCATTAAAGATAACAGTGGGATCCTATTCTGGTGATGCAAACTTATAGTTTCTTAAAGTATCCACTTGTTTTCTCTCCTAATTTTTTTTGACTTGGCCGACTGGGATTTACTGTACTGATTCATGATAATCCAAGTAATCCAATTTGCTTTTCTTAGAACATTGTTTGAAATTATTTATGCTACCAGTCGGGCAACTTCAAAATTTGCTGGATGATATTATTATGCCTTCTTAAAAATAAGCATGACAAAAACAACTCATTGCTTTAGTAATGCTGAATAGCAATGTGTAAATTATATTTACTGAGTAGTGTAACTACAATGGCAGCAAGGGATTGGATTGTAAAGGAGCGAGTAAAAGCTCCTTAACAGATATTTGATGGCCATTTCACACCAAATTAATAATAATTAGTAATTAAATATAACATTTAAATATATGTAAGATGTTTAAATATTTAAGTTATATCTTTTATATTATGTTTTATTTTAAAAAATTACATACCACATAATGTAAAAGATTTGATTTAAATACGTCAATCTATATATGAATTGAGTATATAGTACTAGAAATAATGAAGGTTCTACAATAGAACATTATTTATATATATAAATATTGTACAAGTCCCGTATTTTGTTTTTAATAGTGTTGCTGCTTTGCCAGGAGAGAAAGGGTGAAAAGAAGAAAAACTCAAAATAGTTCTGATAAATTAAAGTCTGAGACTGCATCAGTTAATGCTGAATCTAATGGAGTGGTAGAAGGAAAGAAGCCCAACTTAGCAGAACTTTCTAAAGATCTTCCTTCCGGATGGCAGGTTAGAGAAACTCAATCTTCTGTAACATCAGTTTTATTTGTTGCAACTAGTATTCAACTCAGTTTTTGTAAACTATTTTTTCATTATTTTGTTTTATTTAGCTGGTAAGACTAATTTGTTAGTCAAAGCTTTTTAAAGACATCGATAACTGTTTTTTTTTACTGATTTTTTTTAATATTGACAGGCTTTTTGGGATGAATCTTCAGGCGAGGTTTATTATGGTAATTTGACAACATCAGAAACCACGTGGGACAGACCCAAATGATTTTCAACGTATAATATATTTGGCAATCTAATATTCTTCACTAAGATTTGTAATTTGTAGAGAAAGTTCTGTTTGTAAATTGCAAATGTCTGGGAAAAAGAATGCCCACTTCAGAAATATCTGTTAATCTATTGTTAACGTTCCAGGTGAAGTTCTTTATAACATATTCAGGATGAATTGCACCATTTTGTATGTTGCCAAATAATTTGCTTCGAAATGGAAGGGCCCATTTTGAGCCTAGCTATGCTCATTGTTTTGGAAAACAAATTGTAACTTGTATAGTGTTTTGAGATGCAGATATTACCTTGGGCTAACTACCTATGATGCATTGCAACTCTTAATTTTGACTAGATCTGCAGTTATATGGTCCTCAATAGTTTTAGTGACACAGAGCCAGTTTAATCCTCTCCATTCAGTGGCAGTTCACTTTAAAAGTTAATGTAGAGTTTCAGAGCAATAACATTCATCTTAAAAATTAATAAATTTAAGATTTGTTTTTGTTGTGTGGGTTCCAGCTAGATGATGCTAGTAATAAGGTTTTCGGTTCTCAAAAAATGCTTGAATCTACCTGGTATACGAGAATAACATTGCGACTAGCAATAGCAACCTTGGTTCCATGGTAAGGCTGATAGGCAAGGACATAGCTGTTGGATAAGAAAAAAGCTGCTTTCATTAGTACGGTAAAAACTTTATAGATCAGTTAGCTGCATAATTTTTTTAAAACGAAAAGATTTATGGAGCAGCAGCTGTATAAATCTTATTACCATTCTCTTCTCATGGCAAGAAAATACACAGAGAACAGTGTAAAGGCTACATTTTCTGTTTCCTTGAAAATACTGAAAAAACCATAGGCCCCAATTCTTTGTCACAATGTGTAGCATTTCTATTGTATAAAGGTTTTCCTTATAAATAGCAGATGAAATAAATTAACGACGTTATGCTATTAAAGTTTGGGATGGAAACTGTAATTTGAAAATGACGTCTCAAGACTAGTGAATTATTCTTTAACCACAAATCTTAAGCTCGCCTATTCATTGATCAAGACAATGATTTTAGTGAGTCTCTTATAAATCAGAGTACAGACAATGGGGGGAATGTATTAGAAAAGAAAAATGTAATCCAATTTTGAAATTTGAATTTTATTCGATAAACTTTGTAGGTTTTTTTCATTCAGCTATATGTAGGTAGTCATTTGGTCATATGAAACAGACATCCATCGAAGATTTTTTTCTATAGACGACCACATGACCATGAATTTAGCTATTATCGCATTCTATTTTAACTTCTCGATCTCTGAAATTGTCCGAAATCTCGATTCAAGAGATTTCTTCCAAACCTTAAACATTAACATTGCTCATAGTATATTATATTTAAATTTTTTTTAAAAAAAGGGATTTTTTTGTTCTCCTTACATGGATTGTAATGACCTACTATAGATCCTGCTGTTGATATAGAATTTATCGTATAAATAAATTTATTAAATTAATTAAATATATATAATTTAATAACAATGAAGGTTTAAATGGTTCTGGTGCTTCGGGGTGAAGGGTTCAGTGTTGTGTGGTGTGGTGGTGTAGGTAAGCGTGGCTAGGGTGTGGTGGAGATTGCGTGGGTTGGGAGGTGTTTGTTTTTGCTTTGTGTTGGTCTGGCTTCTTGCTGGGCTTTGTGCAGGGGGTGGCACTGTGGTTTTGGTGCATGCGTGTCTGGGGGGTTGGGGTTTTTTAGAGGTAAGTTTCTTGCTATCGGGGGGGGGCCTTGCATGGCTGTTGCAGGCAGTCCTTTGGGAGACTCGATTAGGCCTTTCAAGGATGATATGTTAGCTCAGTCAGCTAATCCTTTAATGCATGAAAATTCAATTTTCGGTATGTCTCAATCTGCAATGGGTGAATCTTCTTCTCAAGAGGGGGTTTTCAGACCTTCAAAAGTAAATGGATGCCTTACCAAGAGCGATGATAGACCTGTTCATATGATCCAATCGGAAGTCGTTGAGGACATCAACTACTTGTCTAATCATGCCTTAAAATGTAAGTTCATGGGGCTCCGAGTGCCTTTGCCCTTTTTGGAATCATGGGCTCGACGTACTTCGAACCCATAAGGAGAAATAGAGGTACTATTGGTGGCTAATAGTTATTTTTTGGTGATCTTTTCATGCATGTTAGACAAAAATAGGCATGCTAGATTTAATACTACTGAAGAGCTTCCATCAAAGGTTCCAGCGTGGGTTAGGCTTCATTGGTTGTGTCTAGAATTTTTCCAGTGTGGGTTAGGCTTCATTGGTTGTGTCTAGAATTTTGGAGAAATGATATTTTCAATTTAGTTGTGGTACAATTTGGCAAGCATGTTGGCCCTTCAAGACAAACCATGGACAAAAAAGTAATCACCTATGCCTGTGTATGTGTTGAACTTGATTTAAGTAAGCCTTTGCATGATTCTATGGAAATCCCTCTGGGATCCTACCCTTGGATCCAACATTTAGATTATGAAACCCTTCCTTTCCGTTGTCGAATTTGCCATGAATATGGGCATTTGCAGCGAATGTGTCTGAAGACTAATCATGCAGGGGTTACAAACAATGGGCCCTCACGATCATTACCTAATCAAGATAAAGGTATAACATTGGCTACAGAAGATAAAGAAGGTTTTACTTCAGCCAAAACAAGAAATAGGGGAAGAGGTCATAAGAGAACCCTTAAGGATAGACATATTGATGAGGTTTTCAATAGATTTGATGCTTTAGAAGACTTCGAGAATTTTGATGATGCACTTGGAGGTATGTTTACTGATTCAAATATTTAGGTTATGGATCAAATTAATACTAAGAAGGTTAGTAATCTTGATGGAGGCACCTATGATGTAAGTCTTGATGTCAAGATGGATACAAACACCCCTTTGTTGAATTCAGGTGAGCCGGATGTTTATGGTAGTAAAGTTGCTCCCACTCCTTAAGGTGTTATTAGCTTAGCAATTAATGTGGAAAAAGATTCTATAGAGGCCATTAAAGGAAGAGGAACCTCACGTGCTTTGGGGTTCCAACAAAAGACTATGAAAAAAGGTCTTATTGATAAGCCCCCCTCACTACAAAGGGGAGGAAGAAAGATCAAGAAAAGGTTAAGCTTATAGGGGAGACTTTGGTGGAGTTTGGTGCTGTGAAGACCTTGGACTCCCATTTCTTGCCTTATAAAAAATGATTGTCCTCTCATCGAATATTAGGGGGTTGGATAGCATCCCTAGACAAAAGGCTCTTTGAGATTTGATCAGATCTCGTTCTCTTGATATGGTGTTCATCCAAGAAACTAAGTTATCGGTTGATGGTATGCTTAACAAGGTTCCCAAAATTTGGGCTCGAAGTCAATGTCAATGCATCGAAGCTATGGGTAATTCAGGGGGTATGGCTTGCCTCTGGGACCCACGAAAGTTAAGGCCTCTTTGGTGAATTTCTTGCAAGTCATCTATGTCCATGCTTGTTATGAATTATGAATCTGGTGAAAATTTACTCTTCACTAATGTTTATGCCCCAACTGATTTGGTTGGAAAATCGACGCTCTAGTTTCATATTAGATATGTCAGAGCTCTTGCCCCCCTTTTCCCTTGGATTTTGGCAAGGGATTTCAATGCAATCTCCAGTTTGGAGGAAAAAGGGGTGGTAATGCTCGACTTGATTCTTTTACAGGTCTCCTAAGGGATAATATTGAGCTTCTAAGGGTTGTGGATGTTAAGCCAGCTAATGAGATCTTCACTTGGAATAATAGGAGATGTGGTGAGGAGGCAATAGCTAAGAGGCTGGATAGATTCTTGGTCTCCTGCTATTGGATAGGTGATAACATGATTATTAATTCTCAGATTTTGGATTGGAAAGGGTCAGATCACTGGTCAATTAAATTTACTACCTTGGTCTTCCGAGTTTCCAATAATCGTTCTTTCAAGTTTCAGCTTATGTGGCTTCGTGATTCCTCGCTTCAAGACCTTATGGTGGTGTGGTGGCAGGAGGGCAGACTTGCCTATGGTACTGCTATGTACTCTTTTGTCAAGCAACTTGAATATGTCAAGTATAGGATTAAAAGGTTGAACATGTCTTGTTTTGGAAATATTTTCGTGGCTAAGATTCGAGCTCAGTCTCGAGTGGATGACATAACTTGGCATATTAGAGATCAAGGCCTTTCAGAGGCTTTGTATAAAGAAGAGTTAGTTGCTCTAAAAGAGTTGGAGAAGCAGGAGTTGCGGGAGGAAATTTATTGGAAACAAAAGTCTTGTATTGAGTGGCTCCAAGAAGGTGACAAGAATACAAAGTTTTTTCATAGTTCTATGAAGGATAGGAGGTATGGTAATTCTATCACTTTTCTCATTTCCTTTGAGGGTGCCCTTCTCTTTTCCTATAAAAACTTTTTTCTTGAGGCCATTAGATTCTTTGGAGCCCTATTTACTGAAAATTCTTCGCTTGCTGTTGGGGAAGAGGAGTTAGTGCTAAGTTGCATTCTTTCTATTGTTAGTATTGAGATTTACACAAACCTTTGTAGGTCCATCTCTCTGGAAGAAGTTGAAAGAGTGGTCTTTGGAATGAAGAAAGGAAAAGCCCCTGGTCTAGATGGCTTTCCTGTTGAATTTTATGAAGAATTTTGGAAGGTGGTCAAACATGATCTCTTGGAGGTGGTGTAGTAATCTTATAGAAACAAGCAGATGTTAAGGGCTTTGAATGCTACATTTATTGCTCTCATTCCTAAAAAGGAAGGGGCCAATTCTCTTGATTCCGTTCAACCCATTTCTCTTTGTAATGTGATATATAAAATTGTCGCAAAGTCGATTGTTGAAAGGCTCAAGCCATGGTTTGCTAACTTGATCTTTGATGAGCAAGGTGGTTTTGTGGCTGGGAGGCAAATTCTGGATGGAGTTATCATAGAAACAAAAGTGAAAAATTCTATTGCTAATTCCAAGGAGAAGGCAATGTTTATTAACTTGGATATGGCTAAGGCCTATGATAGGTTCAATTGGAATTTTTTTCGTAAAGTGTTGGCAGCTTTTAGCTTTGGCACTCAGTGGATTAACTAGGTTATGAGTTGCATCACCACCCCTTCCTTTTATTTTCTCATCAATGGTGAACCTACTGTTAGGATAACCGATGAACAACTGAGAGGGGGGAGCGGGTTGAATCAGTTGTTAACAGATTATAACTTTTAATCCACTTAATAACCTTTAAACAGATCAAGTATCGGTAAAACACATACAGATGTCGATAGGAACATATATCGGTAAACAATACAACTTAACAATTAAACAGATAATCAATGCAAAGCAACCATACCACATAACACCATGATTTGTACGTGGAAAACCTGAAAAGGGAAAAACCATGGTGGGAAGCCTACCCACAGTCAGATGATTCTTCTGCAGAAAGTATGTGATACAATGAGGGGCCTGCACATGCAGGAAGGCACACTGCCTAGAGCGTACTGCTCATTACAAAAGAGTCTCACTGACTACAAAGAGGCTACAACCATCTCAAGATAAATGGACAACAATCCAATAGAGTGAACTACCATAAATAACATCTACCATGCTTGATTATAGTCCAGATTAAGCTCAATACCAGAGGCCTTTGACCTCTTCCTTAATCCCAATTCGATCACCTATGATCGACCAAATCTCCTTCGCATATGATATTGCATTCCAAGACCACAAACACTTATTCCATTCCCATACCATACATGCCACGATCTACAATGAGATCTTACATCATTTTATACAAACCCTAAGGCCTAAACCAATTAGGTCGGCCACCTAAAAGATATTACAATAAGATCATTACATAAATTCATATTACAATGATATGCCATGTCGACTTAAGACCAAAACAACAATAACGAATCCATAAATCATCCCGAAACATCCCGGTAACGTGTAGAGTACACGTTAACACGATACCGGTCCATAACCTAGATAGGTACCAGACCTATTCTGGCTCCACCAAGCCAAAGCAATGTCTTCAAGCAGTTAAAGAATGATCAAAGAACATCTTCAACATCTTGAAATCCATGTAGAAGTTGCACTAACACCAATTATGCATCCTGTCAAGATTCCTTAGTGAAAGCTCTGCCGGTAGAGCCTTAAACTAGTGTCGGTAAGGGTTTACCAGAGTGTATGATAGAATCCGATTACCAAGTCAATACCAATTGACCAAAACATGCTCCAGAAGCACGTACCACATGTAAGCAAACATATTCTATAGATCCAAACATGCTGGAAGTGTCCAACAGATAGTCTCTTCTGCCGGTAACACTAGATCTTCTACCGGTAACCAAAACCTGTCTGCCGCTAACCAACCATAACAGCTAGTGTTGACATCAATGACAAAACATCAATGCAACACATAATCAATTCATCCAATAATGCCAACACCTACAAACCTATTTAGAGCTTCTCTTTCACCATACTTATTCATTTTAATGGTTAAAGGAATGGGAAGATTTATTAAATCTCAAGCCAGATAAGGATTGATTCAGGGTTGGAATTGGGGCCATGGTCTTCCTCCCTCCTCTCATCTACAGTTTGTGGACGATACAACTTTTATGGGTGTTGCTGGAATTTTGGAGGCAACAAGTCTTAGGAAGGACTTAGATATTTATCTGGCAGCCTCAGGACAACAAATTAATGAAAATAAGTCTCTTATCTTCTTTTTAATACTCTTGCTTCTATTTAGATAAGGATTGCGAGGATTTTAAGGTTCCAAGTTAGTACTCTTCCTTTTGTTTATCTTGGGATCCCTCTTTCTGCTTGCCCTTTTCCTAAAAGATTTTAGCAGGAGATCTTGGATAGTCTTCGTAAGAAGGTTTGTCATTGGTCTCACAAATGACTCTCAACTGCTGGGCATGTGACTCTCTTGAAATATGTTATTCAGGCTATTCCCATTTATAGATGTTTTGTGCAAAGTGCTCCAACTGGCTTCATTAAGGTATTCGATGCTCTTTGTAGATATTTTTTGTGGACCAATAATCTTCTATCCTTGAAGTGGAGTTTGGTTAAATGGGATTTTGTTTGCAAGCCTATTCAAGATGGGGGCTTGGGATTACACAAAACAAAAATGAAAGGTCAGGTCTTGGCTGGTAGGCTCTTTTGGAGATGGTGTATCCAACAAGATCAATTCTGGATTGAGCTTCTTAATTGGAAGTATTTGGGGGGAGTGGATGGTAGAGATGTGCCACGATATAGCTTGTCAGGCAGTGGTTCCATGACCTGAAATATGCTAAAAAACGGAGCACAAGTTGTTAAGCAAGGATTGTTTTGGATCTGTAATAAAGGAGCTGATGCTTTATTTTGGTATGACTCTTGGGATGGATTCTCCCCAATTCTAACTCTGTTTTTGCATTTGCAGTCTATGTGCGATAGTTTTTGTGAAGTTGGTTGGAGTAAAGTGGAAGAATTTAAAGCAACTCAAATCTTAGGATGTGAGGTAGTGGCTAGGTGAAAAGATCCTCAGGAATGACCCTTGGTGGGTCAATTGGGGATTGCGAGGAACTTGCCAGGATTTTGAATGGTAGACTTTGTAGCTCGTTGAAGGATCAAGATGTACTTGCCTAGGGTCTTGACCCAAGGGGTAGATTTTTAGTGGCCTCAGACTATAAGGATCTTGACAGATTGACTTTTGGGAAGGAATTGTTCCTTGGTGGAAAAAGGTTTGGAATCAGTTCTCTTGGCCCAAGTGTAATTTCTTCTTGTGGTTAGTTGTGCAGAATAGATGTCTAACTTGGGAGAATCTTCGTAAAAGAGGATTTGAGGGGCCTTTAGTGTGTTTCTTATGTAATAGTAATGAGGAGAGTACTCCTCATCTATTTTTCCATTGCACCTTTTAAAAGGATATTTGACATTTTTGGTGGGGAGCTTGGAGACATGCTTGTGTTCATGCCAATTCTCTATTGGAATTCTGGAATAGTCTTGGTAGGCCCTTGGCTAAAAGCTCCTCGCTTTAGGTTGCTTGGGATCTTGAGCCTTCCTTTATCATTTGGCAGCTATGGCTAGAATGAAATCGTAGGATTTTCCAGGATAAGAGGATGGTGCAACAAGTATGGCAGAGAATCATTAATATGTTCCAGGAAACTTTGTGGGCAAAATGTGATATTTCTGTTAATGTGGAGCCAGAGCATTTGTCTATTATAAATAATTTGAATATTTTGGAAGGGTGTAATACGGACTGAGTGGTTGGTAGAAGTCTTTAAGTTAGGAGTCGGCAAGTCAAAAAGAAGGTTCAATGCAATGGTAAGTGGGGTCCTCCTCCCTTGGGAGTTTTGAAGATTAATACTGATGTCTCTTCGAGAGGAAACTCGAGACATGCAGGTATTGGTAGGGATAGTTTGGGGAATGTGATCTTCCTATTCTCTATTTATAAGGGATATCATACTAATAACTTTATGGAGGCTTTGGTAGTTCTTTTTGCTCTCGAGTGAGGTTGTGCTCTTGGCTGGAGCAAGATTATTTGTGAATCTGATTCCCAAATTGTTGTGGACATGCTAAATAAACAAAATTTGGATACTGTGGATTGGCATTTGGCAGTGGTGGGAAGACAAATTTTGAGTTTGAGGGACTCTTTGGAGTTTGTAGTCTTTTGTTACATTTCTAGAGAATGGAATAAGGTAGCTGATGGTTTGGTGAAGTGGGCTTCTGAGAGAATGAATGGCTGGAACATTGGGAGTAAAGGTGAGCTGCCATAGGATTGTGTGATCTCTTTAGATGAAATTGTTGATGATGATATGATGTACTAGTTGGGACTCTTTTGGGTCCCCTTTGGACTAGGTTTTGTACTGTTCTTTCTGATTCAATAAATTTTTACCCCTTTTTAAAAACAAACAAACAATGAAGGTTTAAATTAAAACTTAGTAAATTGATTCATTATGTCAAAAGCCTATTATTGTCACATATGGATGAAAAAATCATTTTTTTGACATAATAAGTTGATAGATATCAAATTTTAAAAATAAAATAAAAGTAGAGAAAGTAAACTATATTTGTACCATTTCTTTTTAAAAAATAAAATAAAGATAAAGATCACGTTCACAACAAATCCCGTAAAAATAAAACAAAAAACTATCTTCCAAACAATTAACAAAATAATGATAATAAAAAAATATTGTAACTATATTAAAAAATAATAATTTTGCTTTGGCCTTTTTACTTTAAACATTTGCTGTTTGTTTTTCTTATGTTGATAAGGAAGTCGATTGCCATTGGAGAGTTCAAAATTAAAACAATGTTCTATTTATCAATTTTACTTGATGCAATATAATCTGCAAGACCCAATAAAGATTCTTTGTAATTTGGAAGACCTAACAAAGGTGTAACCTTTATTGGGTGGAAACAAGATCTCTTTTTTGACTACGTTGGCCAATTGGTATCAAATTCTTTTGCTTTCTCCAAACTCATCAACTTGGGATAGGTAAGCAAATCCTTCCTTGTAGTGGGATAAGTAAGCAAATCCTTTCTTGCAATCTTACACAATTCTTGTGAAGATTTAATGGCATCAAGTATCTCATCCACACCTTGAAATAGAAGTCCCATGCAACGAGCATGCCTCCTAGTTCTCTCAATCTCCTCGTCTGTAGCACCACCAAGAATCCCTCCACTCACAACTAAACATTCTAAGAGTAGACCATTTTTGTGTATACGAATTTGTTATAGAGTCTTAAGATCAACTGAAGAGTCTCATATCAACAACTTGCCCCCCTACAAGCACTTGAGGGCCTACTGTCTTACTCTATTTCGATATCACCCTCAAAATCTTATCACTAGGCACATCCTTGCTTGTAGCTACTGCAATATGCTTAAATGCAAAACAAAGCAAAGCATCCCTTGCAAGAACAACAATGTTCTCACCAAAGACCTTATGGTTTGTGGGCTTCCCTCTAAAATCATCATTGTCCATGCAAGGCAAGTCATGATGGATTAGAGACATGGTATGAATCATCTCCATTGCACAGGCATCTGGCATTGCTAGATCTCGAGTCCCTGATACAAGTTCACATGTTGTAATGCAAAGAGCATGTCTTACATGTTTACCTCTTGCTAGAAGAAAACACCTAATTAATTTATGTAATTTTTTAGGAAATTCAAGTGGTATTTCCTTATTAGTGTCTACCACACTGCCTCGGCCTTGGACTGCATGTAATCTTTGAAATTAAAACCTACAGTTTGCACGGTCTCCATCTTTGTAACTAATGGCACGACCATCCTTGTGGATCTAGATGACACTGAATATTCTTTATGGCAATGATGCAAGTTTTAGTTGGCAATAATTCTTACCATTAGATGTACCCAATAAAGACAACTTCAAATTTGCTCCATGACAATTGTTAAAAGGTTTCAATTTAAAACAACTCACACTCCTGCATTCTTGAGAAGAGAAGCAAAATTAAGGAAATGCAGGCTCTGGCTATTTGCTGCCATTGTCATGTAACATTGCCTATAGCTTACTATATACTAGCTCTTACAAAAACTCTTGAGCAAGAAAATCTACACCTACGAGAAAGTATCAAGAAAATTCAAATGTGATAGCTTGTTCTTGTTTGAAAAGGGTTGACACACAATTACCCAAGAAACATAAGAAACCATCAAAGATTATGCTAGATGATTCCTGCTAGTGCTAAGAAAATATATGAGGACAATTCATAGCTTATTTGATATGCTATTGCTTGGCTAGTTTTTCCTTCAAAGTTTCAAGCAATTCTTCACTTGTTATTATGATATATACATATTTACAATATCAATGTTTTTGGATTACATTGAAATTTACAGAAGTTATGATTGGATAAATATTTTATATTAATATTTGGTATCACATTCTATGATCTATTATGCTACCTTGAAAAGAGAATAATGAAGCGTGATCCAAAATGCTAATATAAAAAAAATACTTAATCAATTTAAAAACATTTAAAACTATTAAATCCTTCAAGCATTATTCATTATCACATGTTAGATATATCCTATCTTTTAATATATTATATTTGAAAATTCAAATTTTATGAGCTTGTATTATAAACATAAAAGTTTAAAATTTTATTTCTGTTTATTATAAATAAATATTCTATTCTTATAAGATGAAAAATGATTAATAGTTGATATGTTATTTAAGGTTATATATATAAGATAATATGATTGTTTACTAGCAATCAATAAGGTTATGGTGTGAAGGGAACAAGATAAAAAAAAAGATACAAAAGTTACCTATGGTTTTGGAAAAATGGGAACCTTTGACATGTTGTTGATTCTAGCTTGGGAATCAATAAGGCAAATAATACATGACCAAGGTATGGTGAGATGAATGAAGAGACGATAAATATGAAGATGAAAGAAGCCGAAGAAGAGACAAAAGGTTTTGGAGCTTCTAATGATTCCTGAAACTACTGAAACCTCCAACATGGTTATTGGTTCTCGTCCCTTACCCCCCGCCCCTCACCTTTAACCACTAAAAAACCAAAAGAAACCAAAAAATAAAAATAAAAAATGAAACCAAAGAAGGTCTCATATAGAAGAGAAGACAATTCTTTTGGAGGTTTAATGCATACTTGACCATATCCTTATTGTAAAAATTCTATTGCAGTCACTGATTATTAATCTCCTATCTCATAAAAATTATTTAACTGCTGAAAATAAATTTACAGCTGAATATCGAAAAATAACACAACTGCAACTTCACTAAAAATATAGAAAGAAATAAGCAACACAAGGACATAATATTTTTGGACAATCGTCCCTGGAAAAACCCCTAAGGGAAAACCAGTTCTACAGATGGAAAATATATTAATCTTCAGCAATATAAGAATTACAAAAGAATTCCTTGCCTCTTACTGGTAGAACTCCGATAAACTCCTAATATCTCCTGCTGATATCCTCCACTGCTATATCAACGCTATCACTGCGCCTCTTGCTAACACTGCAAGACTATTTGCTATCACTGCAAATTCTTTTCAAGACTTCTTGTTTTCCAAATGACCCATGACCCCTTTTTATACTACTTGTTGGAAAACCAACGACCAAGATTAATTCAAACCAACGGCTGAGATTAAGACAACTCAATAACCAATTACTAATTTTGGCTATGAGGTGTCACCTGAAAAGAGCCACTATTAAATAACAATTGTTTTTATCCTAACAATACTTGTTTGACAAAAACAACCATTTTCTAATTCTAGGTCAGGACGAACAGCTGTCCAAAACTACCCATAACTAATGCTGTTATTTCTGGGTAAGGACGAACAACTGTCCAAGCTACCCATAATTAACACTCCCTCTTAGCGAGGAAGCTGTTCTGCACGACACCCATCTTATCTCTAAAGAAGATGAATTTTGCCTTCCCCAATGCCTTTGTTAGAATGTCTGCTACTTGCTCCTCTGTAGGTATGTACTGTAGCCGAACAATCCCCCTCTGTACACAATCCCTGATGAAGTGATACCTGATGTCTATATGTTTCGATCTATCGTGAAACACTGGATTCTCAGTCAACTTGATGCAACTCTGATTGTCGCAGTGTATCACCATAGTCTCAACCTTCTGACCAAACAAGGCTACTAGCAACTTCCGAAGCCATATAGCTTCACACATCGCCATGCTGGCTGCTATGTATTCTGCTTCTGATGAACTCAAGGCCACAGATTTTTGCTTCCTGCTGAACCAAGAAACAACTCCTGATCCCAAGCTGAAACAACATCCTGAAGTACTCCTTTTGTCCGTTGTACTGCCTGCCCAATCTGCATTAGTATAGCCTATCAACTTGATACCTTCACCTCGAACATATCTAATCCCGTACTCAACTGTACCATGAAGATAACGCAACACATGCTTAGCCGCCGTCCAATGCACTCTCTTTGGCTCTACCATGAACTGACTAAGAGAGTTTACTGCAAAGGCTATATCTGGCCTGGTGTTGACCAAATACATGAGCGAACCAATCAGCTGCCTGTATAGGGTGGGATCAACATCCTTTTCCTTGGATGCATCTACCGTCCTCCAATTAGTGATCATGGGTGTAGACATGGCTTTGCAATCTTCCATCTCGAATCTCTTCAAGATTTCAATGCAATATTTCCCTTGACCAAGGAAAATCTCTCCATCAGTCTGCCACACCTCCATGCCTAGAAAGTAGTGCATAAGTCCCAAATTCTTCATCTCAAACTCTTCTGCAAGGTCCCTCTTGCAATCCTCTATGAGCCCTAGCGCACCAGTAAGAAACAAGTCATCCACATATAGAACAAGAATGAGAACCTCACCCCCAACCACCAAGTAGTAGAGGTTCGCATCAACCTCACTCTTCACAAAGCCCATTTCCTGCAAGTATGTATCAATGCGCTCATACCACGCTCTGGGAGCCTGCTTGAGTCAGTATAAGGCTTTCTTTAATTTGCACACGTGGGTCTCTTTGCTGTGTGCTACAAAGCCTTCTGGTTGTTCTATGTATACCTCCTCCTTCAATTCTCCATTAAGAAATGCTGTCTTGACATCCATTTGATGGATCTGCCATCCCATCTGAGCTGCAAATAAGATTACAGCTCGTATAGAAGTATACCTGGCCACAGGAGCAAATGTCTCCTCATAGTCTATTCCCTCCTTCTGAGAGAACCCCTTGGCCACAAACCTCGCCTTATATTTCTCGATGCTACCATCTGCAGCATGCTTTATCTTGAAGATCCAGTGCGATCCAACTACTGCTCTATCAGTTGGTCTAGGCACTACCTCCCATACATCATTCTGCATTATTGAGTTATATTCCTCAACCATAGCATCTCGCCATACCTGATGCTTTGCAGTTTCCTGATAGCTGGAAGGTTCACTATCTACCAATTGGCTGACTAATGCCACATAGTCATTGAACTTGGCTGGTTGTCTCCTCTGTCTTGTACTCTTCCTAGGAGCTCCCACAGACTCTTGAGTATCCCTTTGTATGTCTTGAACCTCATGGTTCCTACTGCCAACTGTAGAGGATGAAATATCAACCTCTATATCATCTAGATGCATATCCTGCTGCACTAGTTGCTCCATACTTTGTGAATCTTCACTACCTGAGTCTATGCTTGTACTAGTAACTGTACTTGAGCTTTGCTGTCCTTGACTTGGACTTGGAGCTTTCATTGGCTGCTCACTCCGATCATCTGCTGGCAAATCTCTGGATCTTCTAAACGCCTTGTCCTCCATGAACTTGACATCGCGTCTGACAATAATTCTTCTGGTCCCTGGAATGAACATCCTATATGCCTTTGAAGTTTCACTATACCCAACAAAGTACCCCTTCTCTGCAGTCTGATCTAACTTGGTACGTGTGTCTCCAGGAATAAGGCAATATGCCAAACTCCCAAATATCTTGAAGTGACCAACATCTGGCTTCTTCCCCGTGAAAGCCTCCTCTGGTGTCATTTTCCCTAGTACCTTGTGTGGAACCCTATTCTAAATGTAGACTGCTGTACTACACGCTTCTGCCCATAAGTAGCGAGGCATGTCCTGGTCATGTAGCATAGCCCTTGCTGCCTCCGAAATAGAATGGTTCTTCCTCTCAGCAACTCCATTCTGCTATGGATTGTAAGGAACAGTCCACTCTCTCTTGATTCCTTCTCTGGTACAGAAATCCTGGAAGTCATTTCCTTTGTACTCGCCTCCATTGTCTGACCGAAGAACCTTTATCTTCCTTCCTGTTGAGTTCTTCACAAGAGCCTTGAACTCTTGGAAGCGACTGAAAACCTCATCCTTGGTCTTCAAGAAGTATATCCAGGTCTTCCTGGAGAAATCATCAATAAAGGTAACATAATACTCATATCCTCTGAGAGACTTTGTCGACATTGGTCCACATACATCTGAATGTACTAGATCAAGAACACCCGTAGATCTGGTGTCACTCCTTGGAAAAGATGCTTTCACAAACTTTCCCAACACACATCCCTTACATACATCATCATGCTCTGTGCTCACCTCTGGAACACCTGTCACCGTCTCACGAAGCAATCTAAGTGCTCCATGATGAATATGGCCCATCCTCCTATGCCATAGCTCTCCAAGATCTCTAGGGTTATTGCTGCTCATGAGTGCCTTAGGAGCATCAAACTGCAACCTATAAAGGCGACCACTCCTAACTCCAATAGATACGGGTGATTTCCAATCTTTATGCTTAATCAAAACATGCATCCCTCTAATAAAGAGAACATTATACCCTTTATCTTGAAGGACAGATACAGAAACCAAATTCATACCTAAGCCTGGCACATGCAACACATCATGAAGAGGAATTACCTTTCCATTCTCCCTCTGAAGCTGAACAGTCCCTTTCCCAACTGAGTTGAGCTTGGACAAGTTCCCCATAGAGATCTGGATTCTGGTGTTCTCCTCCTTGTAGCTGGAGAAGTACTCTCGAACTCCTGTCATATGAAATGAAGCCCCATTGTCTATATACCAGACACTCTGTGAGGTTGAGCTAATCATATAGGCTATGAGTGCAAACTCATCCTCCAATCTACTAGAGAGCTCCTCTGCACTTGCTGAAGCTGCCACTTGGTTCTTTCCCTTCTTATCTTTCTTCCTTTGTGGGCAATCGCTGACATAGTGGCCAAACTCGTGACAACCAAAGCACTTGACCTTAGATAGGTCCTTCTTCTTCTTTTCAATTTGTGAATTTGCTCCTTTGCTAGATCCCTTCTTTGTTTTCCCCTTTCCCGTTAGGGCAACATTTTCTTGTTCTACCTCACTTTTCTGACTCTTATTGTTGGCTCCATTGACAAGGCTTAGTCTAAGCTCCTCCTGAGTGAAATCACTCCAAAGTCGATCCCAACTTGGTAAGGTGTCTCGTCCATTAATAACTTGAACAAAGACATCCCACTGCTTAGAAAACCCATTTAGGGCTATTCTTACTAGCTCGTCTTCATTTGGCTTATCTCCAACAGCTACTAACTCGTCCTTGACAAGTCTAAGCCTGGTGAGGTAACTTGTAACATCTTCTCCTTTGTTCATCCGGGTATTCCTCAATTTTTCTTTGAGAATCAGCTTCCGGTTAGTGGTAGCATTCTGGTACAGATTCAGAATGGCGTCCCACATCTTCTTCGCTGTATCTAACTCTGCGATATGTGGAACAACATGGTCCTTGACACCATCAAGGATTATCCTCCTCGCCTTGGCATCATCCTTCTTGTATGCTGCAAGTTGTACTGGATCTGTAGGTACAGCTACAGTACTGGTAACATATTCCTTGATACCATTCTCTTCCAGCAATAAAGAAATTTTGGCTTTCCAGACACCAAAATTTGAGGCACCATCCAATCTGTCCTGATCTCTCAAACCTGCTGAGGCCATCTCAAAGAAATAAAGGAAAACGATAACTCGAAAGAGGTCAAACTCAAATTTCTTTCCTTTGCTTAGGGTAAACCTTTTCTACCCTCAACAAAGCTCTGATACCATGTAAAAATTCTATTGCAGTCATTGATTATTAATCTCCTATCTCATAAAAATTATTTAATTGCTGAAAATAAATTTACAGCTGAATATCGAAAAATAACACAACTGCAACTTCACTAAAAATACGGAAAGAAATAAGCAACACAAGGACACAATATTTTTGGACAATCGTCCCTGGAAAAACCCCTAAGGGAAAACCAGTTCTACAGATGGAAAATATATTAATCTTCAGCAATATAAGAATTACAAAAGAATTCTTTGCCTTTTACTGGCAGAACTCCGATAAACTCCTAATATCTCTTGCTGATATCCTCCACTGCTATATCAACGCTATCACTGCGCCTCTTGCTAACACTGCAAGACTATTTGCTATCACTACAAATTCTTCTCAAGACTTCTTGTTTTCCAAATGACCCATGACCCCTTTTTATACTACTTGTTGGAAAACCAACGGCCAAGATTAATTCAAACCAACGGCTGAGATTAAGACAACTCAATAACCAATTACTAATTTTGGCTATGAGGTGTCACCTAAAAAGAGCCACTATTAAATAACAATTGTTTTTATCCTAACAATACTTGTTTGACAAAAACAACCATTTTCTAATTCTAGGTCAGGACGAACAGCTGTCCAAAACTACCCATAACTAATGCTGTTATTTCTGGGTAAGGACGAACAGCTGTCCAAGCTACCCATAATTAACACTTATCTTAGTTGGATATTCACAATAATCAACACAAGCATTGAAAATAATTGCAAAGGATAGAAAATGGGGGTAAAAATATATTGCAAAGCTTATGGGGATGTCTTGACATGTTCCAATAGATGTTGATATCTTGCATGAGTGGTTCAATAAAGATGGAAAACTTGGTATTCCTACCTTACAGCCCAAACCAAACGGATTGTGATGTTTCCTACTTTGCTTCTGGTTAACGGAATAAATCTTGTCAGGAACAGTTGAAGGAATGCCTTACCAATCTCGAATTAACCCCACAGGCGATAAAAACAACGTATGTATTTCCGATTTCTGGTTGAATACTAAATTTGATTCAGTTCTACCATCAGGCAACAACACATTCATCTGCATGAGGTAAGAGATCAGTACTCGGTGTACAAGACATAAATAGACTTACTAACAGGAAGAAGAAAAAAAAGGGGCATGAATCAATCCTTCATTCTTCCATGAGGTGAAAGGAAAACGAAGTAAAGTTATTCCTCTACTCCTACTGATAAATCAAAAGAAATGGTAAAATAAAACATCATTCCTTGTTCCTCAAGGAGTATAAATAACCATTCATTTACCCTTGTTTTTCTTTTTTTGAAACGAGTAAAGTGGATCCTGGAAAATATTTAAATATATCTCTGTTTGCAACTGTTAGATTGGGCAAAAAATTCTTTAAATGTTATCTTAAATTTGTCTAAATGTCTATAGATATTAAAGAGTTTGATGACAAACAAGACATAAAAGATGAATTATATATGACATCAAAGAATGACGATGCAAAATAGGATTATTTTATTCGAATGAGAATATGAATTTAAATGTATTAAATGAAGTATAATATAATAACATTGTAAGATGTTTACGTGAGAGCAAGAGGGTTGCATTTATAGGTTATAGTAATAAGTGAGAAGTATGGAGATGTAGTACAACATTATGTCGAACAAGGAAAGTACAATTACATTTGTTAAATGTGTATTACCTCTCGTAGTATATGTTTATCTATATTTATGAAAGACAAAAGCTATATAAATAGATATATGTCTAAATCAGATTATCCTAAATGTCCACTAAAGCAATATGAAGTAAATAACTTAATGCAATATCAAGTAAATAAATATGCATCAACACACACATAAACATAGCTTAGGTGAGTAGAAATAGATCCTAGCAAACATGTAGTCATTTTAGGTACCCATTTATAAAATATCCATCTCTCTTCCACAAAAGATGAGAAAGAGAAATATTCACCATACAAGAAGGAAAAACTACCCCATAAGGAAGGAAGATGAGAAAGACTATGCAACCCAATAAGGTTTAGGGACCCAATCTTGTATTAATCTTTAACAAATGATTACATCAATACAATAGCTCATCCCTTTTAATTCAAATTGCACTTTCTTACTCATACAAATTGAAAAAGCTTATACCAGGCACCAATTTATAGAATAATTACAAATTGAAACCACAAGCAGGTTTTGGTAAACCCTTTACAATCTTGAAGAAGGTACAACACCCAAATGCTTGGACTCAATTTCCAATGTTCCCTTTGGTCTAAGATACCCTTGGCTATTATTAACATACACCTTACATGTTGTCATATGTCATGAAATGAAATATTTGACTATGGAACTGAGGCACTCCAATTTATCTTCATTTTCCTATGCATTAGATGCTTCATGACAAGTGTTCAACTATCTGACAAGCCCAATCAAGATTCCAATGCAACCTTCCTCCAACATACTCTTATGGATTCTTATGGATCACAAGACTATGTCATATGTAACTCTAATCATGATGAGTCAATATACTCTTACACATCTTCCTAGATGTTGATACATGATGAAACATACAAACTAAAAAGGAGACATCTACTTTCTCATGTGAGGAAAAAATTCGGCAGAGATAAATGTAATGTCACTTCAACATGGAATGCAAATTTTTTCAAGAGTACAAAAGCACTAAAGATGAAATAGTTACTACATACAAAAAAATGATTAGAAAAATGAATAAGATGCAACACATTACCCTTGACACATATTTAAATTTAAAGCGGTTCCTAACTGTTAGAATTTGACAAAGAATGATTTAATTTATTTAAAGCTTGTGTAAATGTCTTATACACACTCAAGATTTCGACTTTAGTCATAAAAAAGTTAAATTATATAATATAATCAAAGATTACAAATGTAACATATGCCTATATATATGTATATCCAACTATACATAATATACATTAATTTTGACATGAAAATTAGGTATATCTTTAATGAGGAGATGGATTAAAATAAAAAGTAAACTATTTGGATACATAAGCCATATGAACAAAGGTTGTGCAAGCATCTAAAGACAAATCATAAGAAAGTTTAATTAAGGCTACACTATCTATAGGTATACTAGGACAAAAATATAGAAATAAAAAATATATTAAATACATAAATAAATGTTAGAGTAAACAATATAAATTAAAAAGAAACATGATATTTTCAAAATCCATAATAGAAAGGGATGATACGTTTGAATGTAATTACTTATAACATAATAATAAGATAAATCAAACCATTATCACTCAAATAAAATAAACTCTTTTATCAATAGTATATCATCATCTAAATTGTTAATCTATTTCTTGGTCATGTTGATCAAGATAAAGATGAAGATGATGAGGGGTGGGACTCTCCTACACTTCGGACCTCATTGACTTATGGTGTAAATTGGATGACTAAAACCCTCCACCTCCACCCTCTACTACTACTCTTGTCACTTAATGATTGTTTTTGTTATGTTTTTTTATTTAGACTGCAACCCTATTTAGACTTTTGAAATATGATTTTATATCCACCCATATTTTTTATTTTGAATTTATACTATTATTTTTGTATAAATATTAATAGTCATGCTTATTCATAAAAAAACATTAATCTAATTTAAAATAAAATATGCATATTGATAGCACAATAGGTGACACACACAATCCCTTTTTTTTTTTTCTCTATTATTTTGCTTTGAGCACATTCCCTTTGAGTTGCTTCAATGTCTTCACATTCGTTGGTCTTCCTTTCACTTGGCTTCCATTTTTTTGTCACTCCGCTTAGCTTTGGTGTGAATTCAACTGTTTTTCCCAACTTGTCTTTGTTGAACACAATGTACCACTGAGAGGGAGGTGAATCAATGGTTCCTAAATTCTTTTTCTTTTTACTACAACCTTAGAATACCGGTTATTATCGTAAGCACTAAACAGTCAAACCGGTAGGCCAAATGTGGATACGAAAAGAGACAAACACACAAATGCAACCCACAACACCAGATGTACAAGGAAAACCCAATATGGGAAAAACCTCGGTGAGAAATGCTGCTGGAGACTACTGCTCCAATCTAGCTTCACAAGTGAAAAATTAAATTACAAAGATTTAGGGCACCAACCCCTGCACCAAGCTCCAACTCGGTGAAGTATAATGAAATACAATTTAGATACTGTTAGAATCAATGACAATCCCAAAGACACTGAGAGGGGGGGTGGGGGGTGAATCAGTGTCTAATCGGTTAACAAAATATTTAAACTTATTAAGAACTTTGTATCCCAAAACAATGTATCGGTAAATAAGAATTAATGCAACAAATAAGAATAATAGAGACAACGTAAATAATACACCATAACACAAGATATTTAACGAGGAAACCCGGTGTGGGAAAAACCTCGGTGGGATTTGTGACCCACAATATTCACTCACTGGCCAATGAATAAATATTGCTTACAATGAGGGGCCTGCACATGCAGGAAGGCTAGCAGCCTAGAGCTCACTGCTCAATCACAAAACAAAAGTCTCACTAACTTACAAAATGGATTATCAAAATCCAATACAATGTACTGCTTCAGATCAGCATCAACTATGCCAGGTTCAGTACCGGTTTAAGCTCAGTCTATTACCAAAAACCTTCGCTGTCATCTATATCACCTTATACAAAAATATCATCTATTCTCCTTTCTCATCCCTATCATATCATCTCTCTCTCTCTCTCTCTCAAAATGACCTATAAGATATCATACATATATATGAGTCTTTTACAATATGCCATGTTGGCTATTACAAAAGATAGTTACAATATAAAACAATAAGAAAAAGTTTATTCCATGTCGGCTTGAGTGCCAGTATGCATTATTGCCGCTGCCGGTGAATGTAGAAGTCTATTGCCGGTCTCGGTAACTGCCGATGGGTTGACAAATGATTTCCAGTTGGTTGCAAGTTGGTTTCCATCAATGACAACATCAACTATTCTCATATGAGTGTAGAATGCCAACAATCTCCCCCTTGGGCATTGATGGCAACACTCATGAGAAAAATCCAAAACTGTTCCAAAAACTGAAGTCCAAAAAGTTTCCAAAAAGATGTGCTCCCCCTGAGCAAATGATCTCCTCTGAATAATCATTTTTCTCTCCACTACTCCCCCTTTGACATCAATGACAAAGGTTGTCAAAAATTGTCAAATGAGTGCAAAAATTTCACCTCAAAGTCTGTAGCCGGTTGGTTACAATCTGAAAGATATCTGCCAAAACCAAATTCAGACTCTATAGAAACCTTTTATTGTCATTCAAAGTTGCCTCAGTCTGTTTGATCGTGCCGATGATACAATGCATGTGATCTTCCGGTGATCGTTCTCCTTGAAGTAATGCCTTAGATATTTCTATTCTTTGAGATATAAGATTGTCCAACTTGGGACCAAGTTCATTTTTAAGTTCTTTGATATTAGACCTTATCCTTGCCTTTTCTTTCTCAAGTTTCTCTAGTTTTTCTTCAAAGCCTGCCATTTCTTGCTCAAAAACTGATATGTAGCCGGATGAACCAATTATGTTATCAGCTATGTCATCAATTTCTTTCTGTATTTTACTGATCTCCTTGTCTATGTCCTTTGTCAGAATGTGAGGTTTGCATGTTTCCCTGTATAGCTCTTTGTATTCCAAACTAGTAGAGTTCAATGTCGGTAATAATGTATTCAGGTGTTCTGTGCACTTCTTTATGGTGTCATCAAAGAATTTGTCCTTCTCTTTTTCAACTCTCTCCTTTATTGTATCCTCGTTCACTTTATCAATGGTTATTACATTGTCAGCAATAAATTTGGACAATGTGTCCAATTTGCCTAAAGAATCCTTAATATGATCTATGTTACAATTTGGTGCAATCAATTTAAGAATAGGTACAATGTTATCAATTGCCTTGTAGGCCAATGCATTACAATTCGTTATCTTTTTGATTGAATCCAAAAGTACCTTTGTAACATTAGTAGGTCTAAATTCACTTGTTGATGTGTCAGATGTCTGACCAATTGCCTTTATTACCTCTGTGCTTCCATCAGTTGTAACCATTTTATTTGTGTTTACAACTGGTGGATCAGTCTGGATTTGCATCTCAACTTGCAAGGGTTTCTCAGACTGTTTTGATGTCTCAGTGATTGCCACTTTCTCTGCCCCAGTATGTACCTCTGCCTCAAAGGTTTCTCAGTATGTTCAAATGTTGGTATCTCAGTTTCTAGCGGCCCTATGCCAACATCTATTCCTTCAGTAGGTTTCCCAGTATCTAATGGTTGCTTTGTTTGGGTTGGGATCTCAACCTCAATAGTCTCTATCGATTTCTTAGCCATGTTGCCACTATTAACATTGTCTTCCTTAACATCTGCACTATCCTTATCTACAACAATATTTACTTTTGGAGTATCCACATTCATGGTGAAGAGTATCTCAGATTCAAGATTTGTGTCATCATGTGTAACTATAGCGCTATAAATTGTACGCACTTGCTAGGGTGGTACAATTTCACACCTAGTTTAGCACCCGCCTTGGCGCATTTTGCATTTTGCATTGCATTTTCCCTTTAGCACTTAATTAATTAAATTAATTAGGTCTAAGGTTCTATTTTATCATCTCCCATATCATAAAGTTGGCCCCTTTTCATTAAAGTGTGCCCCTTTCATTTTATTCCTCCAATACATCATTTAATCAAAAACCCTAATTAGGTCCTATTTTGAACTTGGGGCTTGATTTCGGGGGTCAAAACATCTCGGAATTAGCTGTAACTTCGGGATTTGCTCTAAAATCATCATATCCGACGGTCCTGAAAATTTGGTGAAAAGTTGTCAGGACCATGCCGCCCGGAGTGCACATGGTCCCGGACATTTTTCTCGAAATTTTAGGAGCGCGATCCAATCATAAAATAAAGCTTAACCCCAAGAAATTGGCGGGATATTCAATCTCTAGGTCGGCCAAAAGTTGAAATTAAGACCTAGGGTTTCATATATAAGAACTCTCTTTCTTCATTTGAAAGGATCCGATTTTTGGTTTTCAAGGACCTTCTATGCAGGGAAAGAGCAGATCTTTGAAGACTTCAACAACATTCAACATCCCTCCATCAAGCATTTATCAATTCCATTCATCTATTTAGGGCTTGGAAGACATTGAAGAACAATAGGAGATTACCGACTGAAGATTGGCTTGTACCTCTCCCTTGGGGGTTGGGTATGATTTCATGTTGTTTTCATGTCTTTGCATAAGCTTCAATATATCATTTATTCATGCTTTATATCACTTTGCATCTTGATTTAGAGCATTTACATTATCATTTACAAGCAATTAGGGTTTACTTTCTAGGTTGCTCTAGTTTGCTTACTTGCATTTTAGACCTTGCACACACACAAGGCTTGCACACACAATACATTTACAATACAACTTGGCTATTCGTGGAGGTGGAAATCACCAAAGCGGGGGTTTGACTAAGGCAAAACCCTATATAGCTGCCCAAAACACCTTTTCAGATATAAGTGTAGATTTCGGGATTCAGACGACGCCGCAAGTTGCAGACCCGAAAGAAGCAGACTGAGACAGAACAACACACCAAATTGCAGAGAAAAAGACCAGGACAGGGGCGTGGGGCGTCCTGGTCCTGCCAGGACAGGGGCGCTGGGTGCCCTGGTCCTTGGGATAGGGGCACTGGGTGCCCTGGTCCCTGGGACAGGGGCGCTGGGCGCCCTGGTCCTTCTGTCAGACAGCAAGTTTCAGCATTTTCGACAGCTTTTCAGGTTGCAAAACAGCAGTTTCAGGGGCAGAATCAGGACAGTGGCGCCCACGCCCCCGTCCCGAACATTTTCACTCAGATTTTAACACCAGGTACGCATTTGCATTCTTGTCTTGTCCTTGTGTTTATAGCTTTCCATTGTTTAAGTTCAATTCTGCAATCTTGTTATTAGTTCATACTTGCACTTTGGGGTTAGGGAATGAACTTGCATCATTCTATCTATCATTTGCAACAAAGGAATTGAAATCCTAATAGGTAGCCCGTGGCTCTCTCTTCCACAAAAAGAAGTAGCCAATTGTGTGATACCTCTAGGCTCTTTCGTATTCCACAAATGTGTGTCAAAAGGTAGGATTAGGGCATGTTGACCTAGTCTCGCTTTTTCCCCCACACATTTTGGTGAACCCGACGTGAAATCCAATCTTCTCTAATTCTGATTTATGTTTTCAAATTTGAGTGTTTATGCTATTTCAAATTCAAATTTGTATTTACAAGTTTTAATTTCTTGCAAGATTAAAAAATCTAGAGGAAATTTTTGCTAAAACCCTAATTTTTCAATTCAAAGTTGAACTTGTGGATAGCTTAATTGGGATCAATTTGATTTAGGAACTCATTTGAATCATAAATTTCATTTTCTAAATCTACATTCTAAGTGCTTATATTGGTTAAAATTAAACATTTCCTTCTATTTTGCATGTGTTATCATTTGAAAGAGGAAAATTGTTGTCATGATGCATTCATTTCATAGATGTGATAATGGCTTAGCTTCCCTTGTTTCAATTTTTCCTTCTCCTAAAGAACCTCTCCCCATCTATAACAACATTTTAGTGCCTGAAAGAGTTGCTACCAATCCCTTTGAGACTCTCCCGTGCTCTAAGGATGAAGACTTTAAGAGTGATCTTGACAATTCTCCTAAAATGTGCCCTTCCTATTTAGCTATCCTAGAGGAAGAGAATGATATCATAAACACCTTTCTTAATGTTACTTCACCTTCCCTACATGATTCCTCTCTAAGTGAAAAGGTATTGATGGACATTGACTTATTTTCTCCTAAAGTTGGTCCTTCCAATGGGGGCGTGTTAGTGCAACAAGAGGTTATGAACACTTCTTTCAAAGATCTCCTTCCTAAGCATGAATCTTTGGAGAAATATGTTCATGTTCCTCCTAAAAAACACTCCCTTCATGAGGATCCTTTTGTGCAAGAAGATGACATGATCCCTACATTCCCTAGTGATGGCATTTCCTTTTCCAACAAAATTCCCACTAGAGATGATGAATTAATGATAAATGCTTACCCTTCTCCTAATGTTTGTCTTACCCATAAGCATCCCTTAGAGAAAGAAGATGAAATAATAAGCAATTTCCTTAATTCTCTCTCCCCTAAAGATCATATTGAACATATTTTGAGGAAAGAGGATGAGTTTAACACATCTATTGATGCTCTCCCTCCTAAGGATGAGGAATTAATAAACAATGTTATCTCCTCTCCCGAAATTGAAAATACTTCAAACATTCCTTTCAACAACTTCGCTATTTGGGATGAACCATTAGAAGAAGGTGTAGATTATTCTCTACCCCATGAGAGAACCCTAGCCAAAGGGGATGAAATCAAGATTGAAAACTCCCTTGATAGTTTCTCACCTTCCTTGAATCTCAATTATTCTCCCTCTAAAAATAAAGTATCTCCCTCTCCTCAACTTGGTTCTACTCATAAGGATACCCTAGTTCAAAGAAAGATGGTTAACATCTCTTTCAAAGATCTCCCTCTCAAAAGTGAGACTTTAGAGAGTAATGTTGATCGTTCTCCTAGAGAGTTTATTCCCCATGTAGATCCTTTGATGATAGAGGATGATATGACCTTTCCTAGTATTACTCTTCCTACTAGAATATCAATGCCTACCCCTTGTCTCTCTCCTAAAATTGATTTAATCTGTGATAAGATTTTAGTGCAAGAGAAGACTATCAATAATTATTCCAACACTTTTGTTCATTCCTCTAAACCATCCTCAATCAATTTGATACATGTGAATGAAACACCTAAAAAACCTCTCTTCACTATCCAAGGTGCTTGTCCTTCTCAAAATTCTCAACCTTTAAATAAGCCTATCTTAGTGGTCCAAGGTGGTTATGCTAATGATTCTTTTTGCACTCCTAGGAAGCCTATTATTACTGTGCAAGGAGGTTATTCTACTAAGAGCCCTTATGAGTATGCTAAGCAACTGACTAGAGAGAGTTATCATGCGGTTGCTCATACCTATAATACAAGAAATAATAGGCAACCTAATCCTCCTCTAGTTATCCCAACTTCACTTCCTCCTTCCCAACCTATTCTTCCTCAAGCTCCACGTATTTCACAAGTTCTTGGTAAGGAATATGATCTCATAGAACATCTTAAAACTACCCCTGCTAAGATATCCCTTTGGGATTTGATCCAAACTTCTTCCGCTCATCATGGAATGTTACAAGATGCCTTGAAAGATTTGAATGTTCCTCCACCTAATACATCTAGTAATATAGTGTCTTTGGTTAACTCTGTGATGAATCCTAAAGCTCAAATTGTGTTTACTCAAGATGAGTTGCCTACTAGTGAAATTCAACATCAATATGATCCCTTGATGATTGTGGTTATCATAAATGACACTGCTATAAGACGAACACTGGTAGATAATGGTTCTAGCCTTAATGTGTGTAGCATTAATCTATTGCATAAGATGAATGTGGATACATCCCTTATTGAGCCTGACTCTCGTCCCATTCGAGGCTTTGATAATGTGGCTAAGTCTTCATTAGGTATTATCACCTTACCCATCACAGTGGGACCTGTTACTTTGCCTACTCCTATCCATGTTATGTCGGGAAATATAACATACAACTTGTTATTGGGGAGGCCTTGGATTCACAGTATGCAAGCTGTCCCCTCTACATTGCATAGACAAGTTAAATTCATTTATAATAATAAGACATATACCTTGATAGGTGATACTAATTTTCAAGCTTGTTTGCAAACATCTACTTCCAAAGGGAGTTCTTCTAAGCCTTCCTCTTCTAGTGATGACTCGTTAAACAAGATACCTATGGATGAATCATCACCCTCTGATAATCAAAATTCTTTGGATGAGTCTGAAGTTCCTGAAGAAGATTCTTCTCAACTTGAATCTACACATGAAAAGGCTTTTGATCCTGAGAAGGTTCTCACAGAAGACGATAGGGGATCTCTTGATTTCAATCCCACCTTTGTAGGTGAGTATAGGGTTCCTCCTAGAGAGCTTAAAGTTAAAAAGAAGGAAGAAACTAGAGGTCAATCAGTCTTACCTGAACCTATGAGCAATGAATTTGTGGCCGCTTCTCAAACTTCTTCTCCTCACACCTCTAATTCTGAAGAATTTGATTCTTTGTCTTATGAAAAACCACCTTTTCTTTCTGAAATGGCTAATCGTTATGGTCGTGGTTTTCACATTTTGGCTAAGAGTGGCTATAGTGGAAATGGTTGTGGCACAAATGAACAAGGAATTAAAGTTCCTTTAGAACATAACATGCATGAATATTCATTTGGACTTGGATATAATCTTTCTAAGCCCACCAAAGCATCTAAAAGACCATCTCTCAATGTGAATGCTATATTTAGTAGTGATCATGACCTCACTTCAACTAAATCATCTTCTACTTCTATCAACTCTCATTCCCCTCGTAAGGAAATCTTGGCGATGAACAAATCTCTTTATGACTCCCCTCAAATTTCTAAATCCACTTATGAATCTTTATCTCCTATTCATCATAAAGTCCTTTCCTCCAAGGATAAGGCTCTAATAAATTACACTTATCCCTCTTCTAAGATTTCTTGTGACTTTTCTTCTTCAATTTTTATCACTTTATACATGTTTTTGATCTCACTTATAATTGAGCATTTAGCATGTCATATTCAAATACCTCATTTAGTCTATCATGTCTTTAAATAACATTAATGGCTATTATGTTGCTCATCATTATGTGACATTGGTAGCTCATTTACTGGGGACTCATTGTCATTCATGATGGTACAATTTCAAGTGCAATCATATTTTTGAAGCAACATAATAGCCTAATTTTTCTATGTTATCTCTTGGGGTAATAGTGTGGAAATATTGATCATCTTTTCTTTAGAATCCTCTTTTCCTAGATAGGGGAGAAGATGTGTATTCTCTTTCTTATCCTACCCACTTCTTATGAGGAGCATTTTACATACACTAATGTCTTGCTTGCATGAACTCATGTGGTACATTTTGCTTATGTTTAAATCTCTCCCTAGAAGATTGTGTAAGTCCTTCTCATTGTCCTTATCCTTGGGAGGCAATGATCTTTTCTTATTTTTATCTAAGGATCCACTTTTTCCTATTTTCGTGGATGGTGTGAACTTTATTACTTGATGTTATTCCTTGTATGCATTTTTTGTTGTTTGTTCAAGGATTCTCTCTTACAAGAGGTGTAAGTCCTTGACTACAACCTCTTTTGCACTTGGTAAAATACATCCATAATGAATTCACTCTCCCAATTGGGTTAAAAAGAGCGTCATCCTTCATTAAGAATCACTTTCACCTCGCAAAAGAAGGAAGTATTGCACTCTTATTCTCTTCTTTGTCTTGTTCTAGAAGGTTTTATATTTGTCTAAAACAATTCCTCTCGGGGATAGGTGTCTTTTGTACAAAGATCTCTTCTCCTCTAAGGATCTCCTTTACACATACTACAAGATATCCCTTTTCAACTATCTTATCCTTGCTTAAAGAGTGCAAAAACTCCCTTGCTTGGATCTATGACATTGTTGCATTTTTGGGGTATCTTCTTTTGTGATGAAGGTAGGTATCCTTGTTCTACTTTGCTTATGACATAAACATTACACTTTTTGAGCAATGGGTCATTCTCGGAACCAGAGCACAGACTCTTAGAGCGAGATGTCTCCATTTTTCTTTTATGCAAGGTGATTATTCTCGGAACCAGAGCACAGACTCTTAGAGCGAGATGTCATGCTTTTGTACTATACATATGCAGGTTGTAGCATACTCGGGCATAGACTCCTATGAGGTGCTTCTAACCACCCTTACACACACATGCACGAGGTTGAGTGGAACTAGCGGCATAAGGCTAGACTTTCTCACTCTCCTCCCTTACATGGATCACCTAGACAGACTCTAGGGGCTAGTTTTCCATGTCCTTTTTCCCATGGATCACCTAGACAAGATCTAGGGGTGAGAAGTCCATGTTTTGTCTCTCACTATTCTTCTCATGGATCACCAATGTGTGTATTCGTGCTTTTTTCCTTTCTTTTCTTCTCTTTGCATTTTGTTTCCATTCACATCCTTCATCTTGTGTTAGAGAACTCTCAAATCCTCACACTCTTTGTCGTGTTGGAATTGAGATTTAGTCCTCTTTCTTACCAAATGATTCTCCATTAGTTTTTGATCTCATATCAAATCTTCTTGTGAGCATTTGTCATCAATATTCTTTAACAATTCGAAGTGGTAAATATGATACCCTGTTTCAACTCACTAAAATTAGCAAGCCGAAACAGGGGGGGCATATAGCTACCCTCGAATTTTCATCACCTTCCTTAGTAAGCATTAGGTGATTTTGTGATCTAACGTGTGTTTTGTAGGGTGCGGTTCCTAACTGTGTACTACAGATACTGCTGGGGGCTTCGTCCGACAACTTATGGATATATCCTTTTTTAAATAATGTTTACTTTTCTGTACTTTAGCTTGCATATGCACGTAGTGTTCATATGACCGCTAAAGTGGGGGCTAAATGTAGCGTCGTAAATTGTACGCACTTGCTAGGGTGGTACAATTTCACACCTAGTTTAGCACCCGCCTTGGCATATTTTGCATGTTGCATTGCATTTCCCCTTTAGCACTTAATTAATTAAATTAATTTGGTCTAGGGTTCTATTTTATCATCTCCCTATCATAAAGTTGGGCCCTTTTCATTAAAGTGTACCCCTTTCATTTTATTCTTCCAATACATCATTTAATCAAAAACCCTAATTAGGTCCTATTTTGAACTTGGGGGCTTGATTTCGGGGGTCAAAACATCTCGAAATCAGCTATAACTTTGGGATTCGCTCTAAAATCATCATATCCGACGGCCCTGAAAATTTGGTGAAAAGTTGTCGGGACCATGGTGCCCGGAGTGCACATGGTCTCGAACATTTTTCCCGAAATTTTAGGAGCACGATCCAATCATAAAATAAAGCTTAACCCCAAGAAATTGGCGGGATATTCAATCTCTAGGTCGGCCAAAAGTTGAAATTAAGACCTAGGGTTTCATACATAAGAGCTCTCTTTCTTCATTGGAAAGGAGGAGATTTTGGTTTTCAAGGACCTTCTATGCAGCGAAAGAGCAGATCTTTGAAGACTTCAACAACATTCAACATCCATACATCAAGCATCTATCAATTTCATTCATCCATTTAGGGCTTTGAAGACATTGAAGAGCAATAGGGGATCACCGACTGAAGATTGGCTTGTACCCCTCCCTTGGGGTTGGGTATGATTTCATGTTATTTTCATGGCTTTGCATAAGCCTCATTATATCACTTGTATTCATGCTTTAGATCTCTTTACATCTTGATTTGGAGCATTTACATTATCATTTGCAAGCAATTAGGGTTTACTTTCTAGGTTGCTCTAGTTTACTTACTTGCATTTTAGGATCTTGCACACACACAAGGTCTGCACACACACTACTTTTACAATACAACTTGGCTATTCGTGGAGGTGGAAATCACCAAAGCAGGGGTTTGACTAAGGCAAAACCCTATATAGCCGCCCACCACACCTTTTCAGATATAAGTGCAGGTTTCAAAATTTGGACGACGCCGCAAGTTGCAGATCCGGAAGAAGCAGACCGAGACAGAACTTCACACCAAGTTTCAGAGAAAAAGATTAGGACAGGGGCGTGGGGCGCCCTGGTCCTGCCAGGACAGGGGTGCTGGGCGCCCTAGTCCCGGGGACAGGGGCGCTGGGCGCCCTGGTCCTTCTGTCAGACAGCAAGTTTCAGCATTTTCGACAGCTTTTCAGGTTGCAAAACAGCAGTTTCAGGGGCAGAATCAGGACAGTGGCGCCCACGCCCCCGTCCCGAACATTTTCACTCAGATTTTAACACCAGGTACGCATTTGCATTCTTGTCTTGTCCTTGTGTTTATAGCTTTCCATTGTTTAAGTTCAATTCTACAATCTTGTTATTAGTTCATACTTGCACTTTGGGGTTAGGGAATGAACTTGCATCATTCTATCTATCATTTGCAACAAAGGAATTGAAATCCTAATAGGTAGCCCGTGGCTCTCTCTTCCACAAAAAGAAGTAGCCAATTGTGTGATACCTCTAGGCTCTTTCGTATTCCACAAATGTGTGTCAAAAGGTAGGATTAGGGCATGTTGACCTAGTCTCGCTTTTCCCCCCACACATTTTGGTGAACCCGACGTGAACATCCTCATTCTGATTATTCATGGTTAGATCTGAAAATTTGCTTCCTTAATTATATTTCCATGTTTGATCTTTTGCAAATTTTAGAGGTTAATTGCATAAAAACCCTAAAACTTTCTTTTTAGTAATTAAACTTGTGAAATGTTTAATTGTTAATGCTTGTTTCAGATCTACCCTTCTATTGCAAATTGTCAATTCATATTTGTGCTTTAACTCTTAAAATTAAGTGGTTAAATGTCAAAACCCTAATTTTTAAGACCTTCTTGATTGAACCTTTGACTGATAATTTCACTAATCAAAACACCTCCAAATCGGCTGTAACTTTGGATTCCGCAATAAAATCACAATATCTTTCATCCCTAAAAATTTGGTAAAAAGTTGTGAGGACCGTGTGCACCTCGAGCGCCCTCGTCCCCGACATTTTTTTCGAAATTTCGGGAGCTAGATCTTACTGTATTTTTCTGCTAAAATCCAGAATTTTGGCTGATTTTATCAAATCTAACATTTTCAAAATTAAAGTCAAAGTTGGTCTAGCGATTGCTTGGATTGAGGCTTCTAATCATTCAAAAATTGTTGAAATTGAAATTCATATCAAAATTGTGTTTCTTAAAGTCCTAAATCTGAAAAGTGTGTCAGCATTCATTCGAAATTTCAGTGTTTTATTCAAATTTTTGCAGTTTGTGACTTTTGAAATTAAGTGTTTAATTGCAACAACTTTGATTTCCACTTTCAAATTCAAATTTTGCATGAAATCGAGTCAATTTTTAAATTTCAACACTTGCATTGCTTTCAGCATTCCCTCTAAAATCATAAAATTCAAAATTTCAGTTTCCCTCTCTTTTTCAAAATTCAAAATTTGCATTTTTCAACAATCTTGGTAGGGTTCAATTTTGAGATTGCAACTTTAATTTGGCCTATCTACAGATTGTAAAATCACTCAATTTTTTCAGATTAGCTTTAAAATCATCATAACTTTCATCCCTGAAAATTTTGAAAAAAGTTGCGAGGACTGTGTGCACTCCGGTCGCCACGGTCCCGGACATTTTTTCCGAAATTTCGGGAGATTGTCCTGATTGCATTTAACAGCTTAAATCTAGGAGATTGGCTGGTTTTATTGAAATTTGCTACCTCTAAAATTCAAAATCTTTTCTCTTTCTTTAGTGCATGAGTTTTACAACAATAAGTCCTACTTATACTATTCCCGTTAGACGAAGCCTTAGAATTAAGTCTTTCCAAGGTGTAATTACCGAGGAGATGGAACCTAATTTGAATGGCCTATTTAACGAGGACATGGGTAGTTCCTCTAATCCTCTTAATGACGAAGAAGCTCTCCATGAGGTTTCTGTAGAACAACTTTTAAAATTGGATAACCAATTTGATGATTTTCGACAATGGATGTCTCAAGAATACCCCGATAGCAAAGCTCTTTCATTAATTGAGGGTCTAAAACGCATGGTTCAAAGTGATAAGAATGGAATTGATATTTTGCGTGGTATTGCACACATTGTGGATTCGAATGTGATGCCTATGAAGAGTTGTGCCGAAACCTTAGGTTACACACAACCTCCTACTCAAGTTAATCATTCTATTCCTTTGACAACTCCTATTGCTAGTATACCTACTTTTACATCAAACATAATGACTACTTCAATACAAGACATTCCTCCTATGATCACAAGACATGGGGGCAATCCTTCTTCTTCAATCAACCCTCTTCCTTCATTCAATCCAACTTCTTCATTCATTCCTTCAATGAGTGTCCCTATTACATCTCCACAAATAAACATGATGCAAGGGGGCAATTCATTTAACCCTTCCATTCCTCCTTGTAGTGTTCCTCCTTTCCAATCATCTCCTATGACTAACTATCATAGTGTCCCACCACCTTACTCTCTACCTTCTTTCAATAAGATAACACATCCATCACAATCTAACACGTCTAATATGAACTCTTCGACTGAAGCGGCCATTAACAATCTTGCACAAACTGTCTCTTCTTTACAGCAACAAGTTGCCTCTATGAATCAATCTAAGTTTAGTGTGCCCACATTTGATGTTGCGAGCCCACTTTCTCTTGACATTGTTCGAGCTATCCCCCCTAAACATGTTGAAATTCCGCATTTGGAGCTTTATAATGGTAAGGGTGATCCTCTAACACATGTTAAGACCTTTCAAACAATATGTATTGATTTTTCTTATGACCAAAGGTTGCTTGCAAAACTGTTTACTAGAACATTAAGAGATAAAGCCCTACAATGGTATTTCTTGTTGCCTTCCTATTCTATTACTTCTTTCGAACAACTTGCAAATGCTTTCATTCAACAATTTCAAAACAATATAAGTCCTAAAGTTACTTTGATTGATTTAATGCATTGTAAACAAGGTGTTAAAGAAAAAGTGACTGATTTCATTGGTAGATATAAGCATTTGTATGCTCAAATTTCTTTTCTAGTACCTGAGAATGATATTCAAAGAATCTTTATTTCTAATTTACAAAAAGATATTAGAGAAAAACTCCTGTTTTCTGAGTTTACTTCTTTCAAACAGTTGTCCGCAACTCTTCACAATTATCAACTGACTGTGAGTCAAATGGAACAAGCAAATCCTATGGCTCCGAGTGATAAGGGTGATAGTAGTCAACAACCATTTGGGAAGTTTAAACCGAACAAAGAGTCCATTAAATTCAATGAAAACATCATCAACAACAATGTGAATGCGGCATCAGGTGTGCCTCCTATTTCTAAGTTTTTCAAGAAAGAAAGAAAGTTTACTCCTTTGAATGAATCATTGCATAGTATTATGAATAAGTTATTGGAACAAAATGTGCTTAATCTTCCTCCTATAAGGGAAATAGACCCTGCAAAGATTAACTCACCCTATTTTGATAACAAATCTTTTTGTCAATTTCATCGTCAACCTAGGCATGATACTGAAAAATGTTTTGCTTTAAAGGGTAAAATTCAAGATTTGATTGATAATAATACTATCTCTGTTTCTCGTGTGAATGATAAAGGCAACACATCTGTAGCTCCTCCTAACCAAAATCTTCAGATTTTTACTGATCCATTTCCTTCTCATACCTCTAATGCGATTGATACTACTGATTCCTCTGTCTCAACTGATGATCTTGTGTCTATGACTCCGAATGTGATTAACTTTGTAGAGCAGCAGAAAATCCCTAAAGAACCTTCCATCACCTTTGATTCCAGTGAAATTATCAGGGCACCTGATGGTCCTTTATATATAGTTGCAAAAGTCAAGAATACACCTTGCCGTGGAGTGCTTATTGATCCTTCTTGTATGGTTAATGTCATTATTGAAGAATTTCTTTTTACTTTGCAATTGAATCAAGTGATCTATGATGAAACAAATGTGGTTGTGAAACTATTTGATGCATTTTCTTCTCCTGCAATTGGTTCTATTACATTACCTATTGAGGTCCATAACAAATCCCTTGATGTGGACTTTGCTATTATTCCATCATCCGAACAATTTCGTGTGAAGCTAGGCTATCCTTGGCTATCTTCCATGAAAGCTATTGCTTCTCCTATTCACAAGTGTTTGAAATTTCCCCACAATGGTGAAGTTGTTACCGTCAATCATAGTATCTTTAAACCAGCTGAAAGAACTTCTAGCGTTCCTATTGATTACTTTTGGCCTAAACAATTCCAATCTCTTCCTCCGCGAAGTGATCATCTTTTCAAATCTTATCAAAAGTGGAAAAAAGATATGATCCTATCTCTAAGTGAACCTAGAACACCCAAACTTGACATTCCTATCATTCTTGAGAAGGAAGTTCTTCCTTTGAAAGATAAAAAAAATGTCTTTCCTCAAGAAGATTCCCAATCCATCCCTATGAATGTGACTATGCCTATATCTAATAAACTTCCTAAAAGTAGACCTATCCCTCCTCGTCATGATGGACTTGGTCTCCTTCCTAAACCGAATGTTCCTCCCTTATATGGAGCAGTTCCTCCTCCTTCCTCTTATGGAGAGAAGAGACCTTCCTCTTCTCCTATTATTCAACCTAAGAGACCACAACCTAAACACCCAAGTGATAAGGATGAGAACATTCCTCCTCCTCAATCTTCTCAACTTCCTACTAAGACTAGACGAAATCATTCTGCACGTGAACGCCGGCGAAAGCGTCGTCTTAGAGCTCAAACTTTGCAATCCCCTAAAACACCTTCAGCCAATATTATTCCATTTTCTCCTTAGCCGATGATTGAGCCAAAATCTCCTAAACATAAGATGCATGATGGTCTTGATCCTGTGCGAGTTAAAGATCCTATTTTTATAAATCTTGATGATGAAAATGTTATTCATGATGAAAATGTTACTCCTGTTCATTCTGATAGTGAATATGAATATGTTGATGTTAATAACCATCTATCTAATGAATTTTCTAAAGCACTTATCCTAGCTCCTAGACAAGAACACCGTGGCTTGGGGTATGAACATAGCCCTTGTTTGGATCTTGTGATAGCTCCATCTGTTGTGTTGGATGTTCCTCCTCTAGCGTGTTTCCTACCTTCCCGAAATATTGATCAGCAAGATCGGGGGGTAGATGACGTGCTAGACTAGTTCATTAGCATAGCAGATTCTCTCCTCCTCTCTTGATTTTTTGTTACTTCTTCTATGTGTTATTCTCATTCTTCTATTTTTTGTCCTTAGTGTTGTCTACTTGAGGACGATGCAAAACATTGAGATCTCTTTTGGTCTCTCTCATGTTGACTCAAAAGACACATGTGTTCCCTTCTTCTAGGTGACCTTCCTTGATTGGGGAATGAAGAACAATTATGCATACATACATATGATATACATGAATTATCATACATCATACTGACCCCGAGGAAAGCGAAGTCACCTTGTGCTTTGTGTTTTGTGTCTATTATCCTTGGGCTTATCTCACACTTGGGGGCTAAATCCTTGTGATAACGTGCTCCTTTCTCATTTCTTATATGTATCACTACCTTAAAGCAATCACCCCCGGTGAGGCGTGTGCGATCGCTTTAACATAGGGGGGCATACATCCCGTTCATATCTTTTCAAGATACTTGAAAATTTCTTGACAAATTTAGCTTTGCCTTGAAAATTTTTGATATCTTTCTTGCATGACTCATAGTGAGGGAACCTTACTACTGACAGTCATGGTTCTCCCTCATGATCTTCCCTTTTACTTTGTCAATCGAAGTCATAAGATCCTTAGTCCACTGGGGGCTTGGTGTATCTTGCCTCCTTGACGTGGTGAAAGCTTTTCAATGTTGTTTCCTTGTACTTTACCGGAAGTATGGGCGTATGCTTATACTCCCGCTAAAGTGGGGGCTAAATGTAGCGTCCTAAAATTGCGACACTTGCAATTTCGATTGCATTTGGGTCTTCATGATGGCGATGCAACACGGAACCTGAATGGAGACCCTGAAACTTGTTCATGACATCAAAAACTGCATTTTTCAGCACCCTGGCCTGATCCTCCTTGCACCCTGCTGTCCCTGGAGGTGGGACCATGGCGCCCAGTGCCCTGGTCCTTCAGGACTAGGGTGTCCAACGCCCTGGTCCCCCAGGACCATGGCGCCCAGCGCCCTGGTCCCTGGCCCTATTTTGGGCCCGATCTCTTGTGGGCATCGAGTCTTTAAGTTTGCAAATTGGAAAATAATATTTCCTGGTCGGCCTAAGGTCGAGAAAATGAATCTATCAGCCCTAATTGACAACTATATAAACTACATTTCCTCTCCCATTTCGGTAGATGAAAAAAAGGCGGAAGCGATATTCAAACATTCAAGCATTCAAGCATTCAAGCATTCCTTCAAGCAATTAATCATTCTAAGTCTCCATTCAAGGCTAGGTGTTGCATTCAAGACAAGGATTCAACCATTGAAGAGGAGATCACTTACAACATACAACATACAACAACATTTACACCTTCGCATGTAAGAATACAAACATTCTTACAACAAGGTATCAGTACTTGTTTACATTACAAACATTTACATTTACAACATTCTCATTTCTTGGTTAATTCCAATATCGGGGTTTGACCTAAAGGCAAACCCCTCATCCCTAACCCCCCAATCGTCCTCTCTTTTCTGTGTGTAGGTTGTAGGTACGCGGCTGTAATTGAAGATCTGGAATCCTTGTGTAGAGACGAACAGATCCACCTTCGTTTCGCGGATTTTTCGGAGGACCGTGTGCACGCCGGGCGCCATCGTCCCGTCAACTTTCGCTCAAATTTGCAGAACAGCACTGTCTCGACATTTTACTGCTAATTCCAGGTCCGCAGCTTCATCCCATATCCCTATCTCTATTTATAAGCAAATCTTTCCTACTTTACATGCATTCCTAGTTCAATCATTCTATCTACATTCTTTACAAAAGAGGGTATCCTTGATGTCTTAAACCTTGAAACTCATTTAGAATCCAATCTTGCATTGCGTGGGATTGGATCTTGTGGGTTTCAACCCCTCTTTTGAATGTAAAGTCTCCCCTAAGTGAAAACCATCAACCCTAGTGACTCTCCCTTCTCTCTCCTTGGAGTTGGGGAGGGGAGAACAACTAGGGTTCGATTTTTCCTAATTAATTTGATTAATTAAGTGCTAAAGGGAAAATGTAATGCAAAATGCAACTGCGCCAAGGTGGGTGCTATAGCAGTAGAACAGATCATGTATTAGTACCATTTTATATCATCAAAACATAAATCAATCAATATAAACCTACTATACGTGGATCTCCCTCACGCCAGTAGGGATCATGATATGGTAGCATCTGTGACTGGGAACTACTAGGCTCGCCACGCTCGAGCGATCTATGCGCGATAGGTGCAGGTCTCTGTAGCGCCTCGTGTTCCCCCTTTTGGGAAATAACGGGAGGTTCCAGGGCTATGGTATCATCCCCTGAATGGTGGGGAGCAGCATCTGACCCCTCCTCATCATCTCTATCCTCCTCCTCCTCGTCATCCCCATCCTCATCTGTATCCTCGTTCTCCTCATCATCATCTCTCTCCTCCTCATTGTCATCCTCGTCCTCCTCCTCCTCAGCACTAGGCTGATCTCCTATAGGCAGATCAGGACCTCCTGCCTCCTCATGACCCTCTCCCTCCTCCGACCTGGATCCCTAATCCTCATCTCGGTCTCCATGGACCTGGATGGCCTGTCGGGTGATCTGGTGGAAAGATAGGCCCTGGGTATGATCTCATAAACCAGGAATGATACCTGTGCTGTGCCCCGGGGTCTGCAGCATAATCAGTGACCACATCCTGGTCAGAACCCTCTATATCTGTGATCTCGATATCCTCTATCGTCGGTCTCGCTACTGCTCTGGGTCTGGGAAGGACTCGGGAGTGTCGAGTGTAGATGGGCACATTGGCTGGAACACACTGCTCTAGCCCAAACTGCCTCCGTACTCGGTCAAAGTAGAATGGGACTATGATGTGGGGATATCGTCCTCTCAGTAGGCGATTTCTCTGTAGGCATGCTAACTGTCTCTCCATCCCATCCCATCTGTGCATCCGCAGATATGGTCTCCACACGGTCACCTCAGCTATCAATCTGTCAACTATCACTCTCCAATACAATAGATCTCCAAATCTCCACTCGCTGGTAAGTGGATAAGCAAATACCCTAGGTCGCTCGCCAGTCGTACTCATCGGATAGCCGACAGGCCTGGTGCATGTAAAGTGCTCAAATATCCACACTTGCAGAAGTGTGCATGTCATCAAGCTGCAACCCTGTCCGAAAACATACTCCTCGAGGTCGTGATAGAGATGTGCAAGCATACTCTGACCCTAGGCATATACTCTCCTGTGTCTCTCCATAGCCCTGATGCACCATGTGAGACCCCCATGCATGTGTGTACCTCGCCCGTTAGGGCAGACAGCTAGTGCAATGATGGCTATCATAAGACATCTCATGAGGGGCACCTCTCCTGTAGGATGTAAGAGCCAGGTGACCATGATACGACCTCTCGTCTCGCTCGGCATGACTCTCCCTATGCAATATACCTGCTCCCTCTAATGATCCTCTACTGACCGATTGGTCGCATATGTCACGGTAGCTCCTCTGATCGGTAGGTGAAGAATGCGGTACACATCCTCAAGTGTCACCGTCATCTCCCCTACTAGAAGCTGGAACGTGCATGTGTCAGGTTCCCATCGCTCCATGAGTGCCATCAGTATCACGGGATGAAATCGGATGGCCGACATAAGAATCATAGACCACAAACCTACTATCGACAATGTGTCTCTCTCTGCCTGAGTAAGTCAGGGAATCTGATCTCGCAAACTGCGAAGAATCTACCCCGCCGTGTGCTCTCTCATGTACGGGAGACCCTGCATCACAAAAACATAACTATAATCAGTACTCAATCATCAAAAATCATTCATGCAAACTGTCAAACATCATATGCTAACCCTGGCATCTCTCGCCAAGTCCTGATTGGGACCATGGCGCCCCACAGGGACCATGGCGCCCTGTGTGGGACCCACGGTCGAGTTCTAGGGCCCGCAAACGATCACAGAAAGTCAAATGTAGAAAATCAAAAGTCAAAGTTCAGTCAACTCACCTCGTCCAGTGGCTCATCGTCGATCACGGCCTGTCGCATGATCTCAATCCTCGTGGGATGCTCCGGTCGTCGTGAAGGCATGATGATGGCTATGTGGGCTCCGCTGCAATGAACAGTACTCAGAATCAACAAAGTGACAAATGCAAATGTCACTTTCAAAGGTATATACTTTCATTCTTTTACATTTACTTTCAAAACCCTAATTTTCCTCTATCACTCATTTCATCATAACTTGAGTTTGGGAGATGCGATTTTCGAACCGTTTGTTGCATAGGAATCGTATTTTCGCTCCCCTACTCTCAGGATGTTCCAAAAAGTGCTCTGATGAAGCCTTTTCAGTGAACATCCCTCATCAATACTCTCTTACACAATTTGTCGTAAGTAAACATGTTACCCTATTTCACCTCCCTAATAAGCAAGCCGAAACAGGGGGGCATATAGCTACTCGCAAATTTCATCACCTTCCTTAGTAAGCATTAGGTGATTTTTTGATCTAACGTGTGTTTTGTAGGGTACGGTTCCTAACTGTGTACTGCAGATACCGCTGGGGGCTTCGTCCGACAACTTATGGATATATCCTTTTTCAAATGATGTTTACTTTCTGTACTTTAGATTGCATATGCACGTAGGACTCATATGATCGCTAAAGTGGGGGCTAAATGTAACGTCATAAATTGTACGCACTTGCTAAAGCAGTACAATTTAACACCTAGTTTAGCACCCGCCTTGGCACAGTTGCATTTTGCATTACATTTCGCCTTTAGCACTTAATTAATCAAATTAATTAGGTCTAAGGTCCTATTTCATCATCCTTCACATCATAAAGTCGGGCCCTTTCATTAAAGTGTGCCCCTTTTCATGTGATTCCTCCAATGCATCATCTAATCGAAAACCCTAATTAAGTCCTATTTTGAACTTGGGGGCTTGATTTCGGGGGTCAAAACATCTTGAAATCACCTGTAACTTCGGGATTCTCTCTAAAATCATCATATCTGACGGCCCTGAAAATTTGGTGAAAAGTTGCCGGGACCATGGCGCCCGGAGTGCACACGGTCCTGGACATTTTTCTCAAAATTTTAGGAGCACGATCCAATCATAAAATAAAGCTTAACCCCAAGAAATTGGCGGGAGATTCAATCTCTAGGTCGGCCAAAAGACGAAATTGTGACCTAGGGTTTCATACATAAGAGCTCTCTTTCTTCATTTGAAGGGATCGGAATTTTGTTTTCAGAAACCTCATATGCAGTGAAAGAGCAGATCTTTGAAGACTTCAACAACATTCAACATCCCTCTATCAAGCATTTATCAATTCCATTCATCCATTTAGGGCTTGGAAGACATTGAAGAACAATAGGAGATTACCGACTGAAGATTGGCTTGTACCCCTCCCTTGGGGGTTGGGTATGATTTCATGTTGTTTTCATGTCTTTGCATAAGCTTCAATATCTCATTTATTCATGCTTTAGATCACTTTGCATCTTGATTTAGAGCATTTACATTATCATTGACAAGCAATTAGGGTTTACTTTCTAGGTTGCTCTAGTTTGCTTACTTGCATTTTAGATCTTGCACACACACAAGGTCTGCACACACATTACTTTTACAATACAACTTGGCTATTCGTGGAGGTGGAAATCACCGAAGCAGGGGTTTGACTAAGGCAAAACCCTATATAGCCGCCCAAACACCTTTTTCAAATATAAGTTCAGGTTTCAAGACTCGGACGACGCCGCAGGTTGTAGATTCGGAAAAAGAAGGTCGAGACAACGCCCCACACCAAATTGTAGAGCAGAATACCAGGACAGGGGCGTGGGGTGCCCTGGTCCTGTCAGGACAGGGGCGCTGGGTGCCCTGGTCCTTGGGCGCCCTGGTCCTCCTGACAGACAGCATTTCAGACAGTTTTCCAGAGTGCAAAACAGCAGTTTCAAGTGCAGTTTTAGGTGTGGAATCAGGACAGTGGCGCCCGCGCCCCCATCCCGAACATTTCCACTCAGATTTTGACTCCGGGTATGCATTTTCATTCTTGTTTTATCTTGGTATTTACAGCTTTCCATTGTTTAAGTTGAATTCTGCAATCTTGTTATTAGTTCATACTTACATTCTAGGGTTAGGAATTGGACTTGCATAATCTTACCTTTCAATTACAACAAAGGAATAGAAACCCTAATAGGTAGCCCGTGGCTCTCTCTTTCACAAAAAGAAGTAGCCAATTGTGCGATACCTCTAGGCTCTTTCGTATTCCGTAATGTGTGACAAGAGGTAGGATTAGGACATGATAACCTAGTCTCGCTTTTGCCCTCACACATTTTGGTGAACCCGATGTGAACATCCTCATTCTGATTTTTCATGGTTAGATCTGAAATTTTTGCTTTCCTAACTACATTTCCATGTTTGATCTTTTGCAAATTTTAGAGGTTGATTGCATAAAAACCCTAAAATTTTCTTTTTAGTAATTAAGCTTGTGAAATGTTTAATTGTTAATGCTTGTTTCAGATCTACCCTTCTATTGCAAATTGTCAATTCATATTTGTGCTTTAACTCTGAAAATTAAGTGGTTAAATGTCAAAACCCTAATTTTTAAGACCTTGATTCAACCTTTGACTGATAATTTCACTAATCAAAACACTTCCAAATCGGCTGTAACTTTGGATTCCGCAATAAAATCACAATATCTTTCATCCCTAAAAATTTGCAAAAAAGTTGCGAGGACCATGTGCACCCCGAGCACCATCGTCCCCGACATTTTTTCCGAAATTTCGGGAGGTAGATCTTACTGTATTTTTTTGCTAGAATCCAGAATTTTGGTTGATTTTATCAATTTTAACACTTTCAAAATTAAAGTTGAAGTTGGTCTAGCGATTGCTTGGATTGAGGCTTCTAATCATTCAAAAATTGTTGAAATTGAAATTTGTATCAAAATTGTGTTTCTTACAGTCCTAAATCTGAAAAGTGTGTTAGCATTCATTCGAAATTTCAGTGTTTTATTCAAATTTTTGCAATTTGTGACTTTCGAAATTAAGTGTTTAATTGCAACAACCTTGATTTCCACTTTCAAATTTGAATTTTGTATGAAATCGAGTCAACTTTTAAAATTCAAAGCTTGCATTGCTTTCAGTATTCCCTCTAGAATCATAAAATTCAAAATTTCAGTTTCCCTCTCTTTTTCAAAATTCAAATTTTACATTTTTCAACAATCTTGGTAGGGTTCAATTTTGAGATTGCAACTTTAATTTGGCCTATCTACAGATCGTAAAATCACTCAATTTTTTCAGATTAGCTTTAAAATCATCATAACTTTCATCCCTGAAAATTTTGAAAAAAGTTGCGAGGACCGTGTGCACTCCGTTCGCCACGGTCCCGGACATTTTTTTCGAAATTTTGGGAGATTGTCCTGATTGCATTTAACAGCTTAAATCTAGGAGATTGCCTGATTTTATTGAAATTTGCTACCTCTAAAATTCAAAATCTTCTCTCTTTCTTTAGTGCATGAGTTTTACAACAATAAGCCCTACTTATACTATTCCCGTTAGACGAAGCCTTAGAATTAAGTCTTTCCAAGGTGCAATTACCGAGGAGATGGAACCTAATTTGAATGGCCTTTTTAACGAGGACATGGGTAATTCCTCTAATCCTCTTAATTATGAAGAAGCTCTCCATGAGGTTTCTGTAGAACAACTTTCAAAATTGGATAACCAATTTGATGATTTTCGACAATGGATGTCTCAAGAATACCCCGATAGTCAAGCTCTTTCATTAATTGAGGGTCTAAAACGTATGGTTCAAAGTGATAAGAATGGAATTGATATTTTGCGTGGTATTGCACACATTGTGGATTCGAATGTGATACCTATGAAGAGTTGTGCCGAAACCCTAGGTTATACACAACCTCCTACTCAAGTTAATCATTCTATTCCTTTGATGACTCCTATTGCTAGTATACCTACTTTTACATCAAACATAATGACTACTTCAATACAAGACATTCCTCCTATGATCACTAATCATGGGGGCAATCCCTCTTCTTCAATCAACCCTCTTCCTTCATTCATTCCTTCAATGAGTGTCCCTATTATATCACCACAAATGAACATGACACAAGGGGGCAATTCGTTTAATCATTCCATTCCTCCTTGTAGTGTTCCTCCTTTCCAATCATCTCCTATGACTAACTATCATAGTGTCCCATATCCCTATCTCTATTTATAAGCGAATCTTTCCTACTTTACATGCATTCCTAGTTCAATCTTTCTATCTACATTCTTTACAAAAGAGGGTATCCTTGATGTCTTAACCCTTGAAACTCATATAGAATCCAATCTTGCATTGTGTGGGATTGGATCTTGTGGGTTTCAACCCCTCTTTTGAATGTAAAGTCTCTCCTAAGTGAAAACCATCAACCCTAGTGACTCTCCCTTCTCTCTCCTTGGAGTCGGAGAGGGGAGAACAACTAGGGTTCGATTTTTCTGCTTTATATTTTGTGATTTTTCAGGGATGAAAGATATTGTGATTTTATTGCGGAATCCAAAGTTATAGCCGACTTGAGAGGATTTGAGAGTTCTCTAACACAAGAATCACTTTCACCTCGCAAAAGAAGGAAGTATTGTATTCTTATTCTCTTCTTTGTCTTATTCTTTTTGTACAAAGATCTCTTCTCCTCTAAGGATCTCCTTTACACATACTACAAGATATCCCTTTTCAACTATCTTATCCTTGCTTAAAGAGTGCAAAACTCTCTTGCTTGGATCTATGACATTGTTGCATTTTTGGGGTATCTTCTTTTATGATGAAGGTAGGTATCCTTGTTCTACTTTGCTTATGACATAAACATTACACTTTTTGAGCAATGGGTCATTCTCGGAACCAGAGCACAGACTCTTAGACCGAGATGTTTCCATTTTTTTTATGCAAGGTGATTATTCTCGGAACCAGAGCACAGACTCTTAGAGCGAGATGTCATGCTTTTGTACTATACATATACAGGTTGTAGCATACTCAGGCATAGACTCCTATGAGGTGCTTCTAACCTCACTTACACACACATGCACGAGGTTGAGTGGAACTAGCGGCATAAGGCTAGACTTTCTCACTCTCCTCCCTTACATGGATCACCTAGACAGACTCTAGGGGCTAGTTTTCCATGTCCTTTTTCCCATGGATCACCTAGACAAGGTCTAGGGGCGAGAAGTCCATGTTTTCTCTCTCACTATTCTTTTCATGGATCACCAATGTGTGTATTGATGCCTTTTTTTCTTTTCTTCTCTTTGCATTTTTTTTTCCATTCACATCCTTCATCTTGTGTTAGAGAACTCTCAAATCCTCACACTCTTTGTTGTGTTGGAATTGAGATTTAGTCCTCTTTCTTACCAAATGATTCTCCATTAGTTTTTGATCTCATATCAAATCTTCTTGTGAGCATTTGTCATCAATATTCTTTAAGAATTCGAAGTGGTAAACATGATACCCTGTTTCAACTCACTAAAATTAGCAAGCCGAAATAGGGGGGGGGCATATAGCTACCCTTGAATTTTCATCACCTTCCTTAGTAAGAATTAGGTGATTTTGTGATCTAACATGTGTTTTGTAGGGTGCGGTTCCTAACCGTGTACTGCAGATACCGCTGGGGGCTTCGTTCGACAGACTTATGGATATATCCTTTTTCAAATAATGTTTACTTTTCTGTACTTTAGCTTGCATATGCACTTAGTGTTCATATGACCGCTAAAGTGGGGGCTAAATGTAGCATCGTAAATTGTACGCACTTGCTAGGGTGGTACAATTTCACACCTAGTTTAGCACCCGCCTTGGCGCATTTTGCATTTTGCATTGCATTTTCCCTTTAGCACTTAATTAATTAAATTAATTAGGTCTAAGGTTCTATTTTATCATCTCCCATATCATAAAGTTGGCCCCTTTTCATTAAAGTGTGCCCCTTTCATTTTATTCCTCCAATACATCATTTAATCAAAAACCCTAATTAGGTCCTATTTTGAACTTGGGGCTTGATTTCGGGGGTCAAAACATCTCGAAATCAGCTGTAACTTTGGGATTCGCTCTAAAATCATCATATCCGACGGTCCTGAAAATTTGGTGAAAAGTTGTTGGGACCATGGCGCCCGGAGTGCACATGGTCCCGGACATTTTTCCCGAAATTTTAGGAGTGCGATCCAATCATAAAATAAAGCTTAACCCCAAGAAATTGGCGGGATATTCAATCTCTAGGTCGACCAAAAGTTGAAATTAAGACCTAGGGTTTCATATATAAGAACTCTCTTTCTTCATTTGAAAGGATCTGATTTTTGGTTTTCAAGGACCTTCTATGCAGGGAAAGAGAAGATCTTTGAAGACTTCAACAACATTCAACATCCCTCCATCAAGCATTTATCAATTCCATTCATCTATTTAGGGCTTGGAAGACATTGAAGAACAATAGGAGATTACCGACTGAAGATTGGCTTGTACCTCTCCCTTGGGGGTTGGGTATGATTTCATGTTGTTTTCATGTCTTTGCATAAGCTTCAATATATCATTTATTCATGCTTTAGATCACTTTGCATCTTGATTTAGAGCATTTACATTATCATTTACAAGCAATTAGGGTTTACTTTCTAGGTTGCTCTAGTTTGCTTACTTGCATTTTAGACCTTGCACACACACAAGGTCTGCACACACAATACATTTACAATACAACTTGGCTATTCGTGGAGGTGGAAATCACCGAAGCGGGGGTTTGACTAAGGCAAAACCCTATATAGCCACCCAAAACAACTTTTCAGATATAAGTGCAGATTTCAGGATTCAGACGACGTCACAAGTTGCAGATCCGAAAGAAACATACTGAGACAAAACAACACACCAAATTGCAGAGAAAAAGACCAGGATAGGGGCGTGGGGCGCCCTGGTCCTGCCAGGACAGGGGCGCTGGGCGCCCTAGTCCCTGGGACAGGGGCGCTGGGCGCCCTGGTTCTTCTGTCAGACAGCAACTTTCGGCAACTTTCTGACAGCTTTTCAGGTTGCAAAACAGCAGTTTCAGGGGTAGAATCAGGACAGTGGCGCCCGCGCCCTCGTCCCGAACATTTCCACTCAGATTTTAACCCCAGGTACACATCTGCATTCTTCTTTTATCCTTGTGTTTACAACTTTCCATAGTTTAAGTTCAATTCTGCAATCTTGTTATTAGTTCATACTTGCACTTTGGGGTTGGGAATTGAACTTGCATCATTTTATCTTTCAATTACAACAAAGGAATAGAAATCCTAATAGGTAGCCCGTGGCTCTCTCTTCCACAAAAAGAAGTAGCCAATTGTGTGATACCTCTAGGCTCTTTCGTATTCCACAAATGTGTGTCAAAAGGTAGGATTAGGGCATGTTGACCTAGTCTCGCTTTTTCCCCCACACAGTAACATCTTCAGTGTCAATGACCGGTGGATCATCTGTGTGTACCGGTGTAGTATCTAAAGGTGGCGGTAGATTTTCAGTAATCTTGATGTTTGGAATATTCTTATCCTTCTAATATACTATTAATATACTTTAAATATACTTTAAGATACTTTAAATATCCTTATCCTTCTAATATACTTTAAATGTCTTCTTTGGTCGGTTCATTTCCTCTTGTTTTTCCTTCTCCACAAAAAATATATCCCAGTTATCAGCAGTCTCATCTGCAATCTCTTTTACTCTTCCTGCCATTAAACTTACTTGCCGGTGACCACTGACAAAAACAGATCGGTTAGCCTTAGAAATTAATTCATCAATTTCCTCTTTAGAATTTACAGGATGTACAACTAGAAGTTTTTTAACTTTCAGTTTCTTATCTAATTCCATCATTGCAATCCCTTTTGCCTCCAATCTCCTATGAAGTTCATTGGGTAAGTCATTCACAACTTCAATTAAAACCTTTTGATATATGTCCAGATGTAAAATAATACCATTCTCAATGCTTTCCCCATCAGAATCATAAAATGTGTTATACAGTTTGTGTACATTAGCCAGATTTCCATAATCAGTTATCTCATTCAATAAATCATTCGAAGGAGTAACAAGTTGTTGTTTCTTCTTTGGTGTTAGTTTCTTTTGTGGTTCCCTTATCGCCTGTTGTTTCTTCCTCAAAGTTCTTGTTCTCTTAGGTGAAGGAGAGGGTACCGGTGAAGGTTTTCTCTTCCTCCTTTCAACTCTTTTAAAATTTGCTGCTTTCTCACTGTCAGTTCCAGAAGATGTGCCAACCAGTGAAATGTGTGCCTCCGGTTGAAGTCCTTCAATCTCACTAGCCGATATGCCACTAATGTTCATTACATTTTCCTTGATTTCCTTCACTTTCTTGGATGCATCTCTAATATATTTTTCTCTTTTCTTTCTTTGCTTCAATATTTTTACACCACTTTCAATAGTCTCAACACTACCAAAAACGTGTTTTGATGGTTCTCTCGATGCATCTAGTAAAGCTTTTGCATATGTCTCAAGAATGTTGAGATCTACCTCATATCCCATTTCAGTCACCCAGACAGTCCTAGGGAGTACAACTTCCATCCATGTCTCATCTTTCTTGATAGAAAAACAGAGCTCTTTGTCATATTTGTCCACTGCACTCTGTGGTAGTCTTTCTCTAGTTTTCACTTTAGCTTGGAAAGTTTTAAAGTATTCAATTATGTTGTTGTCCTTTGCATTTCCCATGTTGGTAAAAGCTTCCTAAAATTGTCTTCCTACCGGTATATCATATCCAAAGTCTTTAGGTCTTGTACCGAGGATTTCCTTAGTGAAATACAACATCAAGCATACCAAAAGATTTCCAAAGTGGAATGTCCCTTTCTTATTTCCTTTAATCTTTTTCAAATTGTCAATAAGTTCATCTTTTAGCCATTCACACACATCTATCATTGCATTGTTGTTAACCATCTCATAAGCACTATTTATACAAAGACTAGAAACTAAGTTTAGCCTATTAGCATGTGTGCTCTTGTATCCTAGCACCATACTTACAAATCTCACATTGATGTCCTTGATATCATTTACTCTCAGTGATCTATTGTCAAATGTTGCTCTTGTTAGGGTCATCACTTTATTGTTAGGAATCTTATTTGTTTTATCAGGTCTGTTGTCGGTTGAGGGTAAACCAGTTACTGTCCTAATTGCTTGCCAAGTTATTTTGTAGATAAAATCCAACCATAAGAATTCTCCATGTGCTCTACTCAAAACAATTCTTACTACTTCCTCTAGAAATTGAGGAATGTTTAGTATCTCCACAAAACCTAGAGTTTCTACAATCTTGTATTTGGGTTTAACAATGCCATTTTCATCACAAATTACCTTGGTAAACATTTTCATCAATTCTTCAGAACCTAGTTCTTCTATATTGCAATGTATATAAATCCTAGGGTCTTCTACAAATACTACACCTTTAGGAATTCTTGAAAACACCTCTATAGAGTCATCTTGTTTTGCAATCTCGGGAATTATCTTAAATACGGGCCTAGGGCATTTTACATTTTCCACAATAGTAGGGTTTGAAATAAACTCGGGAGCAAAAGAAGAAGCCATTGAAAAATACCTTTAGCTGCTTGAAAATATTCTGAATGCTTGAAGAAATCACTTCGCACCTTCGCCTTGAATTCCTTTGCTCTGTTTTTGCGCTCTCTGCTAATTTGAATGCTCGGTGAGTCAAAAATGAGGGAAATTAACTGTTTTATAATAGCATTTCTCTTACCAACCACATTAAATGCTTGCCGGTTAAGTGAAAACTTAACACATCTTCCGGTAAAGAAGAAATCTATCTTCTCACCATCGACCGAGGGTAATCTGCATGATTTTCAACTTGCTACAATACCCCTAAAGGGTTACTTCTCAGTTGGATGAAGAATCTCCTACCAGTGGAGGGTTACTTTGTTCTACCGGTATAGAGATAATTTCATCAACATTTTGATCTCTCTTCCTAATCCATTGTTTTGAAAATTCTTGCTTTACCTCATCTACCTTTTCTTTGCCTTTCAAACTGGATCCTTTATTGTTTGCTGGTGAAGTCTTGCTTCTAAAAAATTTAGCAATATGTCCAATTTTGTTACAAGCATAACAAGTCACATTAGTCCTCTGAATAGCCTTTCCATATCCTATGCTGGTTTTGTGTTCTGCATTGATTGGATAAGTGTCCATATCTTCCACAAACATAACATTTCACATTCATTTTGCAATTTTTTGAATTATGACCAAATTTGTTGCATTTGGAACATTGACTGGTGGGTGCATTAATATTCTGATTGTTTCTAAATCTGCATTGATTTTCTCTATGACCATATTTGTTGCAATTGAAACATTTCCCATTAAACTTATAAGCACTAGGTTGTCTTACCGGTTTGTTCTGATCTAGATTGTTTGCAGTGCCGGAACATTCTCCAACTTCAAATCCAAGTCCATTTGTATCTCCATTAGGTTTCTAACTTTTCAGCATGTCATCAAGCTCCTCTGAACTTTTCTTGAATTTCTCTTTGTGTTGATTCGTAGTAGCCAACTCATTTTCTAGAATTTCCTTTTGTCTCATAAGCTCAATTTTATTATGTTGCATGTGAATCAGATCTATCTTCAACATATCATTTTCATGACTAAGTCTTAGATTTTCATTTCCAACATCATTGAGTCTCCTAGTCAAGTCTTCTTCATTCTTCTTCCCATCTTCAATGTCTTTACATAACCTCATAGTCATATCTTGCATTTCATTCTTCATACTACTGTTTTCTTGTCTCAACTTGTTTGCAAGTTCTGTAAGAGTTTCTTTTTCATTATCCTCATTATGCATCTACATATGAAGTTCTTTTCTCTTATTCTTTCCAATAACCAGGTTATTTTTAAGTGCCAAAATGAATTCTTGAGCAATTTGAAGTTCATCCTCTAATCTGATGTCCTTCACTTTTTCTGCATCATAGTCTACAAGAGCTCCTTCCAATTGTTTCCTTAAGTTCTCCTTCTGTACCGGTGTCAGAATATTCCTCAAGCTATTAAGCTTTTGAAAATAGAGGACCAGGCTCTGATACCAATTGTTAGAATCAATGACAATCCCAAAGACACTGAGAGGGGGGGGAGGGGGGTTGGTGAATCAATGTCTAACCGGTTAACATAATATTTAAACTTATTAAGAGCTTTGTATCCCAAAACAGTGTACCGGTAAATAAGAATTAATGCAGCAAATAAGAATAATAGAGACAACATAAAGAATACACCATAACACAAGTTATTTAAGGAGGAAACCCGGTGTGGGAAAAACCTCGATGGGATTTGTGACCCACAATATTCACTCACTGACCAATGAATAAATATTACTTACAATGAGGGGCCTGCACATGCAGGAAGGCTAGCAGCTTAGAGCTCATTGCTCAATCACAAAACATAAGTCTCACTGGCTTACAAAATGGATTATCAAAATCCAATACAATGTATTGCTTCAGATCAACATCAACTATGCCAGGTTCAGTACCAATTTAAGCTCAGTCTATTACCAAAAACCTTCACTGTCATCTATATCACCTTATACAAAAATATGATCTATTCTCCTTTCTCATCCCTATCATATCCTCTCTCTCTCTCTCTCTCTCTCTCTCAAAATGACCTATAAGATCTCATACATATATATGAGTCTTTTACAATATGCCATGTCGACTTTTACAAAAGATAATTACAATATAAAACAATAAGCAAAAGTTTATTCCATTTCGGCTTGAGTGCCGATATGCATTATTGCCGCTGCCGGTGAATGTAGAAGTCTATTGCTGGTATGCATTATTTGATAGCTCCTCTTCCATCTTCTTCTTGTACTTTGATTTTCGATGAAAGGTTGTAGATAATGATGTATTTCGTATTAAGTAGGAGTATTGAGTGTTTCACAAGAGTTCTTGCATGAAAGAAAAGATTGTCTATCTTGATTTCATTTTTGCAAAATGAGGACATTCAGTAGCATCCATAATATTTAGAAATATCATGATAGGCCAATTGGTATTCTTCTAGATGATAATGAAATGAAAATCGTACAATAAAGATGATAGGCATATAAAGATAAATTTAAGCATGCTGTTTGATCTTGTTGATGTATGTGCATATGTATGAAATGGGTTGACTATCAAACTCTCTCCCTCTTCTCTCTATCTAGTTATAAAGATACAAAGAAATGCTACTAAATAATGCATTGATTTAAATAGAAGTGTTTAATTTCTTGTTAGTGAATATTATAGGGCAATAATAAGGAATGTTTGATCAATTCTGCATTAAGAATCCAAAGTGTTGCATCGCATATTAAGATATCATGAAAAGTACGTTTACAAGTAAGTGGAATACTTTTTGCATATATATTGTTAGTCATATGATTTTGTTGCTTAACATATCATGTTAGAGAACAAGTATTTATTGAGATAGAATTATGCATGATGTGTAGAATGTGTATAAAGCATATGAAATTGTATTTTTGTGTTTTGGCTTCATGTGGAAAGATGGAAGTCTTAAGCTTCGTAAAGAAAATTTGCATGGTTAGTGATGTGAATATGAATGTTGAGTGGAATTAGTGAAAGATATATAAATGATGCTACTTCCTTATTTAATTTGAATTGTAAAGAATTTTTTATTTAATGAAAATCCTAGTAGAGTGGATAAATGGTGACAGATATCGTGCATCCAAGTGTTATTTATTTTATTGTGAGTTTGGAAATCATCAAATGATTTGAAATTTATACTTAAGAGTTGCTTGAGAAGGGTAATGTTAGGAATGTGATTACTTTGTAATTTGATATCATGAAGAATGAGATTTATATAATGAGTGTATGCTCTGTTTGTGTGTAATGACATATTATTACATCCTGACATATGTATGCCTACATAAAGGATAGTTAGATGAAATTTCATGTGTATACAAGATTGCATTAATAAAGAAATATAGTTAGTGTAATAGCCTTAAATGTCTAAATTTTCACTCTCTATCGCACTCAGGACATGTGATCTTGGGTTTTGTGTGGCAGTTACTCCCAAAGGTGTGACCTAAAATGGTCATCTAGTTTTGAGTTTTGATTGCGATGATATTTTGACTTGTGTTATGTGACTATGGGGCTCACATTTTATTTTGAGATTTCTTATTACAGAATGACCACTAAATTTTCATTTCTTTTTATTTTCATTATGACACTGGTCATGTTTTTGATTTTGTTGAATTTTGAAATTGCCGACATCTTTCTTTATTTCATGTTGGACTTGGTGATTTAATTCTAAATTGCTATCGTTTGAGGTGTTAGGTGGTCATTTTGAATGTTGAATTAGCTGGCCCTAGTTATGTGATCAATGTTTAATCTATCATGTTCATTAGAACCTCTGATAGTGTGTTAAGGGAGAACACCACATAGAGTGGATTTAGGCATAAAGAGGTAATCAATAGTGTTATATTAAATTAAGAAAATTAAAATTGTCTTATTATAATGAAACTCGTTGTAATCATTTGTATCAAAGATTTATTAGATAGAAGTGTAAACTAGATTTAGTGAATTGTGCAATATGCCTTGGATAATTGTGAATGATTTGCAAACTCATTGCTTTGACGAGTGTGTTGGAATGCCTACATGGATTCTATTTGAATTAAGTTGACATTAGGTGTCGTTGTATGTAAATTATATTCACTTGCTCTCTTAGAATGAGCTTGTATTATGCCTTAACTTTTGATGTTGTGGTGTTACCATTGTTTTAGTTTTATACCATGAACCTTTATGCTTTCAATGTCTATACATTATGGACCCTTAAGGTAGTATGCTACCCTTTTAATGATGGAATTTGTGTACTTAACCTTGAGTATATTATGCTGCCCTAGTAATGTAGGAAGGAAAATATATGTGTAAGATGATATATCAGATGTGAAATTATCATCATTATGATGAGTGTTGATGTGATAGGAGTCTTTTTCATGTTTGGGTAGAGTAAGTTATGATGTTGTACTCCGTGTTATATGCTTTGGATAATAATTTTAATAGATATTGTATGACTTATGCGAATACTTAATGAAATTATGGTTCCTAGTAGTTGAATAAATAATTGGCATGTGTAACCCAGATAGTGAAAGATGATGTGACTATTGTCATGCTTGTTTAACGAATTGCTTTTTAGTAATTAAGGATTGTGCAAGGAAAATTTGTTGAAAAATATTTGAGTTAGAAAAGGATAGAAATAATTTTGTTAAGATAGTTGATTTGAATGTTGATCTCGGTATGTTAGTAGGCCGTCTTTGTAGATTGCATCTTCCTAAAAGATAGTCAAGGTTTTGGCTTATTTAATGTGAGATCTATGACTTGTTGTGTCCCTATGTTTCTAACCTAGCCTTGCGACTTCCATTCTAAGTCAAACCCTAGGGGGGAGGATGTAGTACCCCTCCCCTGATCTGACTCTTTTAAACCTAGTTTGACCTTGGTTGACTTTTTGGTGGCTTACTGGGTTGGTTGATATACCATGTTGTGATGTTATATTCAGGTTTTATGCTTGATGTGTGTATCGGTGAATGTTGATTACACATTAATTCTTATGTATGATTAGATGTTAATTTGATTTATGTGTTACTGACCCTAGACTAACACATTTATTGTATATGAGAGTTGCGTTATATGCATGTTTCATGTTTGTGAGTGTATGGGTGAGAGGAGATGATTTTCCTTCACTCATTTCGGTGAGACAAGGAACACCATGATTCTCCTTCACTGGTGTGTCTACTGTGGTTGTATATATATGCACATGTGGTTCGTTGTTGCAGGAGATTGCAGGTACTAGTACCATGAAGGTACGGGGTATCATCTCCACCTAACTGCACAGGTCTGAGCGTGCCTTATTGGTCCGATGAAAGTGGATGACATGGTTGAAAGATCCTACATTTTACCCCTAGCCAAGCTCAATAGTGAGCATTGTCAGTCGTTCGTCAGTTACCTATGTCTGGTATGCGGGTCATGAGTTTATCTGGTTTTCTTGAGTTGCGTGTTATGCGTTTGTGAAATTAACTATTAAATCTTAAGTGATTAATTAGTTAAATATGTTTATTATGCATTTATAAATAAAATGGATTAAATTAAATAGGACCCCCTTTGTGTGATCAATCAATAAATCAAATTGTTGATTCATATTACTAGCAAGTTTGATTAATGATTATTTTCCAAATGGTGAATTAAATAAGTATATGCATTTTTAATAGAAATTGTGAAAATTAGCCATGTATATGCATTTTGTAAAAAGGTTAAATAGAATTGGAAAAGTAAAATAATAAAATCTTTTACCCTTATTGACTTTTGAAATAGAATTTTTAAGTTTTAAATTATTTGAGAAAATTAAATGAGTAAGAGAAAAGCATTTTGGAATATTAACTTTTTGGAAATGATTTAATTGGTTAAAAATAATTTCAACCTAAAATGGATTTTTAGGTCAAAAATTTCCTTTTAACCTATATTTTTCATGAAATTTGGGGAGGCAGTTTTTTTGGATTTGGATTGAAATTTTTTTGGGGCATCTTTGTTTGAAGAAATCTTCCAGGTTGCAGGTTGGGCTCTTCTTCAACTACTTCCAGGATTGCATATTGAGGTTGGATTCTTGTTTAAATTCCTTTTTGTTTTTAATTTTTTTTTTTTTTTTTAAATTTTGATTTGAAAGAAATCCGTGTCTGTGTTTTGGTTGAAAAATCTCTTAAATTTATGGATTAAGAAGAGTTGTAATTAAAATTTGAATTTAGATCCTTCTCGATTTCATTTCCAATTCCCAAATCAATTTCTTGTTTGTTCAAAATTGATTTCAAAATTGAAATTGGGTGTGGCTGTTCAGAGTGAGTTTTTGTCAAAAATTTCATATGGATGCTTTCAAATTTTGTTTTTAAACTAAGAAATTAGTTTATGAATGGCAAAATTGGAGTGAGGAATGTTTGGATATTGCTAAAATTCACCCCTGTATGCTAGTAATTTTTTTCCCAATTTTAGTTTTCTAGGATTGGTTATTTTATTAAAAAAAATGGTATGCAGTTCTGTGATTTTTACGAGAACTTTGACCGTTAATGTTGTTTTAGACTCATAAATTTTCTAGTTACAACTGAGAAGATGTTTGAAATTAAAAAAAAAAAGAATATATAAAAAAAAAATTATTGGGGGGTAGGGGGTGGGGGGTTATTGGCCGAGCCATGACACTCAACCCATGGCTGGGGAGTCGTAGCTTCCCCAAGCCACAGGGAGTGGCCACGACTATGGAGGCCATGCCGTGGCCTCCACACAACCATACCACGACATGGTCTCCACCAACCTTTCCCTTTTGAAAGGGAGGCCCACGTGGGTAGTTTTTTATTTCAATAAATAAATAAATAAAGTTTTAAATTTTATTTTATTTAAAAAGTTTTTATATAATTAAATATATATATATATATATATATATATATATATATATATATATAGTTTATATTTTTTTTTGTTTTTTGGTTTAAATAATATAATATTCAGAAATTTTGGAAATTAAATAATATTTTATTTGGAAATGTTGAAAATTAAATAATATATTATTTGAAATTTTTTGGAAATTAAGCAATATTTTATTTGGTAAATTTGAAAATTAAATGATATATTATTTGGGGAAATTTGGAGATGAATAGATATAGTTGGAAATTTAATGATATTTTCATTTTAGAGAAATATTGATTAATTTATATTATTTTTTATATGTATTGGAAAATAGGTAGAATTATATAATTGTAATTTTGGAGTTTAATTTATTAAGAAATGGTGATTTTTCAAATGTAGTATTTTGAAAATTTAGATTGATTAGAAAACTTTGGCCAAATTGTATGTTAAACGAAATGGAAAAATAATGTCATTTTAAGTGGCGATAATGCGTGATTTCATTTATTGTATTCGCAATTGCTTTCAAAAATTGCAAGTCCTTGGATATATGTTTTAGTTGTTTCATGTGATTGTTTTCGTATCTGGTCATGTCTCTAGTCAGAGAATCGTCAGTTAGTTAATTGTGGGCAAGGGCTTGTTTGGCCAAGTGATTTTCTATTGTCTTGAACTCCGTATACTATTTCTTGTGTATACCTTGGTTTTTGGAGTTCATTTGATTTATGGTTAAGTTTCATATGGAAGAGTGGCTTTCGAGTGGGGGCCGCTCCCAAAGTGGTAAGCAAGATAACCCATCGAAAGTTTGTCTAAGAAAGTGATAACTTAATAATTTATTAGGGGGTTTGGTAGATGGAAACACTAAATAAGATAATTGTGCCTTGCTCATGGTTGAGTGCTAGTATAGACTCAAGATGTAGTGAGAAGGCCTGGAATGGCAAACCAACAACCTTGTCTTCATGAAAGTATGCGTTGGGTCCACATGAGACTTGGATGGGACCGGAGGTTCGGGAGAGGCTACTAGGGTAACCCCGTGGATGGGAGCCGAGACCTATGGAGGCCTGCCAGGGTAGCCATACCAAGCTATGTGATGACACTATTCCCTTATGTTCACTAGTTTGCAGTTTGTGTTGCTTTTGCTTGGAGCACTATTGTGGGAGACATATTTGGTTGTTTATGCTTTTTGTGAGTACCTGATATTCATGTTAGATCATGTGATGCTTATGATGGAATGCAAGGATTTAGTTTTGTTGGTGCTCCAATTGTTCTCTTGTATTTACTCCATATCATGTTTCAAATAGATCCTCTTTCTTTTTCTTAGATCATTCATGTATCTCTTGGACCCTATGTGGTCATATGCATCATTTGTTTTTGTATGCCTTGATGGCAGGATGTAATTGATGTGAACCTTATGTATTTTTCACCTTTTATTTGTTAGAAGGGTCTTGCATTTGAAGCAGACCCAGAGATGTAGCCCATTAGGGGTGAACTCTGATATCAATTTTGGTGTTGTATGGTGTATGTGTTCATTTGGTTCCTTTTTATTTAGAATGTATGAATGGAATTATGGTTAAAATGTATAATGTAGTTTAGACGATATTAATCTTATTGCATGTATAAAGTTACCAATTAGATGCAGTAATATAGATTTTGATGAATGTAGGTTAATGATGTAATGTAGCTAATGTCAGATGTATATATTCAATCATGCTAGTTAAATCTCTTATGGAATTTAATTTCTATGTCCTTGTGGTAATCATTTTATCATGAGTAGGTTTAATGATTCTCATTGTTAATTAGATTAATAAACCTTAATATCCATTGGATTAATCGAGTAATCTTCGTTGGAAACCCTTTAGGTGTTTAAGTTAAGTATTGTGCAAAGGTTATTGCAATATTTAATTTAATGCATCTTTAAATTCTTTAATGTTTAAAAATAAATAAATTATTTGCACTCTTTTCAAGAGTTTTAGTTGAATCCTTTAGGATTTCTTGATGGGGCATTACACTAATCATGAAGCTTGATGACTATACTTTGCTATGTACTCCTTGAATGGGATGCCTCTGTATTCATTTCACCATTTTTTGACAGTGATGCATTTCTTATGCTTACGGTCCTTAAGGCCTAAAGATGCTTCTATAAGGGACTATCAAAGGCATTCTTGGATTCAAGAAAACCTTTGTGACTACAACAAAGATCATATTATGACTATCATTGAGACTATGTGATTGTGAGTTCATTGTGTTAATTGCTTTTATCTCCTTACATCACTATCTTAGCAGCCTTTTATATTCCCTGTTCTAGTGCATTTCAAACTCCTTCATGTTTGATAGTGATTTCTCATTATGGTATATTTTTCCTTGTATATTTTCCCTTGTGAGTTTGGACTGGAGACATGCTTGAGGACTGTAATTCATACTGTGAGTGATGTCTCTAGGACTGCTCTATTTCATGGGACTGTTACAACCCTTGCACACCGTAAACCTTGAAGCCTTCATTAAATGATTAAACAATACATGCAAAATAGAGCCACATACATGTCCCTTTACTCTATTCTGGGCTTGATTTTGTGATAATGACAAGCCGTCTTTCTTTGATATAACCTTTTGAATACTACCCTTCTTCTAATCACCATAGACTGTATATTTATTTGTGGTATTGAGATGGTGATTTATCCTTAATTTCCATAAATGCGGAGTAGATTCTTTTCCTTCTCTGCAACATACTACTCTTCACCTTATTTTGACAATGAAGATGTGTCATGGTTGGCTTGGACTACTTTTGTGATTGAGGAAACCTTTTATCTCTATCATCTTCTATGACCTATGTTCTATGACCTATGTCTAACATTTACATAAAACCTTATCACAATGTCTTTGATTACTTGATGACTGTGATTATTACAAAGAATGTCTTGAGAGCTTCTATTCTTGATAATGATTGCTCTCATTTGTGGAAGTCAAGATCATTACTATGGACTGCCACTTTTCTGTCTTTTATGACTACATTCTTTTCATAGCTTCTAATGATAGTGACAATCATTTCTCTGTGTAGTGCCCAAGAAATTTGGTGAGTTCACTCCTTCCTTATGACTATCCTAAGGTTCCATCTCTGTCTTTGGCTTGACTTTGAAAAGGTCCCACTTTTCTCCATAACATGGGGCTCTCATTATGATATGATTGTCATCATACCTTGCATGATTGTCATTAGGGTGTCTTCTACGTGTGAATTTTGGCATGGTGCTCTATTCAAAAATAACAACATGACTACAACTAATGTATTTTGATTATGACTGCTCTGATACTGTATGCTACTCTTTGATAACAATGATGCTTATTGATGACTATCCTTATGAGGGTTATCTCTATTTCTTGAAGGTTCAAAGGACTGCCTATTACTTTGTAGCAAATCTCCGAGTTCTCATGTGTTGGGAATGTGAAGTCCAACGGTCACATGACCCTTCGTGTTCTCCCAACTGTTCATTTCATATCTGAATATGATTATATAATGGCTGTGTGCAGCCCATGTATTGTAGAGAGTTGATTAATAGAAGTTATTCCCTGCTTTGAGTGTGGATGTAGGCATATTTGCTGAACCATGATAAATCATGTGTTGTCTCTTCTCATTGCTTTTCTGTTTCTGTTATTGTTTTCTCTGCTCTTTCAAATCTTTACAATTGGTATCAGAGCCATGTTGGCTTGAGTAGAGATGGAGGATGAAGGAGAAGGTAAAACTTATAACTTCTATGGCAGTTTTACGTTCCATGTAAAACTATGCTTCAAGCGCCACGTACATTGGTGGGATGACTGGAAGAAAGAGGGGGACTCAGTTGAAGAGGAGAATCCAGCGAAGGAAAAGGATGTTGGGATTCTTATTTGCTCTCCCCTTGAGCCAGCCTTAGCACTTATTGGCCAAACCGTTAATGGTCGGGAAGTTGTTAGCATTCGTGTGGTGAAGGTTGAATGCCATGATAGTCCCTGTATAGACGCTGGAATTTCTAAGCTGAAAGATGTTGAAAAAGTGGTTGTTGTTGAAGAGGATGAACTCAAGAGATTGTGGGAGGAAGAGTGTATGCCATTGGAAACCCAATCTGAATCTGCTATTGACTCCCAGGATGAGGAGGGTGCAGATTGGAGTGAGGTAGCAGGGCAAAGAGGCATGGGAGAAATTTTGGCTTCGGAGAGCTCTGCGGATGGCATGGCCTTGGTGAAAATAAAGAGGCACTCTCATAATGATTACAACCTTTGTGCAAATAATTTCATAGAAGCCTATGAGCCTATGGATTTAGATGACATAGTAAATGATAAAAGTCAGTTTCTGGTTTGAAGCGAAAGTGACCATTGATAGGAGCAGAGGACAATGGGCAACGCTCCAAGCGGTTTCAGGCATCACATGGAGTGAATGAAAATGTTATTGAATCTGTTAATGTTTATTCTAATGGAGGAGGAGATGTTTTATCTCGACCAGAATACATTGACATTCACCAACTTGATTGGATGGATGTGGATGATAGTACCAATGTCGATAATGAACAACCCGAGAGTGAGAGAACTCGAACTTGTGATAACAATCTGATGGAGTTGTTTGATGATGAAAATAATGCCACTGTTTTGTTCCTTGTAAGGTCTGAGTTTTATGGTTGGATATTAGAATCCAGTAATTGTGAATCGGTAGATATTCTGTTATGGGGGAGTTCAGGTGATGGTGATGAAGAAATGTATTTTAAACTGGGACAAAGTGGTGTTTCGGTTTTTGGCATGATGGGTGAGTTTGTGCCTGATAGAGTTTTTAACTCTGCTTTGATTTGGAAAAAGGCTGATTCGAAGCGTATGTGAACAAGAGTTCGCGAAGCTAAAATCTAGCAGACTGGTTTTAATGTGAATTTTGAAAATGGAAGCAGGGATGCTAGTGCATGGTTGTGCCAGTTGGCCTTCACGGGGGAGATTGTTGGGAATGTGAAGTCCAACGGTCACATGACCCTTTGTGTTCTCCCAACTGTTCATTTCATATCTGAATATGTTATATAATGGCTGTGTGAAGCCCATGTATTGTAGAGAGTTGATTAATAGAAGTTATTCCCTGCTTTGAGTGTGGATGTAGGCATAATTGCCGAACCACGATAAATCGTGTGTTGTCTCTTCTTATTGTTTTTCTGTTTCTGTTATTGTTTTCTCTGCTCTTTCTAATCTTTACATCATGGTGCTAAATCTTTCTGCCTAGATTTGAAATTTTGTTCATGCATTGTTCCTCATTATAAGCTATGACCTCCATTTTAACAATGCTACCCTTGATTTAAAGTTGGTGCTATCTTTAATTCCTCATAAATATGAAAGATCGGTATTTGGTTTCATAGAGATCTTCACTAGAGATTAGTTTTTTGTTGTGGATAAGATGGCTGTTACTTCTAGAATCTTAGTTTTTTGCTGTGGATCGTGACTGTTTTCTTATGCATCTACTCGGTCATGACTGTAGCTGGTACTCACGACTTGTGCTTTGACAATGGAAGTAATCGCTATTTGTTGCCTTTTGAATTTCTATCCTCTTTTCTAAGAAATGCATCAAGGCATCATTAGGAAACTACTTGCTCACTGTAGATAACATACTGCAACCAGAATAACATGTCTTTATTTCACTATTTTTTTTTGTAATAGACCAACCTTTTATATGACATAACCTGGGACTGCATTTATCTGTCTCCATGGGGCTATGACTATTTTTGACTGGCATTTTCTTCTTTAACCGTTATTTGACAGTGATGCCTTCATCTCCATTGACTGTCCTAAATCTTTTGATGATATTCATTATTGTTGACTGCAAACTTATGTCACTGTATTCTCATAGAGGAGGTATTGTTTCAGGTATGTTCATGACTGCAACAAAACTTCATGTCTTCAATTAATGGACTGCCCTGGAGTGGAATGGAAGACTGTAGCTTTATTATTTGTGCTATGAACAACAAATAGACCTTATAACAGTGATCTTTAATGCTTAGACTGGGCTATTTATTGAGTTTGATTGGTGATATTCTGAAACTCTTTTCTCATAAACATTGTCTCTTATCCCCTTTTAACTGTATCATAATCCTAAAACCCTTGCACCATGGATATAAATCATATTGACTGTCATCTTTAGCTTCTCTGTCATTGTCAGTCACACATCAACACATGACTATCCTGGTGATGACTGCTTTATTCTATGTCATACCTCTGTATGTATGACCTAGGGCTTCTCTTTGGTGCTTTTAGACTTATCACACTGCTCTATAATCTCTGCTCATTATTAGGTGCTTTCCTCATTATCATCTCAAAGAGGCCTAAGGCTCAATCTAAGTCTATTTTTGTCCTGAAAACCAAAAATAGGTAACAGTTAGTATATTGAAAAGGTATAATCATAGGTTGAAAGTTTGGAACCTTTGATGATAACCTTATATATAGGTGGACTCATTCCTAATTATGAAATCATGAAGTTAGAACAAGCTACCAAATTTATTGCTATTATCGACACATTACTTATTGTTGGTTGCTCTTATATTCTATTATTTAATTATGAAGTTACATTTCTTTATTGTACTTGCCTAAGTAAGTTGTGAAAGAATGCTTAGGGTCAAACACTTGTTTATAACCATGCAATAATTATATCTCTTTACTATATTTGTTTATTTTTAAAATAAAATGGTATATCTTTATCAGAGCCTACTCATTTCCATTAAGTTGACAATATACTATATGGAAAATAAAATAAAAGTTCAAATGCACTCTGAACTATGTAATTCTAGGAAAATTAGCATGTAATCATTTCAATATATTTCTTGAAAATTAGCATGTAATCATTTCAATATGTTTCCTGAATTTATGTTCATGTTATGTGCCAAACATGCTCTTAGTGTCATTCCAATTCCAACTACTTCAAGAGCAAAAAGTGACTACAAACTTCTTTATAAAACACTTTCTCACCTTTGTTGGCAAGCAACTTGCTTCTTTCACCAGTTGGCAGAGCTTTTCCAATGCTGCAACATCACTTTTATTGTCAATAATAGCCTTCTATCCTTTGTCCTTTCATGGCTATGACCATTCCTTAATGAGAAATAATAACTATCTTAGACCACTATCTTTATTTCCAATGTAAATATACTAAGGAAATGCTAGTAGGATATTTCATGCAGGTAGCTCACTTGGAACGCATGGGCAAGTACCTAACAGTGAAAGACAATCAGGTATGTAATGAGTTGATCACTTCAAGTATATAATTGCTTTTCCTTTTTTGTTTATTCATGCTTGTCTTATTGCCTTTGTTGTTCTTCAGATGGTCCATCTACATCTTTCCAACTGTCTTGATTGTTGGCCATTTGGTGGAATTGATTATGTGTTGCATTGATGTTTTGTCATTAATGTCAACACTAGCTGTTTGGATTCTTTACCAACACCCTTCTGGTCTCAGTAGGTTGAGTGGTTTTTGGTTAACTTAGATCCGACGTGATCTGGTTAACTTCGGTATAATCAGGTGATGGAATTGGCTTATTCATAATGCTTATACTCATATTTGGTCAGTTGGTTTCGGTTTGGTGATTGGATGCTATCCTGCTTACACAGAAGATTGGTTTCTGGTTCTGGCGAGGTTTTCACTGGCAGATCTTTTGATGGAGATCTTTGATGCATTGCATAATTGGTGTTGGTGCAACTTCTGATGGAGTTTTAGGATGTTGTTGGTAATCTTGTTCGAGACTTGGCGTTTGGAGGTCATTGCTAAAGCATGTGGACCTATACTTGGTCCCGGTTGATCTAGGTTATGAACCAACATTGATGTAACGTGTAGACATGAATAATTGTTGTATCTCAGGGATATCTTATGTGTTGGATATTATTTGTTTTGGTCTAAGGCTGACATGGTTTGTAATGATATAATTGATTTATTGTCTGGTAGCTGACCTAATTGTTTATGGTCGAGGGTTTGTATAAATAAGATGTAAGATCTTATTGTAGGTCATCATGGTTATTGTAAGAGGTCATGGTCAAGGAATGTAATGTGAGAATATTGTAATATCATTTAGACAGAGGAGTTGGTCGATCAATAGAGATCGAATTGGGTTTGTAAGAGGATTTGGTCCTCTGGTATTGAGCTTAACTGGAACTGTACTCAGGCATAGGAGATGCTATTTTTTACAGTTCAAATCTTCTCCGGATTGTAATCTGGATTTGTATGTAGTCAGTGAGACTCCTTTTGTGATGAGAAGTGTGCTCTAGGTTGTTGGCCTTCCTGCAAGTGCAAACCCCTTCATTGTAAATTCACATACTTACTGCAAAAGTATTATTTGACTATGGGTAGGCTTCCCACCGTGGTTTTTCCCTTTACTGGGTTTTCCATGTACAAATCTTGGTGTTGTGTGGATGACTTTTATTCTATGATTATTGTTTATGCTTAATTGGATTAACTGCTATTCCGGTATTATTGTTTTAATTTAATAATGCTTCCGATAATCTGTGACAAATGATTCACCCCCCCCCCTCAGTTGTCTTTCAGTTATCTGAACTGTCTAACAATTGGTATCAGAGCTTTGGTCTTCTCTGCAGGAAGCTTAACCGCTCGAGGAAGATCCTATGGTGACTAATAGTTCAAGTTCATCCAGTTCTTCTGGAGTTATTTTCCAAAGGGATATATTGAGGCTTGAAGGAACAAATTATATAGTATGGAAGATTCAGATAGAGATCCATTTGAGATGTTCTGGCAAGGAGATTTGGGAGATCACATGGAATGGTGTCACACCCTTTAATCCGGGATTTGACAATCCTCCTTCGAAAAACCTGGACAAGGAGCTTGAGAATGATTGTAGAGCAAAAGAAGCCCTCTTGTGCACACTTTCTGATTAGCAAATTATGGGATTAACAAACAAATCATCTGGAAAGGCTTTATGGGATAAATTGCAGACCCTTAATGAAGGTGACCCTACAGTGAAGATTGCTAAACTTGATGGTTATCGAGTGAGATGTGAAAATTTGAAGATGGAAGAAGATGACAGGATTACTGCATTCATGGGAAGAGTAAATGAGATTGTTATAAGAATTCAATGTTGTGGTGGAACTTTGAGCGAAGATGAGATTGTTTCTAAAGTCCCGAGAGCCTTACCACCGACTTACAAAATGAAGGCGACTACTATTAATGAGTTGATAACAATGGCTAATACATCTGTCAATAGAGATACTTTGGTTGGGAAACTATCTTCTTTTGATCTTGAGGAATTTAGACCTTCTGGAGTTGTGAAAACTGAACCTACTTTTCATGCATCTACATCTACAACCGGTAAGCAAGATTGGAGAGTTTTATATGTAAAAGAATTAGAAGATATGAAGAGAGAATATGAAGAGCTTGAGCAACTTGAAGCACTCTTTTCTAGAAGAGCACCAAAAAGACCGACAAGAAGTAAGTATGAAGGAAAAACACCTTCTAAATGTTTTGCATGTAATAAGATTGGTCATTTTGCATCTAGATATCCTGAAAGGAATTTAAGATTTGAACAAAGAGTTACGAAATCATTTAAGCCTAATCAGAACAAGTATAGATTCAAGAAAAACAAATTATGCTGCATAGAGGACGAGGAAGGGATTACTGATTCAGATGATGAATCGGTAGAAGACTCTACTAGTGGATCCGACAATGGGAAAGAATGGGTATTCTTGGCTATCAAAGAAGATGATCTGACACTGGAAGAGAATGTACCTGAGGAGAAGGCACTTGCTACTAAAATTGAGGATAAGGATGAATGGGTAATTGATAGTGGTTGTTCACATCATATGACTGGAGATAAAGGAAAGTTTATGTCTTTGCAAGAAATTGATGGTGGATTAGTTAGATTTGGAGATGACAAGGCATGTATGATTAAGGGAAAAGGAACTATATCATTGGATGGTAAGAACAATACTGACAATGTTTATTATGTTGAAGGTTTGAAGCATAATCTTTTGAGTGTAGGACAATTGGTAGATAAGGGCTTTCAATTACAGTTCAAGGATGGAAAATGAAAAATCATTAACAGATCTGGCATGGAGATTGCAACCGGTACGCAGACAAAAGGTAACATATTTCATTTGAACTCCTGTGAGAAGACATGTTTGATTACATAGATTGATGAAAGTTGGTTATGGCATAAAAGGCCATGTCATGTAAATTTTGATTGCATTGTGAAGATCTGTTCAACTAAGGCTGTTAGAGATATACCTAAGATTATGGAGCCCTATAATCTGGTATGTAAAGAATGTCAAATGGGTAAACAAGTCAGAACTTCTTTTAGGAGTATACAAGATAAATCAAATGACGTTCTTGATCTTATTCCCACAGATTTGTGTGGCCCTGCTAGAGTTAAATGTTTTCATGGTGATAGATATTTCATGCTAATCATTGATGATTATTATAGAATGATGTGGGTTACTTTTTTGAGAGAAAAATCTGAAGCATTTGAAAAGTTTAAAATCTTTAAGGCTAAAGTGGAAACTGAGACAAGATTGAAGATTAAATGTTTGAGATCAGATCATGGTGTAGAATTCACATCCGGTGAGTTTAATAACTTTTGTGACAAGCATGGTATCAAAAGAAAATTTTCTGCTCCCCGGACAACTCAGCAGAATGGATTTGTGGAAAGGAAAAACAAAACTATCTTGGATGCTGCTAGAAAAATGATGATGGAAGCTAATCTACCCCACATCTATTGGAGAGAAGCATTTAGTATTATACATTTAACAGAGTACATATCAAAGGAGAAACCGGTAAGACACCTTATGAATTATGGTTTGGCAATACACCTACAGTTAAGTATTTGAGAATCTTTGGTAGTAAATGTTATATCAGGAGAGATGATACTATAAGGAAATTTGATCCTAGAAGTGATGAAGGCATATTTATTGGTTATTATAATGAAAGCAAAGCATATAGATGTTATAACAAGAGATTGAAAAAAATAGTGGAGAGTGCTAATGTCAAAGTAGATGAGTTGAGCAAAAGTCAAATTAGAATTTATGAGAAGGAACTGACAGTGGAAATGATTATATTTGAACCGGTAGCACCTTTATTGGAATAGAGAGTTGAACTATTGGCATATGTGTAGAGTGTGATGACATGATGATATTGTATGTTGTCATTGATGTCAATATGCTAAAGTATGAACTGGTATATTGAAGTAAGAAAACTGGCAAGAGAACCGGTATGATGATGTGAACCGGTATATGTGAAAAAGTGAAGTGGTATGTTGAAGTGTGAACCGGTATGTTGGAATATGAACAGGTATATGGAAAGTTTTGTATCGGGGTTTCATTTGGTATAACTATCGATTGGTAGTCTCAGCTTCAGGGTTTTCAGTTGATGCATTCCAAGTCTGTGTGATTCGATTGACGACATTCTGTGATGAGTTAGCATTGAAATGAAGATTAGATCATGTTGCCACGTCAGCCTTGTACACGTGAATGATTTCCTTGAGGATCTTGCATGAAGAAGATTGATCCTATCTACCTCGGGAATGTGTGAAGTCTCAGTAAACGGTGGAGAGCGTGTGATGGGTTATCAACTTCCAGAAGCGGCAAAGAATGAATGATGGAGGACATCTCAAGATTTGTTCTAGATTGTTTTACTCTATGCAATGTGATTAAATGGTCAGGATTCGACCGATTGTATTGTTAACCCAGATGCTTAGGATTTAGGGTTTATGCTACCAACCTAATTGTTGTCTATAAGGTCGATGATGATTTACATTATAAAGTTGTTGGCAAATGTTGTGTGTGTATCCAAGTGAAGAGATACTTGATTCTTGCCAGACTGGAGAAGTGTGTTGATACCAAACAGAGTGTGATTGCAGAAGTAAAGGAACTGAAATGGATCTATCTTGGCATTGAGTACTGTTATCAGATCAGTGTTTTACGTGTTGACTTCTAACCATTTCAGCAATTGGAAAATCCCTTAACTGGGTAGCTTTAACCGGCTCTCTGTAAATCCTTTAATAGGGTGACTCAAAATCATCGAGTTCTTCAAGTCCTCTTGCAAGGTAACCTTTAACAGGGTTCTAACCTTTAACCAGGTATTTAGCCATCCCTTAACCGGGTGATCCCTAGCAGGATCGGTTCCTAGCAGAACCTGTTGTAAAGTCTTTAACCGGACTAGGCTCCTAACAAAGAGGACTTCAGAAGAGTTCAAAGAACAACTTGTGGGTATTCATCCCCACCGTGGTTTTTCCCAATTGGGTTTCCATGTGAAAAATAAGTGTGTCATGTGTGATGCTTTTTCATGTGATGATTAGTGTTTTTTGTTAAGTGGTAAAAGCATGCTGATCCAGTGGTCTTTATATTTCTGATGTATTACTTGCTTATGCATATGGGTGAAATGGAAATGAGTTATTAGGTTTTGTGAAGATCTAAGTGTTACCGATTTATGTCTTTCAGAGTCCCACTGTGTTTTACCGGTAGTGTCCTAATTTAGATCAGTCATACTGTTTACCAGTTAGTGTAGTCTTTGTAGTCAAAGTGGTTTGCAGGAAGTTTTTGTCTATACTGATTCACTCCCCCCTCTCAGTATCTGTTGAGCCTTTATTGATCATCATTATTCATCAATTGGTATCAGAGCATCCTCCAGGTCCTCTGTGTTATAAGCTTAACCGCTTGAGGAAAAGATCTTATTCTAATGATGAAGAGGGAAGGTCCTAAGTTCAACAGAGATAACTTTAAGATATGGAAGGACAAAATGAAGGTATACATTAAAAGCATGTGTTTTCAACACTGGAGCTATGTTGAGAATACTTATGTTGTCCCTACTAGTACTCTCACCGATGATCAAAGAAGAGAAATTCAAGAGAATGGGCAAGTTATGGAAGCTCTTATCAGTAGTCTATCTGATGTTGAGTTTATAGATGTTCAAGAAAAGGACAATCCCAAGGATGTATGGGATACTGTGGAGTCTATCTATGGTGGTGATGAACATGTAAAGCAAGCTAAGGAAGAAAGCCTTAGAGGAAAGTTTGAAGACATGCGGATGGTTGAAGGAGAGACCATTTAACAATATGGGATAATGATTAAAACGGTTGTTGGAGACATCAAGAGTGCAGGAGGTACAATGGATGATTCCACCATTGCTAGCAAAGTTTTGAGAAATTTATTACCGATCTATGCAATAAGGGTTGCTGCTATTCAGGAGTTGATATCTATTGATAAGACAAAGGTGTCTCTTGATTCTATCATTGCTAAGTTGACCGCATATGAGCTAAACAATTATGATGGCAGTGTTCAAAAGACTGATTCAGCCTTTAAAGCATTTGCTGCACTATTTAGAAAAGGAAAAGAAGCTAGTACTAGTTGTGAACCAAGACAAAATAGAGATATGGATGATGAGGAGATCCTGATGGAGTTTGAGGCTCTTCTTTCCAAGAGACTTCCTAAGGGAACTGGAAAATACAAAGGTAAGCTCCCTTTGAAATGCTTTTCTTGCAATAGGATAGGACACATTGTTGTAAACTGTCCTAATAGTGATAATAAGGACAAACCGAAGAGGTTCAAAAAGTTCAAAGGAGGAAATAGGAGAAACTGTCTTGTTGCAGTTGATGAAGGTGTCACTGATGATGAATTAGAAGATGAAGAAATCAATGACATAGTATTTGTAGCTGTTAAGGAAGCTGTGTCAGACAAGAAGGTTCTTGTCTCCCACTTTGATAATTCCAATGAGTGGATTATTGACAGTGGTTGTTCTCATGACATGACTGGTGACTAGAGAAAGTTTCTGTCTCTGGAAGAGTATGATGGAGGTGTAGTCCGATTTGGTAATGATGCACCTTGTATGGTAAAAGGCAAAGGGTCCATTTCTTTAAATGGAAAAAGTAGTCCCGATAATGTGTATTGGGTAGAAGGTCTCAGGCATAACCTCTTGAGTGTTGCTCAACTTAATGATAATGGAGTCACTCTGGAATTCAAAGATGGAGTATGCAAAATAAAAGGAAAGAGTGGTGAGTTGATGGCCACTGGTATGCAGACCAAAAGTAACTTATTTCAATTAAATGCAAATATCAGTCAATGTCTAATGGCTAAGTATGATGACAGTTGGATATGGCATAGGAGACTTTGTCATGTAAATTTTGATAACATTGTGAAGGCTAGTAAGATCAAGGCAGCTAGAGGATTACCTGTGCTAAACAAACCGGAGAATCCTTTGTGCAGAGAATGTCAACTAGGGAAAATGTCTTCCTCAACCTTCAAAGGTAAATCTTTCACAAGATATAATTTACTTGATCTTGTGCATACTGATTTGTGTGGTCCTATGAAAACTAGGAATGTTCAGGGAGATAGGTACTTTATGATTCTTACTGATGATTTCTCAAGAATGATGTGGGTCACATTATTGAAAGAGAAGTCTGAAGCTTTTGGAAAGTTCAAAGCCTTCAGAGCACTAGTTGAAAAGGAAAGCGGTAAGAGGATCAAATGCCTTAGAACCGATCAAGGAGGTGAGTTCACCTCTGGAGAATTCAATAAGTACTGTGAAGAAAATGAACATCAAAAGGCAACTGTCTGCCCCCCAGACTCCATAGCAGAATGGCCTTGCACAAAGAAACAACCAGATTGTATATGAAGTAGCCAGAACAATGTTGATTCAAAGGAAGGTTGCTCACACTTTTTGGAGAGAAGCAATGAGCACTGCAGTCTACACTATGAACCAGGTACTCATCAAGAAAGGTAAGGATAAAACTCCTTATGAGTATTGGACTAGTAAGACTCTTGTAGTAAGATACTTTAGAGTGTTTGGTAGCAAATGTTATATCAAGAGGAGTGAACACCAGAGCAAGTTTGATGCAAAATGTGATGAGGGAATATTCCTAGGATATTCCACAAAGAGCAAAGCTCTCAAGTGTTTTAACAATAGGACTCAAAGAATTGTTGAAACTATCAATGTTAGAGTTGATGAAACCTCTAAGAAACGTGAGGAAATCGATAGTGAGAAAGTGGTAGATGAACCGATTGTAACCTTCTGGGAACCAGTTGCAAAACAACCTAGTACCAGTAACAATGCTCCTACACTGGTAGATACTAATGCTGATGAAGATGAGGATGAAGAGGAAAAGCAAGAGGAAACAATTAAGATCATTCCTAGGTATGTAAAGCTAAATCATGATCCAAAGCAGATCATAGGAGATAAGGATGCAGGAATTATTACAAGAAGAAAGGTCAGAGAAAATTCTTGCATGATCTCTGAATTTGAGCCTAAAACATTTAAAGAGGCACATAAAGATGAAGACTGGATCAAGGCTATGGAAGAGGAACTTGACCAGATAGAAAAGAATGGTACATGGTCTTTGGTACCTAGACCCGAGCACAAAAATGTTATTGACACCAAATGGGTTTTTAGAAACAAGCTGAATGAAGATGGGACAGTGGTAAGAAACAAAGCTAGACTGATATGTAAGGGATATGCTCAAGAAGAAGGAGAAGACTATGGAGAAACTTTTGCTCCAGTAGCTAGATTGGAAGGAGTTCGAATGTTTCTTGCATATGAAGCCTTTAAGGGATTCAAAGTGTATCAAATGGATGTGAAATCTGCATTCCTGAATGGAATACTTGAAGAGGAAGTGTATATGGAGCAACTAGATGGGTTTTCCCTATCAGAAGACAGTGATATGGTGTGTAGGCTACATAAAGCCTTATATGGATTGAAGCAAGCACCTAGAGCATGGTATGAACACTTACACTCACATCTTGTGAAGATTAGTTTTGAAAGAACAAGTGAAGATAGAAATATCTATTTGAATTCAGAAGGAGATCATATTCTGATTTGTGAAATGTTTGTTGATGACATAATTTTTGGTGGAGATGACAAGATGAGTTATGCATTTGTAGATGAGATGAAGAAGGAATTTGAGATGTCACTAATCGAAGAGATTAAGTTCTTCATTGGACTACAGATTCAACAAATGAAAGATGGTATGTTTATCACTCAGTCCAAGTATGTCAAAGAGGTGTTGAAGACCTTTGGCATGGAAAAAAGAAAATCGGCTAGTACACCGATGATGACCGGTTGTAAATTGTCTAAAGAAGATGACTCAGCATTGGCGAATGAGAAAGATTACCAGTCAATGATTGGTAAGTTTCACTATGTAGTACACAGTAGACCGAACATTGTACATGCAATGGGCATTGCTGTACGTTTTCAGAAAAGTCCAAGAGAATCCCACTTGGTAGCAGTCAAGCGGATTCTTAGATATCTGAAGGGAACTATAGATTATGGATTATGGTATCCATACAGTAATGATTTCAATATCAGAGTGTTTACCGATGCCGATTGGGCTGTAAATATGGACGACCGGAAGAGCACAACAGGTGGTGCATTCTTTCTTGGTGGTAGATTAGTCTCATAGATGAGCAAAAAGCAGAGTTGTATCTCTCAGTCTACAGTAGAAGCAGAATATGTAGCAACATTTATGAACTATACTCAGACAATTTGGATGAAGCATGTATTAAGTGGTTTCAAAGTCCCTGTATCTGAACCAGTGAGTATATTTTGTGACAACACCAGTGCAATTAATATTTCCAAGAATCCGGTATTGCATGCTAGAACCAAGCACTTCAAGCTCAAGTATCATTTCTTGAGGGAGAAAGTTTAGAACAAAGAGGTTGTATTGGAACATGTTTCCAGTAAGGAGCAGTTAGCAGACATATTCACTAAGCCTCTACCAAAGGCTACATTTACCTATTTAAGAGGTGAATTAGGGGTGCTTCCCCTTCAATAGGTGAACTAAAGGTATATGCTCCACATTAGTCAGGTATTGCATTGACAAATCTTTTTCAGGATTGATGTGTTGAAGGATGTGACTCCTTAGGGAGAGTAGCATAGTAGATCATGGATGTTTATGCCTTCACTTTGGAATTGTTGTCAAAGGGGGAGAAGATGTGAAGCAAAGAAGATGTCTGCAATATTGAAGACATAGTATGGAAGAGATTGGGGAGAAGATGTGATGATGTAGAGATATTTTTGTATATTGCCATCAATGCCAAAGGGGGAGATTGTTGGCATATGTGCAGAGTGTGATGACATGATGATATTGTATGTTGTCATTGATGTCAATATGTTGAAGTATGAACCAGTATATTGAAGTAAGCAAACTGGCAAGAGAACATGTATGATAATGTGAACTGGTAGATGTGAAAAAGTGAAGCGGTATGTTGAAGTGTGAACTAGTATGTTGGAATGTGAACCAATATATGGAAAGTTTTGTATTAGGGTTTCATTTGGTATGACTACTAGTTGGTAGTCTAAGCTTCAGGGTTTCCAATTGATGCATTCCAAGTTTGTGTGATTCGACTGATGATATTCTGTGATGAGTTAGCATTGAAATTAAGATCAGATAGTGTTGCCACGTCAGCCTTGTGCACGTGAAGGATTTCCTTGAGGATCTTGCATGAAGAAGATTGATCCTATCTACCTCAGGAATGTGCGAAGTCTCAGTAAATGGTGGAGAGCGCGTGATGGGTTATCAACTTCCAGAAGCGACAAAGAACGAATGATGGAGAACGTCTTGAGATCTGTTCTAGATTGTTTTATTCTATGCAATGTGATTAAATGGTCAGGATTGGACCGATTGTATTGTTAACCTAGATGCTTAGGGTTTAGGGTTTATGCTACCGCCCTAATTGTTGTCTATAAGGTCGATGATGATTTGCATTGTAAAGTTGTTGGTAAATGTTGTGTGTGTATCCAAGTGAAGAGATACTTGATTCTTGCTAGACCGGAGAAGTGTGTTGATACCAGATAGAGTGTGATTGCAGAAGTAAAGGAACTGAAATGGATCTATCTTGGCATTGAGTGCTGTTATTAGATCAATGTTTTACTTGTTGACTTCTAACCATTTCAGCAATTGGAAAATCCCTTAACCGTGTAGCTTTAACTAACTCTCTGTAAATCCTTTAATAGGGTGACTCAAAATCATTGAGATCTTTAAATCCTCTTGCGAGGTAACCTTTAAAAGGGTTCTAACCTTTAATCGGGTGATCCCTAGCAGGATCGGTTCCTAGCAGAACTTGTTGTAAAGTCTTTAACCGGACTAGGCTCCTAACAGAGTGGACTTTAGAAGAGTTCAAAGAACAACTTGTGGGTATTCATCCCCACCGTGGTTTTTCCCAGTTGGGTTTCCATGTGAAAAATAAGTGTGTCATGTGTGATGCTTTTTCATGTGATGATTAGTGTTTTCTGTTAAGTGGTAAAAAGCATGCTGATCCATTGGTCTTTATATTTATGATGTATTACTTGCTTATGCATATGAGTGAAATGGAAATGAGTTATTAGGTTTTGTGAAGATCTAAGTGTTACCAGTTTATGTCTTTCATAGTCCCACTGTGTTTTACCAGTAGTGTCCTGATTTAGATTGGTGCGACTGTTTACTAGTTAGTGCAGTCTTTGTAGTCAAAGTGGTTTGCAGGAATTTTTTGTCTATACTGATTCACCCCCCCTCTCAGTATCTGTTGAGAATTTACTGATCATCATTATTCATCATGAACCAGTTACTCTAGCAACATCAAAAAATTCTACAGTAACTGAAGAACAGGGAAGAGGAACAAAGAGTCAGAAGACTCCTAGGTATGTGAGATTGAATCATTCTGAAGATCAAATCATTGGGGATAAGAGCAATGGAGTGATGACAAGAAGAAGACTGGAAACTAATGAGGTATGTTTAATTTCACAAGTTGAACTGGTATTAGTAATTGAGTCATGTAAAGATGAATTTGGATTAAAAGCTGTGGAAGAAGAATTAGATCAGATTGTGAAAAAATAACACATGGACTTTAGTTCCCCGACTTAAAAATAAAAATGTTATTGGAACTAAATGGGTTTTTAGAAAAAAATTAAATGAGGATGGTAAAGTTATAAGGAATAAGGCTAGATTGGTTTTTAAAGGATATTCTCAGAAGGAAGGAATTGATTATGGAGAAACTTTTGCACCTGTAGCTAGGATTGAAGCTATAAGATTATTTCTTGCCTATGCTGCTTATAAAAACTATAAGGTTTATCAGATGGATATTAAATGTGCATTCTTGAATGAGGATCTTGATGAGGAAGTTTATATTGAGCAACCTGATGGTTTTTCACTATCAGATGATACTGATATGGTTTGCAGGTTAAGGAAAGCTTTATATGGATTAAAACAAGCACTTAGACATTGGTATACAAGGTTGGATAAATATCTGTTGAAGCTTGGTTTTACTAAAGATAGTGCTGACAATAATTTATATTATAAAATCACTGATGATGATATACTGATTGTTGAAGTATTTGTTGATGACATTATTTTTGGAGGTGAAGATAAATTACGCATAGAATTTTCTAAGAACATGGAGAAATAATTTAAGATGTCTATGATTGGTGAGATGAATTTTTTCTTAGGTTTGTAGATTACTCAGACTGACAAGGTATTTTTACCTGTCAAACTAAATATGCTAAGGAATTGTTGAAGAAATTTGGTATGGGAGATTCTAAACTGGTAAGTACACCTATGGTTACTGTAGACGTCTAAAAATGGTCAACGCTTGCGGAGTCATACTTTAACATTTGCGCATTGCCTTATTTTAAGGTTTTTGCGTCGCATTAACATTTCTTCTATGTTGCGCACTTGGTCTTTATCATTTGCGAGCATCGAGTCCTTCTTCTGCATTCTTCATTTGTCTTGCTTTTGAATTTGGTCTTGTCGATAACAATCTTCAGTCATGATTTTGGTCGATCTTATCCCGTCGCATCAATGTGTGTGCTCATTTTTCATATTTTGACATCGTCAATTCAATTTCATTTTGGACATCGTCAATCCTAATCGATGATAGAATTAGGGTTTTGTCCTCTTGTCAATCTTGTCATTTTGCGATCGATTCATCATCGATCCTTGTCCTTGTCAATCTTGTCACCCTGCGATCAATTCATTATCGATCGTTTGTCTTGTCAATCTCATCAATTTTGTGATCGATTCGTCATCGATTGTTGTCCTTTTTCAATCGTGTCAATTTGAATCAATTAGTCATTGTTCCTCGTCAATTGGCGCTTATCAATTGGTCTCCTTGCCAATCTTGGTCAATTTGTCATTTGATTTTTGTCAACCAATCTCAATCATTTATCAACACTGGTCCTTTGTTAATCAGAACCATGATCGAATCGACATCAATTATCTTTAGTCAAGACCTAATCATCATCCTTGGATTTGTAATTCATCTTCTAAGGTTTTGTGATTTATTCATTTAATCTTGTTTGTCATTTTCCCTCTAGGTTAAATAATTTATTTATTTATCCTAAGTCTTCTTGTCACAATTAAATATTTATTTAATTGGCTAATTAATTCCCCCTCTTTTTGTGAATTAATTAATGAATGAAAAATTATTAATTAATTTACTTAATTTTCCAATTTACTAATTTCTCCTAATTCCTAATTTCCTAATTTTCCAATTTCCTAATTTCCAATTCATCTAATTTTCTATTTTCTCCTATTTTTCTAATATTTCCCCTAATTTCATGGGAATGACATAGCAATCTTGTCAATTTGTCATAATTTGTCAATCAATCAATTTTGCATAGAAAGTGTCAATTTTGTCATAATTTGTCATATTTGTCATTCTTGATTTGAAATTTCCTTTCAAATCTCTTCATGCTAATCTTGTCATCTCTCCAATTTGTCTATAAATTGGATGAATTTCTTCAATCATGCCCCCCCTGATCAATCAATCACGCTTCTAGTATCCTTACGCTGTCATCTCGTCTTGTCAATCTTGCTTTCATGCTATACCTTTGCATTTGTAGGTGAGATCCACAAACAAAGTAATTTGAAGGAGAAAGAAGGACAATGGAGAATCATGAAGAAGATATTCGCATTTGGTTTGCTTTAATTTCATTTTGAATATCTTGTCTTCATGTTTTCTATTGAATGTTTTTAGGATTGTTATCATTGCAATTTAGTTTTCGTGATTGAGCTAGGCTAATATTTATGTTGCTTTGATGATTTCCAAATTCCTATCTACATTTCTTGGTGAACTCGACGTGAAATAACCATTTAACCATGTTTTGAGTGCCTTTTGAGCTGATTTGCAGGTGAAAACCCAAGAAACAGGGCAACTCAGGGCTTTCTGGGCACTTCTGCGCCTGTGTAGGAGGGATCTGTGCCTGTGTCAAGGGATCTGTGCCTGTGTCAAGGCATTCTGCACCTATGTCAAAGGGATTTGCACCTGTGTCAAGTCATTCTGCACCTGTGTCAAGGCATTCTGTGCCTGTGTCAAGACATTCTGCGCCTATGTAAGGCCAGAAACAGAGGTGAAAATCAGTGTTTTTGCTTGCAAATTACTTTGTTTTGCATTCTGTTCTTGTATTCTGGTTTTCTTTGGTACTGATTCTCTATGCAGTACCTTGGCATTATGTGTGACGAAGACTAAGATTGAAACTACTAACAAATCTTATGCAGGTTCGCTAGTCAATGGCCAAACAAATCAAACTTCTAACTTAGTGATTTTGCAGGTTGCCTTATATTCCAACCAAACTTTGTGTTTGTGATTCATAATTAGGCACCTAGTATGTTTGCTAAGTAGGATGGAATGAACATGTGTTCACTTTTCTTGTCGAGTTTGACATTGGAGTAGGAGAGTATGCTCTCATCCTTCTTAGGGTGATCAGAAATCTAGATCTTTGATACCATTCTCAAGTTTTGGATTGTTTGTTACCTTTAGAAGGCCTGCCTTCTCGACCATTTGCTTTCTTTTGCAAGCAAGTGAAAATTGTGAGAAGGGAACAACCCAAAGTGAGCACAACTAGAGTACCTTGGCATTCTAACTCACTATAAATAAATACCTGATGGGCAAAAGCTTTGAAGGAAGGGTTACGTGGAAATTGTAGTTACTTGGGAAGTGATGACCGTCAGACTCTTTCTCATATCAGCATCTAAGTAGGGCCTCATGGTCTAAATCGTGCTTGTGCGACTACTTTTGTTTGGTATCTTGGTGGGCCTATGTCTCAATCACGCTTGCGTGACACCAAGGAATAGCGCTTAACAGAAATCCTTATTAAACACCTTGTATTTAGAGGCCAAAAATCCTTCTAGTGGCTTGAGAAGGAGGAGTTCGGATACTTGGAAGAGATACTAAGTTCGCCATGGGGAGATTTCCATGGGGACTGATGCATGGCTGCCCTAAGAAGTGAGTGCCATGGAGGGGAGCCCGTGGGGTCAAGCATCTATGTATTCTCCTTGAATCTCATAACGAGTCTACCTCTCAAGTACCTACTGTCCTTACCTACCATAAGAAATGTGTGAATGAGCATGATTGTCTTGAGTCTAAGTTAAAATATCTTGTCTTATTTGCTTGTCAAAAGTTGAGTTGTGTCTCATTTCAAAAACAAGACAAATTGATTCAAAACAAGGTTAAACACAAGAGTATTTCATTCAACAAAGTTCAAAACACCTTCAAACATGGTTGTCAAACATTTTCAAAATCTTGTCTCAACATTCATGTCACTTAGATTTAGGTTCATCATAGGTTTGCATTTTGCAAATTCATTGTCAACTACCAAGGTTAGGTTTCACCTAGGTCATACTCCTTTGCATATCAATAAGGGTCATCCATTTGCATGTGTCCTCTTGCATTAGAGTAATACCATTTCATAATTCAACCTTAGGTTTTGCCTTAGGTTGACATTGTCATACATTTGCATTTGCATCCTTGTCCTCATAACATTAGGTCACATTTGCATACCCTAGGTCTCTTCATTAAGCTTAGGTCATTATCATATCATATTAGGGTCATTGGCATAGTAATTGTCCCATTGCATATAGTGTCAAAACTAGGTTTTGTCATACTTGAGTAATGCAAATCTTTGATAAACCCTAAGTCATTGTTAAGAAGTCTAGACCTTATCAAACTTTTGTCTTTTTGTCATCCATGTCATTTGGTCAAACCTAGCTTAGTATCCAAGCATATAGGGGAGACATTGTCATTTTGTCCTTTTTTCACTTCGTCCTTTTGTCCTTTGAGGTCTAGACATCATTTCAATTTCCTAAGGGTCTCATTCTTAGAATTGCATTCATGAGTTTGTCAAAATCTTGAATAAACAACCAAAAACATAGGTTGCATTCTTGCCTTAGATTGCATTTTCATCTATTTATTTTGCATTTAGTTGCATATCATACATCATCCTTTAAAAATTCCATTTGCATAGTGACATGCCTGTTGAAACAAGGTCAAAATCTAAGAAGATGGGTGAACCAAAATATCAACCCATTGACGACATATCAAACTCACAGTTGCAACCCAGTCAATCAGTACAAATTGAAGGTTCGTCAAACACATCATTACCACCATATGGAATGGTTCAACTTGGACCACCTCCATTATATGAACTAGTGTTTGTACTCATGAAACTGGGATATGGGAGTGTTCCACCAACACCAAGAGGAAATGCACCTTTTGATTGGAATCAACCAAACCTGCAACATGAAATTCAAACATTACATGAGGAACAAACTCTTTCACAAGGATTTGGTTCAGATCAAGGCATTCAACAAGAAACAAATCCAAATATGTTACCAGATTCTTCATCAGATTCTGATGCTTTCGATGATGTTGATATGTTCCTTAAAGATCCGAAGTTGACAAAAAAGATGGATAAATTCTTGAACAAGGTCTTTAAGATGTTCCCACAAAAATATCTTGACATGATGAGTAATGTGACCTCCTCAAGTGAGCAAATCAATGTGCAAAAACAACAAGGTGGTGAGTTGTTAAGCTTCTCTCCACATCCAAATGAAGAAAATGTGCAACAAGAAACTCAACACACCTTGATAAGTAAACGTGTTTCAAAAACGCTGACAGTGACTATTCCTCAAAAATCACCATTCGACACAATAAACAATCCGTTATTTAATACAACACCTGTAACACAAGATCACATGAAGGCCACACAAATATTGACAGCTGTCCCTCAACAAGAAATGGTTCCTCGCATGCATAAAACTGGATCAAAATCTAAGATGCAAGAAAGCTTTACGACTGGAATGCCCGATCTCACCAGTGTCCAAAATAATTCCACAATGCAACAAAGTTCTTATGTCCCATTAAGTTCAATATATTTGCCAAATACTTAAGTACCTGTTATGCAAAATATTGTGACAGATCCTTCGATAGTGGCAACACAAAAGGCCACAAATAGTGATGTTTACCAACAACAAATGTTGCAACAATTGAGAAATACACAAAAGGCACAATCGAATGCGCAAACAAGCAATGCACAACAACAACAATATCACATTCAACAACATGTTGCAGCATCTTCTGTACCATTACAAGTTACTTCAAACTTGCAACCACCACAGTGGATTGGACAAACAACACAGCAAGCAAATGCAAGTGCCATACCACATCTCAAGGAGAAACAACAAAAACCTCCCAAACAAAGTTTTTTGCAAATGATGGGATTTACATCAAGACAACAACAATTGGCACAAAGTCAGCAACTTCCAATTCGTCAACATCAACAACAACATGTGCCTCCATATGTGCCAAGACAAACAAGTTATCCTACTTCACAACCACAAATGATGTCTGTGCAACATCAACAACATCCTCAATTGCAATATCAACCTAGGCTACAAACAATGATTCCACCACAAGAAGCACAACAACAAGGTCAATATCAAGGCATGGCACAACCACCGCAACAAGAGCTGTACCAAGAACATTATATACCAGAGACACCAAAGACAATAATATCCGAGCATCAACAGCCAAAGGGAAACACTATGTATCGACAAAGAGTACCCACCAGGATCAATGATGAACCTCCAAAATCTGACACAATTGCGCAACAGCTTGAGAAGTTGCAATGACAAGTCGACGCATTGGAAACCAAAGGAACAAAGAAATTGTACACAGATCAAGATTTATGTCCTAATCCATTTGACAAGAGCTTGTACATGCCTCCCTTCCCTAAGCATTTTGAGGCACCTAATTTTGAAAAATATAAAGGGAACAACAATCCAAAAGACCACATTCAAGCATTTTTCATAGCATGTACTGAAGTGAGTTATGAGGAAACATATTTAATGCGCTTGTTCGCACGAAGTCTCACGGGACAAGCCATGGATTGGTATTTGCATTTGCCAAGGAATATAAAGACTTGGTCGGAATTGGCTCAAAAGTTTATATCTCACTTCGCATTCAACATTGACAGTGAAGTGACCATGTCAGATTTATGCAACACTAAGCAAAAGCATGGTGAACCATTAGTGACGTTCTTGCAATGATGGCGAAGCTTGTATAGTCGTTCTTCCCTAGATATACCTGAACAACAAGTGAACTTATTTATTCAAAATTTGGTTCCAGAAATGATGTATGAACTCAAATTGAAAAGTCTGAGTACCATTGAGAAACTCATTAAGAAAGGGATGAACATTGAAACTGCTCTTGTAGCTAAGGGAATCATTAAGCTTAACAAAGATAGTGACAATACAAACAATTCAGGGGACAGAAATAGATTTTGGTACAAAAACAAGAATGTCACTAATGATGGAGTTGTTGACGCAAGAGCGGTGAATGCAAATCAACCCCCCTTCACAATCAAGAAATTGAGTGCTCCTAATATGAGTACTATGGAACAAAATCAAACACCAACAAGCAATGTTACTCAACAGCCACAATACCAACAACATACTCAACAATACGCTCAATAATATAATCAACAACAAGGTTAGCAACAAAATCAGCAACGAAAACCTTTTTGATCAAGGGATGGACCTCCTCAACAATTTATGCCATTGGGAGAGCCTATTGAGTCAGTAATGAAACAATTAATACAAGCAAAGTTTATCAAGTTACCAGATATCAAGGCAGAACCATTGGTAAAGCCGCATTGGTGGAATGATAATGCATATTGTGAATACCATCGGTCAAAAGGACATAAAACTGTATCGTGTTTTCAATTGAAACATATGATTCAAGACTTTCTAGATCAAGGAGTAATTGAGGTAGACCTTCCCAATGCGGCCTCTAATACTGATCATACAATTTTCAAAACTCCTTTGCTTGATCATGACAAGGGTAAAGCATCTTCTTCAAACTCTACCCAAACAACAAACTATGCAAATACTGGTTATAACAATGTCATCAATTGTTTTGGAGCCTCAAATGAATATGTTTACACCCTAAGAATAAAGGGAGAAGATCTTTCTTACGCAGTCACCACTCGTCAATCCAAAATAGTCCTGAAAGGAGCTCCTGCAGTTCCTCCCAAATCAACTCCCACGAGTCCGTATAATCTCCTAGATCATCTGGGAAAGACACCTGCACAAATATCAATTCTTGAGTTGTTGAAAATGTCCCCTATGCATTGCACAATCCTAGATAAAGCTTTAATTGAGCCTACTGTCCCGACAGATATTGATGTTGACCAGTTTCAAGCTTGAATTAGACATCTAGCTGTTTCCCAACATGTCGCCTTTTTTGATAATGATATTTCTCCTGATAAGCTCCCTCATAATGATCCATTACATCTTGAAGTCTTTGTCCATAATTGCAAAATCCGATGAGTCTTGATAGATGGCGGAGCAGGTCTTAACATCTGTACCTTGAGAGTGGTCATTGGTCTTGGTTATACAGAAAATGACATTGATTCTTCTAGAAGGATAACAATCAAAGCATATGATGATGCTGAGTGCCCATCTTAAGGGATAATTTCATTGCCTATCAGAGTCGGTCCAGTGATAGAAAACACTTTCCTGCAGGTCCTAGACCTTGATCTCCCTTACAATATGATTCTTGGCCGTCCATGGATTCACGCAATGAAAGCAATTCCATCTACTTATCATCAGTGTTTAAAATATCCTTACAATGGGACTGAGATAACAATTCCAGGAGATCCTAATCCATTTCAATTTTGTGCTAATCTAAAAGATTCCCCGAAGCAACAAGTCCCAGTCAATAGAGAGGCCCACTCACATAATTATGTGGATCCTAATGAATTGTTAGATGCTGTCAAAGGAAAATTGAAGATATAGGACCAAGGATGCGGAGAGTATTCAATGGCTCAAACATTCCTCATTGGGAATTTACCAATATCTCCAAAATCACATGGCAAACCACATTTGTTGCAAAAGGAACCTAAGATAGTCATTCAATATCAACCCCCCACTACATTTACAAGATGAGTGAACTTGACAAAGAAACTTTGGACAATGATGTCATAGATTGGCTTTATAAGGATCCAACTGAGACACCACTTGTTAGGTTGCTGGTGGAGCGGTACGACAAAGGGTTTACTATGCTGCAGAAAAAGGGATATGACGACTGTAGTGGCTTGGGCCCTGACAAGAAAGGAAGGCTAGAACCTATTATACCCAAGATGCAACCTCCAACTTTAGGGTTAGGTTTTGTACCATTGTGAATTGGACCCTCATCTACCAAAGTGACTACGTGTGGAAAGGGGCATGACTCTGATGATGAAACAACACCTGAGGATACCCGACCTGAAACTGATTCCAATGAATGGGAGTGGAGTTCCTTTTCTTCTAGCTCCTATGCCCTTGACAATATTTTCCTTGACCCTGATGATTTACCCGTGAAAGACAAACATGAAATAACTCCCCCTCCGAAAACTTGTCCTAATGCTTGGATAGAGTCATTCTGGGACCCAAGCTCCGAATCAGATACTAGAAGTTCAGACAGTGATACCACGAACGTTTACATTTTTACCATCTCGGCCCTCTCTCTCCTTACAACTGATGATGACATGCCTCTCGTCTATCCACAGCTTATCCAACATGACCAACAAGAACCACTCACATTAGATTGTTTTCAAAATGATGAAGCAATTGCCGAATTTCTGGGACTCCGAGAAGGCATACCACAAGGTGATCATAAAGCAGGATTTACTATTGATCTAGATTCCACAACATATTTTGGGGAGTCAACTCCATCTTCTAGTCATAAGAATGAAAAAGAAAAAGTAAAAAATCAAAAGAATAGGTCTTTGAGTGAAAACCGTAAGGCGCTCTCTGACCATGAAAAAGTTAAAATAAAAGACGTACCTACGGGTGAAAACCTCTCTGAGGCACCCAAAGGTGGAAGATTGGACATACCCCTATCAAGTCAGGATAAATCAACATTGCTTGTGGAAATGACCGAAGAAATAAATTTGGGTACACCTGACAACCCTAAGGTCATTCATTTCACTGCTTCTCTATCAAAACAGGAAAAAATAGATTTTGTCAATTTCTTTCTTGAGAAAAAGATCAGCTTTGTGTGGTCCTATGCAGATATGCCCGACCTTGATCTAGAATTAGTCCTTCATCACTTGCCATTAAAATCAGATGCCAAGCCTATCAAACAAAAACTCAGAAAGATGCATCCCCAGGTGGCTCTCTTGGTCAAGCTAGAACTAAAAAAATTATTAGATGTGGGCTTTATCAGACCCATTGATTATGCAGATTGAATTTCAAGTTTGGTATCAGTTAGTAAACTAACTGGGGGCATCAGAATCTGTATGGACTTTAGGGATCTCAATAAAGCATGCCCTAAAGATGACTTTCCACTGCCAAATATAGACATCATAGTTGACATGACTGCTGGATATGAGATGCTATCATTGATGGATGGTTTCTCCGGATATAACCAAATTCGCATTGATCTTGAAGATCAACATAAGACTGCATTCACATGTGCTTGGGGTACCTATTGCTGGAATGTGATGCCCTTTGGTCTTAAAAATGTTGGCGCAACATATCAAAGAGCTATGCCGATAATTTTCCATGATTTTATGCATACTTTGATGGAAGACTATGTTGATGACCTATTATGCAAATCTATCACAAGAGATAGTCATTTAGCCATCCTTGGCCCAATCTTTGACCGAATGGAAACCTACAAGCTCAGACTCAATCCAAAGAAGTGTGTCTTTGGTGTCACAGCTGGCAAATTATTAGGGTACATTGTTTCTCATAGAGGCATCGAAGTCGACCCTGCCAAGGTTAAAGCAATAATAGGTATGCCTCCTCCTTCCAATCTCTGTCAACTAAGAAGTCTGCAAGGAAAGCTACAGTCAATCCGTCGGTTTATAGCTCAATTGGTAGACAAATGTCATCCCTTCCAGCATTTATTGCATAAAGGAGTCACTTTTAAATGGACCGAGCAATGTCAATTAGCATTTCAAACTCTTAAGGATTATTTGCTGTCGCCACCTATTCTAATGCCTCCTATAGAAGGGAAGCCATTCATATTGTATATTTTTGCAACTGAAACGGCACTAGGAGTTCTCTTGGCCCAACAGGATGAGAAAGGCAAAGAGCGGGCTATTTATTATATCAATCAGACACTAGTGGGCTATGAGCTGAATTATTCAACTATTGAACGGGCATGTTTAGCAGTGGTCTTTGCAACACAGAAGCTTCAACACTATATGTTAAATCATCAGACATTGTTAGTTGCAAAAATTGATCCCTTGAAATACTTTCTTAGTAGGGCAAGTTTGACAGGTCGCCTAGCAAAGTGGGTTATGATCCTCAGTGAGTTTGATATTGAGTACGTGGAGTGAAAGGCAATAAAAGGACAAATCACAGTGGATCAACTTGCCGAGGCTCCTATTTATGATGATCATCCCATGTTGACCGATTTTTTGGATGAATTAGTCTTTGCTGTCACATCTTCTAATGAATGGAAGTTATATTTTGATGGATCCCATACCAAGTTCGGGTCCGAAGCAGGTATATTGTCTGTCACCCCTCAAGGCGATGCTATTCCCAAATCCTATAGAATAACTTTCCATTGTACCAATAACATTGCAGAATATGAAGCTCTGGTCACAGGCTCCGAGTAGCGATCCACTAGAACATCACACATTTGCAAGTCTATGGAGATTCCCAGTTAGTCATCCGTCAAGTGAATGATGGCTATGAAACAAAAGATGAAAAGCTTATTCCCTACAAGCATATGGTGGATTTCTTCAAGACAAAATTTATGGCTATCCATTTCAGTCAAGTTCCAAGAATTCAAAACAAATTGGCAGATGCGATGGCCACTATTGCTTCCCTATTAAATATGCCCCACAATATGGACAGATGTGAATTTTTGGTTGAACAGTTGCTTGTCCCTTCTTTTGAAATTTTGACAGCATATGTGATGTGTGTTCTTGTTGGTCCTAATTCCCTGTGGTACAATGACATCTATCAATATTTGAAATCCCAAACCCTACCACCTAACCTTTCCTCTAACCAACATCGAGCCTTCATCTGCCAGACAGCTAAATATGTCATCATCGCCGACACCCTTTACCATCATTCCTTTGACCACACCCTCCTCAGGTGTTTGGATTCTGACGAAGCACAAACAACTTTACGCGAGATTCACGATGGTATATGTGGAGGCCATTTCAATGGTCTGAGCTTAGCCAAAAAGTTGGTTTGTGCTGGGTATTATTAGCCCACTCTAGAAAAGGATGTTCATGATTTTGTCAAGATGTGCTACAAATGCCAAATCCATGGAAATTACATTCATGCGCCATCCCAAGAGCTTTATTCTGTCATATCTCTGTGGCCCTTTTCTCAATGGGGATTGGATCTTATTGGCAAGATTCACCCGACATCTGCAAATGGACACAAGTTTATCATTACAGCCATAGAGTATTTTACAAAATGGATGAAGGCTAACCCCATGACCTATATCACTGGTGTGCAAATTTCAAAATTCCTACTAAATTATATCATATGCAGATATGCGGTTCCCCTTGCAATAGTCACAGATAATGGCCATCCGTTCAAGAACAAAGATGTCAAGGAACTCTGTGAAAAGTTTCACATCCAACATCATTTCTCTAGCCCTTACTATCCACAAGGTAATGGTCAAGCCGAAGCATCAAATAAAACCATTATCAAGATCCTGATAAAGGTTGTCAATGACACTGGTTGAGATTGGCATGTATAGTTGAATCCAACACTATGGGCTTATCGCACTTCCATCTGCACACCTATTGGCGCAACACCTTTTTCTTTGGTGTATGGCGCAACACCTTTGGAAGTGGAAATTCCCTCTTTGCATGTTTCCCTGCAACATTTGATTGATGATGAGATGCACATAGTCTCTCGGTTGCATCAGCTTGAGATGTTAGATGAGAAACGTCAAACAACCCTGACACATTTGCAAGCATATCAAAACCATCTCCGTCGCTATTATAATAAGTGTTAGGGTTCCCACAGATACTGAGAGGGGGGGGTGAATTAGTATTTGACTGGTTATGAAATTTTCTTAAAACTGAATATGCAGAATATAAAGTAACAGTATACCGGTATGCAAGAATTAATGCAAATAACAGAATCAAAAGCATCCACATGAAAAGAACACCATAACACAAGATGTTTAACGAGGAAACCTGGTGTGGGAAAAACCTCGGTGGGATTTGTGACCCACAATATTCACTTACTGGCCAATAAGAGAATATTACTTACAATAGGGGCCTGCACATGCAGGAAGGCGAACTGCCTAGAGCTCACTGCTCAATAAGAAGTCACACTGACTTACAATGAGGATTTACACAAATCCAATATCCCGTACTGCTTTACAATAGCATCTTCAATGCTAGATTCAGTACTGGTTCTTGCTCTGTTCTTTACATATACCCTTGACCTACAATTCGCACATTAGGTCTGCCTTATAATTTATTTATTGCATTCTATCCATATCCTACAAATGCCTACAATGATCTCTTTTATATACAAGAGTCATTTTACAATTTTGCCAAGTCATCTTACAATAATAAACAAAATATTACATATCAAAAATCCTGTCGGCCTCTGTGCCGGTATACATATTTCCTTCTGTGCCGGTGTACATCTTCTGTGCTGGTGCACATCTTCTGTGCCGGTGCTAGTGTAGATTGATTTTGTTGATGCTGGAGCACTGTTTTGTTTGAGTAATGCTTTGCCGGTATAATCTCTTGCCGGTGCCATAGGATTGCAAGGTTGCTCGAGTAATGCTTTGTCGGTATAATGTCTTGCCGGTGCCATAGGATTGCAAGGTTGCCTGAGTAATGCTTTGCTGGTATAATGTCTTGCCGGTGCCATAGGATTGCAAGGTTGCCATCAATGACAAAACCTTCAATCACACACAATGTCTCATTGGAGTGTCCATATGCCAACAATAAGAAGGTCAAAGGGTGACACTTCAAAGTGGGAGATCTGGTTTTAAAGGCAAACCCCAAGAATGCACAATCTACTGACATCATCAAAGGAAAGTTTGAACCTAATTGGGTTGGGCCTTTCATAGTTACTGTAGCCTATGGCTCGGGGGCATATCAGCAGATTGAATATGAACATGAGTATCATGAATAAGCCAATTCTATAACCAAATCATATCGGAGCATACCAGATCATGCCGGATCTAAACCAACCATAAACCACACAACCTACCGGGACCAGAAGGGTGCTGGTAAAGTATCCAAAACAACTAGTGTTGACATAAATGACAAAACATCAATGCAACATATTATCAATTCCTCCAAATGGCCAACATATTCATGCTTTCTATCTCTTCTTCCTTCTCTTTGCATTGGTTTCTATTTAAATCTTTCATCTTGTGTTCGAGATCTCTCAAATCCTCACACTCTTTGTTGTGTTGGAATTGTGGTTTAGTTCTCTTTCTTACCAAATGATTCTCCATTATTTTTTGATCTTGTATCAAATATTCTTGTGAGCATGTTTCATCAATCTTCTTTCACAGATTTTAAAATGGATTTTAGCATACCTTTTATGAGTTTTATTTTTTATCAGTTACTTGCTTGTCCAACTAAATATGTTTTAAAGTACCTTCCTCAAGTGTTTTACATCATTCATTAATTGGCCCTATGTTCTAGTGCCTTTATTCTAACTAGTTACCATGTCTTTGGTCAATTCTAAGTCTTCCACTCCTTTTTTAATATTTTATGATTTTGTGCCTTGTGTTTAGCCCTATCCCCATGATGTGCTTGGGAAATAACCTATATCCATGTGCTCAAAAGTTGTTGCAAGATGGCCTATATTTTAATGATTCTCGGAACTCGTTGGAGTTTCTTTCCCTATCTCAATGAGTTTCCAAGTTTCCAATTGAGGCTATATCTAAGCACTTGTAAAAGGGGTAACTTAGGACTTTGTGAAACCTTTTGAATAATTTAACAGAGCTTCAAGTTTTTCTGTTTCATAGGTAGTACCAACAGATTGATACTTGATTACTTGACGAGGTGTTTCTTAGCTCTTGCCAAGTCCCGAGTTCTATTGAAAAGTGATGTGTGGGGTTGCTCAAAACTCATTAAGAGGATTTTCCTCACCTTGAAGAGTTCCCAAGGAGATGGTAGGAAGGTATTTTCTCTATAGCTGAAAGGGGTTAAAAGTGCTACCTTGGTACTCATTGAGAGATCTTGCTTCCTTCAACAACTATTTGAGAAGGAGATAAAGGGTTGCTCGGAACTCATTGAAGGGTTGTTTCTACCTTAGCGAATTGTCGAGTGTGGATTATAAAGGAAATTTTTCTTGAATTGAAGATCAATGTGGGTTACTTGATGAAGCCCTAGGAGTTTCTCAACGAGCTTAAGCTAATAACAAATACACTTAGTCAAAGAGGATTTGAATTTTGTCGATGGTCGTTGATGCTTTTTGATCGACAAATGAGATTTAAAATTTTTTTTCTGCCCATTAGCACCATCAAAGATCACATGAATTGCATTAATGGATGGAAAGACTGAGAAATAAAAGAAATTGTTCATGTTTTTGACTCATTGTGAAGAATTAAAGAAAAGTTCAAGGCGATGAAAGGGTGAGCTAGGGTTTTTGTAGTCAAATTCAACCACTTCCACTGCTCTCAACCAGCGAATTAAACTAGTAAGTTTGCATTTCTTAATTCTCTACAACCAGTCTATAGTTTTTCTAAAAGGAGTTAGGGTAAGAAATCAAAACCCTAGGTTAGGGCATCGAAGTAGATTGAATAGGATCATCTATAGAGTCCACAAAATTTCAACATCATCGAAAGCTTCAAAATGAGGAGAACATAAGGAAAAAAGGAAAAATAATTCGCATGATGATTTGATAGCCCAATTGCTTGGATCATCTTTTAGGCCACAAACAGGAGTCAAGGTCCCTAAATTTTAAGATAAACAATTCAACTGCAAAGAGAGTTACTCCAAGATTAGGGAACATAATATTTTCAAGTTCTTCTTTTTGAAGTCTGAATCTAGAGTACTAGAGTGTAATCCATGGAAGCTGGGACTTGCTAGATTAGTTGTCCCTAATGTTTTTGTTAATATAGATTTCATTAAGGCCCTAGAAAGATATTATAATCTCGTTGGTAGATGTGTAGAGGAAAAAGTGAGACTAAGTATGGAAACCCTAATCCCACTCTCATACACACTCATGGAATACGAAAGAGCCTAGGGAGGTAACACATGTCGACTAATTCTTATGAGAAAGAGAGAGCCATGGATTACCTCTTAGGTTTCTATTCCTTTGTTGTAAATGAGAGAGGAATGTTGCACAATGCAATCTAACCTAGAAAGCAAGTAAGAAAGCAAATCCTAATCTGAGAATGTAGATCAATGAACAACTGATACATTGCTGAAAATTATAGATCAGAAGGAAAAATTAGAGGTTCACCTATGTCTAAAATCTGAGCAGAAATGTCCGAGACCAAGGTGCCATGCCACTATCCTGATTCTGCAATTCTGGAGCTGCAACTGACATGAGGGATTCTGAGATTTGCAAAGTGTTGTTCTGTCGAGTTCTGGTGACAGAGGGAAAGACCATGATGCCAAGCCACTGTCCTAGGAAGGACCAGGGCACCACATCCTATCCTTGACAAATTTCTGCACTTTTGAGATTTTTGGGTGGTGTTGATGCCTTTTCCAGATCTGAAACTACCTCCGGATGCCTTTTTCTGCACCTGCAACTGAAAAGGGAAGGTTTGGGGTGGCTATATAGGGTTTTTCCTTAGTCAAACCCCCATGTTGCTGATTTCCACCTCTACGAATATCCAATAATGTACTAAAAATTTGTGTGCAAGAACCTTGTGTGTATGCAAGATTCTAAGAATGAAAGGAAACAACCTAGAGCAACCCTAAAGAGTAAACCCTAATTGCTTATAATTGACAAAGTAAATGCTCTAAATCCATAATGAAAAGTGATCTAAAGCATGAATATGAATCAAAATGAAGCTTATGCAAAGACATGAAAACAACATGAAACCATACCCAACCCCAAGGGAGAGGTACAAGACAATCGTCGGTCGATGATCTCCTATTGTTCTTCTACATCTTCAAAAACCCCAATTGATAAAATGATGCTTGATGCATGTTTGATGGATGAATGTTGAATGTTGTTGAAGACTTCAAAGATCTACTCTTCCACTACAAAGAAGGGTCTAATAATCCAAAAACCTATTCTTAGATTCTTAGAAGAAGACCCCTTCAAATGAAGAAAGAGAGCTCTTAAGTATGAAACCCTAGATATTAATTTCATGTTTATGCTGACCTAGGATTTGAATTTCCCACTGATATTTTGGGGTTAAGCATTATTATATCATAGGCTTGTGCTCCTGAAATTTCAAGGAAAAAGTCGCAGACCATGTGCATTTCCGCCACGATTCGACCAACTTTTCAGCAATTTTTCAGGGTCGTTAGATATGATGATATTAGAGCACATCCCAAAGTTATAGCTGATTTTGAGATGTTTTGATGTGCGAAATCAGGCCTAAATGGTCAAAATAAGACATAATTAGGGTTTATGATTAAATGATTCATTGGAGGAATAAAATGAAAAGGGGCACGCTTAGGGTAAAGGGCCTAAATTTATAATGTGCAAAGTGACGAGACATGACCTTAGATTTAATTAAATTAATTAATTAAATTCTTAAAGGGGAATGAGAAATGCAAGATGCAAGACACACTAAGGTGGGTGCTAACCTAAGTGTGAAATTGTACCACCCTAGCAAGGGTGTACAATTTATGACACTACAATAGATTCATTAGGTCTATAAATGGTTGTTTATTGGAGATTAGCAGAAGTAAAGTAATAGAGGTTTTTGATATGGAGGACTGTAGGGATTATACCATAAAGATTGACCTTCCAAGCTTGAAGGAAAAATATGAGGCTAGTGAAGGTATGTACAGAAGAAAATGGTTTCCCATGCTTAGGCCAAGGTATAGGGGTTAATTACAACAGTAAGTGGAATCATTTTATAATTACTTTGAAATGTCCTATTACGTTGTAGGTCAAGTGTTGGGTTATGAAGGAGGCTCACTTATGCCAGAGTAATTAATTATATTGACTTGTGATATTCAAAGTGCCATTGATTATAGGACATATGATTATCCTCAGTTTGTAGCAAAGGCAATTCATGATGCCTTGGTCAAAATTCAACAAAATAACTCCAAGATAAACTTAAATTGGTACTCCTTGTTGATGCATATGCTAGTGTATCAAGGACAAAAATTCAAAGCTTGGGGCCTCGAGCTTCATATGATTGTGTTCGACCACAAAATGGTAATAAGAAACTAGTCCAATTATGGATTTCAATTTGGGATTGTGGTTATGAGAATTCCCAAGCTTTAGTGCTTGAACATTTTTTTCTCAGGAGAATATATAGTGCTTGTGGTGTTAAACTTCCAAGGTTGATAAAGAAGGTAATGAATTTATTAAGGCCAAAGGGAAAATAAAAGGAGCTCAAGGTTAATATTGATCATAACTGGGCAGACTAGTATATGGCAAAGCAATGTTACACCTATATTAGCGTATATGGATTCAATGGTTAGAACAATGTTTTACTCTTCATTGTGCCTAATAGATTGGTTTCTCTAGAGTTTGTTTTGAAAATTTTTGAGGTATTTTCCCCTTTCAGGGATTCTTCCAAGGGGTCATTTCTTCTAGTGTTCCTAGATATTGGCAATTTTATGATTAATATTGTTAAGGGATATGAACAGGCTATTGAGTTGTTGAAATATTTTCATTTACCAATTGAATTAGATGAAAGAAATTTTGATCCGAAGGGATACTATCATTTAGATAAGAAATTTTCTAATTTAGGAGCTTATGGTCATGAATTTCTATTGAAAGAAGAGTTAATGAGAAACTATTAGTCTTGGGAAGAAGTTAAAATGAGAATGTCTTCTCATTTTAAGGTGAAAAATATTAAGAGCAAAAAGATGATTGATGACTCATCTTACTCAGGTATATTTCTAGATGAAGATGATAGGGTAATGAGGATGGAATTAATTATATAAAATACTAGTACATTATTGGCAGATCAATCCATTGCCTCTCCCCTATCCCCAATTCCTTTTGTATTTGAAGTTGGAGGACTAGTTGTGGCTGCACATTTGACCCAAATGTCTCCAACCCCATCTACAAGTATTGTAGTATCTCAGGGTATTAGTGAAGGGCTAGGATACAAAAAGGAAGAGGAGGTGATACAAGAAGTGAGATTGTAGCCTTACGATGATGTAATAGATATAGCTGACTATTTGATAAAGGATGTTAGAAGGAAAGCTTAGAGACACTCTTTTCAAATGATGAATTTATTCACTCCAAGGAGTTCAAAATGTATGTCTATAAGAAGAAGGGAAGAGAACTAATTGACAAGCAATGTGATATCCCCTTGAGAAATGTGATGAGTATGTCAAGAAGTTTTATGAGGGTGTGAAAAAATAATTAGATAATATGACAGCTGAGAAAGGAAGAGAGATGCTAAGGAAGGTTGGATGTCTACTAATCCTAGACCTTGATATTGCATCATGTATTGATTTTGACAACCTGAGGAGATATGAAGGAGTTGATTGTAGGTTGACAAATGAAGGGATGGATAAGCTATGTTTTGGATCAAATTCTGGGATCTCAGACAAGACTCTTTCATTGTGATTCTTATATCTAGAGGGTAAAAGACTAGTTACAGTAATTGACCCACAACAGATCTTAGGATAGTTCATGGTTTATAGACTCAAGGATATATCAGCTATAGAAGGAGCAGAGCTGAATGTAAATATTAGTTTGTTCAATAAGGAAAAAGTGGAAGAGAAAGAGAAAACTATTGCACAACTCAAGAAAGAGAATAGTGAACTGAAGGAGTTGTAAAGGGTGTCTTTGGGAAAGGGCCTCTTATTGGAAGTTGAGGTTAGAACTTTATAAATAAAGACTGATTCTAGCCTTGAGAGAGAGAAAATAATACAAGATGAAAGACAATTAGTCAAGGCTCAACAAGAAAATGTGCCTTTGAAGAATAAGCTCAAAACTTGTAATTTCAAAATACCTCAAAATATAATCAAGGAAATTTTTTACTAGATGTTACCACATTTGTAGCTCATGTGTTAGCACATTTGTAGCTCATGTTGACAAAATATCAAAGTATTGTTCAAATAATTCACAAACAAAGAAGGGTGGAGTGCCATTTAAATCTCATAAAATATTTGTTCAAAAAATAACATCTTCTGCATTGCTTTCATAACTATTCTAAGAATTTTGAGGGTGAAGTTGAGAAACCATGGATAAGAATGATAGATGAGTTGATAATTATAATATATGAAGTATATGCACTACTGGTGGAGCACCATAAATTTCATGGATATATATCAAAGGCTCTCAACAGGTTCAATAAACTACAAGGCACTACTCCTCCACCATTTATTAAAGATACTGAGGAAGATAGAATAGAGCAAGAATGGAAAGTAGAGCGTGGGAAGGTTCTCCTGCATGATGTAATTGATAAAGTTATAAGTGATGCTAATAAACTAGGAAACCTACACAAACAACTGGATGGGTTATATGAGGTCAAGTATATTGTTAGGATTTTAAATAGACAAAATGCAATTGTAGCAACTCCAACTTACAATGCCCACATTAACACTTGCAATCAGTTTTTCTTAAAAGAAAAATGAAGAATTGAATAAGAGGATATTTTAGTGGCTTGGTCATTTCTCAGACCAAGGATATTTTGTTTTATTCACTAGATACATGTCACTTTCTAGTGGGACCCACAAGTTCCAGTTCACCATTAGGCTTGGCTCATTCTCAAAATCAGCATGGATGCGTTAACTAAGAAAATAATATCAATTTTAATCATTAGAAGTTAACTAGCCGTGTTTTTTCCATTTTCTATCTCTTAATACATGTATTTTGGGTCATAAAGATGCTATTGGCATATTCTTTTGTAATCAAGTTAAAATGTGACATGTGGAAAAGTAACTTGAAGCTTGTTGCTCCCTTGTTTTTATAAAAGGGAATTCAAGGTTACTTTGCAAGGGCTTTGATATCATTTTTGTATGGGATGGGTAGTATAGCTAGTTTTATTAAAAAAACAATTTGTAGATAATATAATTACAGAGTCTTATACTATGTGAATTGTATTGAACACTTCAGTGAATATTAATGAAAGCATCATTCCAGATTGTTTCCTATTTGGTGTTCTTTTGATTGTATGAATTTACTTTTTAAGGATGAATAAGCTTTTCTTTGTGAAGGTCTCAAAAATGTGTGATGTATTAACTCATTTTCTTTAAGGAATAAATTAAATCCTTTAAGTGTAAAAAAACAACTAAGTAACATGGCACAGATTCCTTAAGTATGGTCTGAAATAATGAATTGGAATGCTTATGTTAGGCATAGGTTTTTTAGATTTGTAAGTGTATTTCATAAGATTCACTTAATGTTTGACTCTGTTTCAATGGATATAGGCATTGGTCCTATTTGTGATAAATCTCAACTTAACTAAATCAAAATAAAGTTAAATTATATTCCATTTATGTTAGTAGGAGTAAAATTAGAGTAGATTTTTCATTTTGAGATGCATAGTAAAAATGAGTAACTCAAATTGAGCCAATTCTGAGTGAAATCTCATGTATATAGGTCATAACTCTGAGAATTATCTACATATGGGTAATACTTGTGATTAATTTTTCAAGTCTTTAAGTATTATTAGTTTTAGCCAACTTGGTTTTGTAGAGCCAAAAGAGAGGTTGAATTATCTAAAATTTAGAATAATTCTCAAGCATCGGTCACTAATCTATAATATCCCATGATGGGGGAAGGTAAATGCTTAGGAGTGTTATATGAATTAGCTGAATGAACCAATATTGTGGAATGTATTTTATTGTGTTATGGGTCTCACTGTAGTCTGTGGAGATACAAATTAGAGTTATGTGCATTGGAGGATATGTTTTGACCATTAATTGCTTATATGGTTGTGTTGCATATTGGTATGTTTTTAGTTATGTTTCAATGATTAGAAATCAATGAATTGATCTTTAGAAGATGTGTTTTGGTCCCCTCTTTCTCTTGGAGTGGATCAACATGTGTGCTTTTGGTTCAGAAGGTATATTTTGTTTCAGGATAACTTTGGTCAAGCTTTGATGATCTATATTGGATATAAGAGTGAATGTGATTGAGTTAAGTGAGTGATGAGGTGTGAAGCGTGGCTTTGTGATGTGAAGACAGTTAGCAAAGTTTCATGAAGAGAAGAGAAGAAGAGTTGTGATTGAATGATATGTGAGTTGTATTGGCATTTGATGAACTGGTATGTTGGCATATGATGATATTATAATAATGTATGTTGTCTTTGATGTCAATAAGTTCAGGTTAGCTGGTATGAAGATTGGAGGAAGTTGTCATTGGAGATCAAGTTGGAGAACCGGTATGAAGAGATGTAGTGAACTGGTGTCGGGGTTTCACTAAGTGTGACTACCGATTGGTAGTCCTAGCTCTAGGGTTTCCGGTTTGGCAATCTAGCTTGTGTGATGCAACTGATGATATTCTGTGATGAGTTAGCTAAGAAATGAGGATGAGATCGAGATGCCACGTCATTTTTGTGCACGTGAAGGATTTCCTTGAAGATCTTGCATGTGAAGATCGAATGCATTTATTGTCTACCTCGGGAATGAAAATTCTTTTTAGCGGTATGAGAAGAAAGTGTGATGGGTTACTGATTTCTATGTGTGGTGAAGAATGGACGATGTAGAATGACTTGTGATCTGTTTAAGATTGTTTCATTCTATGCTAAGTGTTTTGTACAGTCGGGATTGGACCACTTGTAATTGTAAACCTAAGATGCTTAGGGATTGGGGTTTATGCTACCAACCTAATTGTTGTCTAAGGTCTGTAGACGTATAAAAATGACCATATTCCTAAATGAATATTTTATGTTCATTTTTCTATTTGATTAAATCTAGTTTAATTAAATTATCCACATTCTTCTATTTTATTAAATAAATTACTCAATTTATTTAAATAAAATTCACTATATCCATTTAATGAATAAATAATTTTATTCAATTAAATCCCCCCTATCCACTTTTAATTAAATTCAAATTTATTTAAATAGTTATCCTAAATTGAATAAATCAAATTTATTTAATTGTAACCAAATTGAATGAAAATCATTTAATTCAATTAAATCCTATTATCCCTCCATCCACTTGCAAAATCCCAAACCCCTTCCTAATCCCTTCTAGAATCTTCTAATTGCTTCTAATTAACATAACCCCCCTCTAAATTTTGTCACATCCCTAAGCAAAGGGAAGTCACTTCTCAAAATGGCCTAAAGTCTTTGATAACTATTAAAGGTTTTCAACCTTCAACCACCAAAACCCTTAAAGTCTTTGAAAACCATTGAAGGCTTCCAACCTTCAACCACTTAATCCCCAAAGTCTCCAATAACCATTAATGGTTAATTCAAACCCTCCCACATGGTTAAAACATTTGTTTTGACTCAACCTCTATCCAACCCAAGGGTCTCATCAGGCCTTTAATGCTTTGACCATGATTATCTTTTAATCATTTGCACAAAGGTTTATCCTTGGATTAACTCTTAATCCAGTGGGTAAGCCTAACTTAGACTTGACCCTTAGCCTTTAGATAACCATGAGGTCTTCTCAATCCTTTAATGCCTCCAACCTCTTCTCTCAACCCAATCCTATATTGACACTTGTTACCATTTCATTGGTACAAATTGTGCACATGGATCCCCAACTTTCAAACCTGACCCTTGATTAAACCTTTCAATCTTGACCATCCATTGCCCTGTTTGTGCTATAAATAGAGCTCTCATTCCTCCATTCTTAACAATCATCTTTCAAATTTGAAGCATTACACTTATGCTCAAATTCTTTCAAGCTTTCATATCATCTTTATGCTCATCATTTAGCCTCTTTTAGATCATAAATTAGACTAATATGCATGCTTAGATTACTTTCTTTATCATTTTAGTTCAATCATAGACTAAATATAGTATGCTAGGATAGTATTCATACTAACCTCGTCATCTTATCATCTAGTTTATTGCATTTTTAGCATCATACATAGCTTCATATCTGTTTCATATTAAATTTAGCAAAAGCATCTCTCGTTCTCATATTTGCCATCCCTAAACCATTTTGCTCAGTGATCTGAGAGCAAAAACGTTGGTTTGAGGGACATTGTGAGATAGAGAACCATGGGACCCTCCTTAGGAAGCTGAGTAACACTACGTTACTCCATAGCTTGCATCAAGAAGTCCTGTGTGTGTGTGTGGATTGGTATTTACTAAATTTTTACATATTAACTTTTATTCACCCACTTTTCCCACATACATTTCTGGCGCCCACCGTGGGGCTCGAACCCCAAAAACACATCATTTTTTTGAAATCGATCATTTTGCATGTCCGCGGGAAACGAAAATCAGCGCATATATCTAACAGATTAGCGCATCCGCCTAACAGTTTAGCGCTTCTAGCCTACTGTTTAGCGCTTGGGCTCTCTGTCTTAGCGCGTAAACACTTTTCCTTAGCGCATGATCCTATTTAACAAATTTTCCTGTAGGTGTTGACGCGGGCAAAACACATAATAGTGCATATATCTAACAGATTAGCGCATCCGCTCAACTTTTTAGCGCTTGTAATACATATTCCAGCGCGTTGAAACCAAAAATTAGCGCATCAGATTCAAATTTTTCCTACATAATGGACCGCGGGAAAAAACAAAACACAGATTAGCGCGTACAACACACAGAGTAGAGCATCCGGGTAACAGAATAGCGCAAAGAAAAGAAACCATAGCGCATTTGTAGCATATTGTAGCGCGTACAGTTTTTTCTGTAGCGCATCACAGACAAAACAAACAAAAAACAAAAAAAAATTTATTGTAACCGAATTAAAATTCTAGACTTGTAGAAGTCCCCTGAATCAATTGACAATCTTATCATTTTGTTTATTTGCAGGGTTTTAACGGTTTCTTGCAGGTAAAGCGAGGAAATTGACTTTTACAACAAGACGATTTTCTTTTGTTGACCTCCAAAAACATTCGAATTTGCTTTGTTGACTATTTCTTTTTCATAGATTAGACAATCATTGCTTTGAACGAATAAAAAGAACATCATGTTTTTGTGGAGCAACATCTCTGCATAGATTTTAGAAAATCACTGATTTGGAAGGCTAAAATAAAACCTCATTGTTTGCTTTGTCTCGAAAGTGGAAGGTATATGCTCTCCCCTTAACTGGGTGATCAAAAAACCAAACCACTCTTACGCTTTCTGTACTTCATGCATTAAAAATCCTTTAGCAGGCCTGCCTTCCCGAGGAGTTGCAATCAACTCTTAAAGCCGTTTATGGCTGGTGTGAAGGGAATGACCTAAGTGGGAAATGGTTTTGACGCCAAGAATTTCAACCCACTATAATCAAATGTGGAAAGTGACGAAAGTCCTTTTCAACGGTTGCGCGCAGTGATTAACCTTCCCCCAGTATCCTCGAGATACGTAAAGCCTTTGTTCTAAAGGTTGGGAAGCCTCCTGAGGGAGTTTATCACTGATGGTCGAATAGGAAGCCTGATTACGAACCATAGAATTAGAAACTTTGAGCCGAGTCAGTAACCAAACATTTGTAACATCATAGTGCAAGGGTGGGGAAGAATCCGCCCCCAAGATTACTCACCATATATCTCCCAAGATAACTACTCAACTGTGAAGCAATTCACTTTGGGTTAACTTCTGGTAAAAGGCAAAAAAATGGGCGCCCTCTAGGGGGTGACACGGCTGTTTGAGCTGACGGAGTATCGAGACTAGTGGGCTATGATGTTACTTATGACCCTTGAATAAAGAGTCTTTTTGAAGTATCTTACTTTGTATCAAAACCTGTTAAAACATTGGGGATTTGAACACATCCTCGACAGAACATACACTTTCTGTTAGATTAGGCGAAATGATTGTACTTTGTGTGTCGTGCTTGCATTTTTTATTTCAGAAAATCATCCATCACACTTAAAAATTTTCTCAACAAAATTCAAAATCCTCACAAAAACACCAAAAAGGAAAAATCAGGGTGGTCTAGCGCGTAAGAGCAACATCTTAGCGCATGTAACAATTCTATTAGCGCATCCAAAATTCAAAATAGCACATACAACTAAAACAGTAGCGTTTCAATCCTAAGGCAAAACAGTGAATAATCCTTTAGCGCATCCAAAACACATTCTAGCGCGTCTCAGGACAATATTAGCACGTAGATACCCAAAGTTAGCGCAAAGAACAAAACAGCTAGCACGTAGGAGGCACAGTGTAGCGCGTCGTTTTTCCAAACAAACTTAACAGCAAATTTCAACAGCCTGTCTTAGCGCGTGAAACAAACATCTTAGCGCGTAGAATACATACATTAGCGCATTCGTCAAAACAGTTAGCGCATAGAAAGCCCAGTGTAGCGCGTAACTTTTTCAAAAATTCAACAGCAACTTTCAAACAGACCTAACTTTAGCGCATGAAAGAAACAACTTAGCGCGTGGAAACCATATTTTAGCGCATTAACCAAAACAGATAGCGCGTGTCAATCCCAGTCTAGCGTGTGAATTTTTCACCCGCCAGAGCAAAATTTTTCCAGAATCAAAATTTTAGTGCGTAACTAGGGGCAGATTAGCGCGTGTGAAAAACATTTTAGTGCACCAAGAAAATTCAGTAGCGCATAAAACCTCTATTTTAGCGCGTGAGCCCAGGCAGAAAAACAGAGTTAAAAAACCGAAAATTTTTGAAAATTTCAAAAATATTTTAAAAACAGTTTTTCATCAAAAATCATCTTTTATCAAACTAGAGTGACAAAAACAAACCATTAAAAACTTTTCTCGAGTTCAATTTGTGTCAAACAAAGTTGTCAGAATCTGAAAACGAATCGCACAATAGAGGACGTCTCTCCTATCATAATCCGGAACATTTTCATCATTAGTATCAATCAAATCCTTTAAACATCTTACGAATTTTATCTCACAACCACTTGTCTAAAAATTTGCAAATTGTCAAATCTAGTTTCCAGATCGGGAAACTTCTTATCCATATCATTTGACACGCTTTATCGTGAAGGGATATCTAAACCTTCATTCTGATAAAGTAAAATTAAAAATTTTCAAAACAAGAATCAACTAAATCCAAACAAATCAAAGGGAATCATTGATCACTCATGCATGACTAATCCCCTTATTCTGAGAAGAAAGAACCTCTATCGTAACATCACGTTGAAGAAACAACAACCTAGCTTTTCCAAATTCATCAAGAGAAATAAATTTTTATACATCAATCGTCAACTCTTCAAATCCCATCGGGTATTTCTTCATCACGTCAAACATTATATCCAAAACAAATCCAGTGAATTTGACAAAGAACCCCTGAAAACAAGAGCATATTGTCAAAAGTCTGCTCTTAATCAAAAGATAAACCGAGGTGGGAAAATCAATCCAGCATTCTTGCCTGACGAGTGCATCACATATAACACATCTCGACCAGAACCACCAACGCCCGAACGACACATCGAAGAGGCTTTTGTTCCTTTCATCACTGAAAGCTTCTACTAAAATGCCTGTCACTCGCTCTCAACGAGATAAACAAAGCGAGGCGCTCGCAGAATCAAGTATGAATCGCAGATTATCAAATCCTTTTGAAGTTCCGCCCGTAGAAGAACCTGAAATTACTGATGCACTTCTTCGGGAATGTCAAGAAAATCCTTCCTTCCAAAAACTTGTTGAAAAGCTCATGGAAAATGACAAGGAAAAATATCTGTTGATGCTCACAAGCAAGGGTGTTAAACTTCCTGAAGATTTTGACCCAAATCTTTTTCAAACCGGATTTCGGCAATATACATCTCAAGAACAAAACCGAGAAGAAGAAACTCACATACTTGAACAACATAACTTTGAACAACACATTCCAGAGCAACGTATACCAGAAATGCGAATACCTGAACTTGAAACTCCAGAACAACACATACCATTTACTACACCTTTTCAGTTAAGAACAACTACAAGGGAAGAACTCTTCCCTCGACAAGATAATGCACCCTTGGTTGCTCTTACTCAACAAATGCAAATGTTGCAAAGACAAATACAAGATATGCAACAAGGGACAACGGTACGGTATTCTATAAACGAAATCTATCCTTATCCATTTGATAGAAGATTAAACATGGTACCTTTTCCTCCAAACTCAGACATTCCCAAATTTGATAAATATGATGGGAAAAGTGATCCTTGAGACCATGTTTGAGAATTTTGCACCATGAGTCTTGAATTTGCTCATGATGACACTTATCTGATGAGGTTGTTCCCAAGAAGCTTGGGAGGACAAACAATGGAATGGTTATCCAAGATTACACCACCTGTCAGATCATTTGATGAATTGGTTAACAAATTCATCACCCACTATTCTTACAACATCCAACATGCCATAACCATGCTAGATGTTTGCAACACCAAACAAAAGAACAATGAAACATTCATGTTATTCCTTCAACGTTGGCGATGCATGGTATCAAGATATCCTCGAGATATTCCTGAAAAGGAGAAAATGGAAATCTTCATTGATAACTTGAATGGCAAGATGAGTTACAGACTCAAACTTCAATGCATACCATCCTTTGCCAAATTGATTGAAAATGGCATTCAAGTAGAGGAAGCATGTGTCAAAAAGGGAACACTCAAATTCTACAAGGAAGGAACAAATTTATCAAACCATAATAACCAAAACAACACCAACTTTGACAAATCTAGATTTTGGACTCGAAACAAAAACGAAGGCAACAACGAACCACATGATCCTAAATCGAAACAACCAGTGCTTGCATTATCTGGAAATCCTCAGAACATGAAAAATGCTAAAAATGCTACTCCCAATGCTAATACATATGCGCAAAACACTGATCAAGGGCAAATCAATACCAACAACGCCAACGATAATCAAAACAAAAACCTGAATCCAGGACCTAACAACAATTCACGCAACAACACGAACAATTTCCAAAAGCGTATCTTCACACCACTGGGACAATCACTAGAATCCGCATTCAGAGAACTTTTGGCAAACAAGGTTCTTTCTTTACCACCACTCAACAATTATGAACCCCTAGTCAAACCACCTTGGTGGAATGATTCACACTATTGTGATTTCCATCACAACAAGGGTCATAAAACAAACGAATGCATGAGATTGAAACATATAATACAAGACATGATTGATCGAGGTGACTTAACAGTCGATGGTCTCAAAACAACTAATGATCATGAAGCCTTCAAAAATCCTCTCCCAATTTATAATAAAGATGGAGCATCAACTTCAAATGATACACGCAGAGCTTGTATTAATCACATTTACGATAACACTATCAATCATATATCAGCCGAAGATCATCAAGTAAATGTCATCACCATCCGAGATCAACATGATCATGAATCTGTCAATGTAACAACCCGCACTCAGAAATATGTCTTGAAGGGACACACTGCACCTCCAACTACCACACCAAAGATCCAATACGACTTGGTTAACCAACTACGCAAGACTCCAGCTTAGATATCTATCCTATAATTATTGAAACTATCTCCAAAACACAAAGACATATTGGAGCAAGCATTATTGGAAACAAATGTACCTCAAAATCTGGATACAGACAGATTTCAAGCCATAGTTGCCCATATGACAGGATCTCATAACCTCACCTTCACAGAGCACGACAATACCTCATTGAGTCATCCGCATAATACCCCTCTCCATATTGAAGTCATTGTTTGCAAACACCGAGTCAAGAGAGTCCTAATAGATGGAGGAGCCGGCCTTAATATCTGTACTTTAAAGCTTATCCGTGCATTGGGCTTCTCAAAAGAATCTATTAATCCTTGCAAAAAGATTACCATAAAAGCATATGATGATGAGGAAAGATCCTCTAAAGGCACAGTAATATTACCTATTCAAGTAGGCCCAGTACAAAAAGATACTATTTGTCAAGTCTTAGATATTGATCTAACCTACAATATTTTGTTAGGATGACCCTGGATACATGAAATGCAAGCAGTACCTTCTACATATCACCAGTGTGTCAAGTTTCCTTATGATGGACAGGAAATCTCCATATCAGCTGATCACAATCCATTTCAACATTGCAATGCAATGGGGGCAGCACAGGACAGTTTGGTTCCTCATAATAGAGAAAAGCAGCAATCTTCAACATCAGATCCATATACAGCAAAATCCAACTCCTTATGGGGAGACTTCAAGCAGAAAATCCAAATCAAAGACCAAGGCATGGGATAATACTCTTTGGAGCCTTTATGTTTGACAAAATTGCCAACCTCACCTAGATCGCATGGTTTGCCTACTACATCAACACAACTGGCTACTCAGCCCATCACTAAATTTGATGGTACCTTCATCCAATTGGGTACTCTAGCACATGAATCAGAAGACAAAGATATTCTTAGCTAGTTATACAAAGATGAAGAAGAAAATCATAGAGCAGCTGCTCTGGACATTGTTCTACCAACACACATGTATGGAAAAGGCTACTTAATCATGAAGCAAATGAGATATGACGGTAAAGGACCCATTGGCAAATGCAAAGAAGGAGTCACTGAACCTATAAATCTTCCTTCACAACCTAGCAGAAACAAAGCAGGATTGGGTTCTAAACTCACGTTCCTATTGAAGCGACCGCCTCACCTACCTATCAAACCTCAATGGAAAGTAAAGACACCATACAAAGAAGAATCCTGGCAGGAAGCACTTTTTGAATCAGCAGAAACAATCCGGAAGGCACGGGAACGTCAAGATCATAAGTTACATCAAGAAAAACTTCTAAGTCATAAGAAGGCCCTATCTGCAGCAGTAGCTCATATTCAAACACCAATATCTCAAGAACAAATCAGGACATCTTCAAATACCATTATTCCTCCCCGAAGAAGCACAGTCTATGAACAAATCCAGCAAGTAGAAGATGGATCTGATACAGAATCAACACAAAATATCAAAATAGTATCCATCATCAAAGATTTGTTTTCACCATACAACACCCCTATTTATAGCACAGATAGAATCTGGGATAATGCCTATGAGATGAATTCCAATGAATATGAATGGGGTACCTGCTCCAATACTACTACTGATATCCTGGATGATACTGATTCTATATCCCTTTCTCAGGAAGAACATAATGCAGAGGATAGACCTCTTGAGTTTGGACCACAACATATCTATGATGTTCAGGAAAGCGAACAGAAATATTACGAACAAGTCTATGTAGAAGATGATACCATCGAAGACCTCGATGAAATCCTAGACTTCTTTAAAAACAAGACCCATCACGATGATAACTCTATCCTAACACTTACAATAGCTGAACTTGACCCGCCAAATGATTCCTTACCACTTGTCTTCCCTGATCTCATCGACTGGAATGAACTTGAGACTCATGATATCCCAATTTTTCCAGATGATGAATCTATTATCCATTACCTATGTACCGTAAATCCGGAAACAGACTCTACCAGTGAACGAAATAAAGATGTCTATTCTTTAGGGAGTGCCAAGTCTCTCAGTCGCAAAAATGAATCAAATAATGAATCTAATGCTGAAAACCAGTCAATGGCAGTTATAGATTCCAAAAAAGTAAAAATAAAGGACACATCTGAGGGTGAAAACCTTTTTAAGGCACCTAATGATGGGAGACTTGACACTCTTCCTGAACATTTTCATGAACGATCACCCATACTAATTGAGCCCACTCAATCAATCAACATTGGTACCATAGAAGCAGCCAGACACATTCAACTTGCAGAATCTTTGACAGAGGAGGAAAGATCAACATTTATCATCTTCTTTAAAGGACAGCAAATTAACTTTGCCTGGTCATATGCTGATATGCCTGGAGTAGATCCACACCTAATAATGCATCACTTATCCATCTCTGCAGGAGTAAAGCCAGTCAAGCAAAAGATACGAAAGATGAATCCACAGGTAGCACTCATGGTCAAAACTGAACTAAAAAAATTATTAGACGTCGGATTCATCCGACCCATTGACTATGCAGAGTGGATATCCAATATTGTTCCAGTATCAAAACCAGATGGTAGTATCAGAATATGCACTGACTTCAGAGACGTCAACAAAGCTTGTCCCAAAGATGACTTTCCTCTACCCAGTATTGATATAATTGTAGATCTCATAGCAGGCCATGCAATTCTCTCCTTAATGGACGGTTTCTCAGGCTATAATCAAATCAAAATAGCTCCTGAAAATCAAGACAAAACAGCATTCACCTGTCCTTGGGGAACATACTGTTGGAATGTTATGCCTTTTGGCTTAAAGAATGCAGGCGCCACTTATCAAAGAGCAATGACAACCATATTCCATGATATGATGCACACATTTATGGAAGACTATGTGGATGATTTACTAGCAAAATCCTTCACCAGAGCTGAACATCTTAGCGTCCTAACAAAGATCTTTGATCGGTTGCAGAAATTCCAAGTCCGACTCAACCCTAAGAAGTGTGTCTTTGGGGTTACATCAGGCAAGTTACTAGGTTACATCATCTCAGCTAAAGGTATTGAAGTTGATCCAGCAAAGGTACAAGCCATCATGGATATGCCACCACCAAAGAATATCAGTCAACTTCGATCTCTCCAAGGATGACTTCAATCAATCAGGCGATTCATCGCTCAACTAGCAGATAAAAGTCTGCCATTTAACCACTTGCTACACAAAAATGTACCATTCAGATGGGAGACTAAGTGTGCAGAATCTTTTTACCAAATTAAACAGTACCTGATGAATCCACCGGTTCTAGTACCACCAATTGTAGGAAAGCCTCTTATACTATATATCTCAACAACAGATGTTTCACTGGGGGCACTATTGGCACAAGAAGATCAACAAGGAAAGGAACGCGCCATATATTACATCAGTAGAACATTGAATGGCTATGAACTCAATTATACATTCATTGAAAAGGCTTGCCTAACAGTTGTTTTTGCATCTCAGAAGTTCCGACATTACATGCTAGCACACACCATCAAGCTAGTTGCAAAAATTGATCCTCTCAAATATCTACTCAGCAAAGCCGCTCTTATAGGCTGATTGACTAAATGGGTCATGATTCTCAGTGAATTCGACATCCAATACACAGAAAGATGAGCCATCAAAAGACAAGCAATTGCAGATCAATTGGCTGAAGCACCGCTACCAGGCAAACAAACCATGGACATTGAATTTCCAGACAGGGACGTTTTTGCTCTTTCCTCCAAACAATGGACCCTATACTTCGATGGATCCTATACACAACATGGTTCAGGGGCCGACATTCTATTCATCACCCCTGAAGGACACACTATGCCGAGATCATACAAACTTATGTTTCCATGTACAAATAATGTGGCTGAATATGAAGCATTGGTTATAGGCATCAAAATGGCTGTCGAATGGAAAATCACAAAATTAAAAGTCTATGGAGACTCACAACTGGTCATCAATCAAATCAACAACAACTATCAGACAAAGGATGACAAGTTACTACCCTACAAATGGATGGTGGATGATTTCAAATAGTATTTTGTGCACATCACCTTTGAACAAATACCAAGGTTGAACAACAAAGCAGCCGATGCAATGGCTATGATTGCTTCATTACTACAAATTCCAGAACAACAGAGTCGTTATGAGTTCCTGGTAGAGCAACTGTTCTCCCTTGCCTATGACCACTCTGAATCCCAGGTTATATATGCCTTGACAAGTTTAGATTCTCCGTTATATGGACCAATATACGACTACCTCAAGCATAATATCTTACCCATTGACCAATCCTGTAACCAAAAACGTAACTTTATCCGACAAGCTGCTCATTACACCCTTACCACTGATACCTTATATCGTCGAGGTCTAGATGGTACTCTTCTTCGTTGTCTTGATCGTAATGATTCCGATTCAGCTTTACACGAGCTTCATGAAGGTATTTGTGGCACACATTCAAGTGGCACTACTCTTTCTAAAAAGCTTCTACGAATGGGATACTACTGGCCCACAATGGAGAAAGATTCATATCATTTCGCCAAGAAATGTCCTAAATGCCAGATCCATGGCAATCTGATACATGCACCAGCACAGGAACTACAGCCATTTACAACATCCTGGCCCTTTTGTCAGTGGGGATTGGACCTGGTAGGCAAAATACATCCTTCATCTTCCAATGGACACAAGTTCATTATAACTGCAACTGAGTACTTTACCAAATGGATCGAAGCAGTTCCCATGACCACAGTGACCGGGAAACAGATTGCCTCTTTTATCTTAAATTATCTAATCTGTCGATATGGTATTCCAAGTTCAATCGTCACAGATAATGGATGACCTTTCAAAAACCAAGATGTGCAGGAACTATGTGAAAAATTCAAAATCCAACATCGGTTTTCTACACCATACTATCCACAGGGAAATGGTCAAGCAGAGGCATCTAACAAGACAATCCTAAAAATCCTCAAGAAAACGGTGAATGATGCAGGCAAAGATTGGCACGTACAACTCAATCCATCACTTTGGGCATACAGGACTAGCATCCGCACACCTACAAGGGCAACACCATATTCATTGGTATATGGATCCGAGGCTATTTTACCCTTGGAGGTAGAAATTCCATCTCTTAGAGTCTCTTTGAAAGGTTTAATCCCTGATGAAGAGTATCGAGTTAACCGACTGCAAGAACTGGAACTATTAGATGAAAGACGCCAACATGCTTATACTCATCTCAAAGCATATCAGCAACGCATGTGCAGGAGCTACAATCATAAGGTCATTCCTCGCAACTTCAAGGTTGGTGATCTAGTCCTAAAAGAAAATCCAAGGAATCAGCAAGATAGAGAAAAGAAAGGGAAATTTGAACCTAACTGGTTGGGTCCCTATGTCATCATTTCAGTCTATGGATCAGGTGCCTATCAGCTAACAAATTCTGAAGGAGATGTGCTCGATGATCCAACTAACAACATTCATCTGAAGAAGTACTATACTTAGGATAGCCTAGTGCACGGGAAAAGCTAAAAACAAAACAAAAAAATCAAAAAAATCCAGAAAAAAAAACAAAAATACAAAGTACAATAAAAACAAATGGTGAAAACCTAGTAAACAGGCACCCTTGTGAAAGACTGGCTCCTCTATCTATATCCATGCTATTTTATCCATCAAAATACTATCGGCCATCGCCCGACACTTAGCATATATCCATTCAGGACATACTTAGCGTAGTCACTATCCTGAGTTATTCATCTACCGCATTCCACCATGGCTTGGAAATCATTGTACATAATCATATCTAGAGGTACACTCAGCTAGGGGCATTAAATTGTTCAAAAACTTACAAACATTCAAGACATGCCAACTATTGCAAAACTCAGACAAATGACATCCAACAAACACAACTACGCTTCATCACAACAACCAAAACACAAACAATTGCACAAGAAACTCAAGGATGGATGATTTTCTGAAGTACTAAGTGTTGCATTATCGCATTAAAGTCTTGATTATTTTGCATTTTGAACTTTTTAATTGTTGGAATCTTCTCCTTCTCTCATAAAAAGCTTCAAAGCTAGAGATCATGAGGAACTTCCAATATTTTCTTAGTCTTCTATCTGAGAGGCGATCACTCGTACTGTGTGAATATTTGCCTCGAGACGTGATGCATATCACTGAAGGCCTGATTCCATTTCACGCATATAAATGATCAAATCTTGTATGTTTACGCAATACGCACTCAGCTCGTCCTGGTTCAATTATACCTTGACGCTTGTGCTATCTTGCAAAATCAAATATCATGTAAATTTTACTCAGGTCATTATGGTTCAAATATACCATTATGCTTGTATAAATTTTCAACATATCCAAAAATCAATAAATGCTCCATGATGATATTTACAAAGAAAGCAAATAATGGTTATATCGGATGGCAAATATCGAATGAGAGATGCTCCAAAAACAATTAGTTGCATATCATTTTACAATTAGTTGCATATCATTTTACAATTATTATCGCATATCATTTTGCATCATTATTACATCATTTTACATCATATCATATTACATGTAGCAGCATATTAAATCATACATCTCATTTTCAAGATAAATCTCACAGCATATAAAAACATACATCCTGCATCATACATTACATCATATATGTAAACATTACATCATCACATAAAAAGGAAGTAGTACACATAAAGATGCATCCATAAACACATCACATCGATAAAAAATGATGCTCTATATATATATCTCTCAAAAAATGATCAAAATCTACAAAATGTGTCAAAACTGTGTCCAGTACAAAGAATACAATGCTAAAAAATACAACAGAGACACTGTCTCTCAAGTATGACTATCTCCGGACGGAGATGGTCTCGCTCCAGCTGCACTCGCCCCTGGATCTCCAGGAGGGTCCTATCTAGCTCCAGATACGCTCGCCCCTGGATCTCCAGGAGGGTCCTGTCTCACTGGCCCAGTCACTCCTCAGCTCTCAGATCGTGTCTCGACAGTTCGAGATCGACTCGATCTGGATTGTGCAAAACTCTCTACACGTCGGTCTCTGGGAACTGCAGCCTCATAATGCCACCTGTAATACTCCGCCTCCTGGACACTCCATGTCAGCTCTCTAAGGGTGTCTCTCAAAGGACCACCCGCCGCTGCTCTCTGCACAGTCGCTAAAGCCTCCTCTGCTCGACCTCGCCTCTCTATCTCCGTATCTCTCTCAGTGGTCAACTGAGAAATCTGCCGCTGATAAGTCAAAATCTGTGCCTGCAGCTACGACACAGTAATCTGTAGGGTCCGGATCTGTGCATCCTCTACATGACCCGGCACTCGGACCCGCAGTGGTCCCTGAGCTGGAGGAACCCCTCCCACTCGCCCTGTCCTAGGTACGGGAGGTGGGAGTATATCTACCCTCCTCCTCTATGCTGGTCTCACCACCTCCTCCTCTCCCCCCACTACAGCTAGCACCTCTGTCACTCTCCCCTCTCTCCCGGCTCCAATGGCCAATCCTCCTCTCCCCCTCTCAATCCTACCCTGCCGTATCGCTCTCTGCACACCTCTGCCAACCTGCCTCCCCCTGGTTCATCTACCTCCTCCATCATCTCCATCATCTCCATCATCTCCCCCCTCCTCTCCATCCGAATCAAATGCTGGCCTCATCTCCTCGGGATCTGAGATCCTCGCCACTACCCGCGCAACAATCAAACGAGCGAACTCCTCAGTCATCCCAGCATCCTGAATCTCTGGGGCATAGTCCCAGACCTGCCCAGCTAACCCTGTAAACTCCTCTATTGCGACGGCACTATCAATAGTCGGCCCCCAATCAGCCACATCCTGCTGCCGCCGTGCATACAAGCACGCTCCCTGCGGAATCCCCTGCTGCCTCCCGAACTGCCGCAAAACTCAGGTCACCAAAAATCGCTCAATGACGAACGGAGTCCTCCCAATTAGATACCTCGTCATGAAAACGAATGGCATCTCTATCCCATCCTCTGCCCACACCTCGCAACCTGTATACGGTCTCCAGGTAACCGTATCTATGTCATCAAAAACTCTCCTCCAGTGCTCTAGTTTGCCCAGCTTACACTGGACAACTAGGCCTATGTATCCATAGGTGTATGCTGCACCTACGGGCCTATCTCTGTCTGCCAATGGCCTCGCTACTGGGATGTGCTCCCAGCACCATACCTGTAATAGGGTCACACCCGCTGATAAGCTCCCATAACCGAGGTATACTACCTCATGCAGGCTCCTGTAAAGATGGGCCAACATCGCTGACCCCCACGCAAATCTCTGACCCTGTGTAACTATCTGCTCTAGGACCAGCCCCCATCCTACTGAAAATCCCATTGACCTGCGATCAGGACAAAGGAATCCCCCAATGAATCCTGCCAATACCGATGGCAGCGGTGCATAATCCAGATCCAAAAACTCCTACCAGGGTATCTCATAGCCACAGACACTCTCATCATGAAATATACGACGCAGTGCCTCTATGCCGCCCTCCTCTGTCTGCTCATAAGGTAAAATGGCCCCTACCACAGGAATGCGCAATATCCGGTAGCAATCCTCCGGTGTCACGGTCATCTCTCCAGTGGCAAAATGAAAGGTGTTCGTATCACTGTGCCACCTCCCTGCCAATGCTGTCAAAAGTCCCCGGTTCACAGTGAACCGCGGCATATCAAGAAGCGAGGTCAATCCACATCTCTCAATAATATCCAAGTCTGCCTGTGACAGATGTGGTATCAGCGTCCATGGTCTCGGGAATCTCTCCCTCGACTGCACAATACCCAATCGCTCCTGTCAGCAAACAAAACATATCCAATATCAGTTTCCACATCCACACAAAGATATCAAAATAAAACTTACATCAAAAACATGAAACAAATTTGCTCATCTACATCAAGTTCAAAATCCTATCATTTCATATCAACTTGTAAAACAACTCAAGTTCTCAAAAACCATATCAAAACTTGTAAAACAACTCAAGTACCACAATCACATAAACTTGTAAAACAACTCAAGTTTCCCACCCATATCAGCTTGTAAAACAACTCAAGTTTCCAACCCATATCGGCTTGTAAAACAACTCAGGCTTTCACACACATTGAACTTGAAACAGACAACGCAAATAAATCATATTTTGATCAAAACAACAGCTTGATAATCTATACATAACTTGGAAAATTGCACATCAAAACAAGTTATACAAATACTCATCTTGGATAAATGCATTAAAAACACGACAGGCACACAAAACCACAACTTTTTCAAACTCGGCCAAAAACTGCAAATTTTTCTTGGATACGCTAAAACAGACATTCATTGCGCTAAAACAAACCCACGTGCTAGGCTGCTTGTCCTACGCGCTAACCTATCTGCCCTATGCACTAGAATATATCCACGCGCTACTCTTTTCTTCCGTCGCGCTAACCTATCTGCCCTATGCGCTAGAATATATCCACGTGCTACTCTTTTCTTCCGTTGCGCTACCTAATCTGTCCTATGCGCTAGAACCTATCTACGCGCTAATCTATGCCTCCTAGACGCTACCCTTTCACCCCTATGCGCTAGGTTAGTCCTACGCGCTAAACTCCTTTCCCTATGCGAACCCCGACAACTCCTATGCGCTAGGTCATGCCTATGCGCTACCTTGTTTCCCCTACGCGCTACCAAAGCCTTTGCATGCGCTATTTTATCTACACGCGCTGACCTACAGATCCTATGCACTAGCACAACATTTTCGGACGCAACCCCTAAAATTGACCTTGATGTGCTACTCTACACTTCGTATGCGCTAAATTACGTTTTAGACGTGCTAAAACGAATTGTCCGAAGTTTAAAATTCAAAAAACACCTGAAAACGACAAAATGAAAAATCCAAAAGGGGTCAAAAACGTTGACTTACTGGTGGTCCACGCGCTACTGGTCTCCGGTACCTCCGAACGTGCTCGAAACGGTGTCTGTGATAGGGAATAGGCATTTTCTCTCCAGAGCAAATTCTCTTTTCTTCAAAGTCAATAAAGCACAAATGACTTTAAATCAACCCCTTTTCCCCTTTTATAAGAGGAAAATGAAATTAGGGTTAGCCAACTGGACCTGTAATATGGTCGTGGTCTCCCCTATACCAAAACAGTTGTACTTTATCGGGAGATGAATCAATTTACACACTTTCTACAAGCACGGAATCCTACACATCATACGAACTTCATCAATTTAAATAAAAATTTTTCCAAAAAAATATTGATTCATCTCCCGAGGGGGCATCACCATCAAATCTCGAATCTGGGGCATCACATCAAATCTGGGGCATGACTGACAAATCAAAAGAGCGACACAACAAAAATTGCATTTGATCATAAAATCACAAAAACACATCATTTTCTTTGAAATAACATGTGCACACACGTCACTTCAAAGAGGGGCAAAATGTAGACGTATAAAAATGACCATATTCCTAAATGAATATTTTATGTTCATTTTTCTATTTGATTAAATCCAGTTTAATTAAATTATCCACATTCTTCTATTTTATTAAATAAATTACTCAATTTATTTAAATAAAATTCACTATATCCATTTAATGAATAAATCATTTTATTCAATTAAATCCCCCCTATCCACTTTTAATTAAATTCAAATTTAATTAAATAGTTATCCTAAATTGAATAAATCAAATTTATTTAATTGTAACCAAATTGAATGAAAATCATTTAATTCAATTAAATCCTATTATCCCTCCATCCATTTGCAAAATCCCAAACCCCTTCCTAATCCCTTCTAGAATCTTCTAATTGCTTCTAATTAACATAACCCCCCTCTAAATTTTGTCACATCCCTAAGCAAAGGGAAGTCACTTCTCAAAATGGCCTAAAGTCTTTGATAACTATTAAAGGTTTTCAACCTTCAACCACCAAAACCCTTAAAGTCTTTGAAAACCATTGAAGGCTTCCAACCTTCAACCACTTAATCCCCAAAGTCTCCAATAACCATTAATGGTTAATTCAAACCCTCCCACATGGTTAAAACATTTGTTTTGACTCAACCTCTATCCAACCCAAGGGTCTCATCAGGCCTTTAATGCTTTGACCATGATTATCTTTTAATCATTTGCACAAAGGTTTATCCTTGGATTAACTCTTAATCCAGTGGGTAAGCCTAACTTAGACTTGACCCTTAGCCTTTAGATAACCATGAGGTCTTCTCAATCCTTTAATGCCTCCAACCTCTTCTCTCAACCCAATCCTATATTGACACTTGTCACCATTTCATTGGTACAAATTGTGCACATGGATCCCCAACTTTCAAACCTGGCCCTTGATTAAACCTTTCAATCTTGACCATCCATTGCCCTGTTTGTGCTATAAATAGAGCTCTCATTCCTCCATTCTTAACAATCATCTTTCAAATTTGAAGCATTACACTTATGCTCAAATTCTTTCAAGCTTTCATATCATCTTTATGCTCATCATTTAGCCTCTTTTAGATCATAAATTAGACTAATATGCATGCTTAGATTACTTTCTTTATCATTTTAGTTCAATCATAGACTAAATATAGTATGCTAGGATAGTATTCATACTAACCTCGTCATCTTATCATCTAGTTTATTGCATTTTTAGCATCATACATAGCTTCATATCTATTTCATACTAAATTTAGCAAAAGCATCTCTCATTCTCATATTTGCCATCCCTAAACCATTTTGCTCAGTGATCTGAGAGCAAAAACGTTGGTTTGAGGGACATTGTGAGATAGAGAACCATGGGACCCTCCTTAGGAAGCTGAGTAACACTACGTTACTCCATAGCTTGCATCAAGAAATCCTTTGTGTGTGTGTGGATTGGTATTTACTAAATTTTCACATATTAAGTTTTATTCACCCACTTTTCCCACATACAAGGTCAATGATGTTTTTTATTGTAAGTTGTTGGAAAAAGTTGTGTATGTATCTGAGTGATGAGATACTTGCCAGACTAGTGAGTGAAAATTGCAGAGTTGAGGAACTGAAAAGGATCTGCCTTGGGCATGTAGTGTTGTTATCAGATCGGAGTTTTATCTGTTGTCTTCTAACCATTTCAATAGAAGGAAAATCCCTTTGTCGGGTAGCTTTAACAGGCTTACTGTAAATCCTCTAACCAGGTGACTCAAGTTCATTGAGTTATTTAAATACTCTAGCAAGGTAACTTGTTGGAAATATTACAAGGATATTGAGAAGGTTGTTGATGATTATGGACATAACTGATTAAAGATGTTTTACTATCTTGATATTATTATTTTGTCATTGATGTCAAGAAATTCATTTTCTAATTCAGTAAGATGTTGCCATATCTTAAGAAATATGATATGAAGATTATAAAGAAGTCAGTAAAGACACATGAAAGGATATAATGAATAAGGGGATAAGTTATTCAATGGGCAACTCTACCGAGTCAGACAATGATGAGATCTTGATGTTTTAGATTGTTTTAACATCATACATATGTTGTAAAATGTAAAGGTTAATACTATACTATGTTATCAAGAAAAGAACCTAGTCAGTAAACCCTAAGGAATCTAGTCGGTAAACCCTAAGGTTATCACAGTCGGTTAATGAAGACAGAATGTCTACCGAGTGAAGTTTAGTATTCACCGAGTTGTAACTGAGCTAAAATAGAATGCATTAAATGTTTACATGTGATATTTAATGAAAGATGCTGATGAGCTGGAGCGGATTAATGATTGGCAAGCCGTAAAAGAAGTTTGTTAAACGAATCTAAGGCAATGGAAAGTCGGCAAGAAGATCTATAGCTCAGATTGAACCGCATTACCCTAACATAAGTTCCAAGGTGATTGTGTAAGTTCCAAGGCGGGGTAAAACATTTTCAGATCAAAAGATATAGTGAACCTGGACAAGATTGAAGATCTGATGGCTATGATTGATCATGGGAAATGTGATCAAGGAGATTAAGCGGTTAGAAGATTGTTTATAAATAAGGAACTGTTGATAAACAATGTATGCGGACAAGTGTATGCACAAAGATGCTACATAGTGATTACCGAGCATAGAAGCTTGAAGACCTATTAAATTAATAGAGTATTGATGCCCAACAGATAGACAAGATTAATTCTATGTCTAGATTGTATTGAAAAAATAGGAATCTGCTTTGGCATTTCAGATGTGAAGTTGCAGATAGAGCGTATTACTATTATTTTGTGAAAGTGATAGGAAATCTCTTAACCAAGTGGACTTAACAGTCTTATATGTAAATCCTCTAACAAGGTGACATTCTGATTGAGTGTTTGAAATCCTTTGACAAGGTCACTTCTAACAAAGTGAAGATCCTAACAGATCTTGACTCAACTCACAATAAGTGTTTGCATGCAAAGATTGATAATACCTGGTTATGGAATAAAAGGTTTTGTCATGTTAATTTTGATAATCTGATCAAGATAAGAAAGAAGCATAGAGTAAGAGGTCTACCAAGTCTTGAAAAACTTGAGAATGCTATGTGCCAAGGATGCTAGATGGGTGAGATGACAAGATCCAGCTTTACAAGTAAGTCCTACACTTCTAAGGGAATTTTAGATCTTGTGCACACTAATCTTTGTGGTCCTATGAAAGTTCAAAGTTATTATGGTGATAAGTATTTCATATTATTTGTGGATGACTATTCAAGGATGATGTCAGTAATGTTTTTAAAAGAAAAATCAGAAGCTTTTCAAATGTTTAAGTGGTACAAGGCTAGAATTGAAGATGAAACAGGAAGACAACTGAAATGTCTTAGATCAGATAGAGGAAGAGAGTTCACATCTAATGAGTTCAACCTATTTTGCAATGATCATGGTATTAAAAGACAAGTCTCTACACCGAGAGCTCCACAACAAAATGGAATAGCTGAAAGAAGAAATAGATCTATTGTGAATTGTGCTAGAACACTGATGATTGAGAAGAAGGTTCCACAAACATTTTGGAGAGAAGCAATAAGAACAGTTGTTTACACCTTGAACCGAGTTCAATTGAAGAAAGGTACTTTGAAGACACCTTATGAAATCTGGTATGGCAAGAAACCTAATGTAAGTTATTTTAAGATTTTGGGAAGTAAATGCTATGTTCATAAAGATGATAGAAATGGCAAGTTTGATCAGAAAAGTGAAGAAGGAACATTTCTAGGATATTCTTCTAGAAGCAAAGCATTTAAATGTCTGATCAAATCATCTAACAAAATAGTAGAAAGTGCAAATGTGAAAATTGATGAATTTGCAAAAAGAACTGATGAAAGGAATTCCAAAGAACTGGAAGACTATGATGAATTTGTCTATGTGCAACCGAGAAGTCCTACTGAGATAACTGTTGAAGAAAATGAAGAAAATATCCAGTTATCGAGTGATGAAGAAGATCATACAGAGCTTATCGAGCATGTATTAGCCAAGTATGTCAGATGACACCATGTAGCAAGTTAGATTATAGGAGATAAGGATGATCCAGTGATGACAAGGAACAAACTGAGACAGAACACATGTTTGATATCTGAATTTGAACCAAGAATAGTGAAAGAGGCATTTAACAGTGAAGATTGGATAAATGCTATGACTAAAGAGATTGATCAAATCAAGAAGAATGACACATGGACACTGGTCCCAAGACCGAAGGATAAAAATGTAATCAGTACAAAGTGGATCTTCAGAAATAAGCTAAATGAGAAAGGTGAGGTCATTCAAAACAAAGCAAGATTGGTTTGCAAAGGTTATGCCCAAGAAGAAGGAATTGATTATGGTGAGACTTTTGCACCTGTTGCTAGACTTGAAGGAGTTAGAACATTGTTGGCATATGCTACTTTCAAGAACTTCAAGGTATATCAAATGGATGTCAAATCTGCATTTCTGAATGGAATATTAGAAGAAAAAGTTTTTATTGAACAACCTAAAGGATTTGTTGATGACAATAATAAAGATCAGGTATGTAAATTGAACAAAGCTTTATATGGTCTGAAACAAGCACCTAGAGCATGGTATGAAAGATTGCACCCTTATTTGATTAAGATTGGTTTTATAAGGACAAGTGAGAATAGCAACATGTACATGAAGAATGATGAAAATGGAATACTAATCTCAGCCATATTTGTTGATGATATTATATTTTGTGGAAATGACTCTTTATGCAAGAACTTTGGAAATGAAATGAGCAAAGAATTTGAGATGTCATTAATCAGTGAGATAAAGTATTTTATAGGCTTATAGATACTGCAAATGAAAAATGAGATTTTCATTACTCAATCCAAATACATAAAGGAAATCTTGAAGAAATTTGGAATGGAGGATTCAAAGCCAGTAAGTACTCCCATGACTACCAACTGTAAACTATCAAAGAATGATGAATCTGCATCTGTTGATGAGACACTCTACTGATCCATGATTGGAAAACTACAATATGTTGTTCACAATAGGCCAGATATCGCACATGCAGTAGGTATTGTTGCAAGATTCTATGTAGATCCTAAGGAAATACACATGACAACAATCAAAAGAATTTTCAGATACTTGAAAGGCACTAAAGATTATGGCTTAGTATATTAGAAAGGAAATGATTTTGATCTAAAAGTTTATACTGATGCTGATTGGGCAGGCAACATTGATGATAGAAAAAGCACAAGTGGAGGAGCTTTCTTCTTAGGAGAAAGACTAGTGAGTTGGCTTAGCAAGAAACAAGGATGTGTTTCTCAGTCAACAACCGAAGCTGAATATGTTGCAACAACACTGAATTTTACCAACATTGCATGGATCAAACAACTGTTGGAAGGTATAAATGAGAAAGTTACTAAGCCAGTAACTATATTATGTGACAATACTAGTGCCATTAATATTTCAAAGAAGCTTGTTATGCACTCTAAGACAAAGCACATCTCTATCAAATATCATTATCTTAGAGAAGAAGCTCAAGAGAAGAAAGTGGTGTTGGAATATGTCAACACAAAGGAGCAAATAGCTGATATCTTCACCAAGACACTACCAAAGCACACTTTTAAATATCTCAAAAGTAAGTTAGGGGTCCTACCCCTATCTTTTACTCACTGACTAAGTTCGGTGAAAGCATCACTTCGATGACTCTATTGAATATCTTTTGGGGAGCTGATGCTGGAGTGATACACTTTAGAATGTTTTTCTGAAAGTGTACTGGAAATAATATTGGGATAATACAGAAAATGATATAGGGAACAGGAATTGTAAACAAATGCTCTGACCGAGACTCAGTTGATACACAACAACAAGAAATAACTTCTTACAGAAAGAAATTATGTTTTAGTTCTATTCTTTTTGGCATTGTTGTCAAAGGGGGAGAAGACCAAGAAGGAGAAGACCTACCCAGGGGGAGAAGACCAAGAAGGAGAAGATCTACCAAAAGGGGAGAAGACCTGAGAAGACTGAGAGAAGACTACAGATTGAAATAAAGACTGAAAACAGAAGAGAAGTCTGATGTATGGGGGAGAGCATTTTAGCATTTCAGAATCATAGCAATCTGAATTTTTTAAAGGTCAAATCAGTTGGTTTTGCCATCAATGCCAAAGGGGGAGATTGTTGGCAATAATACAAGGATATTGAGAAGGTTGTTGCTGATTATGGACATAACTAATTAAAGATGTTTTACTATCTTGATATTATTATTTTGTCATTGATGTCAAGAAATTTATTTTCTAATTCAGTATGATGTTGCCATATCTTAATAAATATGATATGAAGATTATAAAGAAGTCGGTAACGACAAAGGAAAGAATATGATGAATAAGGGGATAAGTTATTCAATGGGCAACTCTACCGAGTTAGACAATGATGAGATCTTGATGTTTTAGATTGTTTTAACATCATACATATGTTGTAAAATGTAAAGGTTAATACTATACTATGTTATCAAGCAAAGAACCTAGTCGGTAAACCCTAAGGTTATCGCAGTCAGTTAATGAAGATAGAATGTCTACCAAGTGAAGTTTAGTATTCACCGAGTTGCAACTGAGCTAAAACAGAATGCATTAAATGTTTACATGTGATATTTAATGAAAGATGCTGATGAGCTGGAGCGGATCAATGATTGACAAGCTGTAAAAGAAGTTTGTTAAATGAATCTAAGGTAATGGAAAGTCGACAAGAAGATCTACAGCTCAGATTGAACTGCATTACCCTAACACAAGTTCCAAGGTGATTGTGCAAGTTCCAAGGCGGGGTAAAACATTTTCAGATCGAAAGATATAATGAACCTGGACAAGATTGAAGATCTGATGGCTATGATTGATCATGGGAAATGTGATCAAGGAGATTAAGCGGTTAGAAGATTGTTTATAAATAAGGAACTGTTGATAAACAATGTATGTGGGCAAGTGTATGCACAGGGATGCTACATAGTGATTACCGAGCACATAAGCTTGAAGACCTGTTAAATTAACAGAGTATTGATGCCCAATAGATAGACAAGATTAGTTCTATGTCTAGATTGTATTGAACAAATAGGAATCTGCTTTAGCATTTCAGATGTGAAGTTGGAGATAGATTGTATTACTATTATTTTGTGAAAGTGACAGGAAATCTCTTAACCAAGTGGACTTAACAGTCTTATATGTAAATCCTCTAACAAGGTGACATTCTGATTGAGTGTTTGAAATCCTTTGACAAGGTCACTTCTAACAAAGTGAAGATCCTAATAGATCTGAGGGAAATTAATGCAGAGCATCTATCACAAACCATAAAACCTTCATTCAAGGGTAAACTTTAAACTTGAATCAAGAGACATATAACAAGATAAATCACTCTTCTCAACTTCAAACTAATTTCAAAGGTTATATTACATCCTTAAAAACCTTCATTCAATATTTCAGATCATAACATTCACCATAGAGAACACATTCTTTATTGCCATGGAATACCCTAGTTTAGGGTTTCATCCTTTAACAACTGTTTTCACCGAAATGATCACAAAATATTCAATTATTAACCAAATAAAGTAAGACAAAAAGAACTGGAAAGAAGATTCAGAGACCTTTCCAACACATATATCCTTTCTTCAATATTATCCCTCATGTGACCACACCAGATTCTACAACTGGGTTGTTGCTGCCTTCACCAATCTGCTTTTCATCATGAACTATAACAAACAGTCATCAATAATATTTTACATATTTCTCATAAATAAAATCACTTTAGTAAGAATTTATATTACTTAGTTAAACAATCTCTCTCAAAAATTCAGCCAGATCCAACAGTTGAATCAAAATTTATGATCATTTTCCCAAAAACGGGTAACCCTTGACAGGGTTTTGACAATCATTGAAAAAACAAACATATCTTGCCAAATACTCCACAAAAATGCACAGGAAAGGATTCATCTGAAATATATTTCATCAATATATCATTAAATAACATCTACATATAATAATTACACCAAATGTGATCCTCCATGGATCTATGACAGCCATATATTCCTTAAAACCTCATGACAATTTGAGGGTTTGATGGATAATCTTTGTCAAATCCCCTCCAAACTGATCTCCCTTCTTGATTTCGACCAAACATGGTTTTATAAATCATTTACAGCTCATTTATAACTACTCCAACCACCTCATAACCAATGTATTTCATTTTTACACTTTTGTTGCACTTTTTGGCAATATTGCAACTTTGCAATTTTTACAATTTTTGACATAAATGACTCTAACTCTTACCTGGACACTTTTAAAACTTCAGTATAGACCAAATATGATATATTTAACCAGACTAGGCTCCTAACAGAGCGAGCTTCAAAAGAGTTCAAAACAAGCTTGTGGGTATTCATCCCCACCGTGGTTTTTCCCATTTGGGTTTCGATGTGAAAAATCTGTGTGTCATGAGTTGTGCATTTTCATGTGATGATTAAGTATTCTTTGTTTTGGTGATTATGCATGTAGAGCTAATAGTTATGGTATTACTGATACAACACATGCATATTTTTATTGGTGAATTATTTATGAAGTGTTGAATGATATTTGTAGTATTCAGTCTATTGGTTTAGATGTCTGAAGTCTTACTGTGTTTAACCGATATTGCCATGGTTAAGTTCAGTAATGAAGACAACCGGTTATCATTATAAGTTGTAGAGAAGTTTTTGTATGTACTAATTCACCCCCCCCTCTTAGTACCAGTTAGGGCATCTGTTGTTCATCATTATTCATCAATTGGTATCAAAGCAACTCTAGGTCCTCGATGATATAATCTTAACCGCTTGAGGTAAAAGATCTTGCTTTAATGATGAAGAGGGAAGGTCCTAAATTCAATAGAGATAACTTCAAAATATGGAAGGATAGAATGAAGATCTATATCAAGAGTTTGGGTTCTCAACACTAGAGCTATGTTGAGAATACCTATGTAATTCCCACTGGCACTTTAACTAATGATCAGAAAAGAGAGATTCAAGAAAATGGGCAAGTCATGGAAGCCCTTATTAACAGTTTGTCTGATATTGAGTTCATTGATGTACAAGATAAGGACACTCCTAAATATGTATGGGACACACTGGAAACTATCTATGATGGTGATGAGAATGTAAAGCAAGCTAAAGAAGAGAGCCTTAGAGGAAAATTTGAAGACATGAGGATGGTTGAAGGAGAGACCATTCAGCAATATGGCATAAGGATCAAGACTGTTGTTGGAGATATCAAGAGCACTGGTGGAACAATTGAAGACGCCACTGTTGTCAGTAAAGTTCTAAGATCATTGTTACCGTTATATGCAATCAGAGTTGCTGCTATTCAGGAGCTAAGGTCTATTGACAAAACCAAGGTATCCTTAGACTCTATCATTGCTAAATTGACTACATATGAGTTGAATAGCTATGATGACAGTGTTCAGAGGACTAAGTCAGCCTTTAGAGCATCTGTTGCACCAACTAGAAAAGGAAAAGAAGTAAGTACTAGTTATGAATCCAGGCAATGTAGAGATATGGATGATGAAGAGATTCTGATGGAGTTTGAAGCTCTTCTTTCCAAGAGACTTCCAAAGGCATTAGAAAATACAGAGGTAAGCTTCCTTTAAAATGTTTTTCCTACAATAAGATAGGACATATGGCTATTAACTATCCTAACAATGACAACAAGGATAAACCAGAGAGGTTTAGAAAGTACGAAGGAGGAAATAGAAGAAATTGTCTTGTTGCAGTGGATGAAGGTGTTACTTATGAAGAATTTGAGGATGAAGAGAATGAGGACATAGTGTTTGTAGCTGTGAAGGAAGAAATGTTTGACAATTAAGCACTTGTCTCTCGCATTGACAACTCAAATGAGTGGATTATTGATAGTGGTTGTTCTCACCACATGACTGGTGATCGCAGAAAGTTTTTTTCTCTAGAAGAATATGATGGAGGCGTTCTTAGATTTGGCAATGATGCACCTTGCTTGGTAAAAGGAAAGGTATCCATCTCACTGAATGGAAAGAGCAGTGCGGATGATGTCTATTGGGTAGAAGGTCTTAAGCATAACTTGTTGAGTGTTGCTTAGCTAAATGACAAAGGACTCATTCTGGAGTTCAAAGGTGGAGTCTACAATATAATTGGAAAGAGTGGTGAACTTATTGCCACTGGTAAGCAGACTAGAGGTAACTTGTTTCAGTCTGATGGCAAAGTTTGATGATAGTTGGATATGGCATAGGAGACTTTGTCATATGAACTTTGATAATATTGTAAAGGCTAGTAAGATCAAGGCAGTAAGTGGATTGCCTTTGCTGAACAAACTAGAGAATGCGTTATGCAGAGAATTTCAACTTGGGAAGATGTCTTCCTCAACTTTCAAAGGTAAGTCTTTTTCAGTAGAAAACTTACTTGATCTTGTGCACATTGATTTGTGTGGTCCTATGAAAACTAGAGGTATTCAAGGAGATAGGTATTTCATGATTCTTACTGATGACTTCTCAAGAATGATGTGGGTAACATTCTTGAAAGAAAAGTCTGAGGTGTTTGGAAAATTCAAAACCTTCAGAGCATTAGTAGAGAAGGAAAGTGGTCATAAGATAAAATGCCTAAGAACTGATCAAGGAGGTGAATTCACTTCAAATGAATTCAACAAGTACTATGAAGATAGCAGTATCAAGAGGCAATTGTCTGCTCCAAGGACACCATAATAGAATGGCATATCAGAAAGGAATAACAAGACTGTAGTTGAAGTGGTGAGCACTACAGTCTATACTATGAACTGGGTACTCATCAAGAAAGGTAAAAATAAAACCCCTTATGAGTATTGGACTGGGAAGACTCCGACTATGAGTTATTTTAAAGTATTTGGTAGCAAGTGTTACATCAAGAGAGGTGAGCATCTAAGCAAGTTTTATGCTAAATGTGATGAAGGAATATTTTTGGGATATTCCACTAAGAGTAAATCTCTCAAGTGCTACAACAATAAAACACAAAAAATTGTTGAGAGTATCAATGTTAGGGTTGATGAATCCCCTAGGGAACCTGTGGAAACCTGCAGCAAGGAAGTGGAAGATGAACCGGGCATAGCCTTCTGGGAACCAATCAAGAAAGAAACAAGTAAAGATCTCAGTGTTCCTATACCAGTAGAAGCTGTAGTACGTGAAGAAGAAGAAGAAAGTGAAGAAGAAGAAGAGGAAAAGCAAGCAGGACCAGCTAGAACCATTCCTAGATATGTGAAACTACATCATGATCTGAATCAGATCATAGAGGATAAAGATGCAGGGATACTCACAAGAAGAAAGGTGAAAGAAAACTCTTGCATGATTTCTGAATTGGAACCCAAGACTTCCAGAGAAGCATTTACAGATAAAGATTGGATTAAGGCAATGGAAGAGGAGCTAGACTAGATAGAAAATAATGCAACATGGTCCTTGGTACCCAGACCAGAACACAAAAATGTCATAGGTACCAAATGGGTCTTCAAGAATAAGCTAAATGAAGAAGGCACGGTTGTGAGGAACAAGGCAAGACTTGTACAAGGGATATGCTTAAGAAGAGGGAGAAGACCATGGAGAAACTTTTGCTCTTGTGGCTAGACTGGAAGGCATTTGAATGCTACTTGCATTTGCAGCATTCAAGGGATTTAAGGTATACCATATGTATGTAAAGTCTACGTTCTTGAATGAAATCCTAGAAGAGGAAGTGTATATTGAGCAACAGGATGGTTTTGCCTTATCTGAAGATAGTAACATGGTGTGTAGATTACACAAGGCCCTGTATGGATTGAAACAAGCACCAATGGACTGGTATGAATGTTTACACTCTCATCTTGTGAAAATAGGATTTCAGAGAACAAGGATAGCAACATCTACCTGAAATATGAAGGTGATCAGATTCTGATCTATGAAGTATTTGTAGATGACATAATCTTTGGAGGAGATGATGAAATGAGTCATGCATTTGCAGATGAAATGAAGAAAGAGTTTGAGATGTCTCTGATTGGAGAGATAAAGTTCTTCATTGGTTTACAGATTCAACAAATGAAAGAGGGTATCTTTATTACCCAGTCTAAGTATGTCAAAGAGGTATTGAAGACCTTTGGCATGGAGGAGAGAAAACCAGTTGGTACACCGATGGTGACCAGCTGTAAACTGACTAAGGAAGATGATTCAACATTGGTGAATGAGAAGGAGTATCGGTTAATGATTGGTAAGCTGCACTATGTGGTGCACAACAAACTAGATATTGCTCATGTAGTAGGCATAGTTGTTCATTTTTAGAAAAGTCCGAGAGAATCCCACTTAGTAGCGGTAAAGAGGATTCTTAGATACCTGAAAGGGACTGTTGACATACAATGGTGATTTTAATCTCAAAGTGTTTACCGATGTAGATTGGGCAGGTAATGTGGCTGACCAAAAGAGCACAACCAATGGAGCGTTCTTTCTTGGTGGAAGACTAGTCTCATGGACGAGTAAGAAGCAGTGTTGTACATCTCAGTATATAGATGAAGCAAAATATGTGACAGCATTTATGAACCGCACTCAGGCAATCTGGATGAAACATGTATTCGATGGTTTCAAAGTACCTATATTTGAATCGGTGAGTATATTTTGTGACAATACTAGTGCAATCGATATTTCCAAGAATCCAGTATTGCATGCTAGAACTAAGCACATTGGGCTCAAGTATCATTTATTGAGAGAGAAGGTTCAAAACAGAGAGGTTGTATTACAACATGTTTCTAGTAAGGAGAAGCTAGCAGACATATTCACTAAGCCCTTACCAAATACTACATTTACCTATTTGAGAAGTGAATTAGAGGTTTTCCCCTTCATGAAGTAAACTAAAGATGTGTGTGTTCCACATCAGTCAGGTATTACAGTAACAAATTTTCTAGGATTGATGTGTTAAAGGATGCTACTCCATAGGGAGAGAAACATACTAGAGTATGGAAGCTTATGCCTCCACTTTGGCATTGTTGTCAAAGGGGGAGAAGATATATGATATGGGAGAAGATATATATTATAGTTGCACTAGTCTATGATTTTTTTTGAAATGCTACACTGGGTATTGCCATCAATGCCAAAGGGGGAGATTGTTGGCATTTGATGAACTAGTATGTTGGCATATGATGATATGATAATAATGTATGTTGTCATTATGTCAATAAGTTCAGGTCAACTGGTATGAAGATTGGAGGAAGTTTTTATTGGTGATCAAGTTGGAGAACCGGTATGAAGAGATGTAGTGAACCGGTGTCAGGGTTTCACTAAGTGTGACTAACGGTTGGTAGTCAGCTCTATGGTTTCTAGTTTGGCAATATAGCTTGTGTGATGCAACCGATGATATTCTGTGATAAGTTAGCTAATAAATAAGAATGAGATCGAGATGCCGCGTCAGTTTTGTGCATGTGAAGGATTTTCTTGAAGATCTTGCATGTGAAGATCGACAACATTTATTGTCTACGTCAAGAATGAACATTCTTCTTAGTGGTATGAGAAGAAAGCATGATGGGTTACTGATTTCTATGTGCGGTGAATAATGGACGATGCTAAATGACTTGTGATCTGTTTAAGATTGTTTCATTCTATGCTAAGTGTTTTGTACAGTCAGGATTGGACCGCTTGTAATTGTAAACTGAAGATGCTTAGGGTTTGGGGTTTATGCTACCAACCTAATTGTTGTCTATAAGGTTGATGATGTTTGTTATTGTAAGTTGTTGGTAGAAGTTGTGTATGTATCCCAGTGATAAGATACTTGCCAGACCAGTGAGTGAAAATTTTAGAGTGTGATTGCAGAGTAGAGGAACTGAAAAGGATCTGCCTTGGCATGTAGTGTTGTTATCAGATCAGAGTTTTACCTATTGTCTTCTAACCATTTCAAAAAAAGGAAAATCCCTTTGTCGGGTAGCTTTAACAAGATTACTATAAATCCTCTAACTAGGTGACTAAAGTTCATTGAGTTCTTTAAATCCTTTAGCAAGGTAACCTTTAACAGGGTTTCAACCTTTAACAAGGTATATAGCCACCCCTTAACTGGGTGATCTTTAACAAGATCGGTTCCTAGCAAAACCTTATTGTAAAAGTCTTTAACCGGACTAGGCTCCTAATAGAGCAAGCTTCAAAAGAGTTTAAAACAATCTTGTGGGTATTCATCCCCACTGTGGTTTTTCCCATTTGGGTTTCCACATGAAAAATCTGTGTGTCATGAGTTGTGCATTTTCATGTTATGATTAAGTATTCTTTATTTTGGTGATTATGCATGCAGAGCTAATAGTTATAATACTACTGATACAACACATGAATATGTTTATTGGTGAAGTAGTTATCAAATGTTGAATGATATTTTTATATTCAGTCTACTAGTTTAGATGTTTGAAGTCTTACTGTGTTTAACCGGTATTGCCATGGTTAAGTTTAGTAATGAAGACAACCAGTTATCATTATAAGTTGCAGAGAAGTTTTTGTATGTACTGATTCACCCCCCCTCTCAGTACCAGTTAGGGCATCTGCTATTCATCATTATTCATCAAGTTGTTTGAGATTGTGGTAGAGGTATGAGACATGATAAACTTATAAAGCACTAAGAGGGGGGTGAATCAGTGAAAGCAAAAACATTATTACTTTAATTGCAGACCGGTAAAAACATTTAACCAATTTACCAATGACTTTGCATATAATCCAAAGTGTTATAAAAGCATTCACCACAAGAAAAACATTAACCATAACACAAATATTTATACATGCAAAAACCCAACTGGGAAAAACCATGGTGAGATGGAACTCACAAGTTAATTATCTACAGAAATAGATAACTGATTGGTTAATGTCTATAAATGCTCTGTTAGGAGTATATCCTATTAGAGATCTCAAGCCCTATTAGGAGCTATACCTGGTTAAAGGTAACCTCAGTGGAGGGTTTAGATCCAAATTAATGAATCACCTTGTTAGAGGATTTATACAATGAAGCTTGTTAGAGCTTACCCGGTTAAGGTTTTTTATTGTTGTAGTTGTTAGAGAACACCAATGGGAATGATATAAGAATAGAACCTTCTACTGGTTTAGATCCCTTTCTATGCATACATTATTGTATCACCGACATACTCTGCAACTCCTTCAACAAATCGCATCAACTCCAACTCATATCATAACTTGTATCTACTATCTCAAATATCTCATCACAATGTCTTTTGATAGATATTAGATTTCATGTCGGCTCTTGAACCTTGACACAATTTCCTAGGTTAAATGAATTTGGACAATCTTCCTTAACACAACACAAATCACCACCATAGTGTTAGTCGGTGGTAACACATCACAATCGGTGATAAATCATCACACAAGCTGGGAAACTAGTTAGAACACCGATACCGGTTAAGTGTTGATTGCTTCAATACTCACATACTGATTCACTTGAATTTATTCTAGATGACTGTCTCCACGCTCCTTGATTTTATTTGCTGCATCTCAAAACTAGTAACTCTAGAACTGATCAAAACCAATTGACATATCTACATATACCGATTATCTACATACACTAGTTTAGACATCTTCATATCAGTTAGACTTCTCCATACACATGATACCAGTTAACAATAAAATGACTCAATAGTACCGGTTTACCTTAACTGGTATTCTAAGATGACTATGACAATTAGAACATATATGTGCCATCAATGACAACACATGAAGTCATCAAACACAAAAAGCATCATCAAGCCAACATTTTCCCCTTTTGGCATTGATGACAACACTTAGGAAAATTTTGACAACTAAGTGTGCTTACAAAAATATAGAGACTTTAAAGACTCTCCCTTAGCATAAGATTCTCCCTTTGACATCATATATGATTACATAAATTTTTTTTCACATATATTACTCTCCCTTTGACAACAATGACAAATAAAGAAGTAAAATACAGACATTACATCAAAAGTTGTCACCAAAAACTGCATGTATATATATAGAGATAAAAGTTTTAAAGGTCTTGATAATTCAATTCTTAATAAAATATCACTGAAATGAAACTTTAACTGCTTAAGGTCATTGTCCCATGTTTCTAACAATGTCTCAATGATTTCAACATGAGTCAAAATTTGTGCAACAAATTCTTCCATAACATCAATAGTGCTCATATCTAGGGTAGCCAAAATTGCTTTAGACCCCTTGTATGCTCTCTATCAGATTTCAAATTTTAACTGATTTTTTAGCTTCTTCAAGGATCTTATCCGCTTCACCTGTTCAAAATCATAAACTTCTAATATGTGTTGTAAGGCATCAACAGATTTACCAAAATTCAAAGCGGAATCCTGTACTGGTATGTATGCATCACTTATCCTTTCGAGTTCCTTCTCTATATCTTCTTTCTTTTTCTTTAAGTTGGAATAGAATAATGATACTTTAGATATAGTGGCCAAAATTTTATTGCCAATTTCTATTCTAGTTTGTAAAAGATCTTTGTTCGCTGTTGAAGCAACCTTACCTTTGTCAATTTATGAAATCAATTGTTCTCCCTTTCTCTTCCTATAATATTTTTCTACTAAAGCATGAGAAGCCTCTTCAAGTGATTTTAGTTGTTCACTGGCATCAAAAACTAACTGTTTAAGCTTAGCAATAGGGGTGGCTAGATTATCTGTATCAGTCTCCGGTAGGAGACTTCACAAAATTTCAACTTTGAATGGTCTCTGCTTCTCATTTCTACTCTTTCAACCTCTTCTTTTGTGCTATGGATTGCATAGCAGTAGCAATCTCCATTAGTTCAGAGGAACTCAGATTGTCCATATCTATAGGACCTTTAATATGCATGGTTTCCTCATCATCATCATCATTGATCAAGGTTTTCTTTTTCTCCTTTATTTTTTTCTCTTCATCATGTTTCTCTTCTAACTTCTTCTCCAGTTTCTCTTTCCCTGTCTTTGTCTGTTCCTTCTATTTTGGTGTAATGACCGGTGGTATGTGACTTTCAACATTATGTTCCTTTACTAGTGGTGGTTGTATGTCCACACTGTGTGGGAGAAAAAGTGACACTAAGCAAACATGCCCTAATCTCACTTTCAATCACACATTTGTGGAATACGAAAGAGCCTAGAGGTATCACACAATTGGCTACTTCTTTTCGTGGAAGAGAGAGCCACGGGCTACCTATTAGGATTTCTATTCCTTTGTTGTAATTGAAAGATAAAATGATGCAAGTTCAATCCCTAACCCCAAAGTGCAAGTATGAACTAATAACAAGATTGCAGAATTGAACTTAAACAATGGAAAGCTGTAAACACAAGGACAAGACAAGAATGCAAATGCATACCTGGAGTTAAAATCTGACTGAAAATGTTTGAGACGGGGGCGCGGGTGCCACTGTCCTGATTCTGCCCCTGAAACTACTCTGGAAACTGCTGTTTTGCAACCTAAAAAGCTGTCAAAATGCTGAAACTTGCTGTCTGTCAGGAGGACCAGGGCGCCCAGCGCCCCTGTCCCAGGGACCAGGGCACCCAGCGCCCCTGTCCTGGCAGGACCAGGGCGCCCCACGCCCCTGTCCTGGTCTTTTGCTCTGAAATTTGGTGTGTTGTTCTGTCTCAGTCTGCTTCTTTCGGATCTGCAACTTGCAGCGTCGTCCGAGTCCTGAAACCTACACTTATATCTGAAAAGGTGTTTGGGTGGCTATATAGGGTTTTGCCTTAGTCAAAGCCCCGCTTCGGTGATTTCCACCTCCATGAATAGCCAAGTTGTATTGTAAAATGTATTGTGTGTGCAGAACTAGTGTGTGTGCAAGGTCCTAAAATGCAAGAAAGCAAACTAGAGCAACCTAGAAAGTAAACCCTAATTGCTTGTAAATGATAATGTAAATGCTCTAAATCAAGATGCAAAGTGATCTAAAGCATGAATAAAGGATATATTGAAGCTTATGCAAAGACATGAAAACAACATGAAATCATACCCAACCCCAAGGGAGGGGTACAAGCCAATCTTCAGTCGGTAATCTCCTATTGTTCTTCAATGTCTTCCAAGCCCTAAATGGATGAATGAAATTGATAAATGCTTGATAGAGGAATGTTGAATGTTGTTGAAGTCTTCAAGATCTGCTCTTTCACTGCATATGAGGTTCCTTGAAAGCCAAAATTCCGGATCCTTTCAAATGAAGAAAGAGAGCTCTTATGTATGAAACCCTAGGTCATAATTTCATCTTTTGGCCGACCTAGAGATTGAATCTCCCACCAATTTCTTGGGGTTAAGCTTTATTTTATGATTGGATCGCGCTCCTAAAATTTTGGGAAAAATGTCTGGGACCATGTTGCACTCCGGGCGCCATGGTCCCGACAACTTTTCACCAAATTTTCAGGGCCATCGGATATGATGATTTTAGAGCGAATCCCGAAGTTACAGCTGATTTCGAGATGTTTTGACCCCCGAAATCAAGCCCCCAAGTTCAAAATAGGACCTAATCAGGGTTTTTGATTAAATGATGTATTGGAAGAATAAAATGAAAGGGGCACACTTTAATGAAAGGGCCCAAATTTATGATGTGGGAGATGATAAAATAGAACCTTAGTCCTAATTAATTTAATTAATTAAGTGCTAAAGGGGAAATGCAATGCAAAATGCAAAATGCGCCAAGGCGGGCGCTAAATTAGGTGTGAAATTGTACCACCCTAGCAAGTGCGTACAATTTACGACGCTACATTTAGCCCCCACTTTAGCGGTCATATGAACACTACGTGCATATGCAAGCTAAAGTATAGAAAAGTAAACATTATTTGAAAAAGGATATATCCATAAGTCTGTCGAACGAAGCCCCCAGCGGCATCTGCAGTACACAGTTAGGAACCGCACCCTACAAAACACACGTTAGATCACAAAATCACCTAATGCTTACTAAGGAAGGTGATGAAAATTCGAGGGTAGGTATATGCCCCCCCTGTTTCGGCTTGCTAATTTTAGTGAGTTGAAACAGGGTATCATGTTTACCACTTCAAATTGTTAAAGAATATTGATGACAAATGCTCACAAGAAGATTTGATATGAGATCAAAAACTAATGGAGAATCATTTGGTAAGAAAGAGGACTAAATCTCAATTCCAACACAACAAAGAGTGTGAGGATTTGAGAGTTCTCTAACACAAGATGAAGGATGTAAATGGAAACAAAATGCAAAGAGAAGAAAAGAAAGGAAAAAAGCATGAATACACACATTGGTGATCCATGAGAAGAATAGTGAAAGAGAAAACATGGACTTCTCGCCCCTAGATCTTGTCTAGGTGATCCATGGGAAAAAGGACATGGAAAACTAGCCCCTAGAGTCTGTCTAGGTGATCCATGTAAGGGAGGAGAGTGAGAAAGTCTAGCCTTATTCTGCTAGTTCCACTCAACCTCATGCATTTGTGTGTAAGGGAGGTTAGAAGCACCTCATAGGAGTCTATGCCCGAGTATGCTACAACCTGTATATGTATAATACAAAAGCGTGACATCTCGCTCTAAGAGTCTGTGCTCTGGTTTGAGAATGACCCATTGCTCAAAAAGTGTAATGTTTATGTCATAAGCAAAGTAGAACAAGGATACCTACCTTCATCACAAAAGAAGATACCCCAAAAATGCAACAATGTCATAGATCCAAGCAAGAGAGTTTTACACTCTTTAAGCAAGGATAAGATAGTTGAAAAGGGATATCTTGTAGTATGTGTAAAGGAGATCCTTAGAGGAGAAGAGATCTTTGTACAAAAGACACCTATCCCCGAGAGGAATTGTTTTAGACAAATATAACATCTTCTAGAATAAGACAAAGAAGAGAATAAGAATGCAATACTTTCTTCTTCTGCCAGGTGAAAGTGATTCTTAATGAAGGATGACGCTCTTTTTAACCCAATCAGGAGAGTGAATTCATTATGGATGTATTTTACCAAGTGCAAAAGAGGTTGTAGTCAAGGACTTACACCTCTTGTAAGAGAGAATCCTTGAACAAACAACAACAAATGCGTACAAGGAATAACATCAAGTAATAAAGTTCACACCATCCACGAAATAGGAAAAAGTGGATCCTTAGATAAAAATAAGGAAAGATCATTGCCTCCCAAGGATAAAGACAATGAGAAGGACTTACACAATCTTCTAGGGAGAGATTTGGACATAAGCAAAAGAAGAGATGTATGAAATCACTCTTGTCTCCATAGGAACAAGAAAATTAGGCTATTATGTTGCTTCAAAAAAAATATGATTGCACTTGAAATTGTACCATCATGAATGACAATGAGCCCCCAGTAAATGAGCTACCAATGTCACATAATGATGAGCAACATAACAGCCATTAATGTTATTTAAAGACATGATAGATTGAATGAGGTATTTGAATATGACATGCTAAATGCTCAACTATAAGTGAGATCAAAAACATGTATAAAGTGATAAAAATTGAAGAAGAAAAGTCACATGAAATCTTAGAAGAGGGATGAGTGTAATTTATTAGAGCCTTATCCCTAGAGGAAAGGACTTTATGATGAATAGGAGATAAAGATTCATAAGTGGATTTAGAAATTTGAGGGGATTCATAAAGAGATTTGTTCATCGCCAAGATTTCCTTATGAGGGGAATGAGAGTTGATAGAAGTAGAGGATGATTTAGTTGAAGTGAGATCATCATCACTACTAAATATAGCATTCACATTGAGAGATGGTCTTTTAGATGCTTTGGTATGTTTGCAGGGATTATAGCCAAGTCCAAAGGCATAATTGTGAAAATTAGTCTCTAGAGGAACTTTTATCCCTTGTTCATGAGCGCCACAACCATTTCCATGATACCCATGCTTAGCAAAAATATGAAAACCACGACCATAACGATCAGCCATTTCAGGAAGAGAAGGTGGTTTTTCATAAGACAAAGAATCAAATTCTTCAGAATTAAAGGTGTGAGGAGAAGAAGTTTGAGAAGCGGCCACAAAATTATTGCTCATAGGTTCAAGTAAGATTGATTGATTTTTAGTTTCTTCCTTCTTTTTACCTTTAAGATCTCTAGGAGGAACCCTATATTCACCTACAAAGGTGGGATTAAAATCAAGGGATCCCCAATCGTCTTCTGCGAGAACCTTCTCAGGAGCAAAAGCCTTTTCATGTGTAGACTCAAGTCGAGAAGGATCTTCTTCAGGAGCTTCAGACTCATCCAAAGAATTTTGATTATTAGAGGGTGATGATTAATCCATAGGTATCTTGTTCAAAGAGTCATTACTAGAAGAGGAAGGCTTAGATGTTTGCAAACAAGCTTGAAGATTAGTGTCACCTATCAAGGTATATGTCTTATTGTTATAAATAAATTTAACTTGTCTATGAAATGTAGAGGGGACAGCTTGCATACTGTGAATCCAAGGTCTCCCTAATAACAAGTTGTATGTTAGATTCCCCGACATAACATGGATAGGAGTAGGCAAAGTAACAGGTCCCACTTTGATGGGTAAGGTGATAATACCTAATGAAGACTTAGCCACATTATTAAAGCCTCGAATGGGACGAGAGTCAGGCTCAATAAGGGATGTATCCACATTCATCTTATGCAATAGAATAATGCTACACACATTAAGGCCAGAGCCATTATCTACTAATGTTCGTCTTATAGCAGTGTCATTTATGATAACCACAATCATCAAGGGATCATATTGATGTTGAATTTCACTAGTAGGCAACTCATCTTGAGTAAACACAATTTGAGCTTTAGGATTCATCATAGAGTTAACCAAAGACACTATATTACTAGATGTATTAGGTGGAGGAACATTCAAATCTTTCAAGGCATCTTGTAACATCCCATGATGAGCGGAAGAAGTTTGGATCAAATCCCAAAGGGATATCTTAGCAGGGGTAGCTTTAAGTTGTTCTATGAGATCATATTCCTTACCAAGAACTTGTGAAATACGTGGAGCTTGAGGAAGAATAGGTTGGGAAGGAGGAAGTGAAGTTGGGATAACTAGAGGAGGATTAGGTTGCCTATTGTTTCTAGTACTATAAGTATGGGCAACCGCATGATAACTCTCTCTAGTAAATTGCTTAGCATACTCATAAGGACTCTTAGAGGAATAACCTCCTTGCACAGTAATAACAGGTTTCTTAGGAGTGCAAAAAGAATCATTAGCATAACCACCTTGAACCACTAAGATAGGCTTATTTAAAGGTTGAGAATTTTGAGAAGGACAAGCACCTTGGACAGTGAAGAGAGGTTTGTTAGGTGTTTCATTAACATGTATCAAATTGATTGAGGATGGTTTAGAAGAATGAACAAAAGTGTTGGAAGAATTATTGATAGTCTTCTCTTGCACTAAAATCTTATCACAGATTAGATCAATTTTAGGAGAGAGACAAGGGATAGGCATTGATGTTCTAGTAGGAAGAGTAATACTAGGAAAGGTCATATCATCCTCTATCATCAAAGGATCTACATGGGGAATAAACTTTCTAGGAGAAGGATCAACATTACTCTCTAAAGTCTCACTTTTGAGAGAGAGATCTTTGAAAGAGATGTTAACCATCTTGCTTTGAACTAGGGTTTCCTTATGAGTAGAACCAAGTTGAGGAGAGGGAGATGCTTTATTTTTAGAGGGAGAATAATTGAGATTCAAGGAAGGGGAGAAACTATCAAGGGAATTTTCAATCTTGATTTCATCCCCTTTGGCTAGGGGTAGAGAATAATCTATACCTTCTTCTAATGGTTCATCCCAAATAGTGAGGTTGTTGAAAGGAATGTTTGAAGTATTGTCAATTTCGGGAGAGGAGATAACATTGTTTATTAATTCCTCATCCTTAGGAGGGAGAGCATCAATATATGTGTTAAACTCATCCTCTTTCCTCAAAATATTTTCAATATGATCTTTATGGGAGAGATAATTAAGGAAATTGCTTATTATTTCATCTTCCTTCTCTAAGGGATGCTTATGGGTAAGACAAACTTTAGGAGAAGGGTAAGAATTTATCATTAATTCATCATCTCTAGTGGGAATTTTGTTGGAAAAGGAAATGCCATCACTAGGAAATGTAGGGATAATGTCATCTTCTTGCACAAAAGGATCCTCATGAAGGGAGCATTTTTAAAGAGCCACAAAGTCATCAAGGGCATCATCTAACAAAGCATGATCATATCTATTAAAAGGTTTATCTTTTGATTCAAAAGGAGATATCTCTTCATAGAGGGGATCATTGAAAACAACCATGTTACTAGATTTAGTGGAAGAGCTGATAGGAATGTACCCTTGAGAGGAATCATTCAACTTATCATTCTCATCACAACGAAATGGCATAGTAACAATGTTTATGAGTTTTTGGTAAAATGAAGGTTTGGTATATTTAGGTTTCAAAAATTCATCTAAAGCTTCATCTAACTCATAATCATCACAAATATGAACATCTTGCAAATAAAAATCTGACATTTTGAAATTGCATAAAATTTAAACACACAATGCAAAGAAAAACACTTTTTTTTTTTTTTCCTTTTTAATGAAAATGAAATGAAAACACACTAAATCTAGATCTAGATCTAACAAATGCAATGCAAGAGGAAGCAATGATAGATTCACGTCGGGTTCACCAAAATGTGTGGGAGAAAAAGTGACACTAAGCAAACATGCCCTAATCTCACTTTCAATCACACATTTGTGGAATACGAAAGAGCCTAGAGGTATCACACAATTGGCTACTTCTTTTCGTGGAAGAGAGAGCCACGGGCTACCTATTAGGATTTCTATTCCTTTGTTGTAATTGAAAGATAAAATGATGCAAGTTCAATCCCTAACCCCAAAGTGCAAGTATGAACTAATAACAAGATTGCAGAATTGAACTTAAATAATGGAAAGCTGTAAACACAAGGACAAGACAAGAATGCAAATGCGTACCTGGAGTTAAAATCTGACTGAAAATGTTCGGGACGGGGGCGCGGGCGCCACTATCCTGATTCTGCCCCTGAAACTGCTCCGGAAACTGCTGTTTTGCAACCTGAAAAGCTGTCAAAATGCTGAAACTTGCTGTCTGTCAGGAGGACCAGGGTGCCCAGCGCCCCTGTCCCAGGGACTAGGGCGCCCAGTGCCCCTGTCCTGGTAGGACCAGAGCGCCCCATGCCCCTGTCCTGGTCTTTTGCTCTGAAATTTGGTGTGTTGTTCTGTCTCAGTTTGCTTCTTTCGGATCTACAACTTGCGGCGTCGTCCGAGTCCTGAAACCTGCACTTATATCTGAAAAGGTGTTTGGGCGGCTATATAGGGTTTTGCCTTAGTCAAACCCCCGCTTTGGTGATTTCCACCTCCACGAATAGCCAAGTTGTATTGTAAAATGTATTGTGTGTGCAGACCTAGTGTGTGTGCAAGGTCCTAAAATGCAAGAAAGCAAACTAGAGCAACCTAGAAAGTAAACCCTAATTGCTTGTAAATGATAATGTAAATGCTCTAAATCAAGATGCAAAGTGATCTAAAGCATGAATAAAGGATATATTGAAGCTTATGCAAAGACATGAAAACAACATGAAATCATACCCAACCCCAAGGGAGGGGTACAAGCCAATCTTCAGTCGGTAATCTCCTATTGTTCTTCAATGTCTTCCAAGCCCTAAATGGATGAATGAAATTGATAAATGCTTGATAGAGGAATGTTGAATGTTGTTGAAGTCTTCAAGATCTGCTCTTTCACTGCATATGAGGTTCCTTGAAAGCCAAAATTCTGGATCCTTTCAAATGAAGAAAGAGAGCTCTTATGTATGAAACCCTAGGTCGTAATTTTGTCTTTTGGCCGACCTAGAGATTGAATCTCCCACCAATTTCTTGGGGTTAAGCTTTATTTTATGATTGGATCGCGCTCCTAAAATTTCAGGAAAAATGTCCGGGACCATGTTGCACTCCGGGCGCCATGGTCCCGACAACTTTTCACCAAATTTTCAGGGCCATCGGATATGATGATTTTAGAGCGAATCCCGAAGTTACAGCTGATTTTGAGATGTTTTGACCCCCAAAATCAAGCCCCCAAGTTCAAAATAGGACCTAATCAGGGTTTTTGATTAAATGATGTATTGGAAGAATAAAATGAAAGGGGCACACTTTAATGAAAGGGGCCAACTTTATGATGTGGGAGATGATAAAATAGAACCTTAGTCCTAATTAATTTAATTAATTAAGTGCTAAAGGGGAAATGCAATGCAAAATGCAAAATGCGCCAAGGCGGGTGCTAAACTAGGTGTGAAATTGTACCACCCTAGCAAGTGCGTACAATTTACGACGCTACACACACTTTGTTCAGTAGTCAATGCCTCCTCTACTTTCTATTACTCAACCATATCTGGTTCCTGTTCTTTTTCCTTAACTGATTCATTATTGGTACCAGTTGTATCAATAGTATCCTTAGTATCTTCAGTTTCATCAACAAAGAATATGACAGGTGGTGAAATAGTGTCACCCTTATCATTGTTAGTGTATATTTCATCTAGTGCAACTATTTCTTCAGTTTCCAGTTCCGATGGAGCTCTGGTTTTAGTCTGATAAGGTTTATTGTGATAATTCTTTAACTGTTCATTCATTTTCTAAATATCTTTAGCAACTGGATGAGTATCATCTTCTACTACCTGAATTTTTCCTTCCAATAGTCTAAGTCTCCTTGTTCTTGTATGAAATTGCCCTTTGTGTTTAGCAAGCACTTATAATAATTCTTCATGAGACAATTCAAGAAAGTATTGAACAAAAATTCTATCTATAATCTCTTGTTCTTGATCTATGATCAACTTCCATTTATTTTCTAGAATAAAATTTTAAAGAATAAAAAATTTCCTTTTGAATTTCATGTGGTAACCAGTTATATTGACATAGGTAGTTAATTACCTCTTGTACCACTTCTTGTTTCTGAATCTCATCAAAATAATCAAAATAATCCTTTACATCATCAAATTGCTTTCTTTTTAATGTTTTCAGAGTCCTCTCAAAATGACTCATTGGCTTGAAAAATGAAATATCAATAGGAATATTTTTTTTGGGGATTTCCCCTACTTGTTTAGATTTCTTACTAGTTTCCTTTAGCTTTGTTGTTTCTTCCTTAGAATCTATTTCCTTGGGTTCTTCTTGTAAGATATGATGTCTTCCTCTTTTCCTAGTGGCAATTGGATTCTTTGCATACACCTTTGGTTCCAGTTCCTTCTTGGTTTGAACACTTCTTGTTACTCTAGTACCGGTTGACATAGAAACTGCTTGATCATCTTTCTTCTTTTTCTCCTTCACATCTCTAGGTTGTGCCTGTGCAATTCTTTCTTGATATGTACCTAGTCTCTTCTTCTTTGTATCCTTAGGTGATGCCAAGAGGTTGTTGGCATAACTGATCAATAAGTCATAACTGACTTCATAACTCATTTGCTCCATTTCTTCTTCTCTCGGTTCTACAGCCTCCATTAGGCAGAAATTGATGGTCAATGTGAAAGAAATGTCATTCTCAAAATGTTTGACTACTTCGTCTGATACCCTCAGTCTAATACTTATTTTCTTCTGAAATTCATTGAAATACCTATTCATAGCAATTGGAAATGTGTTCTTAACAACGTTTATACTATTCTTAATCTAGGCTGAAATAGGTGTATCTTTTGACCATTGTATGTCTCCAATACCAGGAATAAAGTTCTGAAAATAGAAAAAAAAACAATCACAAGTTTCCCATACTTGATCTTCTAATTCTTGTCCTTCTTGATTGAATCTAGATTCAATATTAACTGACTCCACATTGCCTCACATACATCAGAATCTGCATTTTCCTTCATCATTGCGTAGGTAGCATGTACGGTAGTCGATGACACATTTTTCATTCGGCTAGAATGAAATATCTTGTAACCGATAACCATTGTAGCATATTTGACTCATTCATCTTCAATATTATTGATAGATATATCACGACATCACAAGTGGTCTTTATCAGTTCAATAATAGTATCCCTCAAAATTTTCCTCAATTTGGGAACTTCGCCAGTTTGGTAGAAACTGGTCACAACATGAATAGCCTCCTTGGTGATAGTATGTGACCTGTCTAAATACATGTTTCCTTCATGTACGTGAATGAAGATGATTCTGAAATTCTCTTCCTCAAAATCCTCAATAAAATAAACTACATTGTGAAAACCTTTCTCATAAACCCTAATGTACTCAGGTTTAATCTTCTCATTCTTGTTGCACAAAGATTTCAGCTGGGAATAGATTGCTAATGAACCTAAATCTTCAATCTTGCAATCTATATAACTGGATAGATCACCTTTAATCAAAACTCCTTGGGGTACCTATGATAATGCATTGTACGATTCTATCTTGTCCGGCTCCATTGATTCAATGGCTTCAACAATGATAAAAAGACTCTTTGATGGTGTAGATGATGATGCCATTCTAAATAACTTCGATTCAAGAGAGGAGATTGACCAAATACCTTGTTTCCTTCACGTTGCTAGGGTTTCCGGTTTCTCTCTCACTTTTACACTTGATTCACTTTTCTTTTCTTCAAATCCGATCTAACTTCTCAATCCATTATTCAAATTCATTCACAATCTGCTGAGAATTCTCTGTTTCGCTCTACAAGTGCTCACAAATTCTCTTCAAATACAATAGGGTAAAAATGACTTAGAAAAACTACTTTTTATTAACTTTACCCACTACATTTATTGCACTACCGATAGGTTGAAAAACCCTAATGACCACTTGACATATATGCCTTTACTGGTAGGTATATCAACCGATTGAAAATCCTTAGAAAATCGATTGATAGCAATGTAAAAATTCTTATACTTCAACTCAAAATGCAAAATTTACTTACAATGCTTTCTTCAAGGGGTCCGAAAATGTATTTACTGATATTCTCCCCCTAATCTTATTGAGAAGCTCACTTTGCTTGTGTGAGATTCTCCATGTTGGATTGTTGGCATTGGTAAAACCGGTTAATCCAGAGAACCAGTATATGTGCTAAGGTTTGTCATTGATGTTCAACTCTTACCCGTGAAGACACTAACCAATGAAGTGGTATAGGTAGAGTAGTGTTGTTTTTTAGTAAGAAAAAGTAATGAATTACTATACATGGAAACAACATTGGTATTGAATGATCAAAGGTTTAATAAGCTCAAGGAAAGATAGATTAAGCCAATCGGTCTATCATTTAGGAAGATCGGTCACTTTGATGATGGTAAAGTCACAAAAGGTGACTCAGGGAAGAAGACTTGAAGTTGTATGAAAACCGGTAGCTCATTGGTAAACAGGGGAAGAGACTTGGTGCTAGCACAAACTGGTAATATAGAAGTGCAGTAACATAGCGGTACACCGGTATGACAGAAGGAAAATAGGTTATCACCATAAATCTTAGAGCGGTGATCGGTTATTCAGTTGCGATGGAAAAGGATGAGTTGGTGAGCTTGTGTCTATGTCAAATCATATGTTGGTAAGGTCAAATTTTAGTTATCATGCAGTCAAGCATGATTACATGTGGATTTCCTAGTTCGCATTTATTTGGTTGTACACGACTCAGAAGTTTCTATCTTTGGGAGATGCGGTGGAAGATTTGGTTAAACACTTGGTGGAATTTCTATAAGGCGCGTAGAGAAAGAGTGGGAGATTTTGAAATTGAAATCTTCTGAAATCCATGATTGATTTGATTGAGGATATGCTTGAAGGTGTTGGCAGAAAATGTATAAAGAGTTCTTGAGATCTTTCAGAAATTTTTGATCATGAAATTTGAAACAAGGAAATCTTGTTGAAGGCGATCCAAGGTGAAGAGCAGAGTGAGAGGAAGTGCTAAGAGGTGTTAGCACAATTGAGTGTGTGTGAGGTAGATCAGTTGAGTGCAGAGCTGAAGGACAAAGAACCGACTGTGGGTAGAGCCGAAGGACAGAGGATCGATAGAGTGCAGAGCCGAAGGTCAGAGGACCGGTAGAGTACATAGCCGAGGGATAGGTGATCAACTGAGTGAAGAGCCTAAGGTGTAAGAAGGAAACCAATGCTATGCAGAGAAGGCACAACCAGTGTGTATTAAGTGTGATGCATATTGAGATCTGATCAAGCTATCAATAGCTAATTCAACAGATCATCCATCTGTTTCTTTCTAACAACTACAACTTAAATCCCTTAATCGGGTGGACTTTAACAAGTCCCTATTGTAAAATCCCTTAACCGGATGACATCTTAACTGATGTTCTAAGTCCTTTAACCAGACTACCTTTAATAGGGTAAAGGCACTAACTGACCTTGATCAAAATCCCTTAACTGGGTGGCACCTAAAAGTGTCTTTGTAATCTCCTAACAGGGATGGTTCTTAACTAGGCGTACTCCAGAAGAGTACAAATTTTGTGAGTTCCTACTCACACTGTGGTTTTCTCCCTATTGGGTTTCCATGAGATAACTCCTTGGTGTCACTATCAACTTTTCATGGTTGCATATTTTACTTTAGTGATTAAGTTTATTGTTGGATCTTAGATGAATGCATATTTAAGATAAAAGTTAAATTGTGAAAAATTTGATTAAGTGTTGATTCACCCCTCCCCTCTCAAAACCGGTTGGGACTAACAATTGATATCAAAGCATCAGGTCCCTAGAATCAAAAGAAGCTTAACCAGCTTAGGGAAAGATCAAAGATGATGTGTAAGGAGGGTCCTAAGTTCTCTAAGGAGAACTATACCTTATGGTGTGGAAGAATGAAACTCTATCTAAGATCCCTAGGTAAACACTACTAGAAGCATGTGATCACAGAGTACAATGAACCTATAGGGACTCTTACTCCGGAATAGATCAAGGAAAGGCAAGATAATATTGCTGCTATGGATTTGATTGTTAGTACACGTTCAGATAATGAATTTTCTAAGGTACAAGATTTTAAAATAGCTTTTCAGATATGGAATAAGCTGAAGATAGTCTATGGGAGAGATCCCCATGTTCAAAATGCCAAAGTAGATAGCCTGAGAGGAAAATATGATGAGATGAGAATGCAGGAAAGTAAAAACATAGAGCAATATAGTAAGAGGATAAAGGATGTATTAAACTCCATTAAAAGTGCAAGAGGAAATCTCGAGGAGGATAATGTGGTTAGCAAAATCTTGAGAAATCTGCTACCACAATATGCCATAAGGGTCTTTGCTATCCAGGAACTCAGATCATTGGGAACAGTTAGTGTAACTCTTGACTCACTGATCGGTAAGTTGACTGCTTTTGAATTGAGCAATAATGACAACAAAGTACCAAAAATTGATGTTGCTTTCAAAGCATCCATGATGCATGCACCCACAAGGAGAAGTAAAGAAACCGATAGTAGCTCTACTACCAGAATTGGTCATTTCCATGAGAGTGACAATCTACTCTCTGAGGAACAGGAGCAAGATGAAATTGAATCTCTACTGGCAAGAAGATTGCTAAGAGGTAAAGGTAAATACAAAGGTAAACTACCCTTAAAGTGCTTCTCCTATAATAAGATAGGTCATATTGCTTCAAGATGACCTGATAATGATAGAGACAAGAAGGATAATTTCAAAAGTTACTGGGACAAGAGAAAGAAGGAATGTTATCTTGTAGAAGGAGTCACTGATGAATAATCAAAGAGATCTGATGAAGATGGCATTGCTTTTGTGGTATTCAAAGAGGACAACACAAAGGAAGGAGATATGGCATTGATCTCTATCACAAACCAGTGTGGAGAATTGGTGATCAACAGTGGCTGCAATCACCACATGACCAGTGACAGAAGCAAATTCCTCAACATTTAGGATTTCAATGGAGGAATAGTGAGGTTTGAAAATGATGGCCCATGTGCAGTAAGAGGTAAGGGGTCTATAGCTTTGAATGATAAGACAAATTGTGATGATGTCTATTGGGTAGAAGGATTAAAGTATAGCTTGTTAAGTGTTTCACAACTTAACAATAAAGGATATCGGTTAGAGTTCAATGAAGGCATATGTAAAATAAATGACAAATCTAGAAGTCTAATTGCCACCGCTAAACAGTCAAGAGGAATTTGTTTCATCTAGACACAGCCATAGGTAATTGTCTAGTGGCTAAGGTAGAAGACAACTAGTTGTAGCACAAAAGATTATGTCATGTTAATTTTGATAGCATAGCTAAATTCAGTAAAGGAAAAATCTGTCAAAGGTATTCCTGACATAGTAAAACCTGAAAATGCTATGTGCAAAGAGTGTCAACTAGGAAAGTTGACCGGGTCCAGTTTCAACAGTAAAAATTTCTCATCTAAAAATGTGCTGGACTTAGTTCACACTGACCTATGTGGTCCCATGAGAACCAAGAGTTTCTATGGAGACCGGTATTTTATGTTATTTGTGGATAACTTCTCAAGAATGATGTGGGTTGTATTCTTGAAGGAAAAATCATAAGCTTTTCACATGTTTAAGGTGTTTAAGGCTCACGTAGAAAGAGGAACTGGTAAGAGTCTAAAGTGCCTAAGACCAAATAGAGGAGGAGAGTTCACCTCTCAAGAGTTCATGAACTATTAGGTCCCAGAGACAACTGAGAAGGGGGGGGTGAATGAGTTGTTTAAAAAATTTAAACCAAAAACAACTTTAATGCTTAATACCTGTAAACCAGTCTTTTATGCTGGTAGACAGTTTTATCAATTAATTGCAATACCGGTAAGGATTAATGCATGAAACAAAAAGACAAAGTCATTCACAACACATAACACCAATATTTGTACATGGAAACCCTGTAAGGGGAAAAACCACGATGGGAAACCTTACCCACAATCAGATGATACTACTACAGATAGTATGTGTATACAAATGGGGTCTGCACATGCAGAAAGGTCAAGCGCCTAAAGCTCACTACTCAATCACAAATGGGAGTCACACTGACTACAATTGGATGATTAAATCCAATATGGATGTACTACTCAAATTAGCATCTTTCTATGTTGGATTCAGTACTGGTGTAGTTCTGATTGTCTTCACAAAAACCCTCCTCCAATCTTCAAATGATGTCTGCATGTATAGCTCTGCTTATTCTCGCATATACCTTCTGTAACATCATAAATTGTACGCACTTGCTAAAAGCGGTACAATTTAACACCTAGTTTAGCACTCGCCTTGGCACAGTTGCATTTTGCATTACATTTCCCCTTTAGCACTTAATTAATTGAATTAATTAGGTCTAAAGGTGCTATTTCACCATTTTCCACATCACAAAGTTGGGCCCTTTCATTAAAGCGTGCCCCTTTCATTTTATTCCTCCAATACATCACTTAATCAAAACCCTAATTAGGCCTTATTCTGAGCTTGGGGGCTTAATTTCGGGGGTCAAAACATCTCAAAATCACCTGTAACTTCGGGATTCTCTTTAAAATCATCATATCTGACGGTCCTAAAAATTTGGTGAAAAGTTGTCGGGACCGTGGCGCCCGGAGTGCACACGGTCCCGGACATTTTTCCCGAAATTTTAGGAGCACGATCCAATCATAAAATAAAGCTTAACCCCAAGAAATTGGCGGGATATTCAATCTCTAGGTCGGCCAAAAGACGAAATTGCGACCTAGGGTTTCATACATAAGAGCTCTCTTTCTTCATTTGAAGGGATCCGATTTTTGTTTTCAGGAACTTCATATGCAGCGAAAGAGAAGATCTTTGAAGACTTTAACATCTTACAACATCCCTCTATCAAGCATTTATCAATTCCATTCATCCATTTAGAGCTTGGAAGACATTGAAGAACAATAGGAGATTACCGACTGAAGATTGGCTTGTACTCCTCCCTTGAGGGTTGGGTATGATTTCATGTTGTTTTCATGTCTTTACATAAGCTTCAATACATCATTTATTCATGCTTTAGATCACTTTGCATCTTGATTTAGAGCATTTATGTTATCATTTACAAGCAATTAGGGTTTACTTTCTAGGTTGCTCTAGTTTGCTTTCTTGCATTTTAGGACCTTGCACACACACTAGGTCTGCACACACAATACATTTTACAAAACAACTTGGCTATTCGTGGAGGTTGAAATCACCGAAGCGGGGGTTTGACTAAGGCAAAACCCTATATAGCCACCCATACACCCTTTTTCAGATATCATTGTAGGTTTCGGGATTCAGACGACGCCGCGAGATACAGATCCGGAGAGAGAAGGTCGAGACAGCACTCTGTATCAAATTGCAAAGCAGAAGACTGGGACAGGGGCGCTGGGCGCCCTGGTCCTGCCAGGATAGGGGCGCTGGGTGCCCTGGTCCCTGGGACAGAGGCGCTGGGCGCCCTGGTCCTCCGGACAGACAGCTTTCAGACAGCTTTCCGACAGTGTTCCAGAGTGTAGAACAACAGTTTTCGGTGCAGTTTTCAGGACAGTGGTGCCCACGCCCCCGTCCCGAACATTTTCAGTCCGATTTTGACTCCGGGTACACATCTGCATTCTTATTTCATCCTTGTATTTACAGCTGTTCATTGTTTAATCTCAATTCTGCAATCTTGGTATTAGTTCATACTTGCATTTTGGGATTAGGGTTTGAACTTGCATTACTTGATCTTACAATTTCAACAAGGGAATAGAAATCCTAATAGATATCCCGTGGCTCTCTCTTTCACCAAAAGAAGTAGCCAATTGTGTGATATCTCTAGGCTCTTTCGTATTCCGTAATGTGTGTCAAAAGGTAGGATTAGGGCATGTTAACCTAGTCTCACTTTTTTTCACCACAGATTTTGGTGAACCCGACGTGAATCTATCATTGCTTCCTCTTACATTGCATTTGTTAGATCTAGATCTAGATTTAGTGCGTTTTCATTTCATTTTCATTAAAAGAAAAAAAAAAAAAAAAGTGTGTTTCTTTGCATTGGGTGTTTAAGTTTTGTGTAATCTTTTCAAAATGTCAGATTTTTATTTGGAAAATGTTCATGCTTTCGATGATTATTATGAGTATAGCCAAGATGAATTAGATGAAGCTTTAGATGATTTTTTAAACCCTAAAGATGCCAAACCTTCATTTTACCAAAAACTCATAAACCTTGTTACTATGCCATTTCGTTGTGATGAGAAAGATAAGTTGAATGAGTCCTCTCAAGGGTACATTTCTATCAACTCTTCCACTAAATCTAGTAACATGGTTGTTTTCACCAATCCCCTCTATGAGGAGATGTCTCCTTTTGAATCAAAAGATAAACCTTTCAATAGATATGATCATGCTTTGTTGGATGATGCTCTTGATGAATTTGTGGCTTTATCGAAATCTTTAAACAAGAACAAAACTTCTAAATTAGTTAACATGATAAACTTGAATGAGCATAAAAAGCCTCTCTTTGAAGTCCAAGGAGCTTATCCTTCTCCCACCTTTCAAGTTTCTAAGTCACCTCTCCTTACTGTCCAAGGAGGGTATGATCATGATTCCTTTCGTACTCCGAATAAACCAATCATCACTGTGCAAGGAAGAAAACCTATAAGTCCTTATAATTATGCCAAGCAAATAACTAGAGGGAGTTATCATGCGGTTGCCCATACTTATCATACCAGAAATAATAGGCAGCCTAGTCCTCCTCTTGTTATCCTAGTTTCCCTTCCGAATCCTCAACCGGTTCTTCCACAAGCTCCACGTATTTCACATGTTCTTGGAAAGGAATATGATCTCATAGAACAACTTAAAGCTACCCCTGCTAAGATATCCCTTTGGGATTTGATTCAAACTTCTTCCGCTCATCATGGAATGTTACAAGATGCCTTGAAAGATTTGAATGTTCCTCCACCGAATACATCTAGTAATATAGCATCTTTGGTTAACTCTATGATGAATCCTAAAGCTCAAATTGTGTTTACCCAAGATGAGTTGCCTACAAGTGAAATCCAACATCAATATGATCCCTTTATGATTGTGGTTATCATGAAAGACACTACTATAAGGTGAACACTAGTAGATAATGGCTCTGGTCTTAATGTGTGTAGCATTAATCTTTTGCATAAGATGAATGTGGATACATCCTTAATTGAACCGGACTCTCGTCCTATTCGAGGCTTTGATAATGTGGCTAAAACCTCATTAGGTACTATCACCTTACCCATCATAGTGGGGCCTGTTACTTTGCCTACACCTATCCATGTTATGTCGAGAAATCTAACGTACAACTTGCTACTGGGGAGACCTTGGATTCACAGTATGCAAGCTATCCCTTCTACATTGCATAGACAAGTTAAATTTATTTATAACAATAAGACATATACCTTGATAGGTGATACTAATTTTCAAGCTTGTTTGCAAACATCCACTTCTAAGGGGGGTTCTTCTAAGCCGTCCTCATCTAGTGATGAATCTTTAAATAAGATACCTATCAGTGAATCCTCGCTCTCCGATGATCAAAATTCTTTGGATGAGTCTGGAGCTCTTGGAGAAGGTTCTTCTCGACTTGAAACTACACATAAGAAGGATTTTGATCCTGGGAAGATCCTTGAAGACGACGATTGGGGATCCCTTGATTTTAATCCTACCTTTGTGGGTGAATATAAGGTTCCTTCTAGAGAAATTAAAGTTGAAAAGAAGGAAGAAGCTGAAAATCATAAAGTTGAAAAGAAAGAAGAAACTAAAAATCAATCAACCTTACCTAAATCTATGAGTAATAATTTTGTGGCCGCCTCTCAAACTTCTTCTCCTCACGTCTCTAATTATGAAGAGTTTGATTCTTTGTCTTATGAAAAACCACCTTCTCTTCCTGAAATGGCTGATCGTTATGGTCGTGGTTTTCGCATTTTTGCTAAGCATGGGTATCATGGAAAAGGTTGTGGTGCTCATGAACAAGGGATAAGAGTTCCTCTAGAGACTAATTTTCACAATTATGCCTTTGGACTTGGCTTTAATCCCTGCAAACGTACTAAAGCTTCTAAAAGACCATGCATTAGTGTTAATGCTATCTCTACATATTTATCAATACAACATCCTGAGTATATTGATGGGGATCCTTCGTGTGCCTGTGCTTTGGATGTCTTCCCTACCGACGATGCTTTAGCTGAGTTCTTGGGAGCCTATGACACTCTTCCTCATTATCATCACAATAGGGGACTCCCTTATTGTTTGAACACTGAAGCCTATTTTGGAAAAGAGATTGATAATGATGAGATTGTGAAAGAATTCCCTCAGTTAAAGGATACTCCTCAACAAAGTAATCTTCTCATAAGTGACACCACTGATGTTAAGATGGATCCTTGCAATAAAGAGAAAGTCATTAAAATTGGGAAATGTTTGGATGAAGAGGAACAGAAACAATATGAGGAACTATTGCATGAATTCCCTGAGATCTTTTTTTGGGCATATTCTGACATGCCTGGTATAGATCCTAAGATCGTTACTCATAATATTGTCTTAGTTCCTGATGCTAAGCCCGTGAAACAAAAGATTCGAAAAATGAATCCTAAGGTGGCTCTGCTTGTTAAGGCTGAGATTGAAAAATTATTGGAGGCTGGATTTATCCGCCCTATTGACTATTCCCCATGGATTTCAAATATTGTCGCTGTGGCTAAACAAGACAACAAAATAAGAATGTGTACCGACTTTCAGGATCTAAATAAGGCTTCTTTAAAAGATGATTTCCCTCTTCCAAACATTGACATGATAGTTGATTCTACGGCAGGACATGCCTTGTTATCCTTCATGGATGGTTTTTCAGGCTACAATCAAATTTTTATTAACCCTCAAGATCAATTCAAAACTGCTTTCACCACTCCTTGGGGTACGTTTTGTTGGATAATGATGCCTTTTGGACTTAAAAATGCCGGTGCAACTTATCAACGAGCGATGACCCTTATCTTTCATGATTATATGCATAAGATTTTAGAGGATTATGTTGATGATATTTTGGCCAAATCCTTTCTTCGCATGGATCATGTTAAAATCCTTCGTCAAATCTTTGAAAGAATTCATAAATATCACATGCGCTTGAATCCCCGCAAATGTGTTTTTGGTGTGGATAGTGGAAAACTATTAGGGTTCATAGTTTCGCATCGTGGGATTGAGGTGGATACTAAGAAAATAGATGCTATTGTCAACATGCCACCTCCTAGAAATGTGTCTCAACTTAAAAGCTTACAAGGAAAAATTCAAGCTATTCGTAGGTTTGTGTCTCAGCTTGCGGATCGTACCTTTCCTTTTACTCAACTTCTTAAAAAGGATATCACTTTTCAATGGAATGAGGATTGTCAGCAAGCATTTGAAGATTTAAAAGTGTATTTGGCTAGTCCTCCTATTCTTCAACCTGCCGAACCTTCTAAACCCTTCCTTCTGTATACAGCTGCTTCCTCTCATGCTCTCGCAACATTGTTGGCACAACATGATAAAGATGGTAAGGAATGTCTGGTTTATTACATAAGTCGTACCTTACTCGATTATGAGACCCGATATTCTGCGATAGAAAGACAATGCTTGGCCTTGGTATTTGCGACTCAGAAATTGAGACATTATCTTTTAAATTCAGAAGTCCATGTCATGGTAAAGTTTGATCCTTTGAAGCATCTTTTCTCTAAAACTGATTTATCAGGATGTCTAGCTAAGTGGGTTATGATGTTAACTGAATTTGACGTTAAATTTGTTTCACAAAGAGCAATTAAAGGACAAGCATTGACCGATCACTTAGTTGAGGCCCCTTCACCTTTCTCCTTCCCTAACCCTGAGTCCTTTCTTGACCACTTCATTCTTTCTATAGAGAAAGATGAAACTTGGGAGTTATACTTTGATGGCTCTAAGTGTTGTACGGGATCGGGGGCAGGTGTTGTTTTGATTTCTCCTACAAAGAAACCCATTCCCTTATCCTATCGTCTAAATTTCCTGTGTACCAATAACATTGCTGAGTATGAGGCTCTTATAGCGGGAATAAAAGCAGCCTTAGCTCTGAACATAAAACACATACATATCTATGGAGATTCGCAATTGATTATAAGACAAGTAACAGGAATATATCAAGCAAAACAAGACAAATTATCACAATATAAAGATCTTGCCATCTCTTTATTACAGAAATTTGATTCTTATACCATGGAACCTGTTCCTCGAAAAGATAATCGACATGCGGATGCAATGGCATGTGTGGCTTCTCTTGTATCTTTAGAGGACCCTGTGGTTGATCTTAAATTTGTTATTCACAACCTTATTTCTCCAGCTATTGTAGACGATTCTAGCTTGGTAACATGTTGTGATTTTATAGACTCAGATGAATGGTACTCGCATATCGTAAGATATTTGACCGATGGTATCTTTCCTGATTCCACTAATAGGAACACTAGGGCAAGAATCTGCAAGCTGTCTGCTAGGTATATCATTCTTTCTAATGTCCTTTACCGAAGGGGTTATGATGGTCTTCTCCTTCATTGTCTTAACAAGTCCGAAATCCCTGTTGCTCTTGAAGAGGCACATTTAGGTGCCTGTGGGGGGCATTTTGGGGGCAAATCCTTGGTTCATAGATTGCTTTGTATGGGATACTATTGGCAAACTATGCAGAAGGATTCCTTTTCATTTGTTAAAAAATGTCATCAATGTCAACAACACAATAATCTGATTCATGCTCCTGCCCAAGAACTTCGTTCTCAAGTAGCTTCTTGGCCTTTCTCTACATGGGGTTTGGATCTCATCGGAAAAATCTCTCCTCCTTCATCTCAAGGACACACCTTCATTATAACCGCAACAGATTACTTTACGAAGTGGGTAGAAGCTATTCCCCTTCGCTCTACTACTGTTGAAGTGATTTGTCAATTTTTTCTAGAAAACATCATTTCTCGATTCGGGATACCTTCTACTATAATCTCAGATAATGGGACATCATTTAAGAACAAGGACGTGAAGAAATTCCTCGAGAAGTATCATATCAAACATCAATTTTCTACACCATACTATCCTCAGTCAAATGGTCAAGCTGAATCATCCAATAAGATAATTGAACAAATTCTTCGCAAAACCGTGAATAAGCATGGTAAGGATTGGAGTAACCAGCTAATCTATGCTCTTTGGGCTTACCGAACGAGTGTACGAATTGCCACAGGAACTACTCCTTATAATCTTGTTTATGGTGCTGACGCTATTATGCCTTTAGAGTTAGAGATTCCATCACTTAGGGTTTCTCTCAAAGGTATAGTAGATGATGACTCTTATAGAGAACAATGGCTTCAACAGCTTGAGATGCTTGATGAACAACGTATAAACGCTCTTGAGCATATTCAAGCATATCACAAAACTCTACAACGAAGCTATAATGATAAGGTTATTCAACGTTTCTTCTCAGTAGGTGACTTAGTCCTCTATGAGAATCAGCGCAATGTGAATGCCTTACCTGCAGAAAAGGGAAAATTCAGTCCTAATTGGCTTGGACCATACATCGTTATTGAGGATTATGGATCAGGTGCTTACAAAATAGCGGATGTAGACGGTATGCCTCTTAAAGAACCTATAAATGCTATGCACTTGCGTAGATATTATGCTTAATTCTTCATTCCTTATTTATCTTCTTTTCAATTCTTCAAACATTGGATAATATGTTAGTGTCTCTTAATTAAAGCAAAATAGAATTAAATGTTATGATGTTTTGCTGCATTCTTGACAAGTGTGTTTCTTTACTTCATGGTTTGTCTTGAATTCATTTATGTAAATTGTGAAAGATTTACATTCCATTATGCTAACATATTATACAATGTCTTTATGTGTTAAGTAGAATTGTATCATGTTGTGTTTAAGTTCGGAATTAAATCACATTAGTTATATGATTCTTAGACTTAATGCATATGTCTTCCTTATCATCAATGTAGTACTTGATTAAATATTTAATTAAGTCACACATGTATCAATTTAATCATGGAGCATTGAGAAATCAATCACATGGAAATTAAATTCTGAGCATACATGTACATTTACCAGATTTATTAGATTTAATCAAAACAAAATATACATTGTTTTAAGCATTAAAGATAACACATTTGAGACAAAAGAGAAGCATGTATATATACATATATATATGTGTGGATCGTATACAAATATAGGTCACTGTATATCCAAAATGTGACCTCTCTTTTACATCATAAAATCATCTCCTATCCCTAGGGCTAGTGGCTAGAGAGTGTCGACTGGACGCTCCCTCCTGATCTGGCCATGAAGGTGGACCCATGGGTGTGTAGTGCGATACAGACCATGAGTGACTCCGAGAGGAACTCCTATGATCCCTATCCATAAGGATTGCACGATAGGTGGTAGCCTCGGCCTGAGCCGCTGCTAGATCTCGCCGTGCCTACTGGAGGTCCTCTGATAGGACTCTGTCTCTCTGCCGCACCTGCTGGAGGTCCTCTGATAGGAATCTCTCTCTCTCCCTCCATATATCTACCTATACTCGGAATGGGGAAAACAAGTCCTCATGCTGACCCGCGTTCCCCTGAGGCTTATAGGCAATCTGTGAGGAACTGGGGATCTGTGCTATCATGGAAATGTCTGTCATTGCCTGCTGAATTAAGGAACGCCACTCTTGCATATTAGCTGTGGCAGTAGAACAGATTTTTTGTTAGTACCATTCTATATCATCAAAACATTAATCAATCAATATAAAACTACTATACCTGGATCTCCCTCACGCCAGTAGGGATCATGATATGGTAGCATCTGTGCCTGGGCACCACTAGGCTCCCCTCGCTCGAATAATCTGTGCATGATGGGTGTGGGCTGGACGGTACTAGGAACAGGTCTCCGTATCGCCTCATGTTCCCCCTGTTGGGGAATAAGAGGTGGATCCAGAGCTATGGTATCGTCTCCTGAATGGTGGGGAGCTGCATCTGATTCCTCCTCATCATCTCTATCCTCCTCCTCATCGTCCTCCTCATCATCCTCATCTTCATCCTCATCCGCATCATCACCTGCGTCTCCCTCGTCCTCCTCTCTATCTGTATCCTCCTCCTCCTCCTCGGCACTGGGCTGATCGCCTATAGGTGGATCAGGATCTCCCGCCTCCTCATGACCCTCTCCCTCCTCTGGCTCCTCTGACCTGGATCCCTAGTCCTCATCTTGGTCTCCATGTCTCCATGGGCCTGGATAGCCTATCAGATGATCTGGTGGAAAGATAGGACCTGGATATGATCTCATAAACCATGAGACGTACCTGCGCTGTGCTCCAGGCTCTGCAGAGTAGTCAGTGACTGCATCCTGATCAGATCCCTCTAAGTCTGTAGTCTCGATGTCATCTATCATCGGTCTCGCTATTGCTCTAGGTCTGGGAAGGACCCGCGAGTGTCGAGTATAGATGGGCACATCGGCTGGAACACACTGCTCTAGCCTGAACTGCCTCCGTACTCGGTCGAAGTAGAAAGGGACTATGATGTGTGCATATCATCCCTGCAGTAGGCGGTTCCTCTGTAGGCATGCTAAATTGTACGCACTTGCTAAAAGCGGTAAAATTTAACACCTAGTTTAGCACCCGCCTTGGCACAGTTGCATTTTGCATTACATTTCCCCTTTAGCACTTAATTGATCAAATTAATTAGGTCTAAAGGTGCTATTTCACCATTTTCCACATCACAAAGTTGGGCCCTTTCATTAAAGCGTGCCCCTTTCATTTTATTCCTCCAATACATCACTTAATAAAAAACCCTAATTAGGCCCTATTCTGAGCTTGGGGGCTTAATTTCGGGGGTCAAAACATCTCGAAATCACCTGTAACTTCGGGATTCTCTCTAAAATCATCATATCTGACGGTCCTGAAAATTTGGTGAAAAGTTGTCGGGACCGTGGCACCCGGAGTGCACACGGTCCCGGACATTTTTCCCGAAATTTTAGGAGCACGATCCAATCATAAAATAAAGCTTAACCCCAAGAAATTGGTGGGATATTCAATCTCTAGGTCGGCCAAAAGACGAAATTGCGACCTAGGGTTTCATACATAAGAGCTCTCTTTCTTCATTTGAAGGGATCCATTTTTTGTTTTTAGGAACTTCATATGCAGCGAAAGAGTAGATCTTTGAAGACTTTAACATCTTACAACATCCCTCTATCAAGCATTTATCAATTCCATTCATCCATTTAGGGCTTGGAAGACATTGAAGAACAATAGGAGATTATCGACTGAAGATTGGCTTGTACTCCTCCCTTGAGGGTTAGGTATGATTTCATGTTGTTTTCATGTCTTTACATAAGCTTCAATACATCATTTATTCATGCTTTAGATCACTTTGCATCTTGATTTAGAGCATTTACGTTATCATTTACAAGCAATTAGGGTTTACTTTCTAGGTTGCTCTAGTTTTCTTTCTTGCATTTTAGGACCTTGCACACACACTAGGTCTGCACACACAATACATTTTACAAAACAAATTGGCTATTTGTGGAGGTGGAAATCACCGAAGTGGGGGTTTGACTAAGGCAAAACGCTATATAGCCGCCCATACACCCTTTTTCAGATATCATTGCAGGTTTCGGGATTCAGACGACGCCGTGGGATACAGATCCGAAGAGAGAAGGTCGAGACAACACTCTGTATCAAATTGCAGAGCGGAAGACTGGGACAGGGGCGCTGGGCGCCCTGGTCCCTAGGATAGAGGCGCTGGGCGCCCTGGTCCTCCGGACAGATAGCTTTCAGACAGCTTTTCGACAGTGTTCCAGAGTGTAGAACAGCAGTTTCCGGTGCAGTTTTCAGGACAGTGGCGCCCGTGCCCCCGTCCTGAACATTTTCAGTCCGATTTTGACTCCGGGTACACATCTGCATTCTTATTTCATCCTTGTATTTACAACTGTTCATTGTTTAATCTCAATTCTGCAATCTTGTTATTCGTTCATACTTGCATTTTGGGATTAGGGTTTGAACTTGCATTACTTGATCTTACAATTTCAACAAGGGAATAGAAATCCTAATAGATATCCCGTGGCTCTCTCTTTCACCAAAAGAAGTAGCCAATTGTGTGATATATCTAGGCTCTTTCGTATTCCGTAATGTGTGTCAAAAGGTAGGATTAGGGCATGTTAACCTATTCTCACTTTTTTTCACCACACACCTTCACACAATTCTTTTTCGCATTACACATTAAATCTTACAAATAAGATCTTACATTTATATCATAACCTAAGACCAATTTTAGTAGGTCGACTCTAAAGGATATTACAATAAAATCAATTTACAAATAAATCAATATTCGATGCAATAACTGATTCAACTTGTCGGCTTGATGCATTTACAACAATAATAAAACATCTCTATAGTGTGTCGTGTTGGTATTTTGGTATGGTTTTGTCATTGATGTCAACACCTGCTAAATTCACCTACCTTGGAGATCCAGCAACATTCACCGGCAAACAGTAAACTATACAATAGTTACCAGTATATGGTTAACCGGCAGGATATAATGTTCACCGGTACCTGCAATGACATGGAAGACACTTGGTAATGTCGAAGACATCATGTGGACACTTTATTTTGAAGTAATAATCATTGGTATATTCTTATTTGCATATTTACTTTTACCGGCAAATAGGTCCAGGTTATCTAGGGTTACACTGGCAGGTTTTATCTTTTCCATATCAGCATGGCACGCTATGGAGATGATTTATTATTGTTGTAAATGCATTAAGCCGACATGTTCAATTAGTTATTGCATCGGATATTGTATTGTTTGTAAAATTTTTTTATTGTAATATCTTGTAGAGCCGACCTACTAAAATTGGTCTTAGGGTATGATATAAATGCAAGATCTTATTTGTAAGATCAAGTGTGGAATGTGAAAAAGATTTAAGGAAGGGTATATGTGAGATCAAGTAGGGATATACACAAAGACATCATTTGAAGGTGAAGTTAGGTTTTTGTAGAAGCATATCATCATTACATCGGTACTGAATCCAGCATATGAAGATGCTATTTTGTGCAGTACATTCTCATTGGATTTAACCATCCAACTGTAGTCAGTGTGACTCCCATTTGTGATTGAGCAGTGAGCTCTAGGCTATTGGCCTTTTTGCATGTGCAGACCCCTCTTTGTACACTTACTTTCTATAGTAGTATCATCTGATTGTGGGTAAGGTTTCCCACCGTGGTTTTTCCCCTTACAGGGTTTCCATGTACAAATATTGGTGTCATGTGTTGTGGATGACTTTGTGCTTATGTTTTATGTATTAATTCTTACCGGTATAGCAATTTTCTGTTAACACTGTTTACCGGCATAGTTAACTCTCATACCGGTATTAAGCATTAAGTTGGTTAATAAGATTTTGGTTTGAATTTATTTGACAACTAATTCACCCCCCTCTTTTAGTTGTCTCCGGGACCTACAATTGGTATCAGAGCCTAGTCCTCCTTTTGCAGAAGTTTAATAACTTGAGGAGATCCAATGTCTACTAATTATTTCAGAAAGGATAGTCCTAAACTTGATGGAACCAGCTATGGGATATGGAAAATCAGAATGGAGACACATCTGAATTGCATTGGTAAAGACATCTAGGAAGTTACTAAGAATGGTTATACTACTACTGTAGCTGGTCAGACTACCCCAATTACTTTAGCTAAAGATGAAGAAAATGATTGCAAAGCAAGAGAAACACTTTTGAGCGCATTATCAGATCAACAAATCATGGGATTATCAGATAGATCCACTACAAAAGCTATTTGGGATCATTTGGAAACACTGAATGAAGGGGATTCCATAGTCAAAATTGCAAAAATTGAAAGCTTCCGAGTTAGGTATGAACATCTGAAAATGGAAGAAGATGAAAGGATTTCTTCTTTTATGGAAAGAGTTAATGAAATTGTTTTGGGTATCAAATGTTGTGGAGGAACCTTAAGTGAAGATGAGATTGTTTCAAAAATCTTAAGGGGTTTTCCACCGGCATATAAAATGAAGGTTACTGCTATAAATGAGTTGAGAACAATGCCTAATACATCAGTAACTAGGGATACATTGATTGGAAAACTTTCAGCTTTTGAAATTGAGGAATTTGGTCCTGTTACTACTATAAAAACTGATTTGGCCTTCAAAGCATCAACATCATCTGCTCCATCTTTTGACAAATCAGACTGGAGAGCCTTTTATGCAAGAGAACTTGAAGAAACCAGGAAGGAGAATGAAGAGCTTGAAGAACTATTTGCAAGAAAAATACCAAAAGGTCCAATTGGAAGTAAGTATGAAGGTAAAGCACCCTTTAAATGTTTCAATTGCAATAAGATTGGTCATATGGCTTCAAGATGCCCTGATAGACATGCTAGACTAAGAGAAGAAGCTAGAAGGACATACAAACCTAATTTTGAATATCAGAGATATAGATTTAAGAAAAACAAAGATAAATCTTGTTACATTGCTGATGAAGGTGTGACTGATGATTCTGATGAGGATCTAGCAGACAACGGATGGGTCTTTGTTGCTATAACAGAAGATCAACCGGTACCTATTGCTCAACTGGTAGAACAAGCCCTAGAAGCTAAAGTTGAATCAAAGAATGAATGGATTATTGACTCAGGATGCTCACATCACATGATTGGAGACAAAGGTAAATTCTTGTACTTTCAAGAATACAATGGAGGTTTAGTAAGATTCGGAGATGACAAAGCCTATTCAATCAAAGGTAAGGGTTCAATATCTCTTGACGATAAACATAACACTGACAATGTCTACTATGTTGAAGGATTAAAACATAATCTTTTAAGTGTTGGTCAATTCGTTGAGAAAGGTTTTCAGTTACAATTTAAAAATGGAAAATGCAAAATTATGAATAGAACTGGTTTGGAAATTGCAACCGGTAATTAGACTAGAGGTAATATCTTTCATTTGAATAATAGTGAAAAGGCATGCTTAATTGCACATATAGATGAAAGTTGGCTATGGCATAAAAGACTATGTCATGTAAATTTTGATTGCATGGTAAAAATCAGTACTTTTAAGGCAGTTAGAGATCTACCTAAAATTGTGAAACCTCAGAATACAATTTGCAAGGAATGTCAATTTGGAAAACAAGTTAGAGCTAGTTTCAAAAGTATTCCAGAAAAATCCAATAATGCTCTTGATTTAATTCACACTGATTTATGTGGTCCAGCTAGAACTAAAAGTTTACAAGGTGATAGATATTTCATGCTAATTATTGATGATTATTCTAGAATGTGTTGGGTTACTTTTCTCAGAGAAAAATCAGAAGCACTTGGGAAGTTCAAACTATTCAAAGCAATGGTTGAAAATGAAACCGGTAAGAAAATTAAATGTTTAAGATCAGATCAAGGAGGAGAATTCACATCTAGAGATTTTAATACATTTTGTGAAGTAAATGGAATCAAAAGACAGTTATCAGCACCTCAGACACCACAACAAAATGGAGTTGTTGAAAGGAAAAACATAACTATTTTGGATGTAGTAAGAAGTATGTTATCAGAAGCAAATCCACTGCATGTGTACTGGAGAGAGGCAATAAGCACTGCTGTCTATACATTCAACAAAGTTCACATCAAAGGTGAAACCGGTAAGACCCCTCATGAACTATGGTTTGGTAATACTCCTACTCTTAAGTATTTCAGAATTTTTGGAAGTAAATGTTATATTAGAAGAGATGAGTATATTGGCAAGTTTGATCCTAGAAGTGATGAAGGAATATTTCTTGGTTATTCATCTAAGAGTAAAGCTTATTGATGTTTTAATAAAAGATTACAAAAAATTGTTGAGAGTACAAATGTAAAGATTGATGAACAATTTAGAGGAACTTCAAGGTATATAGACTCTGAACCGGTAACAGAAATGATGACAAATGAACCAACAGTAAATCCACCGGTATAGAATAATGATCCAGTTACTCTGGTATCATCAGAAGATTCCACAGTAATTGAAGAACAACAACAGACTAAGACACCCTGGTATGTAAGACTAAATCATTCTAAAGATCAGATAATTGGAAGCAAATTTAAAGGAGTCATGACAAGAGGAAGATTGGCAAATGAAGAGGTATGTCTTATATCTCAAATTGAACCATTATCTATCAATGAGGCATGTGAAGATAAATTCTGGATTAAAGCTATGGAAGAAGAATTGGGACAAATTGAGAAAAATAATACTTGGACATTAGTTCCCTGGCCTAGAAATAAAAATGTAATTGGAACCAAATGGGTATTTAGAAACAAACTCAATGAAGATGGTAAGGTTGTTAGAAATAAAGCAAGACTAGTGTGTAAGGGATATTCTCAAAAAGAAGGAGTTGATTACAATGAAACCTTTGCACCAGTAGCCAGAATTGAGGTAGTTAGATTATTCTTCGCCTTTGTAGCTCACAAGGATTACAAAGTTTATCAAATGGATATTAAATGCGCATTCTTGAATGGAGATCTTGAAGAGGAAGTCTATATTGAACAACCTAATGGATTTTCCTTGACAGATGACAATGATATGGTTTACAGACTAAGAAAAGCTCTGTATGGATTAAAACAAGCTCCAAGAGCTTGGTATGCAAGATTGGATAAGTATCTTTTAAAGATTGGTTTTACTAAAGGAAATGCAGATAGCAATTTATATTACAAAGTAACTAATGATGATATCTTGATTATGGAAGTATTTGTTGATGATATAATCTTTGGAGGAGAAGATGGATTATGCAAAGAATTTTCTCTTGAAATGCAGCATGAATTTGAAATGTCTATGATCAGAGAAATAAAATTCTTTTTAGGATTGTAGATTTTACAGACTGATAAAGGCACATTTTTGAGTCAATCTAAGTACTTGAAAGAACTACTTAAGAAATTTGGGATGGAAAACTCTAAACCGGTAAGCACACCTATGACTACAAATGACAAATTATCTCAAAGGGATGAATCTACATTTGTTAATCCAACTAGATACAAATCTATGATAGGAGGTTTACTGTATTTGACACAAACCAGACCTGATATTATGAATGCAGTATGTATAGTTTCTAGATTTCAGAGTAATCCCAGGGAAAATCATGAATCAGTAGTAAAAAGGATTTTCCGATACTTACAAGGCACAACAAATCTTGGATTATGGTATCCTAAAGATGAAAATTTTGATCTATATGCATACATAGATGTAAATTGGGCAGGAGCTGTGGATGATAGAAAAAGCACCACTGGAGGAGCATTATTTCTTGGAAAGAGATTAGTTTCTTGGTTAAGTAAGAAACAGAGTTGTACATCTTTATCAATAGCAGAATCAGAATATGTTGCAGCAACAACAAACTGTACACAGGTACTTTGGCTTTAGCAAATGTTGAAAGACATAAAGGTAAAATGCAAGGAACCTATTACTATATATTGTGATAACACTGCAGCAATTGATATATCTAAGAATCCAGTATTACATTCTAAAACAAAACATGTTTCTATCAAACTAAATTTTCTAAGGGAAAAAGTTGAAGAAAAGGAGATAAAACTGGTTTATGTGAATACAAAAGAATAGCTTGCAGATATTTTCACAAAACCTTTGCCTAAGGAAACTTTTGAGTATCTCAGAGATCAGCTCGAAGTCTTACCTCCATCAGTAGAGACTTAGATAGTTGATGATTGTCATCAACTGGTAGAATTAAATGGACAAATCTTTTATTCCGGTATTTGATGAGGAAGCTACCTCCCAGGGGGAGTAGTTGGTATATTGACTTGGTTGGTATTTTGTATGAACTTGACTTTTTGTGACTTTGGCATTAGATGTCAAAGGGGGAGAGATATATGGAAAAACATTAGGGAGAGATGTATGAAAAATGCATTATCTTTTTTAGGAGAGATTGGTATGAGAGTTTGGTATAAACACATATTACTCCCAGGGGGAGAAATGGAGATTGTTGGTTTTTGTACTTGGCATTTCTGTTTTGGCACTTTGATGGTTTTTCCATCTTTTGTTGCCATCAATGCCAAAGGGGGAGATTGTTGTTATTTTGGTATGGTTTTGTCATTGATGTCAACACCTGCTAAATTCACCTACTTTGGAGATCCAGCAACATTCATCGGCAAATAGTAAACTGTGCAACAGTTACCGGTATATGGTTAACTGGCAGGATATAATGTTCACCTGTACCTGCAATGACATGGAAGACACTTGGTAATGTCGAAGACATCATGTGGACACTTTATTTTGAAGTAATAATCATTGGTATATTTTTATTTGCATATTTGCTTTTACCGGCAAATAGGTCTAGGTTATCTAGGGTTACACCGGTAGGTTTTATCTTTTCCAGATCAGCATGGCACGCTATGGAGATGATTTATTATTGTTGTAAGTGCATTAAGCCGACATGTTCAATCGGTTATTGCATCGGATATTGTATTGTTTGTAAAATGTTTTTATTATAATATCTTGTAGAGCCGACCTACTAAAATTGGTCTTAGGGTATGATATAAATGTAAGATCTTATTTGTAAGATCAAGTGTGGAATGCGAAAAAGATTTAAGGAAGGGTATATGTGAGATCAAGCAGGGATATACACGAAGACATCATTTGAAGGTGAAGTTAGGTTTTTGTAGAAGCATATTGGCATTACACCGATACTGAATCTAGCATATGAAGATGCTATTTTGTGCAGTACATTCTCATTGGATTTAACCATCCAACTGTAGTCAGTGTGAGTCACATTTGTGATTGAGCAGTGAGCTCTAGGCTGTTGGCCTTTCTGCATGTGCAGACCCCTCTTTGTATACTTACTATCTACAGTAGTATCATCTGATTGTGGGTAAGGTTTCCCACCATGGTTTTTCCCCTTACAGGGTTTCCACATACAAATATTGGTGTCATGTGTTGTGGATGAATTTGTGCTGATGTTTTATGTATTAATTCTTACCGATATAGCAATTTTCTGTTAACACTGTTTACCGGAATACTTAACTGTCTTACCGGTATTAAGCATTAAGTTGGTTAATAAGATTTTGGTTTGAATTTATTTGACAACTAATTCACCCCCCCCTCTCAGTTGTCTCTGGGACCTACATGCCGTGCTGATCTGGAAAAGATAAACCTGCTAGTGTATATCCTGGACCTATTTGCCAGTAATAGCAAATATGCAAATGCGAATATGCCAATAAAAAAATCTTCAAGACAAAGTGTCCAAACGATGTCTTTGACATAACCAGGTGTTTTCCATGCCATTCCAGGTGTTGGTGTACCAGATACTGGTGACTGTGCATAAATCACTTGTTTGTCGATGAATGTTGCTGATTCTCCAAAGTGATAGTAGGTGTTGACATCAATGACAAAACCATACCAAAATACCAACAATCTCCCCCTTTGGCATTGATGGCAACACAAGATGTAAAAACCATCAAAGTGCCAAAACAAAAATGCCAAATACCAAAAACCAACAATCTCTTAGAATAGATCATAACCAAAAAAAAATTCTCCCCAAAGTAACAATCTCTCCCCCTGAGAGTGACATGAATTTTTCTTGTGTTTTTCCATATACCAATCTCTCCCCCTTTAACATCAAATGCCAAATAAATATAAGACTATTTTACAAAATACCAATCAATTCACTATACCAACTACTCTCCCTGAGAAGTAGCTTTCCCATAAAAAACCGGAGTAAAAAAGATTTCTCTGTTAGTTCTGTCGGTTGATGATAAACATCAACTGTCTATGTTTCTACTGGTGGGGGTATGACCCCAAGATGATCTCTTAGATATTCAAAAGTCTCTTTAGGTAGAGGTTTAGTGAAAATATCTGCAATCTGCTCTTTAGTATTCACATAAACCAATTTTACTTCTTTTTCTTCAACATTCTCTTTCAGAAAATTCAATTTGATAGAAACATGTTTAGTTTTAGAATGTAGTGCTGGATTCTTAGATATATCAATTGCTGTAGTGTTATCACAATAGATAGTTATAGGTTCCTTGCATTTTACTTTTATGTCCTTCAACTTTTGTTTAAGCCATAATACCTATGTACAGTTTGTTGCTGCTGCAACATATTCTGATTCTGTTGTTGACAAAGATGTACAACTTTGTTTCTTACTTAAGCAAGAAATTAATTTGCTACCAAGGAAAAATGCTCCGTTAGTGGTACTTTTTCTGTCATCTACATCTCCTACCCAATTTGCATCTGTGTATGCACATAATTGAAAGTTTTTATCTCTAGGGTACCATAAACCAAGATTTGTAGTGCGTTGTAAGTAACGGAAAATCCCTTTTACTGTCGATTCATGATTTTCTCTAGGATTACTCTGAAATATTAAAATAATACATACTGCATTCATAATGTCAGGTCTTGTTTGTGTCCAATACAGTAGACCTCCTATCATAGATTTGTACCTGGTTGGATTAACAGGTGTTGACTCATCCTTTAGTGATAATTTGTCATTTGTAGTCATAGGTATGCTTACTGGTTTAGAGTTTTCCATGCCAAATTTCTTTAGTAGCTCCTTTAAGTACTTGGATTGAATTAAGAATATATCTTTATTAGTCTATGAAATCTACAATCCTAAAAAGAATTTTACTTTTCCAATCATAGATTTCAAATTCTTGCTGCATTTCAATAGAAAAGTTTTTACATATTTCATCTTCTCCTCCAAAGATTATATCATCAACAAAATCTTCTATAACCAAGATGTTATCATTAGTTACTTTATAATATAAAGTGTTGTCAGCATTACCTTTAGAAAAACCAATCTTCAAAAGATACTTATCTAATCTTTCATACCAAGCTCTTGGAGCTTGCTTCAACCCATACAAAGCTTTCCTTAATCTGCAAACCATATCTTTGTTTTCTATCAAAGAAAATCCTTCAAGTTGTTCAATGTAAACTTCTTCTTCAAGATCTCCATTCAGAAATGCACATTTGACATCCATTTGATAAACTTTGTAGTTCTTATGTGCTGCAAAAGCCAAGAATAATCTAACTGCCTCAATTCTAGCTACTGGTGCAAAGGTTTCATTGTAATCAATTCCTTCTTTCTGAGAATATCCCTTACACACTAGTCTTTCTTTATTTTTGATTACCTTACCATCTTTGTTAAGTTTGTTTCTAAATACCCATTTGGTTCCAATTACATTTTTGTTTTTAGGCCGGGGAACTAATGTCCATGTATTATTTTTCTTAATTTGTTCTAATTCTTCTTCCATAGCTTTAATCCAATGTTTATCCTCATATGCTTCATTAATTGATGCTAGTTCAATTTTAGAAATAAGACATACCTCTTAATTTGCCAATCTTCCTCTTTTCATAACTCCTTTATACTTGTTTCCAATTATCTGATCTTCAGAGTGATTCAATCTTACATACCGGGTTGTCTTTGTTTGTTGTTGTTCCTCAGTTACAGCGGAATTTTCAGATGATATCGATGTAACTGGATCTTTATTCTGTGCAAGTGGATTCAATGTAGATTCATCTGTTAGAATCTCTGTTGCTGGTTCAGAGTCTATAGACCTTGAAGTTCCTCTGAATTGTTCATCAATCTTTACATTTGTACTCTCAACAATTTTCTGCAATCTTTTGTTAAAACATCTGTATGCTTTACTCTTAGATAAGTAACCAAGAAATATTCCTTCATCACTTCTAGGATCAAATTTTCCAATATACTCATCTCTTCTAATATAGCATTTACTTCCAAAAACTCTGAAATATTTAAGAGTAGGAGTAATACCAAACCATAGTTCATGAGGGGTCTTACCAGTTTCACCTTTGATGTGAACTTTGTTGAATGTATAGACTACTGTACTTACTTCTTCTCTCCAATATACATTTGGTAAATTTGATTCAGACAACATATTTCTTGCTGCATCCAAGATAGTTCTATTTTTTCTTTCTACATCTCCATTTTGCTGTGGTGTCTGAGGTGCTGATAGCCGTCTTTTGATTCCATTCACTTCATAGAATGCATTAAATTCCTTAGATGTAAATTCTCCTCCTTGATCTGATCTTAGACATTTGATTTTCTTACCAGTTTCATTTTCTACCATTGCTTTGAACAGTTTGAATTTCCCAAGTGCTTCTGATTTTTCTCTGAGAAAGGTAACCCAACACATTCTAGAATAGTCAGCAATGATTAGCATGAAATACCTATCACCTTGTAAACTTTTAGTTCTAGTTGGACCACATAAATCAGTATGAATTAAGTCAAGAGCATTATTGGATTTTTCTGGAATGCTTTTAAAAGTTGCTCTTACTTGTTTTCCAAATTGACATTCCTTACATACCGGATTGTGAGGCTTAACAATCTTAGGTAAATCTCTAATTGCCTTAATAGTACTAATCTTCACAATGCAATCAAAATTTACATGACAGAGTCTCTTATGCCATAGCCAACTTTCATCAATATGTGCAATCAAGCATGTCTTTTCATTGTTATTCAGATGAAAGATATCACCTCTAGTTTCACTACCGGTTGCAATTTCCAAACCAGATCTGTTCATAATTTTGCATTTACCATTTTTAAATTGTAACTGAAATCCTTTTTCAACTAATTGACCAACACTCAAAAGATTATGTTTTAAACCTTCAACATAGTAAACATTATCATTATTGTGCTTACCATCAAGAGATATTGTACCTTTTCCTTTGATCAAACAAGTTTTATCATCTCCAAATCTTACTAGACCTCCATTATACTCTTGAAAAGTCAAGAATTTACTTTTATCACCAGTCATGTGATGTGAGCATCCTGAATCAATGATCCATTCATCCTTAATTTCAATTTTAGCTACCAGGGCTTGCTCTACAAGTTGAACAGTAGATGTTGGTTGATCTTCTGTTATAGCAACAAAGACCCATCCATTGTCTGTCAGATACTCATCAGAATTATCAGTGACTCCTTCATCAGCAAGAAACCAAGATTTGTCTTTATTCTTCTTAAATTTGTATCTCTAATATTCAGGGCTAGGTTTGTATGTTCTTCTAGCTTCTTCTCTTAGTCTAGCATGTCTATCAGGGCATCTCAAAGCCATATGACCAATCTTATTATAGTTAAAACATTTAAAGGGTGCTTTATTGTCATACTTACTTCCAACTGGACCTTTAGGCATTTTCTTTGCAAATAGTGCTTCAAGTTCTTCAAGTTCTTCATTTTCTCTCCTACTTTCTTCAAGTTCTCTTGCATAAAAGGCTTTCCAATCAGATTTGTCAAATGATGGTGCAGATGATGTTGATGCCTTAAAAGCTAAGTCTATCTTTATAGTAGCAATAGGACCAAATTCCTCAATTTCAAAGGCTGAAAGTTTTCCAATCAATGTATCCCTAGTTACTGATGTGTTGGGCATTGTTCTTAGTTCATTTATAGCAATAACTTTCATTTTGTATGCCGGTGGTAATCCTCTTAAAACTTTTGAGACAATTTCAGCTTCACTTAAGGTTCCTCCACAATATTTAATACCCAAAACAATTTCATTAACTCTTTCCATAAAAGCAAAAATCCTTTCATGTTCTTCCATTTTCAGATTTTAATACCTGACCTGAAAGCTTTCAAGTTTTGCAATTTTGACTATGGAATATCCTTCATTCAGTGTTTCCAGATGATCCTAAATAGCTTTAACAGTAGATGCATCTGATAATCCCATGATTTGCTGATCTGATAATGCGCTCAAGAGTGCTTCTCTTGCCTTGCAATCATTCTCTTCATCTTTAGTCAGATTTGGTGGATTAGGCTAACTTGTAGTAGGAGCAGTATAGCCATTCTTTGTAACTTCCCAGATATCCTTCCCAATGCAATTCAGATGTGTCTCCATCCTGATCTTCCATATCCCATAGTTGGTTCCATCAAGTTTAGGGCTGTCCTTCCTGAAATAGTTAGAAGATATTGGATCTCCTCAAGCTGTTAAACTTTTGCAAAAAGAGGACTAGGCTCTGATACCAATTGTTAGGTCCCAAAGACAACTTAGAGGTGGGGGGGGGTGAATTAGTTGTCTAATAAATATAAACCAAAAACAACTTAAACAGCTTTAATGCTTAATACCGGCAAACCAGTCTTTTATGTCGGTAGACAGTTTTATCAGTTAATTGCAATATCGGTAAGGATTAATGCATGAAACAAAAAGACAAAGTCATTCACAACACATAACACCAATATTTGTATGTGAAAACCCTATAAGGGGAAAAACTATGATGGGAAACCTTACCCACAATCAGATGATACTACTGCAAATAGTATGTGTATACAAATGGGGTCTGCACATGCAGAAAGACCAAGCGCCTAGAGCTCACTACTCAATCACAAATGGGAGTCACATTGACTACAATTGGATGATTAAATCCAATATGGATGTACTGCTCAAATTAGCATCTTTCTATGCTGGATTCAGTACCAGTGTAGTTCTGATCGTCTTCACAAAAATAATCCTCCAATCTTCAAATGATGTTTGCGTTTATAGCTCTTCTTATTCTCGCATATACCTTCACACAATTCTTTTTCGCATTACACATTCGATCTTACAAATAAGATCTTACATTTATATCATAACCTAAGACCAATTTTAGTAGGTCGGCTCTAAAGGATATTACAATAAAATCAATTTACAAATAAATCAATATCCGATGCAATAACCGATTCAACTTGTTGGCTTGATGCATTTACAACAATAATAAAATATCTCTATAGTGTGTCATGCTGATCTGGAAAAGATAAACCTGCTAGTGTATATCCTGGACCTATTTGCCAGTAACAACAAATATGCAAATACGAATATGCCAATAAACAAATCTTCAAGACAAAGTGTCCAAACGATGTCTTCAACATAACCAGGTGTTTTCCATGCCATTCCAAGTGCCGGTGATCATTATATCCTGTCAGTGTACCAGATACCGATGACTGTGCATAAGTCACTTGTTTGTCGGTGAATGTTGCTAATTCTCCAAAGTGCCAGAGTTGATAAGTGTTAGTAGGTGTTGACATCAATGAGAAAACCATACCAAAATACCAACATGAACTACTGTGAGGAACAGGGAATCATGAGACAAATGTCTGCACCTAGAACACCTTAGCAGAATGGAGTTGTTGAAAGAAGAAGCATAACTCTTATTGATTGTGCAAGGACTCTAATAATATAGAAGGACATCCCACATATCTTCTGGAGAGAAGCAATAAGAACTGCTATATACACTTTGAACTAGATACAGGTAAAGAAAGGGACAAACAAAACTCCCTATGATACAGGGAGTGGTTACTCACCTAATGTTTGTTATTTCAAAATGTTGGGAAGCAGATGCTATATCAAAAGGGATGAGTACACTGGAAAATTTGATCCCAAGAGTGATGAGGGAACCTTCTTACATTACTCAACAAAGAGAAAGGCATACCGGTGTCCAAACAAAAGGACCAGTAAGATTGTGGAAAGTGCAAATGTTAGAGTAGATGAGTACTCTGAGAAAAATGAACAGGATAGTAAGAGTGATCTGGAGGACTATAAAGGGTTCGAGTATAATGTACCAGTGGAACCTATTGAAGAAGATCCTGTTGAAGTGGCTAATGAAGAAGCCAGTGAAATAAAAGCCACACAGCCAATAGAAGCTCCGAGGAGTGAACCGATATTGGCTAAATATGTTAGAAATAATCACTCTACAAAAGATATCATCGGTGACAAGGATGCAAGAGTTCTAACCCGAAGACGAGCAAGAGAGAATGAGTGTATGCTCTCCATTTTTAGCCCAAAACAACAAAGGAGGCTCTAAAAGATGATGACTGGGTCAAAGCTATGGAAGAAGAACTAGAGTAAATAGAGAAAAATGATACATGTACCCAGACCAGAAAATAAAAATGTAATAGACACCAAGTGCGTGTTCAGAAATAAGATGGATGAAACCGGTAAGGTGATAATAAATAAGGCAAAATTGGTCTGGAAGGGCTATGCTCAAGAAGAAGGTTTGGACTATGGAGAAACTTTCACACGGGTAGGAAGATTGGAAGGGGTCATAATTTTGTTGGCCTATGCTACTTATAAAAGGTTTAAAGTATACCAAATGGATGTCAAATCAACATTCTTAAATGGGGTGTTAGAGGCACTGGGAGCTTGGTATGAGAGGTTACACTCATATCTACTAAGAATTGGGTTAAAAAGAACTAGTGATAATAGTAACCTGTATCTGAAGAGTGGAGTTGAAGGAAAACATCTAATTGCTAAGATCTTTGTAGATGACATCATCTTTGGGGGAGATGATGAGATGAGAAAAAGATTTGCAGGACAAATGCAATAATATTTTAGGATGTCCATGATTTGTGAGATTAAGTTTTTTATTGGCCTGCAAGTCTCTCAATTAAGGAATGGCATCTTCACCAATCAAACGAAGTACATAAGGGAAATTTTGAAAACTTTTGGAATGGAAGATTGCAAACCTGTTGGAACTCCAATGGTTATAGGTTGCAAGCTATCTAAGCATGATGAGGCTGAAGAAGTAAATGAGATACTTTATGGGTCCATGATTGATAAGTTACAGTATGTAGTACATAACAGACTGGATATAGCACAAGTTGTTGGCTTGGTTGCCAGATTTTTTGCAAATCCAAAAGAGACTCACATGATGGTAGTCAAAAGAATATTCAGATACCTAAAGGGGACTGATGAGTATGGTCTCTAGTATCCACACATGGGAGACTTCAGTTTAAGTGTCTTCATTGATTCAGATTGGGCTAGAAACATCGATGACATGAAGAGTACCAGTGGAGGAGAATTCTTTCTAGGAGAGAATTGTATCTTTGACAAGTAAGAAACAAAAATGCATATCTCAATCCACAGCTAAGGCTAAGTATGTAGCTATTGTAATTAACTACACATAGATAGTTTGGATCAAGCAACTAGTGGAAGGAATTCAAGAAAAAGTGGTTGGACTGGTAGTGATTCATTGTGACAACACCAGTGCCATTGACATATCTAAGAACTCGGTGATGCACTCCAAAATGAAGCATATGATAACTCAATGATGAACGAATAGTACCAAACTGGTACTGAGAGGGGGGGGGTGAATCAGTACAGGCAAAAGCACAGTCCAAAACCGGTTTGACAATGGACACTTCAGATAACTGGTAAACAGTGATACTGGTTTGAAACAGAGTGCAACCAGTAAAGCTAAGAATGACTGAAACAAGCATTAACCAGTTACTCACTTGGCTTTCAATCAACTCAAAACATAATAACAGCTAGTTCAACATGTTTTATTGACAGGAATGAAACACAGAACCATCACATGCTTGACAAACAATAACAAAGCATCACAAGATAAAAGCATCACACATGACACATATTTTTTATGTGGAAACCCAACTAGGAAAAACCATGGTGGGGATGAATACCCACAAGCTTGTTTTTGAACTCTTTAGAAGTCTTCTCTGTTAGGAGCCTTGTCCTATTAAAGACATTATAATAGGTTCTACTAGGAACCAATCCTGTTAGGGATCACCTGGTTAAGGGTTAAACTCTGTTAAAGGTTACCTTGTTAGAGGATTTCAAGAACTCAATAGCTAAAGGATTTCACTAACTCAATAGCTTCGAGTTACCCTGTTAAAGGATTTACAGCAAGCCGGTTAAGGCTACCTTATTAAGGGATTTCACAACTATTGAAGTGGTTAAAGATCAACAGGTATAACAATGATCTGATGATAGCACTCAATGCCAATGTAGATCCACTTAAGCTCCTCTTCACCTTCTGCACTTACACTCTGCAGGTATCACTTCTCTCCTTTGGTCTGGCAAGAATCACATATCCTTTCTCTTGGATACACACACACAACTTTTCCAACAACTTTAGAAAGAAACACAACATCGAACTTATAGGAAACAGATAGGTCGGTAGCATAAACCCTAAACCCTAAACCTATTAGGTTAAGCAATTCAAATGGTTCAATCCTAACCATTGAGAACATTGCATTAAATGCAATAGTCTTGATCCGATCTCAAGACATTCTCCATCATTCATTTTCCACCGATTTCATGGCAGCTGATAACCCATCACGCGTTATCACTATTTACAAACTTCGCACATTCCCGAGGTAGATAGGGATAGTCTCCTTCATGCAAGATCCTTCATGCACACAAGGCTGACATGGTAACATGATCTATTCTTTGTTATACTGCTAACTCATCACACAAAGATCACCGATTGAGTCACACAGGCTTGAGGTACTCCAATCGGAAACCCTGAGACTACCAATTGGTAGTCACACAAGGGTTCCATGTACCAATTCCCATAACAACATGCCGGTTCACCTTGAACAAATATACCACTTCACTTTGGCATATATACTGGTTCTCACATATGCCGGTTTGCTTCATATCACATATTGACATCAATGACAACATACAATATCATTATGTCCTCATACCGGTTCACATAATGCCAACAACATATAGCCATCAAATATCACTATCTAAGGGAACAAGTTCAAGAAAAGGAAGTGATGTTGGAGTACATACCAACAAAAGACCATGTGGCTAATATCTTCACCAAGCCACTACAGAAGGAAACCTTTGATTATCTTATAGGTAAGTTGGGGGTTATGCCCCTCCATTTAGTAAAGTAAGCAAATAGGGTTCTACATCAATCTGGTATGCTTTCAAGTTCCTTTTTAGAAATGACTAGATTGATGAGTGTGGACTACTCCAATTAGGGGGACCAGTCTTATAAGTGTTCAAAATGAACTCTTTGGCATTGTTGTCAAAGGGGGAGATATGATTAGAGTGCTTGAGCATTGACAGGTAGTGATTGAGCTGAAGTTGTTGTATCAGAGTATGATCAGTGACAGGGGGAGATATTCATTACTCAGGGTAGAAGTAATGAATAGATTGGTAAAGAGATGAGAAGTAAATGATTGGACTGCTATAGAGATGAAGGAACGTGCATCTAATTAGCCAGAGTTTGAAGTGTTTGCCATCATTGCCAAAGGGGGAGATTGTTGTATTGTTGGCATTGGTAAAATTGGTTAATCCAGAGAACCAGTATATGTGCTAAGGGTTTTCATTGATGTTCAACACTTACCAGTGAAGACACTAACCAATGAAGTGGTATAGGTAGAGTAGTGTTGTTTTTCAGTAAGCAAAATTAATGACTTACTATACATGGAAAAAACATTGGTATTGAATGATCAAAGTTTAATCAGCTCAAGGAAAGATTGATTGATCCAACCGGTCTATCATTTAGGAAGATTGATCACTTTGATGATGGTGAAGTCACAAAAGGTGACTCAGGAAAGAAGAATTGAAGTTGTATGCAAATTGGTAGCTCATTGGTAAATAGGGGAAGAGACTTGGTGCTAGCACAATAAATCGGCAGTCAAAGGACAAACCGATAATATAGAAGTGCAGTGACATACCGGTACACCGGTATGACAGAAGGAAAATAGGTGATCACCACAAATCTTAGAGTGGTGATCGGTTATTATGTTGCGATGGCAAAGGATGAGTTGGTGAGCTTGTGTGATCTTTGGGAGATGCGGTGGCAGATTTGGTTGAAAACTTGGTGGAATTGATGTAAGGCGCACAGAGAAAGAGTTGGAGATTTTAAAATTAAAATATTCTAAAATCCATGATTGATTTGATTGAGGATATGCCTAAAGGTGTCGGAAGAAAATGTATAAAGAGTTCTTGAGCTCTTTCAGAAATTTTTGATCTTGAAATTTGAAACAAGGAAATCTTGTTGAAGGCGATCCAAGGTGAAGAGCAGAGTGAGAGGGAGTGCTAAGAGGTGTTAGCACAATTGAGTGTGTGTGAGGTAGATCAATCGAGTGTAGAGATGAAGGATAGAGAACCCGCTGTGGGCAGAGCCGAAGGACACAGGACTGACAAAGTGCAGAGCCGAAGGTTAGAGGACCAACAGAGTGCAGTGCCGAGGGATAGGTGACTAGTTGAGTGAAGAGCCAAAGGTGTAAGAAGGAAACCAGTGCTGTGCAGAGAAGACACAACCAGTGTGTATTGAGTGTGATGCATATTGAGATCTGATCAAGCTATCAGTAGCTAATTCAATAGATCATCCATCTATTGCTTTCTAACAACTGCAACTTAAATCCCTTAACCGGGTGGACTTTAACATATCCCTATTGTAAAATACCTTAACTAGGTGACATCTTGATAGGGAGAATGTTAGAAAAGTGCTCAATAAAGATAATTAGGCCTCATGGTTCAACAAGTTTCCAAAATACTTGCTTGACTATTTTATATGTTTGCAAACCCAATTTGAGGTTATAATACTAAGTTTCTCATGCATAACTTCTCCAACATCCACCCTTTGTGTAGGCTCATACCCTTGCTCAATCCACTTCTCCATTTTTGAATATGCTCTAACTCAACACCCTACTTACTAGGCATCTAGACCTACTCCTCTAAGTCAAGGCAAACTCCTCCACAAGTTCCAAGAAGTTAGGCAAAAGTTTAGTCTTTGATCATATACAATTTTGTAGTCATTTAAGCATTTTTGCTCTCCTTACTCAACCCCTTTGCTAGGTTACAACCCCCCAAAGTCTTTGTCATACTATTAAGAAGGTGGAATGATGTCCTTCAATTTCCTTAGGTAGTTTTCCAAAGGTTCTTCAAGTTCTACCAACCCCAAACAAATCGGGTTCTAGAAAATGCAGTTTTGTAGGCCAAAAAGGCTAGTAGCCCGTGGAGGGCTAATTGGCACCTTTTTCCTCACCCCATCCAACAATGGGAAAATACTCAAACAAAAATATCTTGGATGATGTTTAGGATGTCCAAGCTCAAATATTTTTTAGGTATTAGGCTCCATGAAGAGGGTTTAGTGATTGTCCTCCATTTTAGGCACAAATGTAGGGTTTAGTGAGGGTTTTGGTTCATTTACCATAGGTTCTCATTACCAAACTTGGTTTAAGATTCCAAACTACTAGGAAACCTCTGCCACAAAAAACAAAAGCATCCCCTTCCACTGACAAACAAGCATTATACCAAACACTTGGTGAGCAAAGTGTAAATGGGCAAAAATTCATTGTCAATCACTGTTTTTTTGCCTTTTCAATGTTATTTTTGCACAGTAGTTGGTTAGGAGCACAAATAGAACATCACCATTGTAAATAGATGCTACCAAAAAAGTATTCAACCCTTCTACAACATTAGGAGTCATTTTCCAATACAAAAGTATTCATAGAACCAATTTTGTAACAAAAACTAATCACTTTCCCAAAACAAGGAATTCACTGCCCCTCACAAACAGTGACACATAACAATGCAAAATGTATAAATTTTGGAGCTCCAATTCCTTAAAAATTATTTTAGGATAGGTGCAGACCTCTGTCCATGTTTTGTTTCAACATTTGATGCTTAGAACCCAAATTTTGAGCCTTGAGGAAGAATACTAGCCAAGTTAGACAACTTGCCTAATAAGTGCTCAAATTCACCTTTTCCATCACAACCCTAGCATAAAATAAACTTATATACATAATGTACAAGCAAATAAACTTGACCAAAACCAATTGTGGGAGCCCAAGCTTGGGATCAGTCAAGTTGTGGCATTTTAGTGACCTCAAACCCTTGACAGGGTAGTGAGGAGTTACAAAATGGAGTCAATTAACTGCACCAACTTTCAAATGAAAAACCAAACACTATTTACATTCAAAGAATTATAAAAGGAAATGTAACTTTCTCCAACTAGGTATAGTACAACAACTACAAAGAATGTACGGCTGTCAAAAGAAAAGAGTTCCCAAAACCATTAAAACCAGAAATGTAAGTGCTTTCAATTGAGTTTTCTTGAAACTTACAATAACCAACCATATGAAAAGGAAAGGGAGGTTCTTAAATAACTTGGGAAAGTAGTTTCCAAGTCTTGTACAGACATAGGGCATATTGGGCTTTCTTTTTACACAAAAAGTCCAATATGATAACTTTTCAAGCCCAAATGACAACATTTTTTTGCTGCAAGAGACATTTTTGACAACCTAACCTCATCAAATTATCTAAACACATAAGACATGCTTAAAAAAACTTATCAAACATGTTTCAATTCTTTAGAAAGCATTTCTAGACCTTTTAGGCAATTTTACACATTTTTGCCCTTTTTGGCCTAGAAACCCAAAAATTGTCAACTCAAATCCTGAAAGGCAAAACTTGATCTCTTGAGCACAAAATGAGATAAAACCACTTGAAAAGACACACAAAAACCTAAAACAAAATCATAAACCTAACACAAGACATTACAAACATGAAAGCATGAAAGACTCAAAAAGGAGAGTTTTTACTCAACTAGGTGCTCCTACACCATACTCCCCCAAAGACAAAGAAGTCACGTGACTCCTTGAGGTAGAAAAGAAGAAGGTATTACAACTTTCTGAATGTCATCTTTAGGTATCCATGTTGCCTCTGAGATAGGATTATCCTTCCATTTGACTAGGTGCTCCATATAGGTGTGATTTCTTGTCTTCTTGGGAACCCTGGAGTCTAGAACCCAGTCTGCTTGAGGAATAGAGAGAGGAGGAAAAGATAGATCAGAAAGAGATTGTGTAACATCTAAAACTCTTTGAATCTCCTTAGGTGGCTGCCCCTTGAAAGTGATCAAATCTGCAACATTAAAAATGGGAGACAAAGAAATATTAGTAGGCAAATCAACTTTGTAAGCATTAGACCCATACTTAGCCAAGATTTTGCAAGGGCTTATTCTCCTCATCTGAAGTTTGATTGGAACTCCTTTTTGCAGCCTTTCCTTCTTCAAATGAACCATCACATAATCTCCTCCAGAAAACTGAACATCTCTCTTTGTAGCATCCACTCTTGACTTGACTTTTTGGGAGGTATCTTGAAGAGCCTTTCTCACTTGCTCATGAACCTCTTTCATGGATTGAGCCATGTCATCTGTTGTTCCACTCTTAGGCTACAAGTTAGTGATATCTCTCAACTCCATCATACCCTTGGATGCATACCATAAACAGCTTCAAAAGGGCTTTTACCTGTAGACCAGTTGACACTATCATTATAGGCATATTTTGCTTGATGAATGAGTTGATCCCAACTCTACCCATATTCCTTTGTCAAATACCTAACCAAGTTTCCAAGAGACCTGTTCACAACCTTAGTTTGGCCATCAGTTTGTGGATGATAAGCTGAACCAAAAGAGAGATTAGTAACCAGTCTCTTCCACAATGTTTTTCAGAAATGACCAAGAAATTTCACATCTCTATCAGAAACAATGCTAGTAGGCAAACCATGTATTCTAACAACTTCTTTGAAAAACAAGTAAGCAATATGACTTGCATCATGTGTTTTCTTACAAGGAATAAAATGAGCCATCTTGCTAAATCTGTCAACTACTACAAAGATGCTATCAAATCCTGCTTGAGTTCTAGGTAATCCTACCACAAAATGCATACTAATGCAATCCCAAGGCCTATGTGGAATGGGAAGAGGTTGATATAAACCAGCATTGGAGGAATTAGCTTTGGCTTTCTGACATACCAAACACTGCTCAACATACCTCCTGATGTCTCTCTACATCTTAGGCCAATAATAGAACCTTTGAACCAACTCTAAGGTCTTGTTGAGACCAAAATGCCCACTTACGCACCCATTATGCTTCTTCTGAATGAGGTTCTCTCTCATAGAACCTTTTGGCACACATAACTGTCCACCCCTGAATAACAAACCATCCTACCAAGTGAAATCAGCATATGCACCATGGAAATGATTCTCAAAATCTTGACAAACTTTATAAGCTTCAGCAAAATCATCATCAGTAGGATACATATCTTTCAAACTATCAATACCAATGCTCTGTACTTGAATCTCATGAACAGTTAACAACCTCCTACTCAAAGCATATGCTACTTTATTCAACTAACCCTTCTTATGCTTAAGAGTAAAAGTGTAAGCTTGCAAGTACTCTACCCATTTAACATACCTATGATTCAGTTTATCCTGTGAGTCCAAGAAACTTAATGCCTGATTATCTGTGTATACAACAAACTCTTTAGGAAGAAGATAATGTCTCCATTTCCTAAGTGCCTGTACTAATGCATAAAGTTCTAAATCATAGGAGGAGTAATTTTTCTTGGCATCATTTAACTTCTCACTAAAGAATGCAACTAGTCTATTGTCCTGACTTAAATAGCTCCTACAACAATATTGCTAGCATCACATTCAATAGTAAAAAGCTTGTCAAAACTAGGTAAAATGAGCACTGGTTGAGAAGCTACTTTGGTTTTCAATAATTCAAACCCTTTATTAGTTGCATCTGTCAACTGAAACTTTACCTTTATACCCCCTTTGATTGTGTCTAACATAGGGGCACAAATCTCACTGAATCACCTAATGAATTTCCTGTAAAATTGTGATAAACCATGAAAGCTTCTGACATCACTGACTATTTTTGGAGTTGGCCAACTAGTTATTGCTACAACTTTAGATTGATCCATTTTCAGATTGCCTCCTGATACAACAAAACCAAGATAGACCAATTCTTGCTTCAAGAAATCACACTTTTCAAGATTAATGGTTTGTTGTTCATCAGATAACTTTCTCAAAACATTAGCTAAATGCTTCAAATGCTCTTCCTTAGTTTTACTGAAAATAAGAATATCATCTAAATACACAACAACAAACTTGCTAATGAAATCATGTAAAACTTCATTCATGAGTCTCATGAATGTGCTAGGAGCATTAGAGAGTCCAAAAGGCGTGACAAGCCACTCATAAAGACCCTCATTTGTTTTGAAAGTTGTCTTCCATTCACCACCCTCTTTGATTCTTATCTGATGGTAACCACTCTTCAAGTCAATCTTACTGAAATACTGTGCACCCCCCAAGCAATCATCAAATCCTCTATCCTGGGTATGGGAAATTTGTATCTGATGGTGATCTTGTTTATGGCTCTAGAATCTGTGCAAAGTCTCCATGTTCCACCCTTCTTAGGTGCCAACACTGTAGATACTACACAAGGACTAATGCTTTTCCTAATCAGCCCTTGGTCTAAGAGTTCTTGTATTTGTCTGGCTACTTCTTCATTTTGTTCAGGGGTCATCTTATAGGCTGCCTTATTGGGTAAAGAGGCTCTAGGTATGAAATCAATCTGATGGCTAATGTCTCTAGGAGGTGGTAAGGCTGCAGGTGTACCATCACTGATTATTGCTTTGAAGTTATCAAGGATCTGTTGTACCTCATATGGTATCTCAACGTTCTTTTCTATCTTTTCTTCCTTGGGTTTCACTATGAGTTCAAATCCCACTCCTTCACCTTCTTCAAGTGTACTTATGAACTCTTTCTCACTCACAATTAAAACATTCTGATTTTCTAACTTGCTGCCCTCTTTCTCATCATTTATGGACTGAATTTTGTATGTAACTCCATCCTTCTGAAATGAGTAGGAGTTCTTTTCCCCATTGTGGATGGCTTTCCTATCAAATTGCCAAGGTCTACCAAGAAGTAGATGGCAATCATCCATTGGAAGAATGTCACATAGGATCTTATCTTGATACCCTCCTATGGTGAATTCTACCCATGTTTGTTCATTTACAAGGACATGTTTCTCCCTATTCAACCATGTGACTCTATATGGATGTGTGTGTGGGATTCTCTCAAGTTTGAGTTTTCCAACCGCTTCTTGAGATTATGTTATTTGTGGATCTAGAACCTATGACCACCTTGCATACCTTTCCCATGATCTTGCACTTAATTCTGAACAATGACCTTCTTTGAGTAGGTTCCTCCTTGATTGGTTCTTTTATCAGTTTTCCTCATCATCAGACTTTCCCCATCTTCTGATGCTAAGCTCACTTCATGAGCCTTACTACTTGCTGCATTTTCTTGCACATAGTTCACTCTTCTTTCACCTCCCTATGATGAGGTGGGTTTCTCTGGACATCTATAGGTAGGGTGGCCCAACTTCTGACAGTTGTAGCATTTCATGGTGGAGAAGTAGGACCCTCTTCCTAGTCCACTAGATCTACCTCTACTTGGGTTGCTATATCCCCTTTCTCTATAGCTGCTCTTGCTATATAAATCTCCACTTTTCTCAATGAGTTTGGAATCTCCTTGGGATCTTTGATCTCCTCTTCCACAAAAAATTCCTCTATGGCCTCTACCATCTCTACCCCTACCTCTTCCTCTGTTGTTTTGTTCTTTCTTTCTCCTAATTTTCTCTTCCACTTTAAGTGCTAGTTGATAACACTTGTGTACTGTTTGTGGACATAACAAACTCATCTCTTCCTAGATGTTCCATCTCAATCCATTCAAGTACCTTGCCACTTTTATACTCTCATCCTCTACTACCTTGGATCTCATGCACAGTTTTTGAAACTCCTCGGTGTAACTACTGACATCTAAGTCTTTTTGTCTCAAATTTTATCTTTTCTTGTGAAGTTGGACTTAATAGTCTTCAGGAAGGTAGGTTTCTTTTATTTTGGCTACCATTGCTTTCCAGGTGGCTATTTTTTACTTACCTTCTTTCACCCTTTCCTCTTGGATGAACTTCCACCAAGTTAAGGCTGCCCCTCTCAACCTAGACTTCGCTACTTTAACCTTTTGTGCTTCATTTATCCCATCACATTCAAAATGGTTTTCTAGGCCTTCAATCCACTCTATAAGAGCATCTGGATCCATCTTTCCACTTAAAAGAGCCACTCCCTCTAAGGTTTTACCACTCATAGCTCTCAAAGCTTTCAAGAATCGTTCTTGCTCTATGACAGGGTCAGGTATGGGAACCTCATCTTCTATTGCCACCATTTTGCTATGATCTCTAACCTTATCATGGACTTCTTCATTTTTGACTTCTACTTCATCTAATTTCATTGCTAGTTGTTCCAACCTTTCTCTGAGTGCTCTATTTTCTTCTTCTTGGTCTTTGACCTTCTTGGCTAACTCAGCATTAGTCACCATGTTTTCTTCTAATGATCCTTTTCTCCTGAATCTTTCATTGGCTCTGATACCACTATGATAGGGAGAATGTTACAAAAGTGCTCAATAAGGATAACTAGGCCTCATGGTTCAACAAGTTTCCAAAATACTTGCTTGTGACTATTTTATATGTTTGTAAACCCAATTTGAGGTTATAATACTAAGTTTCTCATGCATAACTTCTCCAACATCCACCCTTTGTGTAGGTTCATACCCTTTCTCAATCCACTCCTCCTTGTTTGAATATGCTCTAAATCAACACCCTACTTCCTAGGCATCCAAACCTACTCCTCTAAGTCAAGGCAAACTCCTTCACAAGTTCCAAGAAGTCAGGCAAAAGTTTAGTCTTTGATCATATACAATTTTGTAGTCATTTAAGCATTTTTTCTCTCCTTACTCGACCCCTTTGCTAGGTTACAACCCCCAAAAGTCTCTGTCATACTATTAATAAGATGGAAGGGTTTCTTTCAATGTCCTTAGATATTTTTCCAAAGGTTGTTCAAGTTCTACCAACCCCAAACAAATCAGGTTCTAGAAAATGCAGTTTTGTAGGCCAAAAAGGCTAGTAGCCCGTGGAGGGCTAATTGGCACCTTTTTCCTCACCCTATCCAATGATGGGAAAATCCTCAAACAAACTTGCCTTGGATGATATTTAGGAAGTCCAATCTCAAATATTTTTCAGGTTTAAGGCTCCATGAAGAGGGTTTAGTGACTGTCCTCCATTTTAGGCACAAATGTAGGGTTTAGTGAGGGTTTTGGTTCATTTACCATAGGTTCTCATTACCAAAATTGGTTCAAGCTTCCATACTGCTAGGAAACCTCTGCCACAACAAAAAAAGGCATCCCCTACCACTGACAAACAAGCATTATACCAAACACTTGGTGAGCAAAGTGTAAATGGGCAAAAATTCACTGTCAATCACTGTTATTTATGCAAAGCAGTTGGTTAGGAGCACAAATAGAACATCACCATTGTAAATAGATGCTACCAAACAAGTCTTCAACCCTACTACACCATCAGGAGTCATTTACCAATACAAAAGTATTCATAGAGCCAATTTTGTAACAAAAACTAATCACTTTCCCAAAACAAGGAATTCACTGCCCCTCACAAACAATGACACATAACAATGCAAAATGAATAAAGTTTGCAGCTCCAACTCCTTAAAAATGCTTGTAAGATAGGTGTAGACCTCTGTCCATGTTTTTTTTCAACATTTGATGCTTAGAACCCAAATTTTGAGCCTTGAGGAAGAATACTAGCCAAGTTAGACAACTTGCCTAATAAGTGCTCAAATTCACCTTTTCCATCACAACCATGGCATAAAAGAAACTTATATACATAATGTACAAGCAAATCAACTTGAACAAAACCAATTGTGGGAGCCCAAGCTTGGGATCAGTCAAGTTGTGGCATTTTAGTGACCTCAAACCCTTGACAGGGCAGTGAGGAGTTACAAACTGAAGTCAATTAACTGCACCAACTTTCAAATGAAAAACCAAACACTATTTACATTCAAAGCATTGTAAAAGGAAATGGAACTTTCTCCAACTAGGTACAATATAGCAAGTACAAAGAATGTATGGCCTATTAAAAGAAAAGAGTTCCCAAAACCATTAAAACCAGAAATGTAAGTGCTTTCAATTGAGTTTTCTTGAAACTTACAATCACCAACCCTATGCAAAGGAAAGGGAGGTTCTTAAATAACTTGGGAAAGTAGTTACCAAGTCCTGTATGGACATAGGGCATATTGGGCTTGCTTTTTACACAAAAAGTCCAATATGACAACTTTTCAAGCCCAAATGACAACATTTTTTTGCTCCAAGAGACATTTTTGACAACCTAACCTGATCAACTTATCTAAACACCTAATACATGCTTAAAAACACTTAGAAAACATGTTGCAATTCTTTGGAAAATGTTTCTAGACCTTTTAGGCAATTTTACACATTTTTGCCCTTTTTGGACTAGAAACCCAAAAATTGTCAACTCAAATCCTGAAAGGCAAAACTTGATCTCTTGAGCACAAAATGAGATCAAAACCACTTGAAAAGACACACAAAAACCTAAAACAACATCATAAACCTAACACAAGACATTACAAACATGAAAGCATGAAAGACTCAAAAAGGAGAGTTTTTACTCAACTAGGTGCTCCTGCACCACATCTTAACCGATGTTCTAAGTCCTTTAACTAGGATACCTTTACTAGGGTAAAGACACTAACTGGCCTTGATCAAAATCCCTTAACTGGGTAGCACCTAATAGTGTCTTTGTGATCTCCTAACAGGGATGGCTCTTAACCAGGTGTAGTCCAGAAGAGTACAAATTTTGTGAGTTCCTACTCACACCGTGGTTTTCTCCCTATTGGGTTTGCATGAGATAACTCCTTGGTGTCACTGTCAACTTTTCATGGTTGCATATTTTACTTTAGTGATTAAGTATATTGTTGGATCTTAGATGAATGCAAATTTAAGATAAAAGTTAAATTGTGAAAATTTGATTAAGTGTTGTTTCTCCCCTCCCCTCTCAACATCGGTTGGGACTAACACTCCACACTAGGTGAAATATTAGAATCCTCTAATGCTTTGTCATCACTTTTCTTCTTCCAGATACTACTCATCTTGGCTCTAGTTTCTTCAACATCAACTATCTTCTTCCCTTTTTGATCTGCATAGTGACTTACCAGTTGGTTCTTTTGCTTTTTGTAAAACTTAGCAATGTGTCCCAGTTTGTGACAATGATAGCAAGCCATTCTAGATGATCTCCAAGGTCCTACATTGCTCCTTCCTATTCTTCTTCTACAGTTCATAGCCACATGTTTAAAGTTGTTGCAAATTGAACAAGTCACATTGAATCTCTTTTCCATCTCATAAGGACTAGACTGGTCAACATAGGGTCTTTGCCAATTTGTGTTCCTCCGGTCAGTGATATTCCTTCTCCAATCACCAATAGGTCTTGGATTCATGTGAGGAGTAGGATTGTTTTCTCCATATCTACATTCGACTGATCTATGCCCATACATGTTGCATGTATAACAATAACCTTCAAATCTTCTAGGTACATACTTAGTATTAGGTCTATAACCAATATTAGCATTAGATCTACTTCTACAAACATTAGCAGTATGTCTTGGTTTATGACAGTTAAAGAAAATAGGTTTGTAATCTTTCTTATCAGTAGGCTTCTGAGCCTTAGGAGTAGTTTTACCTTCATGCATGTTTCTCTTGGTATTGAAAGGTTCACCCTTCTCAGATGTATTGTATCGTAACCTAGATGTATCACCTTTCATCCTTTGAGATTGGATATGTTCATCCAGCATAGAGGAACTCTTATTTAATTTATCAAGCTTCTCATTGGCCTCAACAAGTTCCTTTGTAAGGTATTCATTTTTCTTCATAAGAGTCTCTCTAAGAGACATTGCCATTTCAAGATTTGACTATAATGCTTCTTTTTCTTCTTTCTCTTCATGCCAATGTTCATACAAAGTCGGATTCTCCTGCTTGATCTTAAAGATCTCAATATTTTTCTCGTTGATCTAGTCTTCAGCTGCCCTCCTAGCTTCAAGTTCTTGACTGATACAGATTGTAAGTGCTTCAAGTTCTCTCCTTAGGTTAATTTTCTCACCATTCATTTTCTCCACTTCCTGAGCCAATGCATCCACATTAGCTTCATCTGATGAACTATTTTTTAGAGATTTCCATTAGTTGCTTTGCCAATTCTCTTCTCTTTGCTTGTGAAGCCTTGTATTTTACCTTGAGCTCATCAAGGGCCTGTTCAATCTCTATGAGTTCTCTATGTGAGATTTTTTCAAGATCAAGAGCTCAATGAAAAGTACAAAATAGAGAGACAAAATATAGGACAAGAATAAACTGTATTCTCATCAATAGATACAAATGATCAATTGTTGTTATATACAATGTAGATGAACCTACATATATAGGCAAGGTAATATGGATATATGAGCACACAAACTTGACATGTGGCTCAATAAGAAACAAGGGTAGGTAGGAAATAGGTGTGGTAGGTAGGAGAAACAATAAAATATTCCACATGAGGTGGATCACCCACCGAAGGTGGAATTATCACTCCATAATAAGTGGATATGATAGAGTAGTAACAAGATCACACCATAAAAGGTGGAAATTATTCTACACACACTATCCCAATGTGGCACAAACACCCAAGTGTCTCATACCCAAATTACTATGAAATGGGTGTACCTAAGTAAATTTAAGTAAGGTGTAATAATATCCAACATGAATAGTTAATTACACCAACACTCTAGCCATCTCTCTATAGGTCATTCCTTCACCCATTTTTGCCTTAGGATTAGAGATCCCTTCCAAGCGGTTAAGCCTTATAGAATTTAGGCTCTGATACCATTTGATAAACTTATAAAGAACTGAGAGGGTGGGGTGAATCAGTGAAAGAAAAAATAGTAACACTTTAATTGCAAACTAGTAAAAACATTTAACCAATTTACCAATGACTTTGCATATAATCCAAAGTGTTATAAAAGCATTAACCAAAAGACAAACATTCACCATAATACAAATATTTATACATGGAAAACCCAACTAGGAAAAACCACGATGAGATGGACCTCACAAGTTAACTATCTGCAAAAATAGATAACTGACTGGTTAAGGTCTACAAATTCTCTGTTAGGAGAAGATCCTGTTAGAGATCTCAAGCTCTGTTAGGAGCTATACCTATTTGAAGTTAACCTCAGTGGAGGGTTTAGATCAAAATTAATTAATCACCTTATTTATACAATGAATCTTGTTAGAGCTTACCTGGTTAAGGGATTTTACTGATGTAGTTGTTAGAGAACAACAATGGGAATGATCTAAGAATAGCACCTTCTACTAGTTTAGATCCTTTTTTGTGCATACATTACTATATCACCGACATACTCTGCAACTCCTTCAAAAAATTGAATCAACTCCAACTCATATCATAACTTGTATTTACTATCTCAAATATCTCATCACAATATCTTTTTATAGATATTAGATTTCATGTCGACTCCTAAACCTTGACACAATTTCCTAGGTTCAATGAATCTGGACAATCTTCCTTAGCATGACACAAATTACCGCCATAGTGTTGGTCAGTGGTAACACATCACAATCGATGATAACTTATCACACAAACTGGGAAACCGATTAGAACACCAGTACCAGTTAAGTGTTGACCGCTTCAATACTCACATATCGATTCACTTGAATTTATACTGGATGATTGTCTCCACGCTCCTTGACTTTATCTACTACATCTCAAAACTAGTAACTCTGGAACTAATCAAAACTGATTAACTTATCTACATATACTAGTTATCTACATACAATAGTTTAGATATCTTCATACCGGTTAGACTTCTTCATACATATGATACCGGCTAACAATACAATGACTCAATACTACTAGTTTAGCTTAACTGGTATACTAAGATGACTATGACAATTAGAACATATATGTGCCATAAATGACAACACATGAAGTCATTAAATACAAAAATCATCATCAAGCCAACAAGACAGAGTGTTGATAGTTGAGGTTTGAGTTGCATGTCTACTAATGGCTATCACTTGATGTAGAGTTCAAGGACAACTTCATGATCAAGAGATCCTTCTTTTCATATCATTTTTGTAGCTTACCTTATTGTAGTTAGCTTCAATTTTTGCAAGTCCTCTTTTGTATCTTTCCCCAAGAGTAGTTAACCTTGGTTTGCAAGTCTACAACAGTGGGCTCTTTTCATTGTAGTCTGATATACATAGTGGATATTTTTTTGTGGGAAAGTTCTCATCGTGATTTTTCCCTATTTGGGTTTTCCATGTAAAAAATCTTGGTTTTAATGTGTTGGATGTGTGTTTTTGATTAATTGTTTATATGTTGCATTAATTTTTGTTTGGACTGATTCACCCCCCGTCAGTCCTTCCTTGGGTTAAATAATTAATCCTAGATAATGTTAGTCAACACTGAGTATTTAACACTTTTAAACCTAGAAATCAAACCTTAGTGCATGTTATTCAAGCGGTTCACTTGTTCATGCTCTGTTGCCACAAAAAATTTCTACCATTTTTAGCCAACAATAACCATCACTCTTTTATATGATGTGAAATATGAATGGCTCCATAGAAGAATATCAATTGAAAAAAAACAATATCCCTTCAAAAAGATGTGGAAAAACATGACTGATAGGAGATTCCAAATCTAAAGCATTTTCAATTCATTCTCTGTTGCCATAGAAAATATCTACTATATCATTTCAACACCACTCATCACTCTTTTTGTATGATGTGAAAAATGAATGGCTCCATAGAATAATATCAAATGAAAAAAGACAATATCCCTTCCGCTAGATGTGGATAAAACATGACTTCTAGGAGAATTATCTACTACTTTAGTTCTTCTAGGAGAACTAGAGAAGTATTTTAAATTAGGTGAACAATAGATAAACTTCATTTCATAGAAATGGTCCAAACAAACACAAGTTTTCGACATTCATTATTGGGTGAAATTTTAAGATGAAAAACTAAGGTCTGAATTTTGTTCATTTTTATTGGAGTATTTTTCACCAAGTACAACCATACATTATTACCTAACTTGAACTTGTGTTAAACATAGCATCAATCGTATTTATTTTTGTACAAATTATTGACTCTTCGTTGAATTTTTTTAGATATATTTAATAATTTTTTGTCTATTCTTTTCTTAGCCTTCATCTTTCTCATTCTCATGCAACTCTTATATTGCAACTTCTAGAGGATTAGAAATGAAATAATTGAAACATGTCTCACATTAATGATAAATTGGTAGAACTATGTATTACCATATTATAGGAGTGGTGTATGTAAGAAAGGACCTTATACCATGTTATTGATGATTTTGATTACAACCTTTGAATTACTATGCCAACTTCATATCAACAATTTCTATTGTCCATTCTTTTATTGATGAAAATAAGTGGAACTTTAATCACATATCCATTTCTTCTTTGAGAAACACTAGAAAAAAATTCTTAAAGTGTTGAATGAACCCAAATATGTACAAAGTAAAACTCAATTGCATGATTGTATGGATGAATCTTCTTAAATGGAATAAGAATACACTTCTTGATAAACTGCACATAAAATGATCAACTACTTAGGAAAAAGATAATTATGTGCTTCATTTCACATGGAAAAATAACCTATAAAGTAGTTAAAAATGCTTTCCCATACAGAGAATGAATAGGAAATGTATGATATAACCCCAACTTTTATGTTGCTTGGTTTTCTTACCCTACACAAGTTGCAACTCCTCAAGAATATTGAGGCATCAACTTGTATATATAACCAAAATACATACAATTAAAGGTTTAAAATATTTATTCAACCCTAACTGGAAGTGCAATCTAGAGGTTATCAAGAGAAGCATGCCAAGGTTATTAATAAAACATTTATGACATTATCATAGTAGAATTATCTAAGAACATCATACATTTTTTTTTGTATGATTGCTTTCTTTCTTAATTTTTCTTCAATTCATAGTCACTTCACTAGAATTTTCTTGAAGAGAACCTGATCCTTGTAATTTGACAATTCTCAATTATCGATAAACATTTTCAATCCTTATAATACATAGGCATAATGAAGAAAAGGAAAATATTTTGTAGATGAAGGACAAAATATTAATAATTTAATTCTTTAAATTATAAATTCTAAGTATTTGTATATTAAAATTAAAATTCAGCACTCAACATTGATAGCAAAAATTATTGGGTTGTCGATGGAGAGGAATAATTTTTTACAAAGAGTGCAAGGTGACAAAGTAGGCCCTTTCTGTGTTCTTTGACAAGTAGAGTGAAAGAGACAAAGTGAGGAAATAGTTGATGGGGGCTATAATAGAAAAGATTTGATGAGCCTTTGGGCTGATGTGGTGGAGGTCATCATGAGGTACATTACCTTAGATGGTTGTTTTGTCAGTATTTTCTCCTATCATTTTTCTATTTTAAACCACTTTAGACATGATAGGAAAATTCCTTTGTCATTTTATCTTCTCTCTTTTTTGGAGCATGGTCTCTCAAATCATGCTAAAAATAGTGACAACTCTATTTACATGAGGAGCATATTTTATTTATCATGGATTATTCTAAAATGAATGAGGTTAAGCCTTTTCCAGTCCACAAAATTGAAAGCAACCCTAAGCCCTCCTCTAGCCCTGATGTGCATGTGGTGTCGAACACTGAAATTGAGGATGAGAAGGGGTCGAGTGGGATGGCCATGGATTGGCATGACCTTCATGTGCCAAATGATGATCCAGAATATTGGCCCTCTGAGGAAGAAGGACCCCCCCAGAAGGTTACTCTTGGCACTAACAACAACAAAAAGAGTAAACCCCACCTTAGATTTGCAACTGAAAAATACAAATCCCTACCTTCCAAACCTCAGGAGATGGGCTATATTAGCTCTAAAAAACAAAAATGTGGGGAAAGCGGTGGATAAAAAGACAAAAGGGAAAATGAGATTAAATTGGATATACCCCTCAATGTGGATCAGGTGGACCCCATAAATAGTAAAAGTGATGAAGTGGATATTGATATTCTTCTGGCTAATTTCACCTCTAGTCAGAAGAAGTGTTTCTATTGGGTTATTAGCGAAATTATTTTCATCAATCAGGGCATAAAAGATATTATCAACAATTTCAATGAGAACCCCATGCCTAATAAAACCGCTAAGCTTATGAAAAATGACCCAGAAATTGACTGAGGATGTGAAGGTCATGAAGCTAGAATTGTCAATTTGGAGAAGGGTATGGATGCGCTAAAAGTAAATCTCAAGGTTTTGGTGGATATTAGGAAAGAAACCATCAACAACAATGTTGAAGGCCTCAAAAAGTTGAATGAGAAAATCATAGTTCATAAAGCCCATCCACTCAATAGCATCCCACCATCAACTGTCGAAGCTAAAATGAAAAATCTGGATATAAATCTACAAGGTTTAGAAATGTAAGTTTCTATAGGACCATCTACCAGAACTAGGAGCAGGAACCAAGAGAAAAGTGCCACGAGGAGCATCATGGAGGAGCTCAAAGAAATCAACAAGAATATTATTGAGAAAATTTTTAAGCTCATGGAAGCTATTAGATAGGTTTTTTGGTAGGTTTGCCCAGGTTTTCCTATTGTTTTTTTAGTTGGGCTCTATGGGGTGCTTCCCCTATCTTTGTCTTTGTTTGGCCATTGGCCCTTGACTAGTTTGCTATAGTTTTGCTTATTCTATTTTGGATTTGGGTTTCAAGCCCTTGTAAAACCCATTTTATCTTAATAAAAAACATTGATATCTAAGTTAATTATTACATCAATGAGTGCATTAGTTTTAATTATATTAAACAAAATTCATTAGGATGTACTAAAACACTTACAAATATAACAATAAAATAAGTATATTCTAAATACAAAGAAACAAATATTTTTATTAATGAAATTATTTGATATAATAAAATAATAGTAATAATATTTTTATTAGTTTTCTAATCCTTGTCTAGTCACCAAATAGATGATCTTGGATTTGGAAATATTTGGACAACTCCCTCTCTCACATGAACATAAAGAATTCTATGTGGATTTGACAATTTGGAAGGTTTTCATGAATTCAAACAAAGATAAGATGATCTGGACCAATGCAAAATTTGGGGTTTATTTTGTAAAAAATGGCTAGGAGTTATAAAATATTTTACAATTGAGTAATGACTAGACAAAAAATCTAGATTGAAATCAATGGTATAAATTGCAATGGTATGAAATTTTATAGATTTCATTTCCCCCCACTTTAGTAGGTTGATGATGCTAGTTGATATGCTAGACTAAATTATAAAAAAGAAATATTAAAAATAAATATTATTGTAAGATGTAGAGAATTATTCAAGAAAAAAAATTATTTTGTAATCTCCCCTTTCTAATTATTTCCAATAAGAGTACTTATTATATGCTCAAATTGTGGTATCAACTTGCAATAGGGGAAAACATCTCAAACACACACATGAAACATTGCATTAGAGTTAGAAATCAAAACAAAACAAAGCAAGTTAATGAATCAAAACTCTTTAAAATCATTCCATGCTCCTCTACCTCTAAAGATCTCTAAGACTCAAGGTGACCCTCACTCAGAAACCACTTGATCCTCAAGATGACAACCTAGAGAACAAGATTTAAATGATTCTAGGATCAAAATGGATGCAACTAAGATCCTATTGAAAGCTAAGATGATGGATTAAGATGAAATACAAGATGCAAGACTAAATGCTCAAGATGATGAAGATATGAAACTAGGTTAATTCAAAATTGAAGATTAAATGCTACTAGATGAGTTAATTAAGCTAGAAAAGGATATGTATTTAAGCTAAATGAAACTAAAATGCTATGAGATGAATTCTTTATGCTTGAAGATAACAAAGAGAGCTCCTTAACCTGCAAAATGACTATAATTTAGATGCACAAAAGACTTGATATTTTAATAAGGAATGGGCTCTATTAATTATAGGGAAAATAGGGCAATGGAGGGTTGAGATTGAATAATCTCAACAAGGGCTAGGATTGAAAGTTATCAATCCATGTGAGGGATTCAATCCAATCCCAAGTTGACAAATGTCACCTTGAGAGGGCTTGAGAGGAGATGTAAGAGGCATTAAATGCCTGAGGAGACGTGGAGGTTACCTTATGAAGTAAGGTTGTGGTTGGGTTAGTGGATAACCAATGGATAAAGCCTTTACCCAAGGGGTAAACTCTTGTGCAAGGATTAATAGGAGAACTAGGGTCAAAGCCATAAGTGCTTGATGAGACCCTTGGGTTAGATGAGGGTTAAGCTAGAGAGAAAGTCTCTAACCATGTGGGAAGGTTGCGCTAACCATTAATGGTTAAGAAGACTTTGGGGACAAATTTGTAAGTCCTTCCAAATTTGGGGGAACTCAACAAGTTATCTTGTTGAATGGATAAAGCCTTTATTTCTTTTAGAAGACTTTCCTCCAAATTTGAGAAGTGACCTCCTCAAACTTAGGGAAATGACATGGTTAGAGGTTGATTAGGCTAATTAAAAGGTTTAGAAGAATCTAGAAGGCTCTAGAAGAGGTTTAGGAGGCAAGTGGGAGATGTAGGATTTTGCAAGTGGGTGGGGGAAAATATAATTTAATTTAAATAAAATTGAATTATTTTAATTGCTGGTTGCAACTTGCATTTGATAGATTTCAATAAATATTGATTTATTTAAATGTGATTTTTTAATTTTGGAAGTGGGGGAACTTTTAAATAAATTTAGATTTATTTAAATATAAAAGGGGTTTTAATTAAATGTAGATTTAATTAAAATGGCTAGAGGGGGAATTTTAATTAAATGGCTAGGATAGAAGAAGGGAAATATTAATCAAATCTTTAATTTGATTAATAGGCTAATTTAGAGAAATAGGGATATTAATAAAATGTTAATTTAATTAATTGGAAGAAATAGGGATAATTAAATGAATAAAATTCACTTAATTTGTTGTGCAACTTTTAGGTGTCTACACTTATTAGTCCATTTTACTCGCTACTTTTCTAGAAAAGATTGTGTATGTTTTTTTGCATCAACATTTCTAATCACACTCTTTGATCCATAATTAGAATGTTTGAGAGCTTAAGAAATAGAAAAAAAATCATTCTTATATTTTTTATGAGCTAAGATAATAAAATAGGAAATAATTCCTTTCATCTTTAATCATAATTTGAAATAATTTATTTATTTTAGTAAAATTAATAAAATTTTAATTCTCACAATGGGTTGTGGGTTTCTTCATAAATTCTTTGTAATTCTTGAGAAACAATATAGTAGATTCTATGCTATTTTAGGAAATATTTTATGACAAGTAGTATTTGTGAGGTTATAGCCTAGTTTTACTCAGTGGTAATCATGGAGAATAGAAAAGGTAATTTAAATTAAATTTATTCTCTAAAGATGGGTGTTACTATTTTGGGTACCCAATTCAAACTCTAGGGAACTATTTCTATGAGGAGGTTTTCATTAGCTTAGGAATTTTTCAAATTCAAATTTCTATGAATTCTATCTATGATTTAATGCCTCCATGGAAGATTGTAACAATTTAGAGGGTCTTTGGACCTACTTATGGGTTATTGGTTGACACACTTTTTAGTATGATTGTAATATGTGTTAAATGAATGTGTGAAAATATTCTAATAATACATTGTAAACCTTTTATATTTATCTTCTCTTGTTTCATATAAGTTATTATAGCTTTGACATTGTTTATTGAGTATGTTTAATAGTTCCAAAAATATTTTATCTCTTATTTGTGTGTGTACAAGTAAATTTATATGTATGGTTTTTAATTGACTCATTCTTTCTTGTAGGATATGATTCTATTGCACAATTGAGTAGGCACTAGTCTAAGAGGTGAAACACCAAACATATTCTAAGCATACAATCTCTTGTCCTTATTAGCTTAGGACTATAACTAGGTTCCACCTAGTGGAATCAAGGGAACACTAAGAGGGGGGTGAATCATTCATCAACAAATTTAACTTAAATAACCTGATCTTTTAATAATTTTATGCAAATGAGGAAAAGTAAGTGCAGAAACACAAAGCCAAGATCACAAAAACTATAACACCAATATTTTTATGTGGAAAGTCTGTTAAGGGAAAAACCATGGTGGGATTGAGACCCACAATATTATAATACTATGATTAGGAGTATAATAATATTACAAGGGGAATGCACATGCATTCAGGAAGACCGCTTAGAGCTCACTGCTCAATTACAAAGAAGAGGGCTATAACGCCCAGAGGACTCACTGTCCTACAAATGATTACAAATGATAAATGGTTGTATGAACTAATGAATAGAATATACAAATGCCAAAATGCAATTTCGTTTAAGCAAAACAAGTCTTCTTCCACTGTTTTGACACACTACTCTGTTCTACTTTGCTCTATCATATACCAGAGCATAAATCTCTCAACTGCACAAGTGAAACTATGCACAATCGCTCATACATGCTTCTTATATCACCATCAACATGCCAAATGATCATATCAATTAGACTAATATATCCACACCATCAAAATAAATCAATTCCATGTCGACCTAAAAACTGCATAACATGCAACATGAAACGTGTTACCCAAGTCGGCTAAATCTGATTCAAAAACAACTAAGCAGACCAAAACAAGATGTCCACATGCTTTCCATATGTCTTCTCATTAACCTCAAACACAAAAAATTACTCCTCATGATCCACAAAATGAATCTTCACATGCTACTGTACCAAAACACTGTCCTACCAAAAAAACCATCTACCAAATCTTCCAACCAACACCAAACTTAACATCGAAGGGCAAAAACCTAGAATAAGGTTAATTGCATATCCACAATACATCTCCCAGATTAGAAAAACAAAATACTCAGCCAAAATAATTCATTGACCACCAAACTCTACACTTTGTCAGATACAGTGTTCTTCTTACCAGACCTCAGTGGACCTCAATCAATCTTCTGGAATGAATGAATCATGAACTACAAATTGGATATCTAACTCAAGTTGCCATCAATGACAACATCTGATCATTAATGTAGTGTCTCTTGCCAACAATCTTCCCCTTTGGCATTGATGGCAACACTTAGTGAAAAATGACTAAGTGTCAGACCAAAACCAAAATCAAATTGTCAAACTCAAATGAATCAAAGAATAAAAAATCTCCCCCTAAGATCAACATTTTTCAGTCATCTATTCTCTCCCTTTGACATCAATGACAAAAGGTAGAGTTCTGGAAATAAAAAATGCTATTTACACATTTACACACAGTCCTTATACACTCACAAAATTTTGAAGATATCAACACAAGAATTCTTCAATGAGTCCAAGTGGCTATCCCAGCCTTTCTATAGATTCTCCAATATGGTTACGAATCCACTAAGCAAATAAGATTGTGCCTCTATTGTTTTTACATCATTCATATCACCACTGGCCAGAGCATCTTGAGTATCTTTGAAGGAACTCTACATAATATTCATCTTAGGAGTAATAAGAATCCTAACTAACTCTCCCAATTATTTTCTCCTGGTCATGGTTTAGGTTTCTCATTTTCTCAAGTAGAGATATTACTTGATTCTCATGACAACTCAATTATGTTGTCAAGGAATCAACTGGCCGAGATATACGTTTAAGCTGATTCTTATGCACCTTAGATTTCTTCTCAGTATCTGCAGTAAACTTGTTCAAGGATAGACATGACTTATACAAGTTACCACCTTTGAACAATACATCTTTTATACTCTTCGCACATTCTCCTAAAGTGTCTTTATCTTTAGGAATCATCCTTTTTAAATTTTGAAGCCTTTTTGCATTAAATTCATTTTTTACTTTTTCTTAAGATGACCTCTCAAAAGACTCAAAATGTTTGTCTATATAATTTAACAAACACTTTAATTGCTTGGATGAAGTATCTGAAGTATCTTTTTGAAACGAGGGCATCAACTTTTCAAAAATACTGGTTGCCATGTTTAGAAACATACTATCTTCAGTATGGGACTTCAAAAGATCTTCGCTAGCTTTGTCTTGTCCAAATGATGCAAGTTGAACCTTTTGAATTAGGGAGAAGCAAGATTGATTGGACCTTGAATGAATTCTGGATCATCAATGACTAACTTTCCCTTTATTTTCTCTACAGTGTATTTTGCTTTAGTCTTGATTTCAACCTTGACCTCCACTTTTTCTTTTTCTGCAATCTTCTTAGGAATTGGAGGGTCAACTGAAACAACTGGAGGATTCTCAAGCTTGTCCTTTGATTCCTCTACTTTCCCTATGTCCTCTTCTCCAACTTCTTCTTGCACACTGACCTCTGCATGCTTATTTTCTAGACTTAAGGAATAAAAGTGTCAACCATTGTCTATTCGGCTTCCGGATTGACTTGAGATGTTGTGTCTCGATCTTTCACATGAAGTTATTCTTTCCCTTTAGCCTTATTTACCTCATATTGATTGTCTAACAAAAATTTTATCAAAATATTTTTAGTCTCCTTGACAACTTCATCTATCTTTCCTAACATGATTTTGTTTACCATGCGTTTACTCTTGAATTTGTTCTTTCCTAGATTAAGTAGTCTATCTATCTCCTCTATAGTAACAACTAAACATAAGTTGACCAACACATATTACTTCAATCTCTCATCTTCCTTATTAGTTGTCTATCTTCTAGCATCCAAAATGTCATGAAATCTCTTGGGTATGTCTTTCATTAATTAAATCAATGCTCTACTATACACATTTAGGTATTCTACAGTAGACTCTTCTAGTTTTCTATTACCAGATTCATCAAAATTGTCATACCACTTAGATAGTGGTTTCAAGTTACCATTCTCAACAACTTCATTAACAATCTACTCTAATGTTATAGGAGGAACACTAGTAAATTTTCCCTGTTTCAAAGCTTCATCAAACTTAGATGCCTTAGATTTCTTACCAAATCTTGTTCTACCGAAAGGCTTCTTTGAAATCTTGGTTACTTTTGGAGTTTGGGCCTTTACTTCCTTCATGACTTCATCAGATTCAATTTGTTCTTCATCCACAATCACAAATCTAACAATCTTCCTCTTCTTTTCACCATCAGATAACTTGACTGAAGATTTAAGTTTGCTTGGAGGCTTTGCAAGACCAGAGGAGGGAGTTGTTCTTCTGACTTGCCTTGGCTTAGGTGCTTCCTTCTTCACAGACTACTCCATAGAGAATATTTTCTTCTCTAGCTTTTCAGACAAATTCGTTTGTTATTCCCATACTGTATGAAAATCCTCTACTTCTTTCTGAACCTTCTTCTAAATCACCAGTTTCTTAAACTACTAATGAAGTTTTAAACTTTTCTTCTTGTATGTTCCAAACGTTTCCTCATTGGGGTCCACTTATTTTATCAACATATAATGTGCATATAGTTCTAAAATTTGTTCTTCAACTTCATATCCCATAGGCCTAATCCATATGGTTTGGAGCCCTACAAATTCCATCAAACACTAATCAATATACCATGAAGCAAATGGTGTCTTTATATTTATCTACAATAGACTTAGGTATCCTTTCCCTATAATGCATTTCCTTTAGGAAGTTCTTGAAATAACCCAATAGATTCTTGCTTCAGATGTTGGTGTCATCATAATTGTACAGGTGTTCCTGCATTTGAACTTCTACAGGTCTATCAAATGCCCATTGCATAGGACCAACACCCGGAACCTCTTTCATAAAGTAGAAAAACAAACATAAAAGCAGTATCCTGAATTTGAAAGGATGTTTCTTATTTTCTTTGATCTTCTTGTTATTCTTGATAAGCTCACTCCAGAGAAATTTGTTAGGAATAAGGTGTCTCAACCTTGGATAATTCCTATTCTTATTATTTTTTTTGTAAAATGTATTTCTTGCAAATAATGTAATTAAGTGTGAGTGTACATGTCTAGTTGGCATGTTGATGTGTCACTCCACTTGATGTGTCGACATCTTGAATTGTGTGTAAGGAGATCATGGCTGAAACGGTTATGATGGATTCCTATGACACGTAAGAGCTATTTCTAGGAGATTTCAATGACGGGTGAAGACATGCAAGACATGAAAATTTTTTTAAGGTTCCTATTTTCTCAGAGAATGGTAAAACCCTAATACAGCTATCTTTGGAAGTTGCCCTAAAAAGGAAAGTGCATAAGCATTTTTTAGGGTTACAGACTGTGATACGAAAAAGAGTGTATTGTTGGTATGATATCGTGCTACTGGATTTGTCTTTAAGTGTTGATTGTCTCTTGAAATAACTTGCATTGCAAGTGTGTTGTAACTGTTGTGTTGAAGATAATACATTGTGTAGGTTTTGGAGTGCTGGGGTTTTTTACCGAAAGGTTTTCCCCAAGGTAAATCATTGTGTCATTCTCTATTTTCTGTATGCATGGTATATGGCTGCAATATCTTTGTTAAAGTAGTTAACGAATCTGAAATTGTAAGGATTTGAAAGAATTTGCACAATACTTTCCTCTAGAGATTAGTGTAGGAAGTTGTTTCTGCACCTGAGTTTCCTTACAAAATTCACAAAGATTATATTTCTTGTTCTCTCTCATCATCTCATATGCGGTATAAATGACAGTACTAGAAACCAAATTTTCTTTGCTAGAAAAATATATTTTGTACCCAATTACCATTGATACAAACCTGATATCTTGTTCTAAAAGATCATTAATTGTGATCACCCGTTTGTCAAATTTTGATCCTGACATATTGATCATAATTTCATTTTTCACAGATTTTAGGGATGACAGTTCTCCAATTGCACATAATCCCATTACGGGCTAAATGACTATCTTGGTGATTTTGTGGGGCTTATCCAACTAGACAAATTTGTCAGGAACTTGGCTCAAGATGTACCTAATCCATTCCTATTCATAAAACATTGGAAATTTGATGAACTGCACAAAACCCTTGTTCTCCAGTTATTGAAATTCTGGTTTGAGTACCAAACTCTTTTCTGCTAGATGATGTTTATACAAATTCAACATTTGTGTGCTACCCAATTCTTCAATGGGGTAGTGTGTATATACCCTAATACATTCAATATGCAGTACTCCGTAGGGCACTAATGAAAATACGCTCTCAAGATCATCTTGCATTGAAATGAATGGATCATTATTGAAGCTCTGATGCACATGCTCAATGATTTCAATGACCAAAGGAGTTGTAGTACTAGACGCAACCATCTTATCAAATTTTAAATTTCAAACTTCAATTGAAAAGGAGTTTCACTGATAAAATACCTTTCAACCGGATGCAAGATCATACACCAAATATAGATATTGCTTTAGAAGCTTTGGAAATTCTCCTTTACTATGCTCTTTTGCTCTTCCACTTCGAATGCAAGGTGATAAGTTAATGGTTTATTAACCTTTTATCCTTCACATACCTAACTTTTCACTTCAATAAATGCACTTAACCCCAAATACTACTGGATACTCTTCATTTCATAAAGATCTTTTGTAGATCTTTAGATTCTTCTGAAAATCCATCATAAATATCTGTAATCACCATATATACCTTTGTAACTTGTTAGAATTAGGAAAAAATATTAGATAGTGGGTCTGAAAGATTTTCATGAAAGCTTCCCCTAAGGTTGGATGCCTTAGCTTAGTTTCTGGATGAGGTTCCATCACCTAAATTAGGTGCACACCCATTTCTTACCTCAAAATCACTCTTCTTGACCCATTTCTTCTTGCATTTCTCTTTGATTTATTCAACCTTTTCTTTTCCCTTATCATCAGATTTGTTCTTGTCTGCTTCAGCATTCTTGTTCATATTCTTGCTTCTACAAAATTTAGCAGTGTGACTAGATTTGTTGCAAGCATAGCAAACAATGTTATTTCTCTAATTAGGCCTGAAATTACTTTGATTTCCCTTTGATCTGCATTGGTTAGCAACATGTCCAAATCTTCCACAAGCATAGCATCCTATATTTCTCATATTTACCATACTTATGCATTCAACTGACTTCTTTATTGCAATTGAAACATTGTCTGGAGAATGATGAATTTTTCTGATTTGTTGTATTTCTGCATTGACTTGTCATATGACCAAATTTATTGCAAAAAAATAATTTCCCATTGAATTTATAAGCATTAGGTTATATTACGGGAGATCTCTTTTTCTTTTGAGGTTTAGTATTTCTTTTCCTAGATACAAAGCTTTCTCCTTTCTCAAATCCAAGTCCTCCCATATCACCTTTATTCTTTCAAATTTGTAGCATTTCATCGAGCTTAGTTGAGCTAGCATTTAAATTTTCTTTGTATTGATTAACAATGGTAAGTTCATCTCTCAGAATTATGATTTGTCTTTCAAGCTCTAGCTCTTTATTTTTGGATTGTATCAATTCAAGCTTCAATAGTTCATTTTCATGATTTAGTCTACAACATTCGTCAGATCTATCCTTTAGTGACTGAGTCAAGCTTTCCTTATTCTTCTTCCTGTCTTCAATCTCCTTTGTCAATTTCATCACAATGGCTTCCATCTCATTCTTCTGAAGTGCATTAACTATAATAAGTCTATCACATCCTTCTATCTTTTCTTTTAGGACTTCTTCATCAATGCTTTGACTTTCTTTCTCCTGAAGTTGATCAACAAGCTCCTTTCTCTTTTCCTTAGACTTACTCAGTTGCTCCTTTAATGTCTGAATGAAATTTTCAGCATCCTTGAGATTTGTTTTCAATTCCTAGACACTGGCTTTGGACTAATCAAGATCATTAAGTGCAAAATGTAGTTGATGTCTGAAAAACGATCTTCTCCATTCTACAGTCAACAATCATCCTTTTCAAATTTTGAAGCCTTTTTGCATTAAATTCATTTTGTACTTTTTCTTCAACTGGCCTCTCAAAAAACTCAAAATATTTGTCTACAAAATTAATCAAAATCTTTAATTTCGTAGATGGAGTATCTAAAGTATCTTTTTGAAATGAGGGCATCAACTTTTTATAAACACCGGTTACCATGTTTAGCAACATACTATCCTCAGTATGGGACTTCAAAAGATCTTTGTTGGCTTTATCTTGTACAAATAATGCAAGTTGATGCTTTTGAATTAGGGACAAAGAAGCGAGATTAATTGGACCTTGAATGAATTCCAAATCATCAAAGACTTTCTTTCCCTTTACGTTCTCTACAGTGTCTTTTTCTTCATTCTTGATTTCAACCTTTACCTACACTTTTTCTTTTTCTAAATTCTTCTCAGGAACTGGAGGGTCAACTGCAATAGTCAGAGGATTCTCAACCTTGTCCTTTCCTTCCTCTACTTTCTCTATGTCCTCTTCTCCAACTTCTTCTTGCACACTAACCTCTATGTGCTCATTTTCTGGACTTCTAAAATAGAAGTGTCATCCATTGTTTACTCAACTTCCGGATTGACTTGAGATGTTGTGTCCTATTCTTCTTGATGCAGTTCTTCTTTACGTTTAGCCTTATTTACCTCATACTAATTATCTAACAAAGATTTTGTCAAAATATTTTCAGTCTCCTTGGAAACTTCATCTATCTTTCCTAAAATAATTTTATCTACCTTGTGTTTACTCCTGAATTCATTCTTCGCTAGATTAAGCAGTCTATCTATCTCCTTTGTAGTAATGACTGAACATAAGTTGTCCAACACATATTCCTTCAGTTTCTCATCTTCCTTATTAGTTTTTTATCTTCTAGCATCCAAAATATCATACAACCTCTTGGGTATGAGTGTCATTAATTCAATAAATGCTTTACTATACACATTTAGGTATTATATAGTGGCCTCTTCTAGTGTTCTCTTACCATATTCATCAAAATTGTCATACCACTCAGATAGTGGTTTCAAGTTACCATTCTTAACAACTTCATTAAAAATATTATCTAATGTTATAGGAGGAACAATAGTAAATTTTCCTTGTTTCAAAGCTTCATCAAACTCAGATGCCTTAGACTTTTTACAAGATCTTGTTCTACTGGAAGGCTTCACCTTTGAAATCTTGGCGACTTTTGGATTTTGGACCTTCACTTCCTTCATAGCTTCAGCATATCCAGTTTCTTCTTATCCACAGTCATAAATCTTACTGTCTTCCTCTTCTTTTCACCACCAGATGGCTTGATTGAAGATTTAGGTTTGCTTGCAGGTTTTGCAGGACCGAAGGAGGGAACTGTGCTTCTAACTTGCCTCGACTTAGGTGCTTCCTTCTTCATAGACTGCTCCTTAGAGAGAATATTTTCTTGGCTATCATTTTGGACAACTTCCTTAGATATTCCCATAATTTTTACAAAAGCCTCTACTTCTTTTCGAACCTTCTTCTAAATCATCGGTTTCTTAAACTATTGATGAAGTTTTAAACTTTTCTCCTTGTATGTTTCGAATATTTCCTAATTGACGTCCACCGGTTCGCTCAACATATGTCTTGCACATAGTTCCAAAATTTGATCTTCAACCTCATAGCCCATAGGCATGATCCATACAGTCCACGGCTCTACAACTTTCATAAACACTGGTCAATATCTACCATGAACCAAATGGTGTCTTGGTATTTCTCTACAATAGACTTAGGTATCCTTTCCTTATCATGCATTTCCTTCTCGAAGTTCTTGAAATAACCCCATAGATTCTTGCTTCAGACCTTCTAGTCACCATAATTATACAGGTGTTCCTAGATTTGAACTCTTATAGGTCTATTATATGCCCATTGCATTGGACCAACACCCGAAATCTCTTTCATAAAGTAGAAAAATAGACATAAAAGTAGTGTTCCAAATTTGAAAGGATGTTTCTTATTTTCTTTGATCTTCTTGATATTATTGATAAGCTCACTCTAGAGCAATTCACAAAGATCATATTTCTTGTTCTCTCTCATCATCTCATATGCGGTATAAATGGTAGTACTAAAAACAAAATTTTCTCTACTAGAAAAATAGATCTTGTCCCCAATGACCATTGATGCAAACCTGATGTCATGTTCTAGAATATCATTAATTTCCATTGCCCATTGGTCAAATTTTGATCCTATCATATTAAACACAATTTTATTTTTGACAGATTTTTGGGATGACAGTTCTCTGGTTGCACATAATATTGTTATAGCTTGAATGACTGTCTTAGTGATTTTGTGGGGCTTGTCCAACCAGAAAAATTTATCAGGAACTTGGCTCAAGATGTACCAGATCCATTCTTGTTCATAAAACCAAAAAATAATAAAATTCACCAAACCCTTGTTCTCCAGTTCTTGAAATTTTGGTTTTAATACCAAACTCTTGTTTGCTAGCTGATTGTTATACAAATTCAACATTTGTATGCTACCCAATTCCTCAATGGGGCAGTGTGTATATACCCTAATATATTCGATATGTAGTACTCTTTAGGGCACAAATGAAAATGCGCTCTCAGGTGTTGGTAACATTGAGGAAGGAAAACTAAGAGGGGGTGAAGCAATTTTCACCGGATTAAAAATTTTAAGCACAATCTCATATCTAATCAATTGCAGCAAGAACATAGATAAACACAATAACACCAACACACATAACACCAATATTTTGACATGGAAAACCGAGTTAAGGGAAAAACCACGGTGGGAACCTACCCGCAATAAGATGATACTCTGTAATAGTATGTGTAAGTATTACAATGGGGAATGCACATGCATTCATGCACACTATGTAGAGCTCACTGCTCAAATTATAATGACTTAGAAGGCTACAACTCTTAGGGAAGGTTCACTACCTTACAAAAATATTCGGCTACAATCTGGTTAAGATGAACTATAAAGATAGTATCTACTAATGCATGGTGATAGTTCTGATTAAGCTCATATGTCTTCCCTGCACCACACCGAAAGATAATTTCACTTATTCACACATACACCACTCTCTAATAATATAGATTCAACACCATTCATCATCAAACCATAAATATACCACCTATTTGTATAAATCATCAACTTTGACAACAAGGTCGACCAAACCCCCAACACCTAATTACAAAATTACATCTTACAATACATAAATCAACCAATAGACCAATACAATGTCATAGAAAACATAGCATGGACCTAAATAAACTCCTCAAAATCATACCATCATTGGAAATATGACCAAGATCAATCGCAACACGTTATACCACCAAAAAATACTGCATAATATGAAGAATATCACTGAACCTAGAAGATCTTCAATAACTCACACAAGGATCAATGCAGACCACCAAAACAAATAGAACATGATTAGGAAACACTAATAAGCATGTAGAACCATCCACAATAATTGCACCAACACTACTTAATCAAATCTTCATCGATCAACATGCAAATAATTAAGAACACTTAATAGCAACAACTCAAATAAGAAAGATAGCTTGCAGAGTATCAAATCACATACAATCTAAAATGAAGATACACATGAACATCCCAAACACTCTCCCAAATCTGCAACCCAAGATCAGTTCGTACTGTAGCACAACTAATTAAACACCAGAACACTGCAACACTGAACATTGAAAAACAATCTCCATATTGAAATCCTCAACTCGATCAAATCATCACGTAGCATTATGGAATCAATAAAGAATGAAGTATCTCTAGTTGATTTAGCATTTAAAATAGATAAACAACTAGATCAACTCACTACAATCACCAAATCACCAAAACATTTTACTGCAACACCAAAACACGGGAATATGTTGACATCAATGACAACAACATATCCTAGCAGAAGCAATATCCAACAATCTCCCCCTTTGGCATTGATGGAAACATATGAATGTGAAATAAAATCAATGCAAAGAAATAATTAACCATCAGCAAACTCCCCCTAAGATCAAGCACAAAAAGCTCCAAAGATAATGCAGTTTTTCACATGATTCTCTCCCCCTTTGACAGATGCCAAAGGCAAAATTCTTTTCTCCGTCCAAAGAGGACAATCTCTTCCTCTTAGGATAGACTCACAACTGAACATCTAAATCACACACTGACTACCTTAGCTAAGTAGCAACACCAACTTATCAAATCAGATAAGAAGATAAGGCTCTGAAGTCCATTGGATTGATGCATCTCAATATACCCAGTTCTCATTAGGAGGGGTAGAAATCCCTAACTTGTCTCTCAAATATACAAATGTATCTATAGGAAAAGATTTAGTGAAAATATCTACAATTTGATCCTTCCTCATCACTGACCTTCTCCCTCAATAAATGATACTTAATTGATATATGGTTTGTTTTAGAATGCGGTACCAGATTCTTGGAAATATTATTCACTTTAATTTTCACAATAAATAACTATAGGCTCATCATACACAACTCTAATGTCTTTCAACATTTTCTTCATCCAAACTACCTGAGTACAGTTGCTAGCAGTAGCAATGTATTCAACTTCTATAGTAGATAGAGATATAGCATCTTGTTTCTTACTTGCCCATGAAACCAAATTCTTCCCCAAAAAGAAAGCTCCACTAGTAGTGCTCTTCCGATCATCTACATGTCACCTACCCAATCAGCATTAGTATAGGCACATAACATGAAATCATCATTCTTTGGATACCATAAGCCATAGTCAACAATCTCCTTCAAGTATCTAAAAATTCTCTTCAAAGCAGTAACATGAGTCTCTTTAGGATCAACCTGAAATCTAGCACAAAGAAAAAAAACATACATAATATATATGGTCTAGTCTAAGTTAAGTACAATAATCCACCAACCATAGATCTATACAAAGTCTAATTAAATTTTTGAGATTCATCATTCTTAGATAACTTGCATCCAGTCATCATAGGAGTTCCAATAGGCTTAGAATAATCTAACCTAAACTTTTTCAATAATTCCTTCACATACTTAGATTGAGAAATGAGTTTATACCTTTTCTAGTCTATGTAATCTGCAATCCTAAGAAGAATTTCATCTCACCTATCATAGACATCTCAAATTCCTTTTTCATATCATTAGCAAACTTCATACTCAAATCATCATCACCTCCAAAAATAATGTCATCCACAAATACGTCAATAATCAAAATGTTATCTTTATCAACCTTAAAGTATAAATTACATTCAAAAGTACCTTTACAAAATCCCAACTTCATCAAGTACTTGTCAATCTAACATACCAAGCTCTAAGCTCTTTCTTTAGTCCATACAATGCTTTCTTCAATTTTCATACCATATCTCCTTCATCTAATAATGAAAATCCTTTTGGTTGCTCAATGTAGACTTCCTCTTCCAAATCTCCATTCAAAATGGATGACTTGAGATCCATCTAGTACACCTTGAAATTCTTATAAGTAGAATATGCAAGCAATAATATAACAACTTTAAATGTGGCTACAAGAGAAAAAGTCTCCTCATAATCAATACCTTCCATCTGAGAGCATCCTTTACATACCAATCTTTCTTTGTTTCTCACCACTTCACTAGCTTCATTCAATTTATTTCGGAACACCCACTTAGTGCCAATCACATTCTTGTCCTTACATGTCGGAACAAGATCCCATGTATTATTCTTCTCAATTTGATTCAACTCTTCTTCCATAGCTTTTAACTAGTTCTCATCCTTACATGCTTCAACAACATCTTTAGGTTCAATCTTTGAAATCAAACATATCTCTTCAGCAACAAGTCTTCTCCTAGTCATCACACCCTTGTTCTTATCACCAATAATCTGATTTTCTGAATGATTCAATTGCATATACCTCAAAGTCTTTTAATTGTTTTGATTCTTGGTCTCTTAAACTTCTTCACCAACAACAACAATATCTAGATTAATTGTCTCCATCAGAGCATTCTTCTTTAGGATCTTAGTCTGCAAAGGCTTTGAAACAATGTCTTGATCATCAATCTCATATCCACATGCTCTGATCTGATTTCCATAACATTCATCAACCTTAAAATTTTGACTTTCCACTATCTAGTTTAGTCTCTTATTGTAGCACCGGTAGGCCTTTCTCTTAGTAGAATATCCCAAGAATATTACTTCATCACATTTTGCATCAAACTTTCCTATATCCTCATCCCTTTTGATATAACATTTCATTCCAAAAATTCTGAAATATCTAACTGTAGTAACATGACAAAACCATAGCTCATAAGGAGTCTTACCGGAATCACCTTTTATATGCACCCAGTTGAATGTGTAAACAACAATGCTAACAACTTCTCTCTAAAATGTTTGCGCAACATTTCCTTCAATCAGTATTGTTCTAGAAACATCCAAAATGGTTATGTTATTTCTTTCAACAACTCCATTCTACTGAGGGGTTCTAGGAGCAGATAACTGTCTTCTAATTCCACTCTTCTCACAGAATGTATCAAACTCACTGGATGTGAATTCTCCTCCTCTATCAGATCTCAGACACTTTAGCTTCAATCATGTCTCTGTCTTCACTTTAGCTTTGAATATCTTGAATTTTTCTAGTGCTTCTGATTTCTCCCTTAGAAAGGTAACCCACATCATTCTAGAGTAGTCATCAATCAACAACATGAAATACCTATCACCCTGCATGCTTCTCACTCTTGTAGGACCACATAAGTCAGTATGAACAAGATCTAATATATCATTAGATGTATACAACTTACTCTTAAATAAAGTTCCTGTTTTCTTTCTCAACTAACATTCTTTACACATCTGATTAGAAGGCTTTACAATCTTAGGCAAATCTCTAATAGCTTGAGTGGAACTTATCATTATCATGTAGTCAAAGTTAACATGACACATCCTCCTATTCCACAACCAACTTTCATCTATCTGAGCAATCAAACAACTTTTCTCACCGACATTCAAGTGAAAGATATTACCTTTAGTCTTAATCCTTGATGCAATTTCTATTATGGAGGCATTCAGAATCTTGCATTTACCGTTCTTGAATTACAAATCATGATATCCCTTGTCAACCATTGTCCAACACTCAAAAGATTATGCTTCAAACCTTCAACATATAAGACATCTATTAGATAGTTCAAATAATCGGAAGACAACTAAGAGGGGGGGGGGTGAATAAGTTGTCACCAGATTACTAGAACCCAAAAGATCAATACCGGAATATATAAACAAATTACTGAAATAGAAGATATACCAATTAAGCATAAACAAAAATTAGAGAATAAATACCATCCACATGACACCAAGATTTGTACCTAGAAAACCTGGTAAAGGAAAAAACCACAGTGGGAAGCCTACCCATAGTCAAATAATACTTCTGTAGTAAGTATGTGATTACAAATTGAGGGGCTGCACTTGCAGGAAGGCCAACAACCTAGAGCACACTGCTCATTACAAAAGGAGCCTCACTGACTACATAAAAAGTCCAGACTACAATCTAGAAGGAAGAATGAACGGCAATAATAGCATCTCCTATGCCTAAGTACAGTTCCAGTTAAGCTCAATACCAGAGGACTAAATCCTCTTACATAAACCCAACTCGATCACCAATGATCAACCAAAACCTTTGCATGAATGATTATTACATTAGTCACTTTCATACCATTCCCATATTATCTACATTGAGATCTTACATCATCTATATACAAACCCTCGACCACAAACAATAAGGTCGGCCACCAAAAAATAAAGGAATTACATAATTACAAAACATGTCGGCCTGAGACCAAACAAATAATTCCAACCCATAAGACATCCCAAAAACACATCGAGAAGACCAATCCACACGTTACATTAAGCTGGTCCATAACCTGGATAGAACATGACCCAGTTTAGGTCCACACATGCTAAAGCAATGATGTCAAACAACCAAGTCTCGAACACGATCACTGGTACATGAGCACCTATGAAGCACCTATGAAGATCTATGGAGGCAAGGTGTACTAGGGTCACTGATAGGCCCTCATGGAGAATAAATGAGTAATGAAGTCTAAAAGGCCTTTAAGGTATTAAAACAATGTAATCATGGCCATTAGTGCCAATAAATGCAATGAAATGTAATAGAAAGGTCAAAAAGTGTAAAATTGTCAAAATTGGCAATTAGGCCTAGAAAGGGCTAAAATTGGAGTTTGATGGGTAGAATAGGTTTGTGAGGAATAAAACATATTTAAAATATTTTTAAGGTCATATTAAGACCATTTTTATGTGCTGGTAGAGTTAGGGGTCAAGTTTGTTCACGTTGACAAGTTTGTTTGTCAAATGACAACTTTTGAGAGCAACTTTTATTGTCAAAATTACAAAAAATGATAAAAATAGGTGGTTAGAGGTAGTTGGGTGGTTATGGTTCAGTCTTGAAGGCCAAAAGTGCTATAAAAGGTTGTAAAAAAATGACATTGGGGGATATTGTGAGTGCTTGGTCAAAAACAATCAATTGGAGCAATAAAAACCATATTTTCATGTGCATTTTTTGAGTTTTCAACGTGGATAGTCAGATCTTTTATTAATTTTGATGCATTTGATGTTTATATTTTCAAAGATTCTTGTTTGAGACTGATAAAGGAATTATCTAACTTTTTTTTGGAGGTAGTGGCATTTGATTTGGTGTTCATTTGATAAAGATATCAAAGTTTTAGTGAAATTTGCTAGAACTCTGGCTTAGGGTAACTCGTGACCTTATAAATGTGATATCTTTTGTTTTAATGCTTAACCAATCCTCATTTTTGGAAGGGATGAGGGAAAGCATGTATACTACCTATCCATGGTGTGTGCATGGTGTCATGCAAGGGTTTGGCATGTGCTTCAAACGGTTTTTATGACTATTGCTATCATAGGGGCAAATTGACTATTACAGTCAAATGGTGGAGACTTTGTTTGTTATGGCAGAGCATGTTAAGGCCAGAAGGTCTTAGAGGAGTGTTGATTGGTGTTTCTAATACCTTATCAAGGATTTTGTGTAGGTGGAGTTTCGAAAGGAGGGGTTAAACCAGTGGGTTAGCAGAGATAGCAATAGGTTGTCATAATTAGGACAACATGAGATAAGGAGGGGTTTTTGTCAAAACAAATTGATCTTAAATATGCCAAGGGTGGTAGATAGACCCTAGATTGTTGTGAGAGTTCCTTGAGTGTTGGCAGTGTGTGTAATAATTGTTTGGTGTTCATCTTGAGGGGTGATTAGTTGACTACCAAGTAACCGGTATTAGGACAGTGAAAGTCTTTTGGCTTGTGAACCTAGTTTGGAGTTTAGTGGGTTGTAATACCTTCAAATACAATGTGGGAAGAGCCTACCTTAGAGTTAGGGTATGGAGGAGGCTTAATATTCTAGTTTTGATCCTTGATTTGGGTCCAAAGGTGTGAGTAGGTCACTAAAACCTTAAGAGTGCAGCCTTAGGCAATTGATGAGATGATCAATCATGATCAATAGAAGTTGGAATGGGAAGTTGGTTTTACCTAGCATGTAGAAGGATCCTCTTGTGTGTCTCCTTGAGTGACTAAACCCTTGAGAGGTCTAGAGTAGGGGATCCCTTTGCACCAATCACCATTGACATCCTGAATCTCTACTAGAAGCTGCACCAACACCACTTATGCATAATGTCAAAAGATCTTCAACAAAGCTCTACCTGTGAAACCTAACCGAATCAAAAAACCAAGCTTACCATATACAGGATAGCATCCGATCACCAAATCAAAACCAACTGACTGAACATGTATCTGAGTAGCATGAGTAGCATATCTAGGCGAAATCCATAAGCCAAAACATACCAGAGCATACTGGATCACCATGATCTAACCAACCAGAAACCAAACAACCTACCCAAACCAAAAGGATACCGGTAAAGCAGCCAAAGAAACTAGTGTTGACATCAATAACAAAACATCAATGCAACACATAATCAATTCCTCCAAATGGCCAACAATCTCCCCCTTTGGCATTGATGGCAAAACTAGATGTGAAAAACATCCAAATGCCAAGAAATGCCAAATAAATCTCCCATACAAGAATATAGCAATGAAGTTTTGATCCATACTCTCCTTGTAGAAGATATCTCAATTAAGTTTTGCAAATTTCTCCCCCTAATGTATATATCTCTTCAAGTTTTTCACATGAATATCTCTCCCCCTTTGACATCAATGCCAAAGATCTACCATAAATATCAAAGCAAAATAAAAAACCACCGAATCACAAAACTAACTATTTCCCCTGAGTAGTAGCATCACCACATCAATCTGGAATGAATAATATCTCTGATAATGCATTTTAGACTAATGCCAAAAAGAATCAATCAGTTTTCTGCCAGAGGGGCAAAAACCCCTAATCTATCTCTGAGGTACTCAAATGATTCTTTAGGAAAAGGTTTAGTGAAGATATCTGCAATCTTCTCTTTAATGTTCACATAAACCAGTCTAACTTAATTTTCTTCCACCTTCTCCTTCAAAAATTTATACTTGATAGATATGTGCTTTATCTTAGAGTAAAATACTGGATTCTTTGTGATGATATGATGAATCAATAATGATCCAGTCAACTACTGAGAGAGGGGGTGAATCAGTAGATAGAAAATAAACTAAACTTTCACCAAACTCAAACCCAACTCAAAAATCAATCACTGAACTAACTGGTTTAAACACTGTACTATAAACTACAACTGCACTGTCAAGTTTACTGGTTAACTAGAATACCAATATAACAGTGTAACAAATCTGAAACTATATACCATTTAACCAAAACATCAAACCACTTTAATAACATTAGTAGTAGCACATTTCAGATCACTTCAAGTCATCTAAACATATCTAAGCAGCTTAACCAGTTAAACAAATTAACCATATCAAAACATAACCACAAAATCATTCACCACTTGACACAATGATTTTTGATGTGGAAACCCAAATGGGAAAAACCATGATGGGGATGAATACCCACAAGTATTCTGAACTCTTCTGAAGTTAGCCCTGTTAGGAGTCAAGCCTTGTTAGAATCTTTACAAAAATGTCCTGTTAGGAACATATTCGGTTAGGGATTGACTACAATACCCTGTTAAATGAAATACCCTATTAGGAGTAACCTCGATAGAGGATTTCAAATCCAAGCTAATGGATCACCTTGTTAGAGGATTTAGAAAACACTAAGACTGTTAAAGCTTACATTGTTAAGGGATTTAACTATTGTAATTGTTAGAGAACAACACGGTCTTATTGATCTAGTAATAGCACTACTCTGCTTGATCATATCCTTTTTATGCTCCTATCTACCTTCACACATTTTGTAGATACTCCTTCTGGTTTGATAAGAATCACACTAACACACTCAACAAAAATTGCCAACACTATTACAAAACAACTCATCGACCTTATAATAAAAATAATAGGTTCGTAACACATCACAAAACCTAAGATCTCATAGAGATTACAAACATATCAGTTCAAACATGACCATTGGACTACATAGCAATCATCTGCACATTATTCTAGACAACCTCGACTGCTCCTGAATCACTGCACATTGGATCCTGTAACTCATCACATGGTTTCCACTTCATGCTATGCACTCGGTCATTCCCAAGATAAAATAGTTATCTCTATGTGCCAAAACTACTTTTAAACTCATCACATGCAACATGCATACCTGAAAAAATCATCTTCGATTGCCATTCGATCATAGATCAACACAAATAATTCACCAAGCTCCATCGGTTAGGGTTCGACATATCAACAGGTTAGGGTTACTGGTTGATCTCTCTGCTTCAATAGTAATACCAGTTTCCTTCACTGGTCAACTACTAGTTGCATTACTGTATCACTACCGGTTGCAATACAACTCCATTACCGGTTACAATTGACATCCATGACAACACTTATACTTCATTAATGCAATCTTCATACAATGCCAACACTTTGATATGTCTATAGTAGCAGAGTTATCATAGTGAATAACTATTGGACCATTGCAATGCACTCTTATGTCCTTCAACATTTGCTTCATCCATATAACTTGTGTACAATTAGTAGCAGTAATAACATACTCAGCTTCAATAGTAGATAAAGAAGTACATGATTGTTTCTTGTTGATCCATGAAATAAGTTTCTTTCCAAGAAAGAAAGCTCCACTGGAAGTACTTTTTCGATCATCAACATCACCTGCCCAATCTGCATCTATAGATGCACATAAAGTAAAGTCACCATCTTTAGGGTACCACAAACCATATTCTGATGTACCTTTCAAGTATTTAAAAATCCTTTTCACTGCACTCTCATGATTTTCTCTAGGATCACTTTGATATCTTGATAAAATGCAAATAACATTCATTATATCCGGTCTAGTCTGAGTCAAATATAGAAAACCTCCAATCATAAACTTGTATCTTGTAGGATTTACCAATGTAGATTCATCTTTCTTTGACAATTTATCACTTGTAACCATAGGAGTACTAACCAGTTTGGAGTCTTCCATACCAAATTTCTTCAACATCTCCCTAGCATACTTAGTTTGATAGATGAAAATACCTTTATCAGTCTGAGTAATCTGCAAACCTAAGAAAAAATTAATTTCCCCAATCATAGACATTTCAAATTCATTCTCTATATTTTTACAAAATTCCATGCACAACTTATCTTCACCTCCAAAAATGATGTCATCAAAAAAGACCTCAATAATCATTATATCATCATCAGTGACTTTATAATATAGATTACTGTCAACATTACCTTTAGTGAAACCAAGCTTCAAAAGAAATTTGTCTAACCTTGCATACCAAGCTCTAGGTGCCTGTTTAAATCCATATAAAGATTTTTTTAACCTGCAAACCATGTTTTTATAATTTGAAAATGAAAAATCATCAGGTTTCTCAATATAAACTTCCTCATCAAGATCCCCATTCAGAAAAGCACACTTAACATCCGTCTGATAGACCTTGTAGTTTTTATGTGCAACATAGGCAAGAAATAATCTTATAGCTTCAATCCTAGCTATAGGTGCAAAAGTTTCACCATAATCAATTCCTTCCTTCTGAGAAGATCCTTTACAAACCAATCTAGCTTTATTCCTCACAACTTGTCCATATTCATTTAATTTATTCCTAAAACCCCATTTAGTTCCAATAACATTCTTATTTTTAGGTTGGGGAACTAAATTCCATATGTTATTCTTCTCTATCTGATCTAACTCTTCTTCCATAGCTTTTATCCAACATTTATTTTTACATGCTTCAATTACAGATACCAGTTCAACTTGAGAAATTAAACATACCTCATTAGTTGTCAATCTTCTTCTTGTCATCACTCCATTGTTCTTATTCCCAATGATCTGATCTTCTAAATGATTCAACCTTACATACCTAGGAGTCTTCTGATTCTCTGTTCCTCTTTCCTGTTCTTCAGTTACATTTGAATTTTTTGATACTGTTGGAGTAACTAGTTCAACATTATGTTTCAGTAAAGGTGTTACCGGTTCAGTTATGATCATTTCCACTGCCGGTTCTTGCTCATAAACTCTGATTTGACTTTTATTTAGCTCATCCACCTTGACATTTGCACTCTCCACAATTCTTTGCAATATTTTGTTATAACATCTGTATACTTTGCTTTCATTAGAATAACCAAGAAATATTCCTTCATCACATCTAGGATAAAACTTCCTAATGAAACCATCTCTCTTGATATAATATTTACTACAAAAGATTCTGAAATACTTAACAGTAGGTGTATTACCAAACCATAATTCATAAGGTGTCTTACCGATTTATGCTTTGATATGAACTCTATTGAATGTATAGACTATTGTGCTCACTGCTTCTCTCTAGTAGATATGACATAGATTAGCTTCCATCATCATGGTTCTAGCAACATCCAAGATAGTTTTGTTCTTTCTTTCCCCAACTCCATTTTGCTGAGGTGTCGAAGGAGCAGAAAATTGTCTCATTATGGCATGCTTCTCACAAAAGTTATTAAACTCATTAGAAGTGAATTCTTCACCATGATCTGACCTTAAACACTTAATCTTCAATCCTATCTCAGTTTCAACTTTAGCTTTAAAGATTTTTAACTTTTCAAAAGCCTCAGATTTCTCCCTTAAAAAAGTAACCCACATCATTCTAGAATAATCATCAATGATTAGCATGAAGTATATATCACCTTGAAAACTTTTAATATTAGCAGGGCCACACAAATTAGTATGAATAAGATCAAGAACATTATTAGATTTGTCTTGTATACTCTTAAAAGAGGTTCTGACCCATTTTCCCATTTGACATTCCTTACATACCAGATTATAGGGCTTCACAATCTTAGGTATATCTCTAACTACTTTAGTTGAACTGATCTTTACCATGCAATCAAAATTCACATGGCATAGCCTTTTATGCCATAACCAACTCTCATCAATTTGTGCAATTAAAAATTTATTCTCATCAGAATTTAAATGAAATATATTACCTTTTGTCTAAGTACAGGTTGCAATCTCCAATCCAGATCTATTAATGATTTTGTATTTTTCAGCCTTGAATTGTAATTGAAATCCCTTATCCACCAATTATCCTACACTCAAAATATTATGCCTTAAACCTTCAACATAATAAACATTATTAGTATTGTGCTTACCATCTATTGTTATAGTTCCTTTTCCTTTGATCATGCATGCTTTGTCATTTCCAAATCTAACCAGACCGCCATCAAATTCTTGCAAAGATAGAAACTTCCTTTTATCTCCAGTCATATGATGTGAATATCCACTATCAATTACTCATTCATCCTTATCTTCAATTTTAGTAGCAAGTGCCTTTTCTTCAAGTACATTCTCTTCCAGTGCTAGAACATCTTCCTTGATAGCCAGGAACACCCATTCCTTTCCATTGCCGCAACCACTAGCAGAGTCTTGTGCCGGTTCATCATCAAAATCAGTCACACCTTCCTCATCCGTAATGTAGCATGATTTATCTCTATTTTTCCTGTACTTATGCTTGTTCTGATATCCAAGGTTAGGCTTAAAAGATCTTCTAGCTCTTTCTTCAAATCTTGAATTCCTTTCAGAACATCTAGATGCAAAATGACCTATCTTATTACATGCAAAACATCTAAAAGGTGATTTTCCTTCATACTTACTTCCTACCAGTCCTTTAGGTACTCTTCTACCAAATAGGGATTCAAGTTGCTCAAATTCTTCAACTTCCCTTTTCATATCTTCCAATTCATTTGCATACAAATCTTTTCAATCATGCTTGCCAGTTGATGATGCAAATGCATGAAAAGTAGGTTTAGGCTTCACAGCTCCAGAAAGTCAAAATTATTCAAGCTTAAAAGAAGATAATTTCCCAACCAAGGTATCTCTATTGGTAGAAGTATTAGCCATTGTTCTCAATTCATTAATTGCATTAGCCTTCATCTTATAAGCTAGTGGCAAAGCTCTCAAAACTTTAGAAACTATTTCATCTTCACTCAGAGATCCACCACAACATTGAATTCTCATGACAATTTCATTTACCCTTTCCTTGAATGACACAGTAGTCCTTTCATCTTCTTCCATCTTCAAGTTTTCATATCTCACTCGGTAACCATCAAGTTTACAAATCTTAACAGTAGGGTCACCTTCAGTGAGAGTCTCCAACTTGTCCCATATAGCCTTTTTTGTTGATTTTTCAGGCAATCCCATTATTTGCTGATTAGAAAATGCACACAAGAGGGATTCTCTTACTCTACAATAATTCTCAAGTTCCTTATCCAAGTTTGCTAGAGGAGGATTAAAAGGAGTAACACCATTCTCTAGGATTTCCCAGATTTCCTTACCAAGACATCTCAGATGAGTCTCCATCTAAATCTTCAATACTATATAATTTGTTCCATCAAGCCTAGGAATTTCTCTCCGAAAGATAGCAGCAGATGAACTAGATGAACTTGAACTATTAGCTGCCATAATATCTTCCTCAAGTGGTTAAGCTTCTGGACAAAGGACCAGAGCTCTGATACAAATTGTTAGACAATTCAAATAAACTGGAAGACAAATGAGAGGGGGGGAGGGGGGTGAATCAATTGTCTCCAGATTACCGAAACCTTAAGCAATTAAAAATTTAATACTAGAACCCAAAAGATCAATACTAGAATATATAAACTAATTACCGAAATAGAAGATATACCAATTAAGCATAAACAACAATTAGAGAATAAATACCATCTATGTGACACCAAGATTTGTATGTGGAAAACTCGATAAAGGGAAAAACCACGGTGGGAAGCCTATTTGTAGACACTTAAAAATAATTATTTTAATTATTTTAAAGTTCTTGACATAATTAATTTATTAATTATGCCAATTTTTAATTCCTCCTCAATATTAATTAATTATAATTAATATTATCACTATGGTCTGTTGATTGATTTATTTAATAAATCAATCCCCTTTTATTCTTCTAAAAATCCTCAATATTAAAACTCCTCAAATTCCTCCTCTTAACTAATTAATTTCAATTAATTAGTTAACCTAAGTGATTCCTACAAAACACCTTTTTCCTAATCCATCATTAACCTAATAAATTCTTCTAGAAACTCCCTAAACTCACTTAGCATTATTCTTCTAATTTTTAATTCCCTCCACTCATTCTCTCTCCTAGTCAAATCCTCCTACAAATCTCATCTACACTAATCCCTCCTAATCTTTCGTCTAATCCCTCTCCTAATGAGTTGCTAGTGGCTAATCATCATGATTAGCCACAAAGTCAACTCCTTGTCCCTTCCATCCAACCACTCTCCTTAAATGCTCTTTTCCTAGGTGAATGTGAGATTTTGAAAATCTCACATTCCTCTAGGCATCTCATCTTCCAAGGAATTTTTAATTCCTCCTTATTCATCCAATCCCCATGAGCATCCCTTTTGAAGAATTTTTAATTCTTCCTTTCCATCCCTCAAGAAATATCCTATCCCTTGTTCTTCTCAAGGCACATTGGGAAGTCTTCCCAATGAACCTTGAGGAGTGTGGAGACAAGAAATGCCTTTAAGGCATATCTCTTGGTCTCCACACCTCCTCTTGGGCCTTGTGTGGGCTCACAAGGAATCCTAGCCCTCCATTTCTCCTCCTCTCTCCCTTTAAATTGAGGACTCCATCCCCTCATATCTCATCTCCAATTTTACCAAATTCATGCTGCTAGTTTGTGCCTAGGAAACCATCTTTGCATCCTTACCATGCCAAAGCTACTTCTCATCCATACTTAGCCATATCATCCTCCAATCCTTAATAAATCACATCCCTTTGTGCACAATGTTGGAGAGCCAACCACATCAAGCAATCTAGGAGCAAATCAACATCACGTTGGAGGCATTTGGGCACACTTCGACTTCACTCAAGCTCCATCCAAGGGAGAAGGTAAAGGTTATCAAGTTATAAGCATTGTCTTCATGTTTTCATGTGGTTTGATTCATGTTTCATGTTTTAATATGTTTAAATATTTTTTTTGCATCCTAACCATCTGGATTCACCTTGCTGCATTTTTACCATATTCATTCTGACACGCTTGATGGGACCCACATCCCTAAATCTAACATTTTTGTGATTTTTTGTGAGTTTTGCAAGTCGCAGGTATCGAAACAGCGCAAGCATCTGCAAATTAGTGTGAGAGATTCAGGTTCAATGCGATAGACATAACTCTTCAGCACGTGCGCAGGTGCATCAGCGTGACTGTTTTCAAAAAATCCCGCCCTTTACCCAAAATTTTTTAAATTTGAATTTTGAAATCTAACCACTAACTTTTATTCCAAGTCTCAATGTTTTAGCATGAGCGCAAGTGTTTCAATGAGAGTGAATGCATTTCAGCGCGTGTGCAGGTGCTTCAGCTTGACCGATCCAGAACAGTGCATCTGACAGGTATAAAATCGTGATTTCTGTTTATGTTAATTACTTTTTATTTGTTTAGGTTTCTGCTAACTGCGGCGCCTACGTAGGCGTTTTGGCACCTGCACAGGTGCTTCAACACAACTAACTGCATTTCAGTGCATGCATTGTTTCTGCATGCCAGTAACTACTGATTTTTCTTCTTTTTGAGTGTTGCAGCTTCTTCGATTGTCCAAGACCTAAGAAACACAAAAACTACTAATCCGAATTGTTTTGTAGGTTGCCTAAGAGTTCCAACCAAATATTGTGTTTTTTTTTCTTAACTAGGCACCTAGATCTAATTAGAGAATAAATGAACCATTGTCTTTTCTATTTTGTGAAAAGCATAAAGGTAGGAGAGTATGCTCTCGTCTAGCTAGTTGATCATAAATCTAGACCCTTCAAGTTTTTCATGTTTGTTGCATGCTTACCCTTAGCGGGCCTACCCTCCCAGCTTGCTCTTTGAGAAGGTAAGAGGGGTGTTGGTGTAAATAATTATTCATCACGGATATTATTACACCTTACTTAAGTTTACTTAGGAAATGTATTTCATAGTAGTTTGGGTATGAGACACTTGGGTGTTTGTGCCACATTGGGATAGTGTGTGTAGGAGAAATTCCACCTTTTATGGTGTTGATTTTGTTGTTACACTCCACTCTTGTTGTTACACTCCACATTCAGTGGGTGATCCACCTCATGTGGACTATTATATTATTTCTCCTACCTACCCACACCTATTTCCTACCTACCCTTGTTTCTTATTGAGCCACATGTCATGTTTGTGTGCTCACATATCCCTAGCCTTGCCTATATAAGCAAGCTCATCTACATTGTATGTAACTATTGAATTGACATTATTGATCATTTTCTATTGATGAGAATACAGTTTATTCTTGTCCTATATTTTGTCTCTATTTTGTACATTTCATTGAGCTCTTGATCTTGGCAAAATCTCACATGGTATCAGAGCCATTGGGGCTTCATTGATCCATCTTGAAGAGGCATTATTGCGACGTCAAGAGGCAGATCTAAGGAGCAACATCTTTTGGAGGCGTCCTAGACTAGATCCGACCCCGCCATTGTGTCCAGAAGGCCGTTTCCATGAATTTTGGTTATAAAGTCGGCCCATTTTGGTGAGAAATTTTTTTTTCGCCAATTTTGCTAGTATTGTATGGATTTTGAAAAAATTTTATTATTTTTTTGATTAAAAAAAAAAAAATTCATTTTCTGAAAATATTTTTCAAAAATCAAAAATCAAAAAAATTGAGAAATCGGAAAACAAAATTAAAAAAAAAAAAAAAAAAACTTGTTTTTGGGGGGTTCGCAGACCCCCCCCCCCGTACTTGCGTGACGTAGGTGTTGCAGGCACCATCGTACCTGTTGACATAGAGTTTCCTGCAGACCGAACCTGCTCGTCCTGTCCGCCGATGCACCACGTCCACGTCGTCGTCGCCGTCGCGCCGACTCCTCCCGTCCTCGGTCTCTACAAACACGCCGTGTCCTCCTGGCCTCGCACGACAACACCACCGGCCTCTCAGCTCTGGCAGCTCCCTCCTCCAGCGATCAACCAGACCGAAGGACCCGCACCCGCCACGTGGCAGGCGGCCACTGGCCCACAGGTATACCTCGTACACGCAGACAACCGAGTCATCTGCCACGCAGACCTGCCCAGTCAACTTTTCCATACGCACTGTACAACACCCAGTCAGCAAATCCGTATGGTACGACCTGCCACATCATCTGCCATGCAGAACCACCCAATCAGCATATCCATACGGTACGACATGCACAGTCATCTGCCACGTCATCTGTCCGTACAGTACGGATGCTCAGTCAGCAGAGGCAAAGTTTTGCGATGGTCATACGGCCGTCAAATTTAACCCAGTGACTTGTTGACGTAAGCACCACATCATCATTTTTCAAAAATTTGGTAGGCCCCACTCATTTGCATTTTTGATTTTGCAGTTCAACTTCAAATGGCCATAACTTGCTCATTTTTGCTCCTTTTTGGGTGCAATTTTTTTTGAAATGGGCTAGAATTTCATGCTCTCTGCAGTGGTGAAGAAATTTTTTGATTTTGATGCACTGATTTTTCAGAAAATATAGTTTTTGGTGACTGTACCTGAGTAATCCCAGTTTTTGCAACTTCAGAGGCTTCGTTTGGGGTCATACGACCTCTTTTTCAGGTGCCGTTTTTTTTAAAGTGCATATTTTTTTGTCTACTTTCACATGATGCTATCATATTGATTCCATTGTAAGTAGAAATTGTACTTTCAGATTTTGGCCATTTTTGGCTCTCTTGGTACTGGTATATTTGCTTGAATCTCAGTTAGATTCATTGCACTATTGATTGAATTCTCTTGTATCTCATTTGGGAAGTTGTAAAATTTGCATCATAAGTCCACTTTGCCTTGTTTTGCAAGTGGCTCATTGTAATTGCACTAAGTATAAAGTGCCAAAATCATCACTTTGGGGGGGGGTACTTTGATTGAGTGAATTTGGGGGGGTGTCTCTTGTGCTTTTGTGCTCTTGTGTTCCTTCCTTTTTTCTTCTATGGGTTCTTCTAAGTTTCCTCTCTTAACTCCTCATAATTATGCTACTTGGAAAATTGATGCATGGAGTAAACTTATGGAAAAAGGACTCACTCATTACATTGATGGAACTATTGTTGCTCCAACTGATCCTAAGGTTGATCCAGTTGGTTACTTGGATTGGCTCACTAAAAATATCATGGCAATTGGTACCTTAAGAAAGTATGTATCAAAGGATCTCATTTTTCATATTGAGAAATGTACTCTAATCAAAGATGCTTGGCAAAAGTTTCAAGACTTGTATGGTCAAGTTGATGAGATTAGGGGATATCAAATTGATAGTGATCTCACCATGTTGGATCCCAAGAACTTTGATACTATACAAGATTATGTCACTAAGACAAATGATTTGAGGGCACAACTCAAAGATTGTGGCATTGATAAGAAGGATACTCAATTGATATTCAACTTGATAGGCAAGCTTCCACAAGAATATGCAACATTTGTTTCTAGTTTCCAAACCCATAGGATGACAATGGGTTCAAGCTACACAATGCCTACATTTGATGCTTTCAATGAAATGTTGATGATGGAACAAACTAAGTTGATAAGCATGGGCATTCTTAAGGCTTCTAAGTCTCAAGCATTAGTGGCAAATCAAGGGAACAAAGGAAATCAAGGAAAGGACAACTCACACAAGAAGAAATGGCAATCAAAGCCTAAAGAAAAAGCACCATCTTCTCCACAACAAGGAGATTCATTCTCTTCCAAGAGAGATAATTCACCAAAGAGGGAGAGACCTACTTGTGCTTATTGTAAAAAGATTGGTCATGAGGAGCATCATTGCCATTCTAAGAAGATTGATGAGCTCACACATATCATCAAAAAGCATAACATTGATTTGCCTAAAGTCTACAAGAAGGATGATTCATCAACTTCCACTTCCTCACATTCAAAAGGAAAAGGGAAAGCATTCATGGCTTCTACAAGTGGGAAGACTCAGTCTTTTGGAACAAGAAAAGGAAAATCTCTATGTGCTACTATCAGTCATGATTCAGAGAGATGGCTTCTAGATTCAGGGGCTTCTCATCATATGGCATCTTCGTAGTCTATGTTCTCTACATTTGAGCCTTGCACCATGCCGCAGATTTTGATGGGCAATCATACATATATGGATGTGATTGGGAAAGGATCTATTGACATTGGGGATAACTCCTTCAATAGTGTGTTGTGTGTACCTCACTTGACAAACAATCTCCTTTCTATCTATCAGATCACACATGGCGCAACTAAGAGAGTTGTGGAGTTTACACCCGACTCAGTTTTCATTAGAGACTTGGAGACTAGAGCTATCATTGTGACTGGGGTGGTTGATCATGCATCTCGGTTATACTCCTTTTTAGATTTTGTTGATGATGATGATTTCACATTTGATGATTCTACACATTCTAATCACACTTCTTGTGATGGTTCAGATTTTGAGGAGAAATTTGGACACTTGAACATGGGGATTCTCACATATGACCCCATTCTTGAGTCTTGTATTTCATCTCCTCATATTGATATCACATCACCTATTGCACCTGATGATGCAGATAGTGTGACAGTGTTGCCTTCATGTGATTCAGTGCAGCAGGATATTCATTGTCTTCCAGCTTCAGATTCATGGGATGATTACTTGACAGATATTGCAGATTTGGGAGACATCATTGATGACATTCATCTTCTCTTTGATGAAGGTGATCCTTCTTCGATTGTTGCGAGGGAACACTCTGACCCTCTTGTTCATTCTCTACATGATCATTCTTTCGAGGTTGACATGATTGTGGATACTTATGAACAACAGTTGGAGGGTTTTTTCCCATTGGGTTTTTCTCTCTTTCCCCACTTTGTGAGAGATTTCATTGCATTGGTTTCATGCATTTGCATTTTTACATGGGTACCTAACATGGCCTCGTAGCCGGGACCCATCTTGCATTGCTTAGTTGCATTGTAGACTTAAGTGCATTCTCCTAAGTTGCACTTAAGGGGGGGTGTTGGTGTAAATAATTATTCATCATGGATATTATTACACCTTACTTAAGTTTACTTAGGAAATGCATTTCATAGTAGTTTGGGTATGAGACACTTGGGTGTTTGTGCCACATTGGGATAGTGTGTGTAGGAGAAATTCCACCTTTTATGGTGTTGATTTTGTTGTTACACTCCACTCTTGTTGTTACACTCCACATTCAGTGGGTGATCCACCTCATGTGGACCATTATATTATTTCTCCTACCTACCCACACCTATTTCCTACCTACCCTTGTTTCTTATTGAGCCACATGACATGTTTGTGTGCTCACATATCCCTAGCCTTGCCTATATAAGCAAGCTCATCTACATTGTATGTAACTATTGAATTGACATTATTGATCATTTTCTATTGATGAGAATACAGTTTATTCTTGTCCTATATTTTGTCTCTATTTTGTACATTTCATTGAGCTCTTGATCTTGGCAAAATCTCACAAGGGTAATGACCCAAGTGAGTACACCCAGACCTGGGGTTCCCAACTCACTATAATAAATAGACCATTGATGATGAAAGGGTCAATAGTTGGGGTTATATGAGAGTTCACTCTCACATTGGGTGCTTAGTAAGATCCTAGAGATCTCAATCACGCTTGCGTAACTACTAAGTTCTTGGTGCTTCGTTGGGCTATAGGCCTCAATTGTGCTTGCGCAACTACCAAGGGTAGATCCTAATGGGAAGACATACTAAACACCTTGTGCATAGTGGCCAAAAACATTCTAGTCATTAGTGCAGGAGATCAGACCTCCGAAGCTGCCCATATTTTTATGGCCATTAGTAGAGACACAAAGTTTGCCATGAGGAGATTTCATGGGAATTGATGCTTGGCTACCCCAAATAAGTGAGTGTTGTGGAGGGGAGTCAGTGGGGTCAAGCATCTAAGTGTCCGCTCTGGGTAAGCATAGTTGGGAAACTGATTGGGATCTAATGACTATTGTCCTTGCTAGCCTTAAGACTGTTGTACATGAGCATGAGTGTCTTTGAGCTAAAATTCATGTGATCATTGTGTTTTCTTTGCTTGATACTTACTTTCCAAGAGTAGACTAAAAACACATTATTATCCTAAAACACTTTACAAAGAACACTTGTCTAAAAACAAACAATCATCCAAGTCAAGATCCTAATCACAATTCCAGACATAGCCATGCCCAAGTCACATTCTAGTCACCATCCACACAAAGTCCTAGTTGCATCAAAACTCCGTCCATCTCATGTTCCATAAACCTAAGTTGTATAAGAATCCTAAGAAGTCAATCCACCGACCTATAAAGAAGAAGAAGCTCACATAAGCACAACTCATTAGACATCGAAAATTTTGGTATACAAACCGCAAACTCTTGCTTAAACATAGGACATTCTTGCATCATTATCACGATTACGTCCATGGTCATAGCAATCATTTTAATGCTAGTGATGAATTAAGAGTCTATGCCCTCCATCAAGGTTCAGGTTTGTCTTTTAACACCAACTATCATCAAAATCAGGGTGGTCGTGTACCTTCGTACAACTTGCCATCTGAACCAATCATTTATTGAGTCATGTTCATTCCAAGGATAGCCTAGTCACCAAATTTCTTCTAATCATCACTATCATCCCTCTTCAATCAATCATCCTCAATATTTTCCTAAGGACTTAGCACATCAATCAATTCTCAAAATCTAAATCAAATCACCCTTTAATCCAATTTAACCTCATATTAAGGTTGCATGCCTTGTGAAGTTTCATTTAGACCTCATCCTTAATCACTTGGATTTTGTGCTTGAATAAGAATCCTCTCCAAGTACCTTTTCCTTATCCTTTGAGTCAATCAAGACTCTTGACTTACGTCTTTGCTTTGCTTAGGGTCATTAGTCAACCCTTAGTGGAAGAAAGGCTTTTAATCATCATTCCAAGGTCTAAATTCTACCCAACTTGGTCATTACCTCGCTTGTGGTTTCATCTCCGACCTAAGATCCTCATCCAAGGGCTAAGGTGCCAATCCTAATCAAATCCGAGTCCTAATCCAAGGATCCTATCAATCATAAAAAAATCCATTTTCATCAAATTCAAGTCGTAAAATCCAAGAGCCTTGCTAAGTCCTCTCATCAAAAATTTCCTCCTCCAATCTTTTCTAAGGTTATTCTTGTATGGTCACAACTCAATCTCAAAATAAAAAGATGTCCGGACAACAATATGGTATGTCATACATTAGTGTCCTATATGAAGATCCTACACAAGATCCTACACAAAGTGTGCAACCTAGCATTCAAAATCAAACACAAAATCCTAATATGGTTGACCAAGATGAACTCTCTTTGGAAGTGCAAACTTTCCTAGTAGACTCTTATAATCAAGAGATGTTGGAGAAATTTATCCAACACAACCCTACTGCTCTTCTAAAGACCCTCCTTGAAAATGGAGCTCAACTCCCACCTGATTTCGATAAATCCACCCTTGGTCAACAACCACAATGAGACCTCACTCAGAACGCCACACCTATTATTCAAACTCAATCAATTGTGGCCCCGCCAATCATTCAACCCCAATCAATAACACCCGTGGCACCTCCCCCCATGGTCTCCATTCTACCTTCTTCCTCCTTAACATCTATAACACTATCAAATCCAATCTCATCTATTCTCCAACATACCTCTATACCATCTTCTTCTACTCAACCATATATTTCTATTCCACAAACCTCCATTCCTATCAACAATGTCACTAACCTCATCCGGGCCATGCTTAACCCTGTCACAATAGTTTGTGGGTTGCAACCAACTATCACTCAAGTCCCTGCGACGTCGGTCATCACATCTCACATTCTCGTTTCCTCATCATATCAATACATTAGTGGTGGTGCACCTTCCATGACTCATCCAATTCTAGGAGCGAACACAATCCATCATTTCCAAAATCCACAACAAGACCTCATTAAAGAAATTCAGGACATGGAAGAAGGAATTAACAAAAGGAAACCTTACTCATTTAAGAAATTTTGTCCTTGTCCTTACGACCCATCTATATCAGTTGCAGCTTATCCCCCAGGGTTTGAAATCCCTAAGTTCACCAAGTATGAAGGAAAAGGGGACCCCCGTGACCATGTCCAGGAATTTCACATTCTATGTCAAGAAGTCTCCTATAGTGACCTATACCTTCAAAGACTCTTCCCTAAGAGTCTCACAAGAGATGCCCTTGCATGGTTCTCATCCTTACCATGAGGTTCCATTATCTCCTTCCCAGACTTGGCAGAGAAGTTTGTGGCTCACTATGCCTACACCATGGCTAATAATGTTTCCATGATGGACCTGTGTAACACAAAGCAAAGGCCCGAAGAGACTTTCGCTAACTTCTTGCAAAGATGACGGCACATCATCAAGAATTCCAATGGAACATGCTAGAACAACACCAAATTGAATTATTTCAAAAGAATCTGGTGCCCGAACTTTCAAGACCTCTGACATCTCAATGTATTAAATATTTTCAAAAATTGACTGATAAGGGCCTAGCCCTTGAACATGTCTTGTTAGAGGAAGGAACCTTGAAACACTACCAAAGATCAACTCAAAATTCTTCCTCTTATCATAATGATAAACCAAAATTCTGGTCCAAGAACAAGAACATAGTCAATGATGGTATAACTGATGCAAAATGGGTCCAGACCATGGCCGCTCCTCCAAGACCGACCACCACCAATCATCAATTCAACAATAAAAATAATCAAAATTAATCCCAAAAGCCTCACAACAATGTCTCAATCTAGGGGCGACCACCCCAATCCAATAACAAGACTCCACGAGACTTCACTCCTCTTGCTGAGCCTATTGAAGTGGTGTTCCAAAAGCTTGTTCAAGCAGGTGTAGTGGTTTTCCCAATCACTCACTCGTTTGATCCCAATGAACCCAAACCTAGGTGGTATAATGAGAATGAATATTGTGAGTATCATCGTATCAAGGGACATGATACACGAAAATGCATGAAGCTTAAAATCTACATACAAGATGTCATTGATAAGGGTGGAATTGAAGTAGCAAATGCAAAACCTGGTAACAAAAATGACAAACTCAAAATGTACCAGGAACCCTTTCTGAAACATGATAAGGGAAAAGGCTCATCATCTAATACGGTGAACTATGACTACACTAATCACATAACCGGCTTTGACTCTTTAGTAGGTCGCATTGAGCCCCCAAACAATCATGTCAATGTCATAACTATCCAAGGAGTTAACCCTCCCCCTTCCCAAAATAGACCTAAACCTACTATGATAGTCATTCAATGCGCCACACCTTCCACCCCCTACTCTCAGAATGACTGCAATGGAACCACTCACTGAGGCAAAGTCATCATCCAAGGAGCTCCTCCCCCACGAAATCCTCCACCCATGTCTTCCACCCGCTGATATGACCTCCTTGACCTACTTGGGAAGACCCCCGCACAGATTCTATAACTTCTCAAGACTTCCCCTATCCTTAAAGAAATTTTGGAACAAGCCCTCCTTGAGTCTCACGTTCTCGATAATATCAATTCTACCCAATTCAAAGCTCTCATTGGAAGCCTTGCTGCCCAGCAACACCTTGTGTTCACTTCCAATGATGCTCCTACAGATGAAGACCATAATAAACCTTTGCACATTGAAGCCCTTATCCAAAAGCACAAGGTCAAACGTATCTTGATAGATGGAGGATCCAAACTTAATTTGTGTACATACAAGTTAATAAAACAATTGGGACTTTCTGAGGACCTGGTAGACACATTAAGAAGGATCACAATAAAAGCATATGATGATGTAGAAAGAGTTTCAAAGGGCATGATCACCTTACCTCTTCAAGTGGGCCCTATCACAATTGAAACCCGTTGCCAAGTACTAGATCTTGATCTCCCCTACAACATCCTTCTCGATCAACCATGGATTCACTCCTTGCAAGCCGTACCCTCTACTTATCACCAATGCATCAAATTCCCCTTCAATGGAAGAGAGATCACTATCAAAGGTGATCCACAACCTTTTCAATATTGCAAGCTCTTAGAGGGGAAGAACCCATATCATTGCCCACTAAATAGACCCTCACCAACTCCTCCATCTGACATATCAAATGTTGCCCCCACCTCATCCCAAGCAGACACAAAAATCAAGATCCTGGATAATGGTTGTGGAGAATACAAATCGGAGGATGTCTTATTAATAGGCAACCTCCCCTTATCTCCTAAGTCATTTGGCAAACCAAAAGAACTCAAAAAAGATAAAAAACCGGTTATACAATGCAAAGATACCACCTTCTAGAAATGGGGCCCACTTGATGAGGAAAGCCTTGACACAAATGTCTCTTCATGGTTGTATCGGGAAGAAGATGAAGACCTGACAAAAATATCTAAAAAAAGTATCCAAAAGCATTAGCTATAGTTGAAAAAATGGGTTGCAAAGGACACAACTTGGCACCAGAGGAGAAAGGAAGAAAAGCACCCATAAATCCTATCTCCTACAAGTACAACAGAGGCTTGGGGTACACCCTAGTGCCTAATATTACTATCGTTGGTGCCCCTTCAATTTTTTTGGATATTGAAAGCTCTCACGAGGAGGAGTTTCATGAAATGCCTTATGAATAGGAAAACAACATCTTCTTTGACACTCACGTCAATTGAATCACCCCCATAACCCCTCCCATTTCACATGAGATACATCTTGTCCATCCTGAACTCATAGAATGGGCCCAACAAGACAAACCCACTTTAGATATCTACGTCGATGATAATGCTCTCATTACTCTCTTGACTATGTGAAATTTGGAAGACTGCAATAGAGTACACGGTATTCAACTACATGAAAAGGGATACTTTGGTAGTCAGGTCAATGCCCTTAGCCACAAAAAAGATAATAAAAAGAAAAAACATGATTCCCTAGGTGAAAAACTCTCTGAGGCACCTTTGGATGAGAAAAAAGCAAAAACAAAGGGCTTATCCCAAAGTGAAAACCTAGAAAAGACACTTGAGGATGAGGGACTTGACCTCCCTACCATTGGTTACCTTCCACAAGACAGGTCAAATTTGTTAATAGAAGAAATAGACAGTATCAATATGGGCACTGAAGACATTCCAAAAAATGTGCTCATTGCCAAGTCCCTCACAGAGCAAGAGAAACAAGGCTTCATCAACTTCCTCATAGAGGCAAAAATCAATTTTGCATGGTCCTATGCTGATATGCCAAGTCTAGATCCTGACTTGGTGGTTCATAATCTTGCTATCCACCTAGATTGAAAACTTGTAAAAAAGATGTTACCTAAAATGCATCCACATGTTGCTCTCTTGGTCAAGACAGAACTCCAAAAAATGTTGGATGCAGAATTCATCAAACCAATAGACTACGTTGAATGGGTCTCCAACATTGTACCTGTTGGCAAGCCCATTGGGGGTATCCGCATCTGTACTGATTTTCAAGATCTAAATAAGGCTTGTCCTAAAGATGATTTCCCACTCCCTAACATAGATATGATTGTGGACCTTACAACAAGACATGAGATACTATCACTTATGGATGGATTTTTTGGATATAATCAAATCAGGATTGTAGATGAAGATCAACATAAAACTGTGTTCACAACACCATGGAGGACTTTCTGTTACTGGGTCATGCCTTTTGGCCTCAAAAATGCTGGAGCCACATATCAACCTGCCATGACAAAAGAAAATTCATGACCTATTGCATAAAGTAATGGAGAACTATGTGGATGATCTACTAGGCAAATCAAAGACAAGACATGGACACATCCCTATCTTAAAGTAGATCTTTGAAAGATTGGAAAAATACAAATTGCTCCTAAATCCTAAGAAGTGTGTTTTTGGTGTGACATCAGGAAAACTACTAGGTTTCATTGTTTCTCGCAGAGGCATCGAGGTCGATCCTACAAAGGTGAAAGTCACCATGGAAATGCCTCCACCGAAAACTCTCAGATAGTTGCATAGCCTCTAGGGGAAACTCCAATTTGTTAGACATTTTATTTCACAATTGGCAAATAAGTGCCATCCATTTGCGCACCTATTGCGCAAAGACACAAAATTCAAATGGGATTGCTTGTGTCAAAAGGCCTTTGAAAAACTAAAAGAATATCTGGCATTGCCTCTAGTGCTTATGCCTCCTACTCTTGGAAAACCTCTTATTTTGTACATATGTGCTACCACAGTGGCATTGGGGGCATTGTTGGCACAAACAAATGATCAAGGGAAGGAACATGCCATATATTACATTAGTCGGACACTAGTGGGGTATGAACTCAATTATACCCCAATTGAAAGAGCATGCCTAGCATTGGTGTTTAGTACACAAAACTCTGACGCTATATGCTGAACAACAAAATAAAACTAATTGCTAAAATTGACCCGCTTAAATATCTCTTGTCAAAAGCTGCCCTCATGGGTAAAACCACTAAATGGGTCATGATGTTAAGTGAGTTTGACATTGAGTATGTAGACAGAAAAGCAATCAAAGGATAAGTCATCGCAAATCAGCTCACTGACGCTCCATTTCCAAGTGACCATCCTATTCTCATAGAATTACTAGATGAATTCATTATGACTGTCACCACATCCTCCACATGGAAGTTATACTTTGATGTCTCTTGCACACAAAATGGATTGGGGGCAGGAATACTACTGATCATACCTCAAGGAGATTGCATCCCAAAGTCCTACAAGATAGCTTTTGCATGTACCAACAACATCACAAAATATGAGGCACTCATTACAGGATTATGCTTGGTTATCCACTGGAAGATAAGGGAATTACAAGTCTATGGGGATTCCCAACTTGTCATAAAACAAGTAAATGATGAATACCAAACAAAAGATGACAAACTCCCCTATCATAGCATGGTTGAAGATCTTAAGCAACACTTCACAACAATCAAGTTTGATCAAGTCCCACGAACAAACAATAGGGCTGCAGATGCAATGGCCACCATTGGTTCCTTCCTTCAGATGCCAGCACGTAGTTAGAAGTGTGAGTTCCTGGTCGAGCAACTAATCATATCAACATACGATCTACTAGAGTCTGAAATGGTGTGTGTACTTGTTGGTCCCAAGTCCCCCTAGTACCAAGAAACCTTCGATTTCCTAATAGACAACACCATTCCCCCACACCTTACCAAAGCCCAACAACAAACCTTCATCCGCAGATGTTCTCCTTCACCATCCTTGGAGACACCCTATTCAGAAGGCATTTTGATGGTTCCCTCCTAAGGTGTTTAGATAAATAAGAGGCAGAATGGGCATTACATGAAGTATAGGAGGGCATCTGTGGGGCACACTCAAGTGGGCTCACCTTGGCTAAAAATCTTTTAAGAACAGGATATTATTGGCCTAAAGTGGAAGTAGATGCATATAACTATGTAAAGAAATGCATCCCTTGCCAGCAACATGGCGAAAAGATCCATGATCCATCACAAGAATTACAACCATTCATTACACCCTAGCCCTTCTCATAGTGGGGGCTCGATCTTATTGGGAAAATCCACCCTTCATCCTCCAATGGACATAAATTCATTATCACTGCCACCGAATATTTCACCAAGTGGGTAGAGGCTATCCCTCTTACTTTTACCACTGGTAAGCAGATATCCAAATTCATCCTCAACTACTTGATCTGTCCATATGGCATTCCAAAAGTTATCATTACAGATAATGGTAGACAATTTAAAAAATAGGATGTCAAAGAACTTTGCCAAAAATTTGACATCCAACATCACTTCTCAACCCCATATTACTGCCAAGGTAATGGTCAAGCTGAGGCTTCTAATACAACCCTAATCAAAATCCTCAAAAATACAGTCAATGAAGTTGGCCGTGATCGACACCTCCAACTCCATCCTTCTTTGTGGGCCTACCGCACCTCCATCCACACACCTATAGGCACCACCCCCTATTCGCTTGTCTTTGGCTCTGAAGCCGTCCTCCCCCTTGAGATCGAGATCCCCTCTCTAAGAGTATCATTGTAAAATATCCTACTAGATGAAGAATACAAAATTGCCCGCTTACAAGAGCTAGAATTGTTAGATGAACGGTGTCTCAAGGCCTTGAACCATCTCTGGGTATATCAGAATCGTCTACGCATGAGTTACCATAAGAAAGTCAGAACCCAAGAATTTGAAATTGGTGACCTTGTCCTCATGGAGAATCAAAAAAACCTTTAAGAAAGAGAAAAGAAAGGCAAGTTCAAGCCTAATTGGCTTGGACCATATGTAATCACAATAAAATATGGATCAGGGGCCTATCAGTTGGATACTCCTAAAGGAGATCCTTTGGATGATCCAACAAATATCATGCACCTAAAAAGATTCTATGCCTAGTCCTTAGAAAGTCATTAATTGTCAAAAAAATAAAAAAATCATGAAAAATACAAAATGAGAAAAAGATCCTGAAAAAATATTGTCACTCGGTGAAAACCTGGCAAACAAACACCTTGTGACACCCAAAAAAAATAAAAAAAATCAATTCGTTCATTAGTGAAAATCTTTTTGTGGTGCTATGGACAAGTACCTTGCTGAAAACCTCCATGCAAGTGCTAAGGTAAATAAACTAGATCCATTATCTATCAGGTCGGTGCTCCAATCACCCTCCCCATCCAATCCACCCATCGAGACATCCTTTCCATTTCCATCTCCAAATAAATCATGCATATGATGATGAGTCTTCATCTAAGTCATGAATAAGAGATGTCCCATCAAAACTGAGGTTCTGTGCCTTTGTGTGAGCTTCATGAAGTCTTGAGAACAGTCCTAAGTCCACAGGTTAATCTTCAAAGCCATATGATCACTTGCCTAATACAAAAGTCCACCTACTCTACCCTTTTCCCTAGGGATGAATCCTTCCCTTGCCTGGCAACTTAATCCTCCACCCTAATCTTACTCTTGGCAAGAGGTGTCAATTGGCCATGAGTGAATGACTCGTTTGATTTCTTGGATTTTTCATTTAGACTTGCATCTTTTACCCTATGAATGCATCTATTTATGACTGCTCGGATTTTCCACATCCAAGTATGTTTACAATAGGTGTATACTGGGACATATTTTCATAGCACAACATGTTTTGGATCTCTCTTGTATAAACCGACGACCTGGTACAAGTGTTTATCAACACTTACCCTCTCATGTACAAGAGGTATCGGTGTGTTTGAGGGTTTCCTTGCACGTACCCACAACTTTGTATCAGTGTTTCTCAACACTTGCATAGCTGTGTGTAAGGAATTACCATTTGACTATGAGTCAGTCCATGCCTTGGGTTTCTCATGGCATCCGGATTCCTAAAATCAGTGGTGCAGGTCACCTAGGGCAATATCAAACTAGGTTGGTTCTCCACATTTTTGTGCACAACTCTCACCATCATTCCATAAAATTCTAATCTAATAATCCCATGGAGTCCTTAATTAACCCCCTCCCAATCCCCAAAAAACCAATTCTACCCACCTTTTCCCAGTAAGCACTCACACTAACACATTGCCGCACATGCTGAAACGACGATCAACGCATGCACCTCACCAAATATTGGCCCCAATCTAAGCCCTAATTCTACCCTTAGCCTTAAAAAGCAAAAGGGGGGATAGTCCTACATGCCAGTGGTCCATGGTGGGTTTGTCATAACCTTGGATCCTCTCGGCGTGATGATCATGGGTGGGAATGTGATCCATATCTCCTTCTCTCTTATAGGCTCTAATTGGCTCCAAGGCTTGTGTGTAACAATGATCCCTCATTGGGCACTTTGTGTCTTGTATGGGCCCCCTCAAAGGCCCATTCCCCCCACAGTCTCTCTCTATATGCTCTTCTACGGTTTCTACATTTGCTCCCTCTTTCTCTTTCACTCATCTCATCCACTCAAATTCTTTCTTCTTTATTTCAAGAATTTTTTGTTAATTTTTCTTTCGACAAAATTCTCGAGGGGGCATACACCTCCCACACTTTACACTGAGGCATATATTTATTTTTCTTCTATCTTTTACCCACCGCCAAATTTGCCACTGCGTAAAAGAGGGGCAAAATGTACACACTTAAAAATAATTATTTTAATTATTTTAAAGTTCTTGACATAATTAATTTATTAATTATGCCAATTTTGAATTCCTCCTCAATATTAATTAATTATAATTAATATTGTCACTAAGGTCTGTTGATTGATTTATTTAATAAATCAATCCCCTTTTATTCTTCTAAAACTCCTCAATATTAAAACTCCTCAAATTCCTCCTCTTAACTAATTAATTTCAATTAATTAGTTAACCTAAGTGATTCCTACAAATCACTTTTTTCCTAATCCATCATTAACCTAATAAATTCTTTTAGAAACTCCCTAAACTCACTTAGCATTAATCTTCTAATTTTTAATTCCCTACATTCATTCTCTCTCCTAGTCAAATCCTCCTACAAATCTCATCTACCCTAATCCCTCCTAATCTTTCTTCTAATCCCTTTCCTAATGAGTTGCTAGTGGCTAATCATCATGATTAGCCACAAAGTCAACTCCTTCTCCCTTCCATCCAACCACTCTCCTTAAATGCTCTTTTCCTAGGTGAATGTGAGTCTAGGAATCTCATCTTCAAGGAATTTTTAATTCCTCCTTATTCCTCCAATCTCCATGAGCATCCCTTTTGAAGAATTTTTAATTCTTCCTTTCCATCCCTCAAGAAATATCCTATCCCTTGTTCTTCTCAAGGCACATTGGGAAGTCTTCCCAATGAACCTTGAGGAGTGTGGAGACAAGAAATGCCTTTAACGCATATCTCTTGGTCTCCACACCTCCTCTTAGGCCTTGTGTGGGCTCACAAGGAATCCTGGCCCTTCATCTTGGATCAATCCTATCCCTCCATTTCTCCTCCTCTCTCCCTTTAAATTGAGGACTCCATCCCCTCATACCTCATCTCCAATTTTAACAAATTCATGCTACTAGTTTGTGCCTAGGAAACCATCTTTGCATCCTTACCATGCTAAAACTACTTCTCATCCATACCTAGCCATATCATCCTCCAATCCTTAATCCATCACATCCCTTTGTGCACAATGTTGGAAAGCCAGCCACATCAAGCAATCTATGAGCAAATCAACATCGCATTGGAGGCATTTGGGCACACTTCAACTTCATCCAAGCTCCATCTGAGGGAGAAGGTAAAGGTTGTCAAGTTATAAGCATTGTCTTCATGTTTTCATGTGGTTTAATTGATGTTTCATGTTTTAATATATTTTAGTGTTTTATTTGCATCCTAAGCATCTGGATTCACCTTTTTGCATTTTTACCATCTTCACTACCCATAGTCAGATAATATATCTACAATAAGTATGTGATTACAAATTGACATGCCTGCACTTGTAGGAAGGCCAACAACCTAGAGCACACTGCTCATTACAAAAGGAGTCTCATTGACTTCATAAAAAATCCAGACTACAGTCCGAAAGGAAGAATGAACTGCAATAATAGCATCTCTTATGCTTGAGTATAGTTTCAATTAAGCTCAATACCAGAAGACTAAATCCTCTTACATAAACCCAACGCGATCACCAATGATTGACCAAATCTTCTGCATGAATGATTATTACATTATTCTCTCGCATACCATTTCCATATTATTTACAATGAGATCTTACATCATATATATACAAACCCTCGAGCACAAATAATAAGGTCAGCCACCAGACAATAAAGCAATCACATAATTATAAAACATGTCTGCCTAAGACCAAACAAATAATATCCAACCCATAAGAAATCCACACATTACATTAAGCCGATTGATAACCTAGATAGAACATGACCCAATTTAAGTCCACACACGCTAAAGCAATGATCCCAATCACCCAAGTCTCGAACATGATCACCATCAGCATCCTAAATCTCTACTAGAAGCTGCACCAACACCACTTATGCATAATATCAAAAGATCTTCAAGAAAGCTATGCCGGTGAAACCCTCACTGGATCAACAAACTAAGCTTGCCAGCATACAAGATAGCATCCGATCACCAAATCAAAACCAACTGACTAAACATGTATCCGAGTAGCATGAGTAGTAGATCTAAGCCAAATCCATAAGCCAAAACATACCGGAGCATACAAAATCATCATGATCTAACCAACCAGAAACCAAACAACCTACCAGGACCAAAAGGATACCGGTAAAGTAGCCAAAACAACTAGTGTTGACATCAATACCAAAAGATCAATGCAACACATAATCAATTCCTCCAAATGGCCAACAACATCATTAGTATAATTCTTACCATCAAAGGAAATAAAACCTCTACCACAGATCACATAAGCTTTATCATCTCCAAATCTCACTATACCACCATCATACCTCTCCATACTCATAAATTTTCTTTTATCACCTATCTTATGATGTGAACAACTGTTGTCAATTACCCATTCATCTTTCTCTTCAATCTTAGTAGTGTTAGTGAACATATCTGTCCCTCAAAAATAAATACACATACTAACTCCAAATGCCCAGGATAAAGGTCAAAGAGCACTAACAATTGGATAGGTTATCATTGAATTGATAATCTTCCTCTGAATTGAGAGTTACAACCCCCTCTTTAAAAGATTTACAATGAATTAAAATGTTGAATATGTCTTTAACCAGAAGACACGAAGGCATGTTAACACTCATCCATCAACATGGCATGAATGCAATTCAAAATTTAAATACCAAAGAGAGAAACAAATAAATAGCACACAGATCATCTATTTGATCTTCCCATATACATAGGAACAAAGGGAAATTTAACATTTCATTCTACATATATGAATGTACAAAACCTTCAAATTTTGCAATACACACATATACTTGACAAGATAGAACAAAACAATATAAGAATATGTCTGAAGTGATCAGCAGATCAATCTCAATAAGAAAAATAAATGTCCATACCAATAGATCTGGAAATATATTTCTCCTTATTCTAGATACATAAATAAAGGTGACCAACTGATCACTATATCCCTGCACCCAAAATCAAGCTATGCAGAATTAAAAAAAATCAATTCTTTCCCTCTATCCCTATTACATTCATATAAAATATTTCCTCCTTCCCTTTAGCACACAGAATTCTAGAAAAAGAAGCAAAACCCCCCCTCTTTTCTGGAGAAACTTTCCTTAAATAATCTTCATCTTCTTTCGTAACTGAATCTTGAAAAGATTATTAATCAATCTTTTTTCTTTTGACTTTTATCTTCTTCCCGATAACTCTTCTTTTTTAATCTTCAAATCTTTAATCCTCAATTCTTTTCTAAGAAATATTTGTAGAGAATTTAAATTAAACACATCTAATTATGTGTTGATAGGTGGACATATTTTTTATATCTCCAGGATAAATTATTATTTGGATCTCCATTTCAAAAGAGTCCCCACCGTGAATTGCTCATAATAATCTTTTTCTCGGAATTTTTTATAGACCTGTACTAAGAGATCAATAACTTTTGAACGCAATAATATTTTGTCAATCGCTTCGGTGTGAAGTTAGGAAACTAGGTTATATGCATGAAGTTGTGGTACCAAAAAGGTGCCACACTTCAAAAAAAAAGAAAAATTCTCATAAAGCGCACGCCTTATAGGCTTGACACACCAAGCCAATAGGGCGCGTGCCTTATAAGGCATGCGCCTTATGCACATTTAAAACTTAAAAAAAACCCTGCTCCGCATTGTGGATACATTCTGCATTCCCAAACCCACGTTTTGGCAATTTCAGATGCCATTTTCTTGTGCTCGCCCTTTGTAAAAGCTTGATATTGGGCACTAAGTTGTCCATCTCTCATCAAAATGCCGCCACACCATCAAAGAGCTCGAAGAGGTATGTATTTTTATTTTCTTATTGTCATTTTTTTATTAATTTGAAGATTAAACTAGGTTTATTGATTTAAATTTATTTTCATTATCAGGAAATGAGATTAGACAAGAAAATGTTGAAAACACTCAATCACCTCCTCATGAAGACCATATTGAAGAAGAAGCATATCAATCACCTCCTCATGAAGACCATATTGAAGAAGAAGCACATTAAGAACCTCCTACAATCCCTAGACATCCCATAGGTACACAAGAAAACCTATTAGGTCAAATAGAAAATATCCAAAAAGAGCTTGAAGGTTTAATCACAAGGCTAAAAGATCCCACTGGAACAAACTCCCATAGGACAAACCTTGCCAGTTCCTTGCAATCTATTGTATCTCACATACAATTTGTGAGTGGGCAAATAAATTTTTGGTCCAGTAAGAAGGAAGAATAAAAGCAATTTTATGCTGACAAATTATCATATGTGGCAGTGAAGAAAAAGAAAATTAATAAATTTGACTTGTGTGCTCTTTTTATGGACCCCCGAACGAATCAACCTTTACACCCTGGATGTAGGAGATTCCCTATTCATTGGTGTCATCATGAAGGGATTAAGAACAATTTTTGGGATAGGTGGTGGATGGTATTTGATCAACCCCCATGCAATAATCATGAGGTACCCCAATACTTTTTGAGAAAACTGTACTGTGAGTTTGTCCTTAATGAGATCCCAAACTATTTTGATTTTCTAGATTTCCAAGGTAGAGGTCGGGGTTCCTCGCATGATAGAGAGGGTGCACAACGTGATCCAAATCTCCCACCAAGACCCTTGGCCAGACCTATGGTGGAGCATGTTATTATTCCTTCCATTGTGAAGGAGAGTATTGAGGTCGAAACTCTAGACTCGATTAGCTCACTCACTCAGACCCTTATATAGTATGCTAGGCCTCTAGTAGAGGGTGATGCGAGTGATGATGTTGATTCTTCTAGGCATCGAGTTCCAGCTCATTTTTGTCAATCTTGTGGTTCTCTTTGCACTTATGATCCTAATAGTTCTGAGAATGCATGTGCACGAGCGGAGTTTGCTATAGAGAACATTGTCATGACAAAATCCTTATTGAACGAAACATTTGGCATTGATACCCAGGTGAATTTAATTACAAGTTCATTTAATTCTTTTTATTAAATCTTATATGTAAATTTTGAGAATATATCTAAATTAGGAAATTATTATGATAAAAAATCAGGGTCAAAGTGTTCACAATACTAGCAACATTTTTGCAGCACCCTTTTTCACGACTTCGTCGACTCCACAGTATACAACGAGTGACGAAATATAATTATTATATGCAGATAGTTGAACCTTATGTGAATGATTTTCTAATTACTCATTTTGGATGTCAAATAGTTTGATGCTAGAGCTTCAACATCAACACCTCACAGTGTATTTCATTGACAATCTTTGACCCAGGTAAACAATTTATCTTTAATGTTGTTATTAAATAATATAGATAGTTTTGGCGATTAATCAATATACTTTGTTTAATTTTCAGATGTTGACATCAGAGACTCCTCCCGCTATTCACACGTCAATGGAGCACGGTGTTGCTACAGTAGTAGCAAGTTTAACTACTTTAACAAATTTATGAGACATATTTGTAAATTTAGTAATTTTAGCATTACATTTGTTATCTTAATAATGTGTTATTGAAATTTTAACAACACTTGTATTTAGTTTAATTTATATTGTGATGCTTACAGGAGGGGCTTGTCACTCCAGATCATGAACGTGCACCTATTGTGGATGAAGATCATGATTATTTGTATGCGGTAAGTGACTATTCTATTATATGTCATTCTAAAATTCAATTTTTGTATATGCTAACATCATTCTTTTCATTGTATCAGGTGGAGTTACAAAAAAGTTTGGAGAGGAGGTCGAGTGGACATACTCAAAAGACACCTGCATCATATACATCTCCATCCCCTCGATAGGCAAAGATATCTCATGATCTGGTTCCTTCCCCTAGAGGGAAATGAATAGAATAGGGTCCTATGTTGTATGCCTATATGGCAATTTTGAACATATGTTTTGTATTACGAATATGTGACATTCTATCTCCATATGGCTTTTGGCAAGCTCCTATTTGACTTTATTGGATACCATGTTGTATTCCTATATGGCAAATTTGAACATATGTTTTGTATTACGAATATGTGACATTCTATGCTCATATGGCTTTTGGCAAGCCCCTATTTGACTTTATTGGATATCATGTTGTATGCCTTTATAGCAATTTTGAACATATGTTTTGTTTTATGAATATGTGAAATTCTAAGTCCATATGGCTTTTGGCAAGCCTATTTGTTTCTATTGGATATATTTGATATTTTTAACGGTATAAAATGTTGCATGGATTTGTAGCTTTTTGGTTAATGCAAATCATTTATCATGGTTATCCATAATTGTAGTACAAATGATTAAATGAATAATTGCACAAAGTTTATTGTTACTTAAGCTTTGAACCTAAATATGTGTTTGTAATCCAAGACACAAGCTTATGGAGATCAACAAAAATTCAATAGTTATAGTCGAAATAAGACTATATAAAGGAAACATGGAAAGAACCAAAATTAGACAATGTAAGACACCATTGTACCAATACCCATTCTAAAAAAATTGCATAGCCCATAAACTTATATTCATCTAATGCATGCACTTAGGCAATTTCGCTGGTAGGGTGTGGCCTGCAATGATTGAGCAAGTTGGAGAGAAAAAAGAAGGCATTCCTAGCATAAACCTGACCACCCCGATGCATACGAGTTGATGGTTTGGTGTCGCAACGAGCGGATTAAAAGATGGGGCATTGTGCAACTTTTCATTGAACTCATCTCATCCTTTTTGTCGCAACCGAGAAAGTGTTGCCACAAGCAACTGGATCTGAGTCTATTGAAACTGAGAGAGGATTTTTTAGAGTGCCATAACATGACCCCGCAGGATAAGATGACTCATTCTTATGATTAACGGGCGCTCAGAAACACGATCCCAAATATTGACAACTTTGAGCAACTTGAGCACTTAGGCAATTTTGCTGGTAGGGTATGGCCCGCAACGATCAGGTGAGTTGGAGAGAAAAAAGAAGGAATTCTTAGCATAAAACCAGCCACCCCGATGCGTACGAGCTGATAGTGGTGTCGTGATGAGCGGATTGAAAGATGGGGCATTGTGCAACTTTTCATTGAACTCATTTAATAGTTTTTGTCGCAACCGAGAAAGTGTTGCCATGAGCAACTGGATCCGAGTCTATTGAAACTGAGAGAGGCTTTTTTAGAGTGCCATAACACAACCTTGCAGGACTAAATGGCTTGTTCTTATGATTAATGGGCACCAAGAAACGTGATGCCAAATATTGACAACTTTGAGCAACTTGAGCACTTAGGCGATTTCACTGGTAGTGTGTGGCTTGCAATGATCGAGTGAGTTGGAGAGAAAAAAGAAGGCATTCCTAGTGTAAACCCAACCACCCCAATGCGTACGAGCTGACAGTTTGGTGCTGCAACAAGCAGATTGAAAGATGGGGCATTGTGCAACTTTTCATTGAACTCATTTGACGCTTTTTGTTGCAGCCAAGAAAGTGTCACCACGAGCAACTGCATCCGAGTCTACCAAAACTAAGAGAGGCTTTTTTAGAGTGCCATAACATGACCCCACAGGATTAGACAACTCATTCTTATGATTAATGAGCGCCGAGAAACGCGATGCCAAATATTGACAACTTTGAGCAACTTGAGCACTTAGGCGATTTCGTTGGTAGGGTGTGGCCCGCAATGATCGGGCAAGTTGGAGAGCAAAAAGAAGGCATTCCTAGTGTAAACATGGCCACCCCGATGTGTATGAGCTGACTGTTTGGTACCGCGATGAGCGGATTGAAAGATGGGGCACTGTGCATCTTTTCATTGAACTCATCTAACGCTTTTTGTCGCCATGAGAAACTTGATCTGAGTCTACCAAAACCAAGAGAGGCTTTTTTAAAGTGCCATAACACAACCCCGTAGGATTAGACGACTTGTTCTTATGATTAACGGGCACCGAGAAACGGGATGCTGAATATTGACAACTTTGAGCAACTTGAGCACTTAGGCGATTTCGCTGGTAGGGTGTGGCCCGCAACAATTGGGCAAGTTGGAGAGAAAAAAGAAGGCATTCTTAGCGTAAACCCAGCTACCCCAACACATATGAGCTGACGCTTCAATGCTGCGATGAGAAGATTGAAAGATGGGGCATTGTGCAACTTTTCATTGAACTCATCTGATGGTTTTTGTCACAACCGAGAAAGTGTTGCCACGAGCAATTGGATCCGAGTCTAGTGAAATTGAGAGAGGCTTTTTTAGAGTGCCATAATGCAACCTCGCAGGATCAAACGACTTGTTCTTATGATTAATAGGCACCTTGAAACACGATGCCGAATTTTGACAACTTTGAGCAACTTGGGCACTTAAGCGATTTCGCTAGTAGGGTGTGGCCCGCAATGATCGAGCGAGTTGGTGAGAAAAAAGAAGGCATTCCTAGTGTAAACCCGACAACCCCGATGCATATGGGCTGATGGTTCAGTGCCGCGATGAGCAAATTAGAAGATGGGGCATTGTGCAACTTTTCATTGAACTCATCTGACGCTTTTTGTCGTAACTGAGAAAGTGTCGCCACGAGCAACTACATCCGCGTCCACCAAAATTGAGAGTCTTTTTTAGAGTGCCGTAACATGACCCCATAGGACTAGATGACTCATTCTTATGATTAACGAACATCGAGAAACGCGATGCCAAATATTGACAACTTTGAGCAACTTGAGCACTTAGGCGATATCGCTGGTAGGGTGTGGCCCGCAATGATCAGGCTAGTTGGAGAGAAAAAAGAAGGCATTCCTAGCATAAAATCGGCCACCCTGATGCGTATGAGTTAACATTCGGTTTCATGACAAATGGATTGAAAGATGGGGCATTGTGCAACTTTTCATTGAACTCATCTGACGCTTTTTGTCGCAACCGAGAAAGTATTGCCACGAGCAACTGGATCCGAGTCTACTGAAACCGAGAGAGGATTTTTTAGAGTGCCATAACACGATCTTGTAGGATCTGACGAATCATTCTTACATGTCACTAACATCAAGAAAAACCATGCCAAATTTTGATAATTTTTCACACTTTGAGTGATTGACAACAAATGAGCAATTTTTACATCTTTTACCATATTAGCAAGGTATACTTCACAAAATGATCCCATGTGATCTCTAATGGTCCAAAATGACATTATTTACATAAAATCACACAAAACAAGACAAAAAGACAGTTTTTATATTACAATGCCTTGAGTAGTCAAAAATACAAGTCATGTACATATATCCAAATAAGATTGTTATTACAATTTTTTACATTTACATTTAATCCAATGAACCATCTGGATCTTCTCTACTCTTTATCGTGTCTAGTATGGCCTCATGGTTAGACTCACAAATCTTCCATAGGTTCTTGTTTAGTGGTCTACCCCATATCTGATCAAATTAATATTTGAAGCTACAACAAGGTTAGAATAATGAAGAATCTTTTTATGTGTCTCGAAGTCCTTGAATATCCATAAGTTAGACTTGTTCACTAGGTACCTTCTAAGCCATGTACTAGTAACAACTACTGATCCTGTGGGGTACTCCATATTTTCTCCATCTATCACAAGGCCATCCAATTTCTTATTTGCGTCCACACAATGACACAGGTAATAATCTGTTCCTTCTTCATTGTCGTCAGCTACAATTACTGCATAAACATGCCCTACAATGATAAAGTGAGAAGAATTTAACAAACAACTAAGGTAAAATATTAAAGTACAAAAAATTGCATGTGGATAATTTACCCAGTTGGACTAAATCTGAGTCATGGTGAAATTCAATTGATGCTTCCATCTGTGTGAGTTGTAGTGCACTTGAAGGTCGGTATGTCTCAAGTGGGATTAGAGGCCTCATACACCATTCGTCCACCCAGTCCTTTGACTCACACTCATTATAGGCACCATCTCTATATGAAGAACAATAACATGCCATCCACCGCATATGGATAGTCCATGAACCTGCATTAGAGCTTTTGAAAGAGTGTAGCTCACTCGATCCTGTCAATGTACAACAATCTTCTAATTTTGCAATGTTAGTATCATCTATCAACCAAAAAAATCTGTGAATTGAAGACTTACCTTGGTTACCTAGACCAATTGTACCATTGCACCATTGAACAATTGATTTTGCATCTTTCAAGTTTGCATTCCCTTTGTACTTTAACTCTTCTCGTGCTAAAGCTCTTTTAATACATGCTCTTGCACCATCATGCTTCCCTTTTCCATGCCCAGCCTTAGAGAAATTCCACATATGTTGAATAGCAGTCAACTTATGCATCCTACTCAACCAATAAAACATCTGAGAGTTCTTAAATTGTGATGCACAATTATTTGACCATATGATATGTTGATGGAATGATATGCCTCGGCTAGAAAAATCATCATAGAATATCTGAAAACAACCTTGCACAAACTCTATAGAGTGTGAACGATCATCACTGATGTAAAAATGATACTCCCTCAATATCTTCCTATCCTCTTCCATACTATCATGTGCATGAATGAATGCTATATGCACAAATATAGCAACTTGTGTGGAGTTATAATATTGTGATTTCATCTCATTCTGCGGTTGTAATGTGTAGTTCTCTGCAAAGTCAACAATTGAAATGTGGAAATGTGTCCTTGCATAACTTAAATTGTGCATCCAACCAACGAGTTCAATGGTTATACCTTGCATACTCATACAATATATTCTCATGAAAGATGCCCATAAATTGATACACTGGAATCTTCTCACTAACCAATTCACACCTTTTTGCTTCTTTTCCATCTTTTAGCATGTAGGCCACTGTCTTATATTCTCCAAATTCTACTAATTCTTTACCAATTTCTTGTCCAATATCCATATGTTGACAAATTTGTAAATGTCGCAATCCACCACAATCAACACATGTGCCATCCAAGCAACACTTATTGTAATATACTTGACCATCTACTCTTTCACATAAGATGCTAGATATGAATTCCCTTGAAGATGTCGGTGGACCATTTATGTTGCATTCCTGCAAAACATTGTTAGCATGCAAATCTATACATATGTGTTGATAAACATCATAATGGTTAGAAAATTACATATGTACTCTACAACAACATGTTGTGTGTGTGTGATTTATTTTGACATAAAACGGCTTTACTATTTCAAATAATCTTTGACTAATTTTTATTTGAGGATACATACATTGAAACTTGGCAAAAAATTGTGTTTGAGTCATATCCAAAAAATGTTTCCGATGTGGATCACGGATTTTACTACCAATCCTCCTTCTTACAACATCTCTTTTATTTAGAGAGACCCTTGTGTTATTCTTCCAAAAATCTTCAATTAGGGATCTCAATATCAATCAAATACTTAGGCTTTCTATGCGAAACTCTAGGAGGTGTTCTCAAACTTTGAGTTACCTCAAGATTAGGAATGTCAACAACATTAGGGATAGATGGCATACCATCAACTGGAGATGAAAATGATGACATACCTTGAAATTGAGGTGTACAAGATGGTGTAGCTCCAATACTTGATGTCAGTCGTGAAGTACTTGCAATTTCAAATGTCATAGAGGGAGTGAATTCAATATGAGATGTTGTAGACACCAACGGTGTGCCAATAAGAGATGGTGTGCCTTCAACTTGAGATGTAAGAGATGGGGTGCCTTCAACTTGAATTGTGGTAGACATGCTCTCAACCTCGGGATTCAATTGTCTCATTGCATGAAGGTTTTGCATCCGTTGCCTTTGTGTGGCCAATTTTGTCTCTCTTAGATTGGATGGATATTTAATGTTCCTCTTCAATTGGCACCTCTTTTTCTATGGTATTCAATTTCCTTTGTTCACGAAGTTGCTTCATTACTTCTCTTTTTTTTTCATTCTTAGCTTCACGCTCTTCTGGTGTTACATTTTTTGGTCGTTTCCTCAGCATGATGATGATTTCTAATGTACATGCACATAAAAGAGAATAAAGTGAAATTATGCATCTATGACTGTCCTAATTATGCATCTATGACTGTCCTAATTATGCATATGTTAAAATGGATATATGAAATTGAAATTATTTCATTTATTCCTTTTTAAAATTATTTCATAAGATCTTAAAAAGGAAGTATGAAATTGCAAATTTTGTTTTAAACCACTAAACAAATAATTTTCTTATGCAACTTCCTTCAAATGCATTGTTAAATCTAATGTAAATCTAATAGGATTATAATCAATTTTGACTCACACTTTTATTCTAACATTTAAACAAAATAACACTTTATTAGTATTTGAATTCTAAAAACAAGAAAATATTACCTCAATTATTCAAATTTGATACAAAAAACTATGTTCTTCCTCTTTGACATTGCCAAATGAATAAAAAGGTGGTGGAGAGCTAATGGAATGTATAAAATAACCTTGCAAAAAATGTCAACACCATGTAAAAAGCATTTTTTTGTCTGATCATGTGCAAAAACAAGACAAAATGAGAGAATGTGGGCTTGGATCACAGGTCAAGGGTCCCATATAACCGTTTTTTAGTGCAGCTCATTTGGCTAGTGCCAAATATGGCGCTAGCCAAATGACTTCCATTGAAAATTTTTAAACTTTGATAAATTTCTACTCTATACCCTATAACCTTTTTTTCATGTAGCTCATTTGGCTAGCGCCAAATATGGTGCTAGCCAAATGACTTCCATTGAAATTTTTTAACCTTTGATAAATTTCTACTCTATACCCTATAATCTATACTCTATACCCTATAGTTTGATAGCCACAACCATAAACATTAAACCATATAACCCTTTAGGACACAATATGGTGTCATTATGGGTCGTATGGTGTCCTAAGGGGTCATATGGTGTCCTATGACCCCTTAGGACACCATATGACCCCTTAGGACACAATATGGTGTGGTTATGGATCATATAGACACCTGAGGGATCATATGGTGACCTATGGGGCCATAGGACACCACAAGACCCCTTAGGTGTCGTTAGGGATCATATTGTGTCTTAACGGGTCATATGGTGTGTTATGACCCCTTAGGACACAATATGGTGTCGTTATGGGTCGTATGGTATTGTAAGGGGTCATATGGTATCCTATGACCCCTTAGGACACCATATGACCCCTTAGAACACAATATGGTGTCGTTATGGGTTGTATGGTGTCGTAAGGGGTCATATGGTGTCCTATGACCCCTTAGGACAACATATGGCCCCTTAGGACATAATATGGTGTCATTATGGGTCGTATCAACACCAAAGGGGTCATATGGTGTCCTATGGGGCCATAGGACACCATATGACCCCTTAGGTGTTGATAGGGATCATATTATGTCTTAATGGGTCATATGGTGTGTTATGACCCCTTAAGACACCATATGACCCCTTAGGACACAATATGGTGTCGTTATGGGTCGTATGGACATCTAAGGGGTCATATGGTGTCCTATGGGGCCATAGGACACCATATGACCCCTTAGGTGTCATTAGGGATCATATTGTGTCTTAACGGGTCATATGGTGTGTTATGACCCCTTAAGACACCATATGACTCCTTAGGACACAATATGGTGTCGTTATGGGTCGTATGGTGTCGTAAGGGGTTGTATGGTGTCGTAAGGGGTCATATGGTGTCCTATGACCCCTTAGGTGTCGTTAGGGATTATATTGTGTCTTAACAGGTCATATGGTTTGTTATGACCCCTTAAGACACCATATGACTCCTTAGGACACAATATGGTGTCGTAATGGGTCGTATAGTGTCCTAAGGGGTCATATGGTGTCCTATGACCCCTTAGGACACCATATGACCCCTTAGGACACAATATGGTGTCATTATGGGTTGTATGGTGTCGTAAGAGGTCATATGGTGTCTTATGACCCCTTAGGACACCATATGACCCCTTAGGACTCAATATGGTGTCGTTATGGGTTGTATGGTGTCCTAAGGGGTCATATGGTGTCTTATGACCCCTTAGGACACCATATGACCCCTTAGGACACAATATGGTGTCGTTATGGGTCGTATGGTGTCCTAAGGGGTCATATGGTGTCCTATGACCCATTAGGACACCATATGACCCCTTCAGACACAATATGGCAGCGTTATGGATTGTATGGTGTCCTAAGGGGTCATATGGTGTCCTATTACCCGTTCAGACACCATATGACCCCTTAGGACACAATATGGTGTCGTTATGGGTCGTATGAACATGTAAGGGGTCATATGGTGTCCTATGGGGAAATAGGACACCATATGACCCCTTAGGTGTTGTTAGGGATCATATTGTGTCTTAACGGGTCATATGGTGTGTTATGACCCCTTAAGACAACATATGACCCCTTAGGACACAATATGGTGTTGTTATGGGTCGTATGGTGTCGTAAGCGGTCATATGGTATCCTATGACCCCTTAGAACACCATATGACCCCTTAGGATACAATATGGTGTTGTTATGGGTTGTATGGTGTCCTAAGGGGTCATATGGTGTCCTATGACCCCATAGGACACCATATGACCCTGTAGGATACAATAAGGTGTGGTTATGAGTTGTATGGACACCTAAGGGGTCATATGGTGTCCTATGGGGCCATAGGACACCATATGACCCCTTAGGTGTCGTTAGGGATCATATTGTGTCTTAACGGGTCATATGGTTTGTTATAACCCTTAAGACACCATATGACCCCTTATGACACAATATGGTGTCGTTATGGGTCGTATGGTATTGTAAGGGATCATATGGTATCCTAGGACCCCTTAGGACACCATATGACCCCTTAGGACACAATATGATGTCATTATGGGTCGTATGGTGTTGTAAGGGGTCATATGGTGTCCTATGACCCCTTAGGACACCATATGACCCCTTACGACAAAATATGGTGTCATTATGGGTCGTATGGTGTCCTATGGCCCCTTAGGACACCATATGACCCCTTAGGACACAATATGGTGTCATTATGGGTCGTATGGTGTCCTATGATCCCTTAGGACACCATATGACCACTTAGGACACAATATGGTGTCGTTATGGGTCGTATGAACATGTAAGGGGTCATATGGTGTCTTATGGGGAAATAGGACACCATGTGACCCCTTACGTGTCATTAGGGATCATATTGTGTCTTAACGGGTCATATGGTGTGTTATGACCCCTTAAGACACCGTATGACCCCTTAGGACACAATATGGTGTTGTTATGGGTTGTATGGTGTCGTAAGCAGTCATATGGTATCCTATGACCCCTTAGGACACAATATGGTGTCGTTATGGGTCGTATGGTGTCCTAAGGGGTCATATGGTGTCCTATGACCCCTTAGGACACCATATGATCCTGTAGGATACAATAAGTTGTGGTTATGAGTCGTATGGACACCTAAGGGGTCATATGGTGTCCTATGGGGCCATAGGACACCATATGACTCCTTAGGTGTCGTTAGGGATCATATTGTTTCTTAACGGGTCATATGGTTTGTTATAACCCTTAAGACACCATATGACCCCTTAGGACACAATATGGTGTCATTATGGTTCGTATGGTATCGTAAGGGGTCATATGGTATCCTATGACCCCTTAGGACACCATATGACCCCTTAGGACACAATATGATGTCGTATGGTGTCATAAGGGGTCATATGGTGTCATATGACCCCTTAGGACACCATATGACCCCGTAGGACACAATATGGTGTTGTTATGGGACGTATGGTGTCCTAAGGGGTCATATGGTGTCTTATGACCCCTTAGGACACCATATGACCCCTTAGAACACAATATGGTGTTGTTCTGGGTTCTATGGTGTCGTAAGGGGTCATATGATATCCTATGACCCCTTAGGACACCATATGACCCCTTAGAACACAATATGATGTCGTTATGGGTTGTATGGTGTCATAAAGGGTCATATGGTGTCCTATGACCCCTTAGGACAACATATGACCCCTTAGGACACAATATAGTGTCATTATGGGTTGTATGGACACCTAAGGGGTCATATGGTGTCCTATGGGGCCATAGGACACCATATGACCCCTTAGGTGTCGTTAGGGATCATATTATGTCTTAATGGGTCATATAGTGTGTTATGACCCCTTAAGACACCATATGACCCCTTAGGACACAATATGGTGTCGTTATGGGTTGTATGGACATCTAAGGGGTCATATGGTGTCCTATGGGGCCATAGGACACCATAGGACCCCTTAGGTGTCGTTAGGGATCATATTATGTCTTAATGGGTCATATGGTGTGTTATGACCCCTTAAGACACCATATGATCCCTTAGGAAACAATATGGTGTCGTTATGGGTCGTATGGTGTAGTAAGGGGTCATATGGTGTCCTATGACCCATTATGACACCATATGACCCCTTAGGTGTCGTTAGGGATTATATTGTGTCTTAACAAATCATATGGTTTGTTATGACCCCTTAAGACACCATATGACTCCTTAGGACACAATATGGTGTTGTTATGGGTCGTATAGTGTCCTAAGGGGTCATGTGGTGTCCTATGACCCCTTAGGACACCATATAACCCCTTAGGACACAATATGGTGTCGTAATGGCTTGTATGGTGTCGTAAGGGGTCATATGGTGTCTTATGACCCCTTAAGACACCATATGACCCCTTAGGACTCAATATGGAATCGTTATGGGTTGTATGGTGTCCTAAGGGGTCATATGGTGTCTTATGACCCCTTAGGACACCATATGACCCCTTAGGACACAATATGGTGTTGTTATGGGTTGTATGGTGTCCTAAGGAGTCATATGGTGTCCTATGACCCATTAGGACACCATATGACCCCTTCAGACACAATATGGTGTCCTTATGGGTCGTATGGTGTCCTAAGGGTTCATATGGTGTCCTATGACCCTTTCGGACACCATATGACCCCTTAGGACACAATATGGTGTCGTTATGGGTCATATGAACATGTAAGGGGTCATATGGTGTCCTATGGGGAAATAGGACATGATATGACCCCTTAGGTGTTGTTAGGGATCATATTTTGTCTTAACGGGTCATATGGTGTGTTATGACCCCTTAAGACACCATATGACCCCTTAGGACACAATATGGTGTTGTTATGGGTCATATGGTGTCATAAGCGAGCATATGGTATCCTATGACCCCTTAGGACACCATATGGTGTCGTTATGGGTCGTATGGTGTCCTAAGGGGTCATATGGTGTTCTATGACCCCTTAGGACACCATATGACCCTGTAGGATAGAATAGGGTGTGGTTATGAGTCGTATGGACACCTAAGGGGTCATATGGTGTCCTATGGGGCCATAGGACACCATATGACCCCTTAGGTGTCATTAGGGATCATATTGTGTCTTAACGGGTTATATAGTTTGTTATAACCCTTAAGACACCATATGACCCCTTAGGGCATAATATGGTATCGTTATGGGTCGTATGGTATTGTAAGGGGTCATATGGTATCCTATGACCGCTTAGGACACCATATGACCCCTTAGGAAACAATATGACATCGTTATGGGTCGTATGGTGTCGTAAGCGGTCATATGGTGTCCTATGACCCCTTAGGACACCATATGACCCCTTAGGGCGCAATATGGTGTCGTTATGGGTCGTATGGTGTCCTAAAGGATCATATGGTGTCCTATGACCCCTTAGGACACCATATGACCCCTTAGGACACAATATGGTGTCATTATGGGTCGTATGATGTCCTAAGGAGTCAAATGGTGTCCTATGACTTCTTAGGACACCATATGACCCCTTAGGACACAATATGGTGTTGTCATGGGTCGTATGGACATCTAAGGGGTCATATGGTGTCCTATGGGGCCATAGGACACCATATGACCCCTTATGTATCGTTAGGGATCATATTGTGTCTTAATAGGTCATATGGTGTGTTATGACCCCTTAAGACACCATATGACCCCTTAGGACACAATATGGTGTCGTTATGGGTCGTATGGACACCTAAGGGGTCATATGGTGTCCTATGGGGCCATAGGACACCATATGACCCCTTAGGTGTTGTTAGGGATCATATTGTGTCGTAACGGGTCATATGGTGTGTTATGACCCCTTAAGACACCATATGACCCCTTAGGACACAATATGGTGTCGTTATCGGTCGTATGGTGTCGTAAGGGGTCATATGGTATCTTATGACCCCTTAGGACATGATATGACCCCTTAGGACATAATATGGTGTCTATATGGGCCGTATGGATACCTAAGGGGTCATATGGTGTCTTATGACCGCTTAGGACACCATATTACCCCTTAGGTGATGTTAGGGATCATATTGTATCTTAGCAAGTCATATGGTGTGTTATGACCCCTTAAGACACCATATGACCCATTAGGACACCTTATGTTATCATTATGGGTCGTATGGTGTCCTAAGGGATCATCGCGTACCATAGGACCATACTGATCCCATATGGTGTACTAGGGGCTCATATGGTGTCCTAAGGGGATATAGGACACCATATGAACCATACTGACACCATATGGTGTACTAAGGGGTCATATGGTGTCCTAAGGGGTCATAGGACACCATATAACCCCTTAGGACACAATATGACCTCTAACGACACCTAAGGTGTCATATGGTGTCCTATGACCCATTAAGACACCATATGGTGTCGTTATGGGATGTATGGTGTCCTAAGGGGTCATATGTTGTCCTATGAATAGTTAGGACAAAATATGGTGTCGTTATGGGTCCTATGGTAACCTAAGAGGTCATATGGTGTCCTATGACCCCTTAGGACACCATATGACCGCTTAGGTGTCATTAGCGGTCATATTATGTCCTAAGGGGTCATATGGTGTCCTATGACCCCTTAGGACCGAGAGAGGAGGGAGTGAGGAAGAAACTGAGGGAAAGAGGTGAGAGAGGGAATTAGATGGGTGTAAGGATGAAGAGGGAGAGAGCTCGAGGGATAGGAGAATAAGGGAATTGTGAGAGCTAGAGAGGGGAGGGACAAAGTAGAGTATGTATCTATTCCACATTTGGCATGCGCCAAATAGGGAGAGTGCCAAAATATGTACATAGAAACCCCCTTCTCATCTCTCCCTTCTTTATCTCCCTTCCCTTGTAGTTCCATCTCTCTCTATGAACTAGATCTCATATTCTCTCTCTCCCCTTACCTCTTCTCGGACTCTTCATTCTTATAGATACATACTCTTCTTTGTCCCTCCCCTCTCTAGCTCTCACAATTCCATTATTCTCTTATCCCTCGAGCTATCTCCCTTTTCATCCTTATTTGGTGCACGCTAAATGTGGAATACGGACCACATTTGGCATGCGCGAAATGGAATATCCATTCATCACATTTTGCGCATGCCAAATAGGGCGAGCACCATATTTGGCGTGCGCTAAATGACCCGCTTTGGGAAACACCAAACCTATGGTTTGGATTTTCCTTGGGCATCCAACCCAAAGGTTTGGATGACCATTTCAGCCTAGAGACGTGTTTTTATTAGAACATTGAAAATTTTGACATATTTTTGGTCGTTCTCTCCGTCAGGTTTGCACGTGTTTCAATGAAGTTAAAAAAATACCATGGTAAACTTGAGCTCCCTCTTAGCTATCCAACAATGTAATTTATTTCAAATTTTGATTTCGTTAAGTCTTTCATCTATAATTTCTTTTGTTAGTGTGTCCGTTTTTTGTCAAAAACCAACATGCACTATTTTGGGTATAGATTTTTACACGTTCATCAGATTTTGAAAAAAATTACACTTTTAGAAACTAGACTCCATTCTACACAATTTAAAAAGAAAACTTTTGATTTTTGATTTGTTTTCAATGATTTTAGGGGGGAGCACGCTCAAATTTCTGTTTTTCAGGATGTGTCCACTTCAAAAATTAGTAAAAAATCATATACTCATTAAAAAATTAGCTGAAAATTTTGACATAAACTAAAAGGTGTTAGCTAATTTCTCACTGAAGCGATTTTAAAAATTCAAAAAAAAATTTAACATTTTAGGGGGGCCATAACAGACGCTATGTTATGTTTTTTGCATAAAAACATGACCACTTTTTGTGGCCCCCCTTTTTTAAGCCCTTAATCTCCACCATTTTCAAAAAAAATTAGTAGTTTAGAAAGTAGACTCGAAGCAATCGGACTCTTGTTCTTGTTGCATCTTCAAATTTGGAGTGTAACTATCTTCAGTTTATCGTTGAAGTTTAGAATTTGCTGATTTCAGAAAAAAAAAATTGGCATCTTAAGACCCCCTTTTGGTGCCACAACTTGGTGTATATACCCACTAGGTTTTCTAACAAATATAAAATATTCAGCGCGATCCAACGGTTGAATTGAGAGTTATTCCCCCTTCACAGAGACTGATTTTTCTATCTCAGAAAATTCATGGTTACAGGTTGCATTGAAAACTACAAACAATATACATGCCAAAACTTGTACATGGATCATGACTTTGAGCTGCCATTTGAAGGAATGAGCTCTATTTTACGACAAGTATCTCTTTATAACAGAGGAGGATTGTAACTCTTTAGATTTTTTGTAATATTGTAACTATTAGAGGTATCCCCATCAAAGTAGCCTATTATTATCAATTATATACAACATAATTTATATTATATTCATGTTGTGCAATTTATTTCATTATATTTGAGCTCACACTTTTTTCCTAGCCATGACCAAAGCATGACAACTCACGTCCCAAGGATCTAAATATAATCACTATTCTTCCATTTCCTATCTTGCGTCCAATTTGAAGGTGCAATTTCTAAATTGGTTGTAAACCAAGTTTGTTTTGATTCTCAATATTTCACTATCAAATTTAATCTTGATTTCAAGAAAAAATAACCTCGTTTTTGTCTAGCCATTATCAAATTTAATCTTGATTTCCAGAAAACATAGTCTCCTTCAAATAGTTTTTGTCTAGATACTTAAAGATGAATAATTGAAAATTACATGCTAGGGTGTTGTGGAAAAGAAAAATCTTTGATACATTTAAACATCATGAGATCATCTACTATTAGATAATTTGATATATTTTATTTGGTCATAAAGAGTATAGTATAGTGTCAGAATATGTATTCATAAGGACAAATTTAGACATATCCATTCTACTTAGCATGTTACGATTGATTAAAACGGGAGAGAACCCAAACCCTTAACATGGAGGAATTCACAAGTAGTAAGCTCACCTACACCTAAAAAGATGAGGTACCTCTTTTTAGAAAGAGAGGACCTCAATGACTAAATACATTATCTGATAAGGGAGGACACCATAAAGGTCTCAAAAATAACTGGTTTTGGAAGGCACCCAGAAACCTCAATATAGTAGAAACACCTATCCATTCCAAACAAACACAACACATGATAGTCATAGAGTGGAATGGAAAAAACAAACTAAAAGGGTTTTGAAAGGTATCTCTAAACCTTATTTCAGTAAGATCACCTAGCCTTTCTAGAACCTCAAAGTGGTCTAGCACAAAAAATCCCTAAGGATTTTGAAAGGCATCCCTTAACATTTGACTAGAAGAACAATTTGCAAACAAAGCATCATAGACCACCTCGATAGGTCCATTGTCTATAATGAAGCCATTGTAAGTAGCTAAAATATCTTAGAAGTGACACTCAACCTTAAAAACCTCCTCAATAGATTCATCAACCACAGACCCCTCCATATGATCCACCTCAATAGGACTACGGATAAGAGAAACTAACCAATCCAAATAGGAGTCCAACTTAGCACAACATACTCCATAGAAGCTCTATCGCCCATATGCCTACATCAAGCAAGGAAATTGACCCCAGCTTCGAAATAGAGAGGAGGTACTCCAATCATAGATGAGATACATGAATAGGGAGCCAAAGTCAACTTGAGGCACAATCACCAGCCACCAAATCTAATGCAATCAACCATTGCTACCAAACAGAGCACCAGAGTTTGGAAAGGGATAGGATTGCCACACACCGCGATGGGAGGCACCCTAAAAAAATTTCAGCACCAATGACATCCAACCAGAAAGGGAGCAAAATAGATAGAGGGGATATAATACTAGCCGTAGGGAGAAAATCAACACGAATCAAAGAAACCCCCTACATAGAAGCCCAAAAGTACCATAAAATGTAGGAGGTGACTAGGCATAGACCCCAAGGGAAGAACCCAACAGAGGATGCGGCTCCAAAGGCTATGCACTCCAAGAGATGGGACCTAGAGAAAAAACTAACAAAACAAAACAAATGTCTTGTTGGCCAAAAGGGGAATAGAGCAAGAACACAGTCATTCCCATACCAACCCAATAGTGAGCCAACAAGGATCAACTCCCTTAGCTAGGATGAGAGAGGAAAAATTGCTACTAGAGGAGACTCTAGAAGACTCCTCCTTGGCGAAACCCAAGGAGAAAGACAACACATAGAAAAGCCCCGCAGATATCCCAGTAGAAGACACAACCACAATTGGGTAGCCCTCATTTTCAACATCCCCTACTTTAGCAACAATGGATACCCTACCATTCCTTCCTCCACTCTAACATGCCATCAATGAATCATTCTACTTAGCATGTTAACAAAAATTTTCCAATTCATTGAATCAATCTAAGAATTTGACAAGAGAAAAAATTTGGGGAAAAATTCATCTCCGATGCTTTTCACAATAGTCTCTACCAAAGCTTAAAAGCATTTTTTTACATTTATCAAATTAATGAGCACATTTGTAAAGAAAACAAATATTCTAATGCAAGTTAAATTAAGATAAAAAGCAATTATTGTTATATTTTTTAGAGACTTATTTGATGTATTTATAGTTAGAGAAAATAGAAGTGAATCATGAAACAAAATCTACAACAAAATATTCCCCATCCATTTTCAAAACTAAATACCTTAATTCTATTTGCCAATTTAAAATAAATTATATCTAATAATTTTAAACTAAACTTTAAATCTACTACTCGATCTCAAATCATCAATCTCAACTCGAGGCTTCTTCCTCTTCATCTCGAGCTGGCTTCTTCCTTGCGCCTAGACTTATGGATACTCCTGGAAATCACTTCTTATGCAAGAGCTATGGCCTGCTAAGCTGGGCTTGTGAACAGGCAAAAGAGGAAGTTCTTTGCTCTCCTCAACAAGCGCTCCGTGGGCTGCCCCCCTTCATTGGCCAACTCTGGCACCTCTCTCCATCCTTCTCCACCTAGCATATTGCCTCAGTCTCACTCTCATTCTTCATCTCGGGCCTCTAATCCTCCTCTCCCTTGCCTCCACCTACCTCACTGCTCTTTCCCTCTCTAAATCCTTCTGATCCATCTACCCACGTGGCTCACTACAATCACACCAAGTCTCCTTGCTCCAATTCCTTCAACACCATGGCAAGGGTCCTTGGACTATGTTCTCCTCTTCCTCGTAGCCTTACTTCCAAACTCCTCTAACCCCACATCATATTTCTCCTCAGATTGAGGTGTTGGAACTCCCTATCTCCTTGCCCCATCCCTCTCAGTGTTCTTCCTCCATGGTTCAGCCTCCCTCTCCTCCCAACATCCAACTTCTTGTTGGGCATTGCATTATCCTTTCATTGTGCTATGATAGGCATGAACATTGCACACTAGCACTTGGTGCACAATCTCAGGATGGATCGCAAGCATTGTCTAGACAACGATGGATATGTCTATTCTAGCTCCAACATAAACCTATTGTACAATGTGTTATCCACAAGTTAGTCAATCACAACCGTTAATTGCAAAATTGATGATGTAAAATGTGCGACTAACATGCGTGTTAGTCAATCCGTATTGTTGTTTTGGAGCCATAATAGACGCGTCCGACAATCTGTACTGTTCTTTTGGAGCCATAATAGACGCATCCGAAAATGGCTTCCTTACTCTGGCTCCAGGTATGTCTAGTTGTTCTCCCAACCCTCAACATTCTAACTTTGATTTTCTTCCTAGAATTAATGATTCCAATATCTCCAATGTGGAGAAAATCCAACCTCAAGCCCTTCACTGATCCTCCCTTCCTTGCATGTCTTCTTTTACCTGTGACATCCCTAGCATGTCCTTGGATGGGACATCTCATAAATGCTCATCTAATATGTGCATCTCATCCATTGATGCTAATTCCATAGCTGCAGATCAGGCGGTACCTTTACCCTTCTCATAATTTGTGATTTCATGTGCACCTAGGGGAAAGGACCCAGTAGTTGAGCGTGTTCCAATTCTTGTGATAGAAGTTGTTAATTTAATACCCCCATACTTGTTGATTTAATGTACAAATTTTGTACAACATTGCACCAATAGTTGTATGATAAGTACCAATAATTGAACTAAATATAATATTTGTTGTGAAAAGTAACCAATCATGTGATGCCACATTAGCTTCACAAGTATTGGGGTCCTTTTGTACACCTACTGGTCACACTATTTTTTGGGGGCTGTTTTGGACACCTTGGAAAAAAGTATATCTTATCTCTGCACACCATGTAAATCTAGATATCACTTCGAAATCTCTGCAAATTCTCCTTTACTATTCTCTTTTTCTCTTCCGCTTCAAATGCAAGGTGAGAAATGAATGGTTAATTCACCACTTAGGACAAAATATGCTGTCGTTATGGGTCCTATGTTAACCTAAGAGGTCATATGGTGTCCTATGACCCCTTAGGACAACATATGACCGCTTAGGTGTTGTTAGCGGTCATATTATGTCCTAAGGGGTCATATGGTGTCCTTTAACCCCTTAGGACCGAGAGAGGAGGGAGTGAGGAAGAAACTAAGGGAAAGAGGTGAGAGAGGGAATTAGATGGGTGTAAGGATGAAGAGGGAGAGAGCTCGAGGGATAGAAGAATAAGGGAATTGTGAGAGCTACCCCTTAGGACACCATATGACCGCTTAGGTGTTGTTAGCGGTCATATTATGTCCTAAGGGGTCATATGGTGTCCTTTAACCCCTTAGGACCGAGAGAGGAGGGAGTGAGGAAGAAACTGAGGGAAAGAGGTGAGAGAGGGAATTAGATGGGTGTAAGGATGAAGAGGGAGAGAGCTCGAGGGATAGGAGAATAAGGGAATTGTGAGAGCTAGAGAGGGGAGGGACAAAGTAGAGTATGTATCTATTCCACATTTGGCGCACACCAAATAGGGAGAGTGCCAAATATGTACATAGAAACCCCCATCTCACCTCTCCCTTCTTTATCTCCCTTCCCTCGTAGTTCCATCTCTCTCTATGAACTATATCTAATATTCTCTCTCTCCCCTTACCTCTTCTCGGACTCTTCATTGTTATAGATACATAATCTTCTTTGTCCCTCCCCTCTCTAGCTCTCACAATTCCGTTATTCTCCTATCCCTTGAGCTATCTCCCTCTTCATCCTTATTTGGCACACGCTAAATGTGGAATATGGACCACATTTGGCATGCGCCAAATGGAATATCCATTCATCACATTTGGCGCATGCCAAATAGGGCGAGCGCCATATTTGGTGTGCGTCAAATGACCCGCTTTGGGAAACACCAAATCACGGTGGTATTGAGACCCACAATATTATAATACTATGATCAGGAGTATAATAATATTACAAGGGGAATGCACATGCATTTAGGCACATTTCCTAGAGCTCACTATTCAATTACAAAGAAGAGGGCTATAACCCCCAGAGGACTCATTATCCTACAAATGATTAAAAATGATAACCAATTATTTGAACTGATGAATATAATCTACAAATGCCAAAATGCAATTCCAGTTAAGCACACAAATTTTTCTTCCACTACTTTGACACACTACTTTGTTCTGCTCTGCTCTGTCATTTACTGGAGCATAAATCTCTCAACTGCACAATTGAAACTATGCACAATCACTCATACATGCTTCTTGAATCACCAAAAATATGTTGAATGATCATATCAATTGAACTAATATAGCTGCACCATCAAATTAAATCAATTCCATGTCTGCCTAAAAACTGCATAACACACAACATAAAACGTGTTACCCAAGTCGGCTCAATGCGATCCAAAAAAAATAAGCAGACCAAAACAAGATGTCCACATGCTTTCCATATGTCGGCCCATCGACCTCGAACACACAAAATTACTCTGCACAATGAATGTTCACACGCTACTGCACCAAAACACTATTCTACCAGAAAAACTGTCTATCGGATGTTCCAACCAACACCAAAATTAACACCGAATGACACAAACCTAGAATAAGGTAAATTGCATATCCACAATACATCTCCCAGATCCGTAAAGCAAAATACTCGACCAAAATAATTTGCTGACCACCAAACTATACACTCTTTTGGATACACTAATCTTCTTACCAGACCTCACTAGACCTTAATCAATCTTCCAGAATGAATGCATCATGAACTGCGGATTGGATATCTAACTCAAGTTTCCATGAATGACAACATCTGATCATCAATGCAGTGTCTCTTGCCAACAATCTCCCCCTTTGGTATTGATTCAACAACACTTAGTGAAAAATGATTAAGTGTCGGACCAAAACCAAAATCAAACTGCTGGACTCAAAATAATCAAAGAATCAAGACCAGCATACTTGTATAATCGATTAATGCAATTAAAAATTTATCCCATGCTATTCTAAAATTTGTAAATCCTTTGTGGATAATGTAAGTATTTTGTATTTCACTTTAATGTGTATGTGAAGCTAATTTTATTCACTTACTGGGCAATAGTACTACTATCACCTCCAAGTGCATATTCAAGAAGGTTTACATTTATACATTTGTAAATCTTAATTATATAGCTTTAGAAAATATTGGCATAACATTAGGTGAGATATGTTATAGTTCATAGTGCATTGGATATGGTTGTTAGGATCTTGATTTTACCTCTCTTTAACTATCTTATCTTTAAGACTAGGGAATACCTCCCCTATCCCATCATAGCTTAAAGGAATAGATAGAGTTACCCAACATTATTAATTATATACTTATTATACTTCCAAAACCATAATCCATAAGTTGTCCACCTAAAGTTGGAATCCTTAGTGCTTAAGGTATAGTTTTCCATTAGGTATTGCAAGTTTCACAACTTCAAGAGCCAACAGATTCCATACATAAGGAGAAAACCTCCACTACAAATGAATATCACTTGCTTGAGTACTTCTGTCTAGTTTAAATAAATATTTGAAAATAAAGAAACAATCTAAATTATTAATTGCTAATTTCTCACTTCTATCATATATTTTTACATCAATATTATATCTTAACCCCCACTAGTAATGATGATTTTATGAATAATACATAAAGATAAAGAAAGCAAAGCATAAATGAACAATCAATGAAATTGGATTTCCATCCAAAGGCATTAAAAATGTGGACAAATAATCTACTTACATAAGGATCTAAACTTATTGATGAAACAATTCTACCACACCATAAAATGCATAATTTGGATTTTTTTAAGGAGGTGGAAGGAAAGCTTGACTTGAAATTGTTAACATTAGAATTGCATTTGTAAATTATAGAATAAATATTAGATTGTAATTATAAAATTATAATAAATGATAATTATTTTGATAGGTTAGATTATAAATTATCTGTTGAATGGTTGGAAACATGCCAACAGAAGATTTAAATTATCGAAAAAGACAAAGATCAGTTTTAAACAAATTGATAATATTACTATGAGTCAATTGATATCCAAAAATTTATTTGAAAGATATCGTTCAAATATAATGACGATAATAACTTGGTCAATTCTACCAACATTTTGAAAGATTAACTAGCTGAATTAATACAATAACAATCACCCAAATAAGTGAGCTTGTATGATTATAACTATTCATTCATTAAATTTGAGATGGAATTAGTCAAGTATGAATGGATATCCCTTAAATTCTTGAAGATTTACACTTCTCAAGATGTTAAATTCAAATATTCAGAAGTCCAAGTTATGACGGTATCACATAGATGATCAATAAATCGAATAAATATCAATGGCATCTTCATGAAATGGCTATAGAAGTGTAAGATGATGTTGAAAATAAAGGTTCCTTCTTTAAAAGATGATTGTGATGGTTGAAAACAATTGAATTTTATATTGGGGTGAATCTTTAAATATAAGAGTGCTAATATTAATTTTGCATGTAGTTTATGAGCCCGAATCTGCATTTTTGTATGGGACTGGACTTTATTTTAATTTTTATAAAGTTTGAAAAGGAGTTAATCAAGTGGTTTCTTCACAAGGAATTACATTTTCTAGAAATTCTAAATTGTAAGCTTTATAAAGGTTTTCTTTTTCCACAAATTCGATAGATATTGTACATGAATTAAAAAAGACATTGAGCTTTTTCAGTTCTGAATAAATAAAGTTGCAAATTTAGATTTTGTGTTTCATTTGTGTTTGTTATCACATATAATTTGAATTTTATTATTTATTTTTAAAGTTTTTTAATAATCTAGTGATTTTTATTTTTGAATTTTACAAAATTATATTTGATATACTATTTATTTAACTTTAAATTGAATTTGAATAAATTTATAATTTTCCTTTACTTTTTAGATATAAACTTGTAAAATACAGATATTTTCTGTTTTAACCTTCAACGAAAGAACATCTCTAACATCTTGAAGAATAGTTTGAATTCCAATAATTAATTATCGTTTAATGCCAATACAATTAACATATACTAAACATGTAATGTGAGTTCTTGTGTTTTTAAATACAGTATCACTGTTTGGCTCCCTCAATCTACCAATTAATCTACAATTTTAATTCATTTACTATGATAAGACTCCACTTGCGATATCAAAGATTTACATGTATGTCTTGTTCACGCTCTGTTTTCACGGCAACTGTCTACTATCTTCATTCAACACTAGCCATCATTCTTTTATATGATGTGAAATATGAATGGCTACACAAGTGAAAAAAGACAACATCCCTTCAAAAAGATACGAAAAAAACATGACTTACAGGAGATTCTAGCTGTAAAGCATTAATACGGCACTTTCAAAAGAGTGACTTTTGTGTACATCCACAACTTTTGTATAGCTGGAATCTGAAATACGATTTGACTGCCATTCTGGAAAAGTAGTACTCCCACGTTAAACATGAATGGCTCCACAGAAGAATATCGAGTGAAAAAAGACAATATTCCTTCAAAAAGATGTGGAAAAAACATGACTTACAGGAGATTCTAGCTCTAAAGCAATAGTCCCACGTCTACGGCCCTTTGCCCTTTCAACAGTGGGATTGGTGGACCGTGCGACACTGATTTGTTTTTAAGGAGACAGTAAAGTGGATGTTTCAATCGTGTACATTCAAACATCCACAATTTTTGTATAGCTGGAGTCTGGAATACGATTTGACTGCCATTCTGAATAAGTAGCACTCCCACATCTAAGGTGATATCAGTCATCTTAAGTTAATTAACGATAAATCATAAGATCTTGTTCAAGTTATTCATATCCTGTCGTTCCAGTACCTATCAATTATTATTCATATCCTGTCGTTCCAGTACCTATCAATTATTATTTTTATTACAATGGCCTGTCACTCATGTGTCTTGGTAGATGGATTTCTTTTTATATGGATTCAATAATCAATGTAGGTACAATCTCATAGCGATGATAGACAGTGTGTGTGTTGTATATTGGTTTTCCCATTATGATGGTTCGTAGTCATTTGAGACCTTTGCCTGCTAGGTTTGTGGTAAGTTGAAAGCACTTAAGTGAAGAGTTTATGGTAAGCTAGAAACCATTTGAGTGAAGAGTTTGTGGTCAGCTAAAGCACTTGAGAATTTTCTTGGGTTTGTGGTTAGCCAAAACCACTTGAGTGAAAGTTTGTGGTGAGCTTGAAACCACTTGAGAATTGTACTGGTTGGGGGTAAGCCGTAAAAACCTAAAGTGATTAGATGAGAGGAAGTAGTTAAGTGATTGAAAATGGGTACCTATGAAAGATTTAAGCGGGGACCCATCCATTCTAGTTTATGTGGGCATATCTAAAAACAATTAGATAATTAATTAATGGGGGTATGTTAGGAAAGTAAATTAATTATCAATGTTTGCACAGACCAAGTGATATTTCTAGATACCTTGCAGTGACCATATCATTCACATACAGTCGCTTCCAACCACCTTCAACGTCCAAGCTTTACCTATACATCATAAATATTTCAGCTAACTCCTATGTATAGTGTGCACTAAATTTATTATGTATTTGTCCATAAATTCAATGGATTGGGCCTGTCTTCAACAAAGCCCAGTTTTGGATTTCTCCTCTGATCTTTTTCAACAATGGTATCACTTAAATGATCAATAAATGGAATACATATCAATGACGTCTTCATAAAATAGCTATAAAAGTGTAAGATGATGTTGAAAATAAAGGTTCCTTCTTTAAAAGATTATTGTGATGGTCGAAAACAACTGAATTTTAAGTTGGGGTGTAATCTTTAAATATAGGAGTGCTAATATTAATTTTGCATGTAATTTATGAGTCCAAATCTGCATTTGTATGTGGGATTAGACTTTAATTTAATTTTTACAAAGTTTGAAAAGGAGCTAATCAAGTGGATTCTATAGAAGGAATTATGTTCCCTAGAAATTCTAAAGTGGAAGCTTTGTAAAGGTTTTCTTTTCCCACAAATTTGATAGAGATTGCACATGAATTAAAAAAGACATTGAGCTTTTTCAGGTTTGAAGAATAAATAAAGTTGTAAATTTAGGTTTTGTGTTTCATTTGTGTTTGTTGTCGCATATAAGTTGAATTTTATTATTTATTTTCAAAGCTTTCGTATAATCTATTAATTTGATTAATGATTTTTATTTTTAAATTTTACAAAATTCTATTTGATGTAATATTCATTTAACTTTAATTTTTATTTAAATAAATTTTTATTTTTTCTTTACTTTTAAATTCAAAAAATATTTGTTTATAAATTTTATAAAATTATTTTTATTTTTAATTTATAAATGTATAAAATATAGAAATTTTCAATTTTAACCTTCAATAAATAAAAATCACTAACATGTTGAAGAATAGTTTGAATTCCAATAATCATCGTTTAATGCCAATACAATTAACATATACTAAACATGTAATGTGAGTTCTTGTGTTTTTAAATACAGTATCACTGTTTGGCTCCCTCAATCCACCTATTAATCTACAATTTTAATTCATTTACTATGATAAGACTCCACTTGCGATATCAAAGATTTGCATGCACGTCTTGTTCACGCTCTGTTTTCACGGCAACTTTCTACTATCTTCTTTCAACACCAGCCATCAATCTTTTATATGGTGTGAAATATGAATGGCTCCACAAGTGAAAAAAAGACAATATTCTTTCAAAAAGATGTGGAAAAAACATGACTTACAGGAATATTCCTTGAATTGGATAATATTTAAGTAGAACGAAGAATCGTCTCTCTTCAGCATCCCCTGGTTGAGTCCTTGAGATCTGAGAGGAAATGGCATTCAAACTAACTGATGAGTTCATGATGATGGTAGGCATCGTTGTCCTGGCAATGTTCATAGCCTTCGATCTGTGTAAGGCATATACAAGACGGGCTAAATGGCTTCCGGAAAATTTTTCTTCTTTTCTGCGGCCTTAGCGTCCAAATGCTTGGATACTTAGACATCCAGCATCTTAGCTTTGCAAGTCGAGACAAAGAACACGATGTAGAAGGAGTGATCGCCAAGCAATTGTCAATCGATTTGTCGAGGCTCGTCCTCTTTGTATTTGTAGGATATCTATTGCCAGGTTTAGCCTCCGCTAAACGACTTTGGTCCAATATAGCGGCTTTGACGATCAGTTTATCCAGTCATATTGCCATGGAATTGCTTGCTTTTCAGACTTATGTCAGTGAGAAGGATAAAGTAGTCAAGGGTCAAAGTGGGATTTGGCTAATTGCATACTATTATGTTTTGCTAAGCTCAGTTTTAGGGTTTTTTTTTCCTTTTCAATGGTAGATTCATTCGGGATAATCTCAGTAGCAGGATTCCTTCAGTCCTCTCGAGAAATGATAATAATGGGGTTTCCCCTTGGGAGACCTACGAATCTGAGATTCTCAAATCCTGGATTGCAGCTCGTGTCTGTCAGCCTGAATATGTGCTAGGTAGATCAAAATTCAGTGCCGGAGTCGGAACAGTGTTGACAAATTGTGTTTGTATCTTTACTGCCAAGCTTATATGTCTTAGATCTCAACTGCACGGGGAAATCCCATTGTTAACCCTTCAGTTTCTTTTTGTCATTGTTGGATGGTCCGCTGTAATGTACAGATGGTATTCCGCAGTCCTCTATTTTAAGGATTCCAACATTTTATTTAACTTTCGCTTTAATATTATATATATTTTTCTTTTTGATATTTTACCCGAATTATTGTCAAGCGTTCTACCCGGCTCCTATCTCCTGGAGATCCCTATTCTAATCCTTTATCTTATCCTTTGTCTGGTTCCTTTTCTGATCTTTCTCGGCTTCTATTTAGCATTATATCTGTACTTCCATATATGCAGTTTCTGCTGGAGGTTGTCATGTCTGATATTGGGTAACAAGTTTGTAGAGGGACTATGCAGAGTTCAAACAAAGCCTAGCTGTGAACAAGAGTTTAATAAATACAAGCTAACTTTGAAGCGACTATGCGGGCTGAAGGAAGATCCAAAGAGTTTATGGGTAGCTAATGAGAACTCTTTTAAAGAGATCAAAGCTCAAATATACAAGGGCCGTAACGACGGTAAATATTGCAAAGAATTGATTACAGTAATCAGAAACAAGCCCGGTGGAGGCTATGTTCAAAGAGTACAAGAGTTGCTGGAACCCTTGGAGAGTGTGAAACAGTATTTTCCGTTGCTCAAGAATTCCTTCCGGAGGATTACAGCTCGCTCCTTACTACTCATCATATCTGAGCTCAGGAGTGATCAGGACAAGAGATCTATTAGTGAGGAGGACAAGAGATCTATTAGTGAGGAGGACAATAAATTTATAGAGAATGCCAAAACAGCTTATAGGCGAGCAAAGAAATTGATGGATTTTGTCGACTGTCCAGATGGCGTAGGCATCAATGTGGATGTCCTTCGCACGAAGAATGTGGAAGCTTTTGAGGTGAGATCTGGCTTAGGGGTGTATAAGAAAATGAAATTTATGGATTTCCTTCACACAAGGAATGTGGGAGACACTATTCAAGTTGATGACGCTCTTGATTTCATACGCACCTTGCAAGCAGGTGCTGTGGAGCAACTAAAAGGTACGGAACTACTGGAAGAAGAACCTAATGCAGAAGTTCTGAATACAGACTGGACAGCTGCAGCAAAATATTATGGCATGTACAAGGTATGCAAAATAATCGTCGCTGACAATTCTCGTCCTGACACTCAACAGAAATTGGAGGAGAGTTCTGGTCCTGACACTCAACAGAAATTGGAGGACCGTCTTCGTGACCCTCTACAAAGCTTGCTAAATGACTTATCCAATTTGTTCGCCGAATTAATCGCTCACTGCGTGGAAGAATGTCTAGAGATGCTACCATATAACACAAAGAGATGGGCTAAAAAATTCAATGAGGATAAGATAACTGCAGCCATTGAAATAGCAGGATTCGCATGGGGAGTGAAAGATCCAGAGGAATGCAATGAAGCCTCAGCAAGAACCAGTGTTGCACATACAGCTCTTGTCATTCTCTAGGCAGCTAATCTGTGTAATGTTTGTTTGTTTGTACTTTTAAATATCAGGATTTGTCTGCACAAGTAGTTTTTGTTTTTGTGATTCTAAACATCTATGTTTGAATGCAATGTACTGGTAAAGTTAAAATTTATCCTTCAATGACAAAATTTTATGTAACCTTATCTTGTGTTGAGTTGATCGATCATGTAACCATCACACAGGTTTGCATTAGACAATTGTCTCTTGTATGCGTGCATTAAGATATGGTTGTAAATTGTCATCGACAAAATATCAACAATTTTGGCTTTAGCTTACATAGCCCTCGACCAATCAGTCAGTTATCAGAACATCGTCAGCCTCAAGATGCGAACAAATGTGGTAATTAAACTCACCCATGGATCACAATGTGTGGCCAAAAACATGCCAATGTTTATGTAACAAGTTGAATTTATTAATTAATTAATTGATGATTATAAATAGCATTTGTCTTTAGAATTTCAAAATGCCAATGTTTATGTAAGAAGCTGAATTAATTAATTGATTAATTAATGGATGATTACTTATTGGTAGATTTAAAAACAGACGTTAAGTTTCCACAATCTATATGTTAAGATCAAGATGAAAGAGAACAATCGGAATAGAAAGATAGACAAGCAGAAGACTAGGGTGACTAAAAAGAGATAGGGAAGAGGCATGAAGAACAAGGAGAGATGGATGACAAGAAGATAAAATGATAAAAAATTAAAAACTAAACAACATAAAATAGAACAAGGAAAAAGAAAATAAATATATAAGAAGAAGACAAAAAAATAAAATAAAATAGATAAGAAACAAAATTAGAAAAGAAACTAAAGAGACCCACAAATAAAAAAACCAAAGAAAAAGACTAATGATGAAACAAGGACAAAAGAACACAATAAAAACCAAATGAAATAAGATCTCTCTCTCTCTCTCTCTCTCACACACACACACACACACATATATCTCTGTGTGTGTGTGTGAAGAAGGATATCCCTAGAGTCTTTAAGAGGAGGCACCTAATCCTTCAGCATCGAAAGAGGCTTGAAGGCACACCAAAGACTTTTCTTAGTAAAGATCTTGGAGATTTTGTGAGAGATGCCTTTGATATAAGGGAGGGAGGTAAAGTGGGGGGGGGAGAGCGAGTGGGAAGAAATGGATTTCGACAAGAAGCAAGTCTTGGCTTGAGTGATGGATCTAGCAATTTTCTTGCTTTTAAACCCATTTAATATGAAGACTTTTCGTATATGGGCTAACTCAAGATCTAAGTTGTCCTCATCACAGATGCGAGAGGCTTTAATAGTACAGGGTTCTAAGGATGCTAGCATTTTGGGGTGGATGGTGGTGGGAGGAGGAGTGAAGGTAGAGGTCAGTGTGGGTAGTTTTACAAAAAATCCAACGAGCGAGAGAGCCAATGGGTTTTTTAATGAGGAGAATGTCTAAGAACAAGAGTTGGTTGTCAACCTCAAGCTCCATGGTAAAAGAGATACTAGGTGCCAAGTTGTTAAGGTGGGCATGGAATTCTTTTAAGTTTTCCAATCCATGTGGCCAACACACGATGATGTCATCCACATACCTATTCCACCACCTAGGTTTGAGGGGAAAGGAGAAAAGAGCAGCTTCCGCAAAGTGGTCCATAAAAAGATTGGTAATGATAGGAGAAAGTGGGGAGCCCATGGCAACGTCATCCACCTATTCATAGATGGTACCTTGGAAGGAAAAGGAAGTAGATCTAAGGCCAAATTTTACCAAGGAGGAAATTTCATCACTAGACTTGCTTTTGGCAATCTCAATGGAGTTTGGAATGGGGACCTTAGTGAAGAAAGAGACCACATCAAAGCTAACTAATAAGTCATTGCTCTCAAGTCTAACATCCTTAATAAAATCCACAAAGTTGGTGGAGACCTAGACCAAGGAGTTAGAGTTGCCCATAAGAGGTGAGATAATCTTAGCTAGGTGAGTGGCCAATTTATAAATGGGGGAACCAATAGTATCGACTATGGGTTTTAGAGGGACACCCAGCTTATGAATTCTGGGAACCCCATAAATGCGAGGAGTGACTTCCTTGGAAGGGATAAGGCGCTTCTTGGTGTCACTATCAAAGGAAGAGTTAGACACTAGGGATTTAACAGTTTTTAAAATTCTAGAGCAAAGGTTGTGGGAAAGGATTTGGTAGCTACTCGAATTAGAGAGAAGATCCTTCATTTTGGAAATCTAATCCACTTTGTTTATTATAACTGTAGCATTTCCTTTGTTAGCCTTGGAAATAACCAATTTATTATTACATAATAAATTTTTGAAGGCTCCCAAGTCTTCTTTTGGGATGTTGTAATTGGGAGGTTTAGCATGTCGTAAAGCTACGACACAATCTTGCCTCACTTCTTCAGAAATATCCTTGGGGATGGACCTAATGGAGTTGTCAATTTCAGTGAGGAATTCCATATGTGGAATAAAGTGAGGTGCCACTACAAATCCCAAGTCTCTTTTTAGAAAATTAAAAGAGAGGGGAACAATGAAAGCATCGAAAAGGTTGACAACCAATTTTTTCTCCCAATCAGAAATTGGGGGAGTGGGAGGAGAATGTGAGGGACTCGAAGAATGAGTGAGAATGCGAGAGGGATAAAAATGCAAGAACAAACTAGAGGAGAGGACCCAGTAGTTGTGCACCCTAATTTCACGCTTCTCAAAATCCTATATGGAAATTTTAAATCACCCTGAATTTTTTACAGAAGCTTACTTGGAAAGTCCCCTACTTATAACTAAGGTTTCAGGGCCACATCATCAAATATGATGCCACAACAACATGCTTTTTTCCAAGGTGTCCAAAACAGCCCCCCAAAAATAGTGAGACCAGTAGGTGTACAAAAGGGCCCCAATACTTGTGAAGCTAATGTGGCATCACATGATTGGTTACTTTTCACAACAAATATTATATTTAGTTCAATTATTGGTACTTATCATACAACTATTGGTGCAATGTTGTACAAAATTTGTACATTAAATCAACAAGTATGGGGGTATTAAATTAACAACTTCTATCACAAGAATTGGAACACGCTCAACTACTGGGTCCTTTCCCTTAGGTGCACATGAAATCACAAATTATGAGAAGGGTAAAGGTACCGCCTGATCTGCAGCTATGGAATTAGCATCAATGGATGAGATGCACATATTAGATGAGCATTTATGAGATGTCCCATCCAAGGACATGCTAGGGATGTCACAGGTAAAAGAAGACATGCAAGGAAGGGAGGATCAGCGAAGGGCTCGAGGTTGGATTTTCTCCACATTGGAGATATTGGAATCATTAATTCTAGGAAGAAAATCAAAGTTAGAACGTTGAGGGTTGGGAGAACAACTAGACATACCTGGAGCTAGAGTAAGGAAGCCATTTTCGGACGCGTCTATTATGGCTCCAAAACAATAGTACGGATTGACTAACACGCATGTTAGTCGCACATTTTACATCATCAATTTTGCAATTAATGGCTATGATTGACTAACTTGTGGATAACACATTGTACGATAGGTTTGTGTTGGAGCTAGAATAGACATATCCGTCGTTGTCTAGTCAATGCCTGCGATCCATCCTGAGATTGTGCACCAAGTGCTAGTGTGCAATGTTCATGCCTATCATAGCACAATGGAAGGATAATGAAATGCCCAACAAGAAGTTGGATGTTGGGAGGAGAGGGAGGCTGAACCATGGAGGAAGAACACTAAGAAGGATGGGGCAAGGAGATAGGGAGTTCCAGCACCTCAATCTGAGGAGAAATATGATGTGGGGTTAGAGGAGTTTGGAAGGAAGGCTACGAGGAAGAGGAGAACATAGTCCAAGGACCCTTGACATGGTGTTGAAGGAACTGGAGCAAGGAGACTCGGCGTGATTGTAGTGGGTAGATGGATCAGAAGGATTTAGAGAGGGAAAGAGTAGTGAGGTAGGTGGAGGCAAGGGAGAGGAGGATTAGAGGCCTGAGATGAAGAATGAGAGTGAGACTGAGGCAATAGGCTAGGTGGAGAAGGATGGAGAGAGGTGCCAGAGTTGGCCAACGAAGGGGGGCAGCCCAAGGAGCGCTTGTTGAGGAGAGCAAAGAACTTCCTCTCTTTCTTGTTCACAAACCCAGCTTAGTAGGCCATAGCTCTTGCATAAAAAGTGATTTCCAGGAGTATCCATAAGTCTGGGTGCAAGGAAGAAGCTAGCTCGAGATGAAGAGGAAGAAGCCTCGAGTTGAGATTGATGATTTGAGATCAAGTAGTAGATTTAAAGTTTAGTTTAAAATTATCAGATATAATTTATTTTAACTTGGCAAATAGAATTAAGGTATTTAGTTTTGAAAATGGATGGGGAATATTTTGTTGTAGATTTTGTTTCATGATTCACTTCTATTTTCTCTAACTATAAATACATCAAATAAGTCTCTAAAAAATATAACAATAATTGCCTTTTATCTTAATTTAACTTGCATTAGAATATTTGTTTTCTTTACAAATGTGCTCATTAATTTGATAAATGTAAAAAAATGCTTTTAATCTTTGGTAGAGACTATTGTGAAAAGCATCGGAGATGAATTTTTCCCCAAATTTTTTCTCTTTTCAAATTCTTAGATTGATTCAATGAATTGGAAAATTTTTGTTAACATGCTAAGTAGAATGATTCATTGATGGCGTGTTAGAGTGGAGGAAGGAATGGTAGGGTATCCATTGTTGCTAAAGTAGGGGATGATGAAAATGAGGGCTACCCAATTGTGGTTGTGTCTTCTACTGGGATATCTGCGGGGCTTTTCTATGTGTTGTCTTTCTCCTTGGGTTTCACCAAGGAGGAGTCTTCTAGAGTCTCCTCTAGTAGCATTTTTCCTCTCTCATCTTAGCTAAGGGAGTTGATCCTTGTTGGCTCACTATTGGGTTGGTATGGGAATGACTGTGTTCTTGCTCTATTCCCCTTTTGGCCAACAAGACATTTGTTTTGTTTTGGTAGTTTTTTCTCTAGGTCCCATCTCTTGGAGTGCATAGCCTTTGGAGTCGCATCCTCTGTTGGGTTCTTCCCTTGGGGTCTATGCCTAGTCGCCTCCTACATTTTATGGTACTTTTGGGCTTCTATGTAGGGGGTTTCTTTGATTCATGTTGATTTTCTCCCTACAGCTAGTATTATATCCCCTCTGTCTATTTTGCTCCTTTTTTGGTTGGATGTCATTGGTGCTGAAATTTTTTGAGGGTGCCTCCCATCGCGGTGTGTGGCAATCCTATCCCTTTCCAAACTCTGGTGCTCTGTTTGGTAGCAGTGGTCGATTGTATTAGATTTGGTGGTTGGTGATTGTGCCTCAAGTTGACTTTGGCTCCCCTATTCATGTAGCTCATCTATGATTGGAGTATCTCCTCTCTATTTCGGAGCTGTGGTCAATTTCCTTGCTTGATGTAGGCGTATGGGCGACAGAGCTTCTATGGAGTATGTTGTGCTAAGTTGGACTCTTATTTGGATTGGTTAGTTTTTCTAATCTGTAGTCCTATTGAGGTGGATCATATGGAGGGGTCTGTGGTTGATGAATCTATTAAGGAGGTTTTTAAGGTTGAGTGTCACTTCTACGATATTTTAGCTACTTACAATGGCTTCATTATAGACGATGGACCTATCGAGGTGGTCTATGATGCTTTATTTGCAAATTGTTCTTCTAGTCAAATGTTAAGGGATGCCTTTCAAAATCCTTAGGGATTTTTTGTGCTAGACCACTTTGAGGTTCTAGAAAGGCTAGGTGATCTTACTGAAATAAGGTTTAGAGATACCTTTCAACACCTTTTTAGTTTGTTTTTTCCAGTCCACTCTATGACTATCATGTGTTGTGTTTGTTTGGAATGGATAGGTGTTTCTACTATATTGAGGTTTCTGGGTGCCTTCCAAAGCTAGTTGTTTTTGCGACCTTTATGGTGTCCTCCCTTATCAGATAACATATTTATCCATTGAGGTCCTCTCTTTCTAAAAAGAGGTACCTCCTCTTTTTAGGTGTAGGCGAGCTTACTACTTGTGAATTCCTCCATGTTAAGGGTTTGGGTTCTCTCCCGTTTTAATCAATCGTAACATGCTAAGTAGAATGGATATGTCTAAATTTGTCCTTATGAATACATATTCTGACACTATACTATACTCTTTATGATCAAATAAAACATATCAAATTATCTAATAGTAGACAATCTCATGATGTTTAAATGTATCAAAGATTTTTCTTTTCCACAACACCCTAGCATGTAATTTTCAATTATTCATCTTTAAGTATCTAGACAAAAAATATTTGAAGGAGACTATGTTTTCTTGAAATCAAGATTAAATTTGATAGTGGCTAGACAAAAATGAGGTTATTTTTTCTTGAAATCAAGATTAAATTTGATAGCGAAATATTGAGAATCAAAACAAACTTGGTTTACAACCAATTTAGAAATTGCACCTACAAATTGGACGCAAGATAGGAAATGGAAGAATAGTGATTATATTTAGATCCTTGGGACGTGAGTTGTCATGCTCTGGTCAAGGCTAGGAAAAAAGTGTGAGCTCAAATATAATGAAATAAATTCCACAACATGAATATAATATAAATTATGCTGTATATAATTGATAATAATAGGCTACTTTGATGGGGATACCTCTAATAGTCTTCACCAAGAACTCAATAATAAGAATGATGATAATAACCCACCTATACCTCCTATATATATATATATATATATATATATACATGTATATATATATGTATATATATACATGTATATATATATATATATGTATATACATGTATAGTATACATGTATATACATATATATACATGTATATATATACATATATATATACAATGTATATATACATATATATATACATGTATATATATACAATGTATATATACATATATATATGTATATACATGTATAGTATACATGTATATACATATATACATGTATATACATATATATACATATATATATATATATATATATATATACAAGTATATACATGTATAGTATACATGTATATATATACATGTATATATACATGTATATATATACATGTATATATACATGTATATATATACATGTATATATACATGTATATATATACATGTATACTATACATGTATATACATGTATATATATATATATACATGTATATACATGTATATATATATATACATGTATATACATGTATATATATATATACATGTATATACATGTATATATATACATGTATATACATGTATATATATACATGTATATACATGTATATATGTATATACATGTATATATATATATATACATGTATATACATGTATAGTATACATGTATATATATACATGTATATATACATGTATATATATACATGTATATACATGTATATATATATATATACATGTATATATATATATATACATGTATATATATATATATATATATATATATATATATATATATATATATATATATATATATATATATATATATATATATAGACACACACACACACACACATATCACCTAGGCCGAGTTAGATAGTTAAATATAACTCATAGGACAACCTAAATATATGTACATGTTTATAACAATGATTATGTAGCTTATTTAAGATTTAATGTGTCCACAAGATAACTACTCATAACACAATACACACTATAGAATTAGGGAGATGAAATTCCCCCAATCTTTAAATTGTCATTATCCTCAATGCTAGCCTTTTCTTTTCCTTCTTCTTCATCTCATCTTCTTGCTTCTTCTATTTTATTTGTTGTTCTTTCTCTTGTTGTTGCTCTTTCTCTTTCTCTTTCTCTTGTTTTTGTTATTTTTCTTTCTCTTTCTCTTTTTTTTACTCATTTTTTTATATATTTCTCTCATTCTTCTACTTCTTATACTTGTTCTTTATTATTTTCCTTCTTCTTTTGCTATTGCTTGTTGTCAAAAAGTTCTTAAAAAAGTAGTTTTGCAATAAATCACACAAAAATGAAATTAAAATCATCTAAATCTTTGTGTAGCTTAACAAAGTCTAGATATCACTTCTACAAAAAAATTCTTCAAGAAATTAGCTATTGCAACCTTCATTTAGTGAAATGTTTGGAAACCCTAATTTTGAAATAAGTCACTTATTTCTACTCCAATTATAAAGTTACTGGTAAAAGAACAAAATCTCCATTTTTAGAATGAAAATGTTTTTCATAGATAAAAGTTCGCAATGTGCAATATCTCTTATTATTAAATGATTCAAATTATTCACTTGAGGATGAATCTGATAATTATGATGCAGTTGAACAATGTAAAATTAAAGATGATTTGTCTCCTAATCAAGAGGAGGACAAGCTGGGTTGAAAAGAGTGTTGGTTTCAAGATAATAAATAGAATAGGCTATGAAGAAAAAGGATTGGGAAAGAAGATTCAAGGGATTAGAGATTTGATTTAACTAATCATAAGATTAAGTTATGAAGGACTTGGATGTCTCCGATAATCTATCAAGACAACATTAACAAACCAATTTAAGGAAGATTAGTATGCACACTAAAGAATTCATCTAGGGCTTCCTCTAAAGAGAAAACATCTAAAGGAACTGTGTAAGAATTTGTACTACTCTTAATATACTCGGGATGAACAAGCATAAGAGGGAGATGTTTGACAAAACTCATGTTAACATTCAACCATGGTTTTTTGTTATGAGACATGGTGTATTATTCAATTGTAATATTAGAGTGATGAAGTTTAGGCTCTAAAGGGACTCAAATACCTTGCTCATTAGGTCCACAATTTCTACCTCCATAGCCATGTTTAGAAACAAGATCATACCTTGGCCCATAAATACAATGCAATTTATGGGAAATTAGAGGATCAATATAAAAGAGATGTTGAATATGATAAGTATCACCCAGATTTATAGATGCATAATCATCCTTCTTAGCCGAAGAAAATGAGATCTTTGGAATGCTCAAGTAGTCTAGATCTGATTTGTACTCATCAATGTTGGAGTTGGTGAAATCCAAATTTCCCAAGTCATAACCAAGACATTGATTCACTTTAGAAGGAAATGAATTAGAAGATGATTTAGCTAGAGATGAAGTGGAAGTCAACTAGTAGACTTAGGACTTTCTTCTTTAGAAGGGTCCTCTTTGGGAGGATACTATTTCTTGGGAGATTCTTCTTTATGTACAACATTCTCTTGGGTTTCCATTCTAGGGGATACCATAGGAACATGTGTCAACATGTTACAAGATGATGATGGTGTCTAAATTTGAAAGGTAGGTGTAACTGAAGACTGACCAAATGCTACCATTAGATATAAGTGCACAACATTAGGGCCAGCCTTGATCGTAACTACTTGATGTTAGTGACATACATAATAAAACCATGAAGAGTAGATAAACTTGCTCATAAATCATGTAGCCAAGATCAACCTAGAAGGAGATTATAAAGTAAAGGCCCTAGCATAACATATATGAGGGTTAGAATAATAACTAGTCCAATCTTTAAAGGCAAAATAATAATGGCCAAAGTGGTTTTATGAGTATAATCAAAACCATGAATAAATAGAGAATATGCAACAAGAGAGTTTGAATCCACCTTGATATTAGGTAACAAGTCGAGACTTCATATGTTGAGTGTAGAATCATTAACGTAAATAATTATCATTAATGAATCTACCAAGTTTCTCACTTTGAAAGGTGGGAGACCATGTCTATAGAATGTAATATTTGGTGCATCCACATGAATATGATCCGTCAATGCATTAACATTTGCAGGACTAGTGGAAGAAGACAACAAGATATTTTGAAGGGCCTCTCGAAGAATACCTTGATAAACTATAACATTTTGAAGCAAATAACATAGTGAGATATTGGTAGGAGTAACATGAAGTTACTCAATAAATTTGTAGTCACTAGGTTGCTTAGCAATAGATTTAGGAGCTCAAGGAAGATCTAATTGAGAAGGTGGTAAAGAAGTATAGGATTTATAAATGTTTTACTTATTCCACCTTGTGTTGTATGTAGTAGCAATAGTGTTATAATAAGTGTTTCTAGACTGAGTAAATGTGGTGAACAAATCAGGACAGTTACTTTCAAATGGCTTGCCACAAATAAACTTAACTTTGTTTAGAGAAGAACTAGCTGCAGTCACATAAATGACCAATCTTTTAGTCCCTCCAGGGGTAGTAGAGGCAATGATAACATTAACAAAATTTTTGTCCTTCACGGAAGAACATTCTTGGTTGGGTTATATTTAGTATACTTTCAAGTAGAAGGAGACACCTATAGGAAATAATGTGGAAATAATCCATGATATCATCCAAAATATCAAATTCATCCTAGGAGAGTGCCTTATCAAATGTATCGAACCCTTCGAGGAAGAGGTCGAAGATAAGACATTCATATCAGGTTTAACAAAATGTAAAGGAGGGGATTTGCTACCCTCGAGATAATAGGATCCCAAGGAGCAAATGACCCTACACTACCTCACATTAGTACACTCTATTTAACTATGACAGACAATGTAGAATTGATGGACTTATTAATGCTAACTATTCCTATAAACATAAAATATCAAATAAGTGGAAAATACAAAAATAATTAAAGTATTCTAATTACAAAAATAGAAAGCTCAAAATCCATACTTTTTACCTTTAGATTGTAAAGCCTTGGCCTCGAATGCATGCATCTTGAAAGGACGTATATATTGCACATTGTAGTTTGTATGTGCAAAGAATTAAAACACCCAAAATGACACCAACAAGGTCCTTATCCTCCACACACATGTTTGCCACCTACACACTATTATGGGGATAATTATTGGAGTTGTATAAGAGTTTGGCTTACTCAAAGCTCAGTTTTGATGTTTCCACATCCACATATGATAGATAAATAGAATGGATATGATAAGTGCATTTAGAGATTGATGAAAGAGATCGTTTAATGATATATAAGATGTGAGAGAAGAGAGCGTTACATAACGAAGGCCCTCTTGAGATGATGGACATGATTACTAACAATAGGAGGCTCAGCTTCTGTGAGATAGCAGATAGATTTCGAAAGAGCTTCACTATGAAAGAAGTGAGAGGGAGAGAGAGAGAAAGATTCAATAGTGAGAATTGTGAAAAATATGAAGGAAAGGAATTGTCACTGCTGTTGAAACTCCCATTCCGGTTTTCTTTTTCCATTTCAGTTGTGGTAGCCGTCCGTTTTCCCTGTACATAATGTAGGTCATTCACTCCCATAAAGTCATGCATATGTACTTCTACGTATTCGAATTTATTTTCGTTTTCCAAAACGGTGAATGGTTTTCAATGACCATCTAATAGAAGTAAGTAATATTTTTATGAGATGGTAAATTTTATATGATAGTTTTTAATTGTTATTTATTTTAATAAATTGTATAATAAAATCATGTTTAAAATATTTGTGTTAATGATATGTTATTGTAATTTTTTTACTTTTAAAAACAATATTTTTTATATTCAATTATTTTAGGAGACTTTCGAATAGAAAAGAATAGAAAATTTTGTAATTAAAAGTGAAATAAATATTATGAATAATTTTAAATAGATAATTTTATTTAATGATAGATAATTCTAATTAATCATATTATATTTTCCCACTTTAAAATAATGTATTTTTTATATTATATTTTTCCACTTCAAAAGAATGCATTTTTTATATTATTGATTTTGTTTTTTAAAATATTTAAACAAATGTGTTTTCTATATTATATTTTTTCATTTGAAAAAAAAAGTATGATTTATGTTATATTTTAGAAACAAAAAAGTATAAACGTTATTGTGATTTTCTTATTTTAAAAGAAAATTTTTAATTAATTTTTTTGAATAAAAATTAATATTATTTTTTAATTATAATAGTGTAAAACTTAATATTCAATTATTTGTAATATTCATTTAATTCTATAATAAAGTGTAAAATAATTATTGTAGATAATTTTAAAAATATATTATTAATTATTAATAGATAATTTAATTAGTGACCAATAATTTTAATTAGGAGTTGTTCTACTTTTAAAAATTTATATTATTTTTAAATTATAATACTGTATAACTTAATATTCAATTATTTGTAATATTCATTTAATTCTATAATCAAGTGTAAAATAAATATTGTAGATAGGTTTAAAAATATATTGTTAATTATTGATAGATAATTTAATTAGTGACAAATGATTTTAATTAGAAGTTATTCTATGAAAAATAGTGAAATAAAAATACGATTATATCATAACATTTGATTATATATATTAAATTAAGATTAAAAGTTTTGTACTATTGCAATTAAAAAATAATATGACTTTTATACAAAAATGTCTTTTTCAAATATAATATAACAAACATATATTTTAAAATGTGAAAATTATGATAACATTTAAAAATTCAAATACATCTTTCAAAAATGTAGTTTTTTAAAATGAGAAAATATACTATCATTAATTAAAATTATCTACTAAAAATTATCTATAATATTTATTTCACATTTGAATGTAAGTATTAAATTGAGATTAAAAATAATCAAATATTAAGACTTTACATTATTGCAATTAAATAATAATATAAATTTTATATAAACATTTCTTAATGTCTTATCCCATTTAATAAAAATGGTACATTTTTTGAAGTGAAAAAATTAAATAACATTTACCTACACAAATATTTCAAAAACAACTCTCTCATAAAATATATTAAAAACAATTAAAATACAACAACTTAAAAAAACTATAAAATAAAATTCCCTGTCGCATAAAAAATTTACTATTCCACGTTGCTTAACAACTTCCGTAGCAACTGTAAATATACTAGGGGAAAGGACCTAGAAGTTGCTGATTTAATACCCCCATAACCAGTCATGTGATGTCACATCAGCTGCACAAGTATTGGGCCCTTTTGAACACCTATTGGTCTCACTTTTTTTGGGGCTGTTTTGGACACCTTGACAAAAAGCATGCCGAAGTGGCATCATATTTGATGATGTGGCCCTGAAACCTTAGTTATAAGAAGGGGACTTGCCAAAAAATTCAGAGTGATTTGAAATTTCCAGGTAGGATTTTGAGAAGCCTGAAGTTAGGGTGCACAACTACTGGATCCTCTCCCCTATATGCCAGGCTACAAAGGAGCAGGGCTGCATATGTTTGTGTACAGATTTTTGAATGGAAATGAAGAAAGAAAACAGAAATAGAATTTTAAAGCGGTCCACATCTGAAAGGACACACTAAATCAAACCTTAGTGTGTGCTGTTTAAGCCAACCCATGTTTTGGATACCTTTGCAGGAATGGCGCATGCAACAAATTTCCAGTGGGGAAGCACATAAAAATGCGATTTTTCAGCCTCTTGGAGGTGATTAGTATGTATGATTTTGCTTCTTGTAAAGTCAGAATATAACTGTTCAAGTGTAAAGTCAAAATATAACTGTTCAAGAGTAAAGTACAAAGATAACTATTTAATTGTGAAGTTAGAGGATAACAAATTCTATATAAAACATTATCTCTCTCACAAAATTGCATTGATCTTTTACAATCGTATATATGGGCAATGTCGAAGAAAGTTTTGTTTTCAATATAGGCAAATTGTATTTACATAGGGATACACTTATTCTATAAAGGTTATCATTATCAGTGGTCAACAATCTCTACAGAATTTTGCTATGGGTGTAGGATAGTAGATTCTATTCATTCTAGTACATCGTCAATATGAGCTTATTTTGTGCAACATTTTGTGGTTGTGTTTAATGATATGTTTAGGGCTTATTAGGGCATCCAGATAATTTTCCAGTTTATAATAAAGTATTCTGGTGATGCATACTTATAGTTTCTTAAAAGTATCCACTTGTTCTCTCCTAAATATTTTTGACTTGGCCGGATGGGATTTCCTGTACTCATTCATGACAATCCAAGTAATCCAATATGCTTTTCTTAGAACATTGTTTGAAATTATTTATGCTATCAGTAGGGCAACTTCAGAATTTGTTGGATGATATTTTTATGCCTTTTTGAAAATAAGCATGACAAAAACAACCCATTGCTTCAGTAATGCTAAATAGCGATGTGCAAATTTATTCACTGAGTTGTGTAACTATAATGGCAGCAAGGGATTGGATTATAATGAAGTTTGTTCACAAAAGCTCCTTAATGTATATGATTGTCATTTCACACCAAATTAATAATAATTAATAATTAAATGTAATATTTAAATATATAAGATGTTTAAATATTTAAGTTATATTTTTTATATTATGTTTTATTTTAAAATTTTGCGTAATGTCAAATATTTGATTTAAATATGTCAATCTATATATGAATTGAGTGTTAGTCGTGTAAATCATGCAGTGGTTAGCATAGTTACTTGCAGTCTTCTTTGTGATTCATGGGCATCATTCATGATTGCATGATATTTGTATAAGCCTAACTAAGTAGATAGTGCAACAACTAGTTAACCATTCATGCTCTACATGCTCTGCCTCTTTCACCGCCAATATTGTTAATGTCGTCGCTCTGCCATTGTTTCCTCCATAATTTCCATTATTTGCAGTGGTCTACGGTGGTTATCTTTTTATAAATTTGCATATTTTGCATTTGTAAATGCACAATGACTTAATATATTTTCATTCTCTACAGTTCTATTTTCTCTTTTGTGCACTATTATCTGGAAGTTTTTCTTTTCTTATTTTCTAGCTAGATCTTGTGCAGATCTGTACTTTATTTGCAGGTTTGGAAAATTTAACATGGTATCAGAGCTTGGGAGCTAGAAGAAAGGAGAAAAACATTTATTTTTGTAGGTATTGAAATTTTGAGTTGTTTTAGAATGGAATTCTCATTTCTTTGGAGGTATCTATTAATGTTTTTGTATTAAAAATTAACTGAAATAAAATTCCAAAATTGGGTAGTCTAGTCTAAAATGGAAATTAGATATCATCTATCTATGATTTTTTTGGAAGAAGGAAATTATAAGTCCTGGCGTGATGGAATCCTAAAGAATTATCGCTGAATTCATCTTTCGCCTCATTTATATGGACTTATTCCCAAACCATGTACTTGTTGGCAAAAATCTGCATGGGAAAGTAGAAATGATCATGTTTTGGGATTGCTTGGTTTAACTGTTGGGGACCACACATCATGGGCTGTATCACACATTGAGTGCCCTCGCACTCTTTGGGCCACTTTATGGGAAATGTATGGAGATCCCAATGAACCTTAATTTCCAGATGAAGACATGCTTCTCTCCATCGACAATGATGATGATCCTATGTATGACGATGGCACTGAAGATGAAATTGCTTATTGGAAGAGACTTGATTGTTTGGATTACATAGAGACATCTCCTCCTGCTTCTCCTCTTTCCACAGCTCCAGTATTGGCAGCTAATTAGTCACCTGCAACTACCAGTTTGATAGAGATCTCGGCTTCTCCAAATGCTACTTTAGATTCTCTTATGCAGGTTCATTATTGTCCTCTTGATGAGTGAGATATCATCCTATCAGACATTTATCATTTATTTGTTGAATCTCTCTCTGATCATGATAACAATATTAAGGACACATGTCTTCTCTCTGATGTCGACTCACATCAAGTTGCATCTTCTTTTGGTTTGGATTCTCTTGTTTTCTCTCAGCCACTCCATGCTACTATCTTGACACATCCTGATTCATATCTGAACAAATCTCACTCTTTAGTGGTCACTGTTCTAGAATCTTGTATGGCAAAGTTGTAGTTCATCATCGGATTGGAGAAACATGAGTATTTTCCACAACGATTCATCTTTATTCCTTCATACATTTCACTTGAGTGGGAATTCAGTTGTTTGACAGCTCGAGGTTTCTATCTTCCAAAAGGAAGAGGCATCATTTGTTGCAAGGGAACCTACTACAACATTCGCTTTGCTACATTCCGTATCGACATTCTTTCTCTTCTTTGTGAAGGCACAAATAACCACTTTCTGCAAGATCTTCTTTGGTTGCAAGATATTGTAACATATTAAGTGTCATGTAGAGTTAATGTACTTTTGAGGGAGGGTTTTGTTCCCGCTGGGTTTTCCCTCTTTCCTCTTGTCTTTCCTCTTTTCTATCTCTCCTTAGTTAGACTTAAGGGGGGATGTTAGCGATGTAAATCAGGCAGTGGTTAGCATAGTTACTTGCAGTCTTCTTTGTGATTCATGGGCATCATTCATGATTGCATGATATTTGTATAAGCCTAACTAAGTAGATAGTGCAACAACCAGTTAATCGTTCATGCTCTGTCTCTTTCACTGCCAATATTGTTAATGTCGTCGCTCTACCATTGTTTCCTCCATAATTTCCATTATCTGCAGTGGTCTACGGTGGTTATCTTTGTATAAATCTGCATATTTTGCACTTGTAAATGCACAATGAATTAATATATTTTCATTCTCTATAGTTCTATTTTCTCTTTTGTGCAATATTATCTACAAGTTTTGGTTTTCTTATTTTCTAGCTAGATCTTGTGCAGATCTGTACTTTATTTGTAGGTTTCAAAAATTTAACATTGAGTATATATTAAATTAAAGTTATATATATATATATAGAGAGAGAGAGTATAAGTCTCGTATTTTGTATTTAATATTGTTGTTGCTTTGCCAAGAGAGAAAGGGTGAAGAGAAGAAAAACTCATAATTATGATAAATCAAAGTTTGAGACTACACCAGTTAATGCTGAATTTAATGGAGTGGTAGAAGGAAGGAAGCCCAACTTAGCAGAACTTTCTAAATATCTTATTTCCAAATGGAAGGTTAGAGAAACTCAATCTTCTGTAACATCAGTTTTATTTGTTGCAATTAGTAGTCAACTCAATTTCTATAAACTATTTTTCCATATTTTGTTTTATTCAGCTAGTAAGACTAATTTGATTGCATCAAAGATTTTTTTAAGCATCAATCACTATTTTTTAACTGATTTTTTAAAATATTGACATGCATTTTGGGATGAATCTTTAGGTGAGGTTTATTATGTTAATTTGACAACATCAGAAACCATGCAGGATAGACCCTGTTGGGTATATGAAGCCCAACGGTCACATGACCATTCGACTTCTCCAGACTGTTCAATTCATACTTGAATATGAATGTATAAATATATGTGTGTAGTCTATTTACTGGATATATTATGGATATTTGGTTAATAAGATAATTCCCTGCGTTTCTGGTGGACATAGCCACTTAGTGGTGAACCACGTTAAACCTTGTGTTGTGAGTTTTCTTTTCTAATGTTTTGTTTTCGATTCTCTGCTCATTATACATTTACAATTCGTATCAGAGCCATGGTTGGCTTGAGCAAAGATGAAAAGTAGATAGATAGAGGATTGAAAATTATTGAGAAGATGCAGAAGTTTGAAGTTAGAGTGTTGGTATTTTGGATATGTTGATATGGTTTTGTCATTGATGTCAACACTTATCAATACTTGTCAACCTATCAACGCTTGGAGAATTGGTTATGTTCACCGACAAGCAAGTGACTTATGCACAGTCACTGGTATTCAGTTCACCGAAAGGATATATTATTCACTGGCACTTGGAAAGACCTAAAGAATACTTGGTTATGTCGAAGACATCGTTTGGACACTTTGTCTTGGTGATTTGTTCATTGGCTTATTCGAGTTTGTATATTTTCTATTACCGGCAAATAGGTCCAAGATATACACCGGTAGGCTTATCTATTCCAGATCAGCACGACACATTAAGAAGATGAATTTGTTGTTATTGTAAATGCATTGAGCCGACATCATGCATCGGATATTGTTTCATTTTTAATTGATTTTATTGTAACATCTTTTAGAGCTGACCTACTCAATTGGTCTTAGGTTATGGTATAAATGTAAGATCTCATTTGTGAGACAGATATGCGATTGGGAAAAAGGATTGTAATTTGGTATATGCGAATATTAGCAGAGCTATACATGCAGACATCATTCAAGATTGAAGGAAGGTTTGAAGAAGGCATATCAGAGCTAAACCGATACTGAATCCAACATATGGAGATGCTATTTTGAGCAGTACATTATCATTGGATTTAATCATCCAATTGTAGTCAGTGTGACTCTCATTTTGCGATTGAGCAATGAGCTCTAGGCACTTGGCCTTTTTGTATGTGCAGACCCCATATTGTACACACATACTATCTGTAGTAGTATCATCTGATTGTGGGTAAGTTTTCCCACTGTGGTTTTTCCCCTTACAGGGTTTTGCACGTAAAAATATTGGTGTTATGTGTTGTAGATGTTATTGTCTTTCTGTTTCATGCATTAATCTTTACCGGTACTATAATTAACTGGTAAACTGTCTACTGGCATAAAGTTTGGTTTACCGGTATTAAGCATTAAGTTTGGTTAAGTTGATTTTGGTTTGAATTTATTGGACAACTGATTCACCCCCCCCCTCTCAGTTGTCTTCAAAACCTAACAATTGGTATCAGAGCTTAGTCCTCTTTTGCAGAAGTTTAACAGCTTGAGGAGATCCAATGTCTTTAAACTATTTAAGGAAGGATAGTCCTAAACTTGATGGAACCAACTATGGAATATGGAAGATCAGGATGGAGACACATCTAAATTGTATTGGAAAGGACATATGGGAAGTTACAAAGAATGGCTATACTGCGCCTACTCAAGGTCAGCCTAATCCACCAAATCTGACTAAGGATGAGGAAAATGATTGCAAAGCAAGAGAAGCACTTTTGAGCGCATTATCAGGTCAGAGAATCATGGGATTATCAGATAGGTCTACTGCTAAAGCTATTTGGGACAGATTGGAAACATTGAATGAAGGTGATACCACAGCAAAATTGCAAAACTTGAATCCTTCCGGGTCAGATATGAAAATTTGAAAATGGAAGAGGATGAAAGAATTTCTGCTTTTATGGAAAGAGTAAATGAAATTGTTTTGGGTATACAATGTTGTGGAGGAACCTTAAGTGAAGATGAAATTGATTCAAAAGTTTTAAGAGCATTGCCACCGGCATACAAAATGAAAGTAACTATTATAAATGAATTGAGAACAATGCCTAATACATTTGTAACTAGAGATACTTTGGTTGGAAAACTTTCAACTTTTGAAATTGAGGAATTTGGTCCTATTGCTACTATAAAGACAAATTTAGCTTTCAAGGCATCAACATCATCTGCATCATCATCTTCATTTGACAAATATGATTGGAAAGCCTTTTATGTAAGAGAACTTGAAGAAATTAGGAAAGAAAATGAAGAACTTGAAGCACTATTTGCAAGGAAAAATGCCTAAAGGTCCTATTGGAAGTAAGTATGAAGGTAAAGCACCCTTTAAATGTTTTAACTGCAATAAGATTGGTCATATGGCATCTAGGTGTCCTGATAGACATGCAAGATTAAAAGAAGAAGCTAAAAGAACATACAAGCCTGACCTTGAATATCAGAGATACAGATTTAAGAAGAATAGAGACGAATCTTGTTATCTTGCTGATGAAGGAGTCACTGATGATTCTGGTGAGGATCTGATAGACAATGGATGGGTTTTTGTTGCTATCATAGAAGATCAACCGACACCTACTATTCAACTGGTAGAGTGGGCCTTGACAACTAGAATTGAAGATAAGGATGAATAGATTATTGATTCAGGATGTTCACATCATATGACTGGTGATAAAAGTGAATTCTTAACCTTTTAGGAATACAATGAAGGTCTAGTAAGATTTCAAGATGACAAAGCTTGTTTGATCAAAGGAAAAGGCACTATATCACTTGATGGTAAGCACAATACTGATAATGTTTACTATGTTGAAGGATTAAAGCATAATATTTTGAGTGTTGTTTAGTTAGTTAAAAAAGGATTTCAGTTACAATTCAAGAATGGTAAATGCAAAATCATGAACAAAACTGGTTTGGAAATTGCAACCGGTAATCAGACTAAAGGTAATATCTTTCATTTGAACAATAGTGAAAAGGCATGCTTGATTGCACATATTGATGAAATTTGGTTATGGCATAAGAGACTCTATCATGTAAATTTTGATTGCATTGTGAAAATCAGTACAAATAAGGCAGTAAGAGATTTACCTAGAATTATCAAACCTCACAATCCGGTATGTAAGGAATGTCAATTTGGAAAGCAAGTTAGAGCATCTTTTAAAAGTATTCCAGAGAAATCCAATAATGCTCTTGACTTAATTCATATTGATTTATGTGTTACAGCAAGAACTAGAAGCTTACAAGGAGATAGATATTTTATGCTAATCATTGATTACTATTCTTGAATGTGTTGGGTTACTTTTCTCGGGGAGAAATTAGAAGCAATTGGAAAATTCAAGCTATTCAAAGTGATGGTAGAGAATGAAACCGGTAAGAAAATTAAATGGCTGAGATCGGATCAAGGAGGTGTATTCACATCTAAGGAATTTAATACATTCTGTGAAGTGAATGGAATTAGAAGACAATTATTAGCACCCCAGACACCCCAGCAGAATGGAGTTGTAGAGAGGAAAAACAGAACCATCTTGGATGTAGCTAGAAGTATGTTATCAGAAGCAAATCTACCTCATGTATATTGGAGAGAAGCAGTAAGCACAACAGTTTACACATTCAGCAAAGTTCACATCAAAGGTGAAATCGGCAAGACCCCTCATGAATTATGGTTTGGTATTACTCCTACTCTTAAATATTTCAGAATATTTGAAAGTAAATGCTATATTAAAAGAGATGAGTATATTGGAAAATTTGATCCTAGAAGTGATGAAGGAATGTTTCTTGGTTATTCATCTAAGAGCAAGGCATATAGATGTTTTAACAAAAGATTACAAAAAATTATTGAGAGTACAAATGTGAAGATTGATGAACAATTTAGAGGAACTTCAAGGTACATAGACTCTGAACTGGCAACAAAGATACATACAAATCAACCTACAATGGATACACTGGTACAAAATGAAGATCCAGTTACACCAGCATCATTTGAAAATTCCACAATAACTGAGGAACAACATCAAGCAAAGACACCTCGGTATGTAATATTGAACCACTCTAAAGATCAGATAATTGGAAACAAGTATCAAGGAGCTATGACAAGAGGAAGACTGGCAAATGAAGAGGTATGTCTTATTTCTCAAATTGAACCAGCATTAGTTAATGAGGCATGTGAAGATAAACAATGGATTAAAGCAATGGAAGAAGAATTAGAACAAATTGAAAAGAATAACACATGGACATTAGTTCCCTGGCCTAAAGACAAAAATGTAATTGGAACAAAATGGGTATTCAAAAACAAACTTAATGAAGATGGTAAGGTAATCAGAAATAAAGCAAGACTAGTGTGTAAGGGATATTCATAGAAAGAAGGAATTGATTATAATGAAACCTTTGCATCAGTAACTAGAATTAAGGCAGTAAGATTATTCTTGGCTTTTGTAGCACACAAGAACTATAAAGTGTATCAGATAGATATTAAATGTGCATTTTTGAATAGAGATCTTGAAGAAGAAGTTTATATTGAACAGCCTGATGGATTTCCTTTGACAGATGACAAAGACATGGTTTGCAGGTTAAGGAAAGCTTTGTATGGGTTGAAGCAAGCTCCAAGAGCTTGGTATGCTAGATTAGATAAATATCTCTTGAAGATTGGTTTTTCTAAAGGTAATGCTGACAACAACTTATACTACAAAGTGACTAATGATGACATCTTGGTTATAGAATTTTTTGTTGATGATATAATCTTTGGAGGAGAAGATGGATTATGTAAAGACTTTTCTAATGAAATGCAGCAATAATTTGAAATGTCTATGATTGGAGAGATAAAATTCTTTTTAGGATTGCAGATTTCACAGACTGATAAAGGTATATTCTTGAGTCAATCTAAGTATTTGAAGGATTTACTAAAGAAATTTGGCATGGAGAACTCTAAACCGGTAAGCACACCTATGACCACAATTGATAAATTATCACTACGGGATGAATCGACACTGGTTAATCCAACTAGATACAAGTCTATGATAGGAGGTTTATTGTATTTGGCACAAACAAGACCTGATATTATGAATGCAATATGTATTGTTTCAAGATTTTAGAGTAATCCTAAAGAAAATCATGAACTAGCAGTAAAAAAGATTTTTCGGTACTTACAAGGCACTACAAATCTTGGCTTATGGTATCCTAGAAATGAAAACTTTAAATTATGTGCATACACAGATGCAAATTGGGTAGGAGATGTAGATGACAAAAAAGCCACCACCGATGGAGCATTTTTTTCTTTCTTGGTTGAGTAAGAAACAAAGTTGCACATCTTTATTAGTAGCAGAATTAGAATATGTTGCAGCAACAACTAATTGCACACAGGTATTATGGCTTAAGCAAATATTGAAGGACATAAAGGTAAAATGAAAGGAACCTATAACTATCTATCGTGATAATACAACAACAATTGATATATCTAAGAATCTAGTACTACATTCTAAAACCAAACATGTTTCTATCAAATTAAATTTTCTGAAAGAGAATGTTGAAGCAAAAGAAGTGAAATTGGTCTATGTGAATACTAAAGAGTAGATTGCAGATATCTTTACTAAGCATTTTCCTAAGGAGACTTTTGAATATCTCAGAGATCAGCTTGGGGTTATACCCCCACCGGTAGAGACTTAGATAGTTGATGTTTCTCATCAACTGACATAATTAACAGAGAAATCTTTTATCTTGGCTTTGATGAGGGGAGCTACTTCTCAGGGGGAGTAGTTGGTATTTTGTAATGAGTTGATATTTTGAGTTGGTATTTTTGTATTTGAACCTGGTATTTGTACTTGCTTTGGCATTTGATGTCAAAGGGGGAGAGATTGATATGGAAAAACACTTGGAAAACACATATTATTCCTAGGGGGAGAGATTCTCATTTTGGGGAGAAATTGATTACTCTCTATTTTTGGTTATGATCTCTTTGGGAGATTGCTGGTTTTTGGTTTTTGGCATTTTTGTTTTCGCACTTTGATGGTTTTTCCATCTTGTGTTGCCATCAATGCCAAAGAGGGAGATTGTTGGTATTTTGGATATGTTGATATGGTTTTGTCATTGATGTCAACACTTATCAATACTTGTCAACCTATCAACACTTGGAGAATTGGTTATGTTCACCGGCAAGCAAGTGACTTATGCATAGTCACCGGTATTCGGTTCACCGACAGGATATACTGTTCATCGACACTTGGAAAGACTCGAAGACTACTTGGTTATGTCGAATACATCATTTTGATACTTTGTCTTGGTGATTTATTCATTGGCTTATTTGAGTTTGCATATTTGCTGTTACTAGCAAATAGGTCCAGGATATACACCGGCAGGCTTATCTATTCCAGATCAGCACGACACATTAAGAAGATGATTTTGTTATTATTATAAATGCATTGAGCTGACATCATGCATCAGATAATGTTTCATTTGTAATTGATTTTATTGTAATATCTTTTAGAGCCGACCTACTCAATTGGTCTTAGGCTATGATATAAATGTAAGATCTCATTTGTGAGATCGATATGCGATTGGGAAAAAGGATTGTAATTCAATATATGCGAATATTAGCAGAGCTATACATGTAGACATCATTCAATATTGAAGGAAGGTTTGAAGAAGGCATATCAAAGCTAAACTGGTACTGAATCCAGCATATGGAGATGCTATTTTGAGCAGTATATTATCATTGGATTTAATCATCCAATTATAGTCAGTGTGACTCTCATTTTGTGATTAAGCAGTGAGCTCTAGGCACTTGGCCTTTCTGCATTTGCAGACCCCATATTGTACACACATACTATCTATAGTAGTATCATCTGATTGTGGGTAAGATTTCCCACCATGGTTTTTCCCCTTACAGGGTTTCCACGTACAAATATTGGTGTTATGTGTTGTAGATGTTATTTTCTTTATATTTCGTGCATTAATCTTTACCGATAATGTAATTAACTAATAAACTATATACCGACATAAAGTTTTGTTAAGTTGATTTTGGTTTGAATTTATTGGACAACTGATTCACCCCCCACCCTCTCAGTTGTCTTAGGGACCTAACATAGAGAAATTGGTTGCTAGTGTTGTGGCAATCAAGGCCACGTCAGAAGAAATTGTTGGTCTTTCAAGAAGGGTGAAAGGCAACTAAAAGATGAAGACATCAATTCAGTCATCGAGGAATTTTTTGAAAATTTAGACTCGGTGGAGAGTAAAATTATGCAAGTGAAGGCTAAAATGAAGCACCGTGTACTTTGGTGGGATGGATGGAAAGATGGTGAAAAAGAAGTCATTGTTGAAGAGAAGGAACTCTAGAGATTGCGAGAGGAAGAGTGTATTCCATCGGAGACCCAAGTTGAATCTGTTGTTGAGTCCCAAGATGAAGAGGGTGTAGATTGGAGTAAGGTAGCAGGGCCAAGGATCATGGGATTATTTGTGGTTTTAGAGAGCTTTGCAGATGGAATGACCTTGGAAAAAATGGAAAGGCACTCTCATGATGATGAGGGTGACTCTCATGACAATGACAATGTCAATAGACTTGGACATTCTTCTTTTGGTGAGGCCCAACAGGATATGTTTGCAGAGAAGCATGGTTTGATAGAGGGGTGCCTATCGGATGTAGCAGATTGATGAATACTAAGAGGGGAGGGTGAATTAGTATACCTAATAACTTCAGTAAACACTTAAACAGTTTAACTACTGACCAGTGAAGCAGGTTAAACAATAACTTGATTAGAACAAAAACAAGCCAGATAGCAAATAAAGCATTCACCCACAAAAGTGCAATCACCATAACACAAGATGTTTTTGATGTGGAAACCCAAATGGGAAAAACCACGGTGAGTAAAACTCACAAGTCAACTATCTGTAGAATAGTAACCAGACTGGTTAAGGTCTTACAATGTTCTTCACCAGAAGAGATCCTGTTAGGAATCCAGATCTCTGTTAGGAGATAAGTCCTGTTAAAGACTACCCTATTAAAGGATTTCAAATTCACAACTGTGAATCACCTTGTTAGAGGTTTTACAAAAGGCTTGACTGGCCCTACCCAGCTAAGGGTTTCAGACTTGTCAAAGATATTAGTAATCAACAAGTAAATGATCTAGATAGTAGCACAAAATGTTTGATTAGATCCTTGACCATTCCTTGTTAATGCATTCAAGCATTACTTCAGTCTTCTATGTTTTTCACTCTCAATCTCAGTCATGAGATCTCTTTTCTTGATCAGACCTAATCTCTTTACAACAAATTTTTTCACAATAACTTCTCTTCTCTCTATATTAAAACCCTAGACATGATGTCCTTATATAGGAACTTGATTTCATGTCGGTCCAATAAGATCAGACTGTAATTTCCTAGGTACAGTGCATCTAGACACTTTTGGTAACACGACACAAAAACATCGCCATAGTATCGATGGATGGTAACTCATCACACATTACATGTATACCGGTTAATTACATATACCGATTACTGATTAACAAGTGAAGACTGGAAAACTGGAACATACTTGTTCTGATAAAAAAGATTAACTGCCGCTTGGGGTCTTTGTTCAGCTTGAGATCCTCATACCACTTGGGGTCTTCTGTCATACTAAGACTAGTAAGCATCTTCTGCATAGCACTGATAGTCTTCAACAAACAAAAACTATACATATAATACCGATTAGAACAGCTACTGGTTGAGGATAATACATTCATCAAATAAGTGTGCATCCATCAATGACAATCACAACTAAACATCATCAAAATACCAACAATCTCCCCCTTTGGCATTGATGGCAACACTTAGAAAATTTTTGACATCCAAGTGCTAAAAGAACAAAAAAAAATGCCATGAGAAAATTACTCGCCCTAAGCATATACACTACTCCCTTTGCAAAAATTACAAGTATATGCAAAGTATTCGTCAAAATTTGAAGATTGAAGATAGATATACTACTCCCCCTTTGCCAACAATGACAAAGTAAATACAAAATATTGCCAATTTGTATAATGTAAAAACAGAGTATATGTTTATTTCAATAAAGAGTAAAACTTTTCAAAAAGAGATTTAAAGTTTTGCAGAAAGTCCTTCATGTCGGAGGACCACGACTCAAGAAATGAGGCAGAAATTTCACTCTTGGTCTTCATTTGGAAGTCTAATTCTTTCATTGCATCTATGGTGCTCAGCTCCTGTGTCACAGTGATACCTTCTAGGTTCAAAAAGCTTTTCTGGAGTACCTGCAGTTTAGGCAATAGGAACAACTAAAGCTCCTACAAATCTCGAGTCTGGTTGCAGATCTCAGAGTCAAGCTTGGCAATCTGAAGCTGATATAAATGAATAGTGTATCCATAGGTTGTGAATAGATCATAGGGAAGCTTCAAGTTGTCGATATACTTCTGTAACTCCATTTGTAATAGTGTCTTCTGCTTCAGAGCATCTTCACAAAATAGGTGTGGTTTGCAGATTTTACTCAAGAGTAGGTGACCTTCACCCATAGCTGATCTTATATCATCTTTTTGTTTGAGCAATTTTGCCTGGTCGTCGTTCATGTGCTCTACTGAGGCAACTACGAGCACCTTTTCATGGCTTTTCTTTGCAGTGGCCTGGGCAGCATCTTCCAGACATTATACCTAATCATCGACTACTGTGCAAAGAAGTTTGAGTTTAGCTAGTGAGGTGTCGGTACTGGGGAGACTAGTACTGGGGATTAGATGGGAGAGGGTGTCAACGGCAAACTGAATGACATCCTGCTCATTATTTTTCCTTAGTTCTTCCAATCTCTCCTATTCTAATTGAATGCTTTGTAGTAGCTCAGTTTCATCAGCCGATTGGGTCAGACAGGAAAGAGTCAGATCAGTGGAACTGGTGGAATCAATCTGCTTGGCTTGATCTCCAGTTGTCTTAGGAATCTGTTCTCCTTCTTTGGCCTTGACCTCCGCTTGAACACTTTTGCCAGAACAACCTCCAGTTTCTTTTAAGTAGGTGACCTTTTGGTCACTTTGGGTTTAGCAATAGATGTAACTCCAGTGTCGATGTTGATGGTACTTCTTTACCCTTTGTCTCCTTTGGTACCTCACTAGATTTGATTCTCTCTAAATAAGTACTAGTCCTCTTCTTTTTGGGTTCCAGTGGTGAGGCTAGTAGAGTTGAGGCATATCCTATCAATATATCATTTACCACCTCATAGGCCATAGGCCTAACTACATCTTTTCGGGGTTCGACTACTTCCATTATGCATTCATCTGTTTTGATAGTGAAACAGATGTCATCTTCATATTTCTTGAGTAAATCACCAGATATTCTCATTCTTTGGTTCATCTTTAGTTTGAATTCATCAAAATACTTGTTCAAAGTCTCTGGATATGCAGTTCCTACTACTTGCAGACTCTCCTTTATTTGCCTGGTAACCGATAGATCAGTTGACCATTCAACATCACCGACTCTAGGAAAGTAACTTTGAAAGTAGAAAAATAAACCAATAAGTAATTGACCAAACTTGAACCTTTGAGTTTATCTGATTTGATCGACTTCAGGTTCTTTATGAGTTGTTTCTGCATACAGGTACATAGATCACATTCTACATCTTCCTTCATCATTCTGTAAGCAGCATGCACCACAGTTGAAGGAACAAAATTCATTCTACTAGAAAAGAATATTCTGTATCCAATTACCATACATGCATATTTCACCAAATCATCTCTAATGGTATTGATAGTCATTGCTCATTGGTCACTTACTGAACTAGTGAGCTCCGTTACTTTAGATTTAAGGATTTTCCAAAGAACGGGCACTTCCCCAATATTGTAGAATCCGGTCACGACATGAATTTCCTTTGGTGTAATGTCATGAGTTCGTTCAAGGTACATTTTGTCACCATGAACCCTACTGAGGATGATCTTGATGTGTTCCTTGATAAATTCTTCAAGAAAGTAAACTGCATTGTGCAATTTCTTCTTCTCTATTATGCTATATTCAAGTTTAATCTTTTTATCCTCTCCATAGAATAGACTTATCTGAGAGTGAATTACTAGGGACCCTAGGTCTTCTAATTTGCAATCAATATATCCTGTGGCATCGCCTTCGACAATGACTCTGGTGGGTATTTGAGATAGGGCATTATACCTCATCTTAAGAAACTCAGGCATGTCCTCAGGTTTAGTAGAACTAGAGGGGACATTTGATGTAGATGCCATACCAAACTGATTTAAAATGATAAAAATATTTCAAAGAGAAATACATTTATTCTCCGAGCTTAGGGTTTGCTGATGACGAGAAAAACATACTTCTCTGGATGCTTGATTACCACTTTGACTCTCATACTGATAGTATGAAATGGTTGCAAGATTTGTACAAGATTCCTTTCTGAATTATTTCGAATACGAGATGAATTTCTCTGGTTGCGCTTCTCAGCTTAAACAAAGTTTCTTAGAAACTAGGTAAGTAGAAATGACAACAAAAGTTACTTTTAAACACACTCCCACCTACCATAATAAATGCATCACTATTAGGGTTCAAACCCTAATTTTACTTTTTACTGCTTCAATTCTTCCGTCGGTTGATAGGTAACAACTATCAATAAACGTGTTTTATCGATATACTCCGGGGGTTTCTAAATATTTATACCGATACGTTCCCCCTAAGCTTTTTGAATCTCAGCTTACTGATTCAAGGATTTCCACACTTGGTGTGGAAACTGGTTCATCATGCATCTTCACTTCATATTTCTTTTCCAGGTTTTGTCCATATCTGCCTGAATGGTTTCAACATCAATCTTACCTTCAGTGTTGATCGATATATCTCCCGATGGATTCTTTCTCAGTCTACACACTCTGGTGATGTGTCCCAGTTTGTTGCAGTGATAGCATACCATTCCAGGTGTTCTCCATGGTCCGATATTTACATTTCCATTCTTCCTTCTACATGTTGTAGTAGTGTGACCACTACCATGAGAGATTAGACAGGTTACTCTCCAACTGGTTGCCACTTCACAAAAATTTGACCGGTGGTCATGGGTTCTATACTGGTTTGGGTTTCGGTTCATAGGAGGTTTAGGGACATCTCCATTGGATCTTGGTGGGTAATTCCCAGAGTTGTTCATAACTGATCTGCACTCAAAAGCTCTATGCTCAAACTTGTTGCATGTATAACAGTGACCATTAAATCTACTAGGTCTAGCCACATTATTTTGAAAATAAGGAAAATTATTGTAAGGCTTGCTCCTACATACATTGGTAGTATGTCCTTCCTTAAGAGAGTTAAAGAAAACAGGTTTAAACTTTTTCTTACTTTTACTTCCATTGTTGTCCTTAGGTGCTGATTGCTTCTTCAGTGCAACATTTTTGGTTCTAGAGGTCTCACCTTCCTCGTATCTAGAGAAACCAAGTCTAGTGGTATCCTTTGATGGCTTTACCGATTCCATCTTTTTCTCTAGCTTGACAATACTCTAGTTGAACTTAGCAAGTATTTCTTGTGTCTCAACAACTTCCTTGGAAAGAGCATCATTGGTCTTCATCAAGGTTTCATTTTGAGAGATGGCTGCATTCAGTTCAGCTTGCATTTCTTCTTTCTCTTCTTTACCCTCCTGTAGATAGGTGATAATGGTACCAACTTCTTGCTTTAATTTAAAGATCTCATGCTCCTTGTCCTTTACCAAATCTTTAGCTTTTCTTTTGTTTTCCAATTCCTAACTCACCTGATAGTCAGTCCTTCTAACTCCCTCCTTAGGCTAGTTTTGGATTCATTTAATTTCTCCACTTCTCTAACTAGGGCATCCATGTATGCTTCATCAGAAGAGCTATTTTTGGTAAGTTCCATCAACTGCTCAACAAGTTCTCTTCTCTTGACTAAAGAGAATTTAAACTTGATCTTGAGTTCATCATAGGATTTCTCAGATTCAGCCAGATGGTGAGTGAGTTCCCTCATACTATATTCCCCCATATCTCTTTTCAGTTGGTTAGACTTATAGAAAGGTTGGTTCTAATACCAATTGATGAATACTAAGAGGGGGGGTGAATTAGTATACCTAATAACTTCAATAAATACTTAAACAGTTTAACTGTTGACCAGTGAAGCAGGTTAAACAATAACTTGATTAGAACAAAAACAACCCAGATAGCAAATAAAGCATTCACCCACAAAAGTGCAATCACCATAGCAAAAGATTTTTTTGACGTGGAAACCCAAATGGGAAAAACCACGGTGAGTAAAACTCACAAGTCAACTATCTGCAGAATAGTAACCAGACCGGTTAAGGTCTTACAATTTTCTTCACCAGAATAGATCCTGTTAGGAATCTAGATCTCTGTTAGGAGATAAGTCCTGTTAAAGACTACCCTATTAAAGGATTTCAAATTCACAACTGTGAATCACCTTGTTAGAGGTTTTACAAAAGGCTTGACTAGCCCTACCCGGTTAAGGGTTTTAGACTTATCGAAGATATTAGTAATCAACAAGTAAATGATCTAGATAGTAGCACAGAATGCTTGATTAGATCCTTGACCATTTCTTGTTAATGCATTCAAGCATTACTTCAGTCTTCTATGTTTTGCACTCTCAATCTCAGTCATGAGATCTCTTTTCTTGATCAGACCTAATCTCTTTACAACAACTTTTTTCACAACAACTTCTCTTCTTTCTATATTAAAACCCTAGACATGATGTCCTTATATAGGAACTTGATTTCATGTTGGTCCAATAAGATTAGACTGCAATTTCCTAGGTATAGTGCATCTAGACACTTTTGGTAACACGACACAAAAACGTTGTCGTAGTGTCGGTGGATGGTAACTCATCACACATTACATGTATACTAGTTAATTACATATACCGATTACCGGTTAACAAGTGAAGACTGGAAAACTGGAACATACTTGTTCTGATCAAAAAGATTAACTGCTGCTCTAGGTCTTCGTTCAGCTTGAGATATTCATACCACTTGGGGTCTTCGGTCATACTAAGACTGGTAAGCATTTTCTGCATAGCACCAATAGTATTCAACAAACAAAGACTATACATACAATATCGGTTAGAATAGCTACCGGTTGAGGATAATACATTCATCTAATAAGTGTGTCCATCAATGACAATCACAACTAAACATCATCAAAATACCAACATAGACAAGAACGGTTTGTGTATCAGCCAAGGAAAGGGTTAGGAAGACCAATTTGTTTCTTGACTTGGAGACGTTGGAAATCTGTTGGTGTGAGGTGATGCCCATAGATAAGCTAAAGCAAGCAGAACATATTGTAGACGCCACTAATGACATGTCGTTGATTGAAGCAATTCCTTGGTTGAAGGAGGAACAAGAGGGGACTCGAATTGACAACATCGTGGAGTCTATGCAAGGAGAGGTGAGATCCTTCCAGATTATCGACAAAGAAGGAATACAAAATGGAGAAAACATTGCCCCGGTTACTCTTTCAGAAGTTGAAGGGAAAGGAAAATTATTCGAAACCCACCACAATCTCACTTTGCTTGAGGTCGACGATGCCATCTTAGACCAAATTTTGAATAACAACATGACTATTTGAGGAAGCTCTTCTCTGCAAGCGCACAATCGATATGAGCTTATTGTGTGATTGTGATAGGTGTGATGGCGACGCACAGTTTGAGCACTGCTCTCCATGCGACGGTAACCAGACTCTCGATATCACCAGCTTAAGGAGCAAGAAGAGGAGGAGATGGCAGTCAAAATGGCTTTGGATCGGCATATTGATGATTACATCAATGCAACGGTAGGAGGATATGCACATAATGGGTATGTGAGAGCTAACAAGGTGATGTTGTGGATGTGCGTAGTTCTTCAAGCCACAGTGGTGTCCATCCTATACTCTCTGCAGCCATGTGGCAGCCTGTCTGATCATGGACCCCCTATGATAGGTGATACTCTAGCAGTGATGTGCAAGATGATTGCAAAGGAAGATCAGAAGACCCTGTTTATGGTGATTAGACCAACGGAGAGCAAGGGCAACACCTCAAGGGTTTCTATTCGTGGTGTCTGTCTAATGGAAGAGAAGACCGTTGTAGACTTTATTTACGCCCTGAATAGGAGAACCTTTCCATGCTGGCAAAAGTGTGTGAGATTAGGAAGACGACAACCCTATTCTGGCAAAAAGACCACCTGAGAATCATGCAGAGCTGTCAGGACCCTATAATGGAAAATTTAGGTGAAATAATACCATCTAAGATGGTTGATTTGGAGAACGTAATGCTTTTGCACATTGAGGGGAGAACGTGGATGATTGCAGGGTATGATTAAAATAGGTTTAGTTATAAGATTTTAGAATTGTTCAAGGTCACAGAGAAGAGCATAGGCGCAAGTGACCATAAGGGGTCTTTTGTGGATGAAGGATTGGTTTTTGAACCTCCAAAAAGTGGATTTGTGCCCGAGTCTTTAGTAGGAGGAGATGATATATTTGACTCTCATTTAACTTGGACAAGGCTTGTTCGCAGTGTTCGTGAACAGCCTTTGGTGAAGTTAAAATCTTCTATGGGCTTGGTTTTGTAAGGATCAAAACGGAGAGCAGGGGATGCTACAGTGCATGGATGTGTCATTTGATCTTCACGGGGGAGATTGTTGGGTATATGAAGCCCAACGGTCGCATGACCATTCGACTTCTCCAAACTATTCAATTCATCCCTGAATATGAATGTATAAATATATGTGTGCAGTCTATGTATTGGATATATTTTGGATATTTGGTTAGGAAGATAATTCCTTGCATTTCTGGTGGACGTAGCCACTTAGTGGTGAACCACGTTAAACCTTGTGTTGTGTGTTTTCCTTTCTATTGTTTTTTTTTTTATTCTTTACTCATTTAATATTTACAAACCCAAATGATTTTGGACGTACAATATATTTGGCAATCTAATATTCTTCTCCAATATTTGTAAATTGTGGAGAAAGTTTCGTTGTTTGTAAATTGCAAATGTCTTGGAGAAAGAATGTCCACTGCAGAAATATCTGATAATCTATTTTTAACGACCCAGTTGAAGTTCTTTTTAACATTTTTAGGATGAATTGCCATTTTGTATGTTGGCTAATAATTTGCTTTGAAATGGAAGGGCCCATTTTGAGCCTAGCTATGCTCCTTGTTATGGTAAACAAATTGCAACTTGTATAACTTGTTTTTTAGATGCACATATTACCTTGGGCTAACTATGTATGTTGCAATGCAACTCTTAGTTTTGACCATATCTGTAGTTATATGGGCCCTCAATAGTTTTAACGACACAAAGAGCCAGTTTAATCATCTCCCTTCAGTTGCAGTTCACTTTGTTATAGTTAATGTCGAGTTGCAGAGCATGAACTTTTTATCTTCAAAATTAATAAATTTAAAATTTATTATTTGTTATTTGTTGTGGCTTCCAGCTAGATGATGCTAGTATTTTAGGTTTTGGCTTCTCAAAAAATGCTTGAAACTACCTTGTATTTTATAATAACATCGTCACTAGCAATATCACCTTGGTGCTATGGTGAAACTGATAGGCAACTATTTATGTTTATAGCATCAGTCAGTATCCTTCTCTAAGTTGATAGTGCAAAAATAAATGTCTAATTGGCCTTTAGGCCTTAGACAGTTTATGAGATCGATTTATATGTGTATCAATTTAATAGTTATAGACTCTTGTTTATTTTGTATTTGAAATTATAACTAAATGTCCCATCATCTTTTGTAAAAAGTCAGGTTAATTCTAACATAACCGATGTCTATTAAATGAGTTGTGTTGGTTAGTAAGAAGCTAACTTTTGACACAAGTCATGTTGCTTGATCTTGATGTGGTGAGGTATATAGATTGATGCACTCCATCTCCTTTGGCAATTAGAATTCACTCATTACAAGCAGATCAAATCTTCAGAAGACTTGCATTTCCTCTTTAGCGAATTATACTTCAGCAAATCATGAGAATTGTGTATCTTCATCAAGGTCATCTACAACAGATAGAGGACTATGTATAGGTGTTTGAGAATCAACTAGGGAAGATCAATTGTATAAGTATATTGTATATTATCTATAGTGATTTTTTGCCATCCATGTATATATATATATATATATATATAACTTCAAGTGTGAAGCAAAATCTTCATAAAGTCTCTTGGCATAATTGAGATAATAAAGTCATTCATTTATCGGTTTTTCACCTTCAAGAGGATGGTTTTCCCAAGGTATACATTGTGTAATTGTGTGTGAATATTTATCTATCTAATCTGATCATTAAATTTAACATGGTATCAGAGCCACGGTAAATAAAGATCATGATCAGATTTCCTCATCTGTGAAGTTTTCTCTCCTCTCTCACTTTCAAGAAGAAACTTTAAAGCCTCAAATATGGTGAACGGTCTTAAAGTCAAGGATAGGCTTGAAGGCACATCAAAATTCACCTCATGAAAGTTTAGATTTCTTATTGCAATTGAAGAAAATGATCTTCAGTTTGTGGAGGAAAAGGATTTAACCAAGCCAGAAGATCAAGAGGAGAAGCTTCAATTCATGAAGAATGCCATAAAAGCAAAGGATATATTAATTGACTCCGTGAGGGATCACTTAGTGCCTCTCATCTGCCAGATGACATCTGCAAGAGACTTGTTCAAGAACTTGGAAGGTCTATATGAGATTAACTACACAAGTAGGGCTCTTACATTGAGACAACAACTTCATCAAGTAAAAATGGCAAAAGGAGAATCAATTATGTCATTCTTCATGAAGATTTCATAACTAAGGGATCAACTAAGCACTACTGGAGACCAAGTGATTGATAAATACCTTGTTATGTTGGCATTGAATGGTATTCCTCATTCATGGGAGCTATTTATTCAAAGTATAAGCAGGAGATCCAAACTGCCTAAATTTGATCATCTTCAAGTGGATTGCATTCAAGAAGAATCATGGTTGGTGGCTAGGGAAATTGTCAAATATTCTCAAAATGAAGACACTCATGTTCTTGCCATCCAATCTACCAAGAAAGGAAGAAATTGGAAGAAGGGAAACTTCAAAAGGAATAGAGATCATAGATTAGATTCTGCACCTGATTCAAAGAAGAAGAAGAAAAATCTATCTTGGATATAGTGATTTAGGTGTGACAAGTTTGGTCACTATGCAAGGGATTGTTTGACAAGGCCTAAGAAACAAGGGGCAAATATTAATTAAGTCTCAACTCAGAAGGAAGCTGAAGATAACTCCAATGAATTCGTCTTCATATTAGTATTATCTAGCAATGTCCCTATAGATAGTGATACCCATCTAATTGATAGTGGAGCCTCTACACACATCATCGACTATCGGGAGCATCTTTTAGATTTGGTGGAGAAGGATTCTAATCTCCAAGTAATCATTGGAGATGATGCATGCTATTCAGTAAGAGGGTTTGGTGCTACATCACTCAATTTAGAATTTGGAGTCTCTCTTCACCTAAGTGATGTCTTGTTCATACTAGGAATCAAAAGAAATCTTGTGTCTATTTTACCCTTGGAGGATATCAATTCTATCCCTAAGTTGATTTTTGTATTATGTAACTTTCATAGATGACTACTCTAGGAAGAATTGGATTTACTTCTTAAGGTCTAAAGAGTCTAATGAAGTCCTAGGTATATTTAAAGAGTTTAAGGCTCAAGTAGAAAATTTATTTGGAAAGAGAATTAAAGTTTTAAGGTCGGATAATGGAGGTGAGCATACCTATGGTATCTTTCATGATTTATGTATTGAGGCAAGAATAAAGAGGGAGTTCTGTGTCCCTTACAACCCTCTGAAAAATGGGGTTGTGGAAAGAAAGAACAAAACCATTGTTGAAGCTACAAAATCCATGATCCATGATCAAGACCTTCAAACCTTTCTTTGGGCGGAAGCTTCTAGAACAACAGTCTATGTTCAAAACATACGTCCTCACTAGATATTGTAGAATATAACTTTAGAAGATGCCTTTTCAAGAATTAAGCCTGATTTTGGTCACCTGAGAATCTTTGGTTTCCCAGTGTATGTTCATATTCCTAAGGACAAGAGGATCAAATTAGAACCTTCTGGCAAAAGAGGAATATTTATGGGCTACAGTGAAACCTCCAAATCCCACCGAATTTATATTCCTAGTCAGAAGCAAATAGAAGTGAGTAGAGATGTCACATTTGAGGAAGGTGTTGCATTCATAAAATCAAAGAGGTCTTGCATGGAGACAGATGATGAAAATCATAAGACTCCTCATGACATGGTCATTGATCATGTACTCTTGAGATTCAAAGGGAGTCCACTGAACCTATAGTAGATGATGATCCAATTGAACCTTTGGATCCTATTGATGAGCCTAGAGATATTATTGTGAGCCGAAAGAGACCTCTTTGGGCAACAAACACTATACAGGAGGCAAAACATTTTGCAGCTCCTAGAGGCACATTCAGAGAAAGTAAAAGACCACAAAGATTCTCTAGCTATGTTCCATTGATGTGTAATATTATTCCCACTGAGCCTTCTAGTGTCGATGAAGCCTCAAAACAACAAGTATAGAAAGATGCAATGGATGAAGAGTATCAATCCGTTATCAAGAATGATGTGTGGGATATTGTTCCTAGACCTGAGGGGAAGTCTGTTGTATCTTCCAAGTGGCTTTACAAGGTCAAACATGCAGTTGATGAAAGCATTGAGAAGTACAAGGCTAGATTTGTGGCTCGTGGTTTCTCTCAGAAAGAGGGAATAGTCTATGAAGAAACTTTTTCTCTTGTTGCTCGCTATACTTCTATCAGGACCATCATTGCCAATGCAGTAGCTAAGGGATGGAAGTTACATCAGATGGATGTGAAGATAGGGTTTCTCAATGGTCTGATTGAGGAAGAGGTCTACAGTGAGAAACCTGAGGGTTTTGTGATTCATGGGAAAGAGTCTCATGTATGCAAATTGAATAAAGCCTTATATGGTCTTAAGAAGGCTCCTCAGACATGGTATGAAAGAATTGGCAGACACTTAATAGATTTGGGTTTTTGCGAGAATGATGTTGATCCAAATCTTTACTTCAAGATATTCAATGGTGAAATGTTAATTTTGGTACTATATGTTGATGACCTATTTTTTTACTAGGGAAGATCATGAACTTCTTTATCCTAAGTCAAGGAAAACACACCATTGATATCTTGAAGAGATTTGTAATGTTAGATTGCAAATCTATATCCACACCGATGGAAACTAACTTGAAGAAATTGAGGGAAGCTGCAACTAGTTCATTTTTGTGGACCCTACTATGTACAAGCAGTTGATTGGGTCCTTGATGTATCTAGTTAACACTAGACTAGATATTTTCTATGCAGTGAGTGCACTTAGTCAGTTCATGAGTAAACCTAGACAGATACATCTAGTTTCAGCCAGTCATATCTTGAGATACTTGCATGGCACCATTGGATATGGATTGAAATATTCTTCCAGTGTGGACCTGATTCTTGAAGTCTATTCTAATTCTAATTGGGAATGAAATGTTACTGATTAGAAGAGCAACTCTGGTTGTTGCTTCAATTTGGGATTTGTTGCTAGCAGGAAGCAATCTTCAGTGGCACTGAGCACTGCAGAGAAATTTACATTGTAGCATGTGTGGCAACTAGCTAAGCAGAGTGAATTTGGAAGCTCCTTGAAGGATTGTTTGGACAATTGTTGGAGCCTACTACCATCCATTGTGATAACCAAATCTTTATGAATCTTTCATTCAATCTAGTGTTCCATGATAGAACAAAGCCTGTTGAGATTCGGTAGCACTATATCAGAGATATGGTACAGAAGAATGTTGTTCAGTTGAGATTGAATACTGCTATATTGGAGATATGGTACAGACGAATGTTGTTCAGTTGAGATACATTTTTATTGAGGAGCAAACGACTGATATTCTCACCAAGCCTCTAGCCAAAGTGGAGTTTGTGGATTTTCTAGACAAGCTCAGAGTTGTGGAAAATGAATCCCTTGTTGAGAGGGATTCTCAACATTAGGTATTACTTGATATGTATTATAATGCATTCTTCTTTGTGAGAGAGAAGTTTGAGGTGCAAGACCTTGTTAATGCATTCTTCTCTGTGAGAGAGAAGTTTGAGGTGCAAGACCTTCTTAATGCATTCTTCTCTATGAGAGAGAAGTTTGAGGTGCAAGCCCTTGTCAATGCATTCTTCTATGTGAGAGAAGTTTGAGGTGTAAGCCTTTCTTCCACCCTCTGTGAGTAGGTATGGTAGATCCACCCTTTGGGAGTAGCCATGGTGGATTTCATGGGAGAAATTCTATGACTTAGCACTTGTATTTATTCACCCTCTAGGAGTAGTCATGGTGAACATCATGATGAGATGACAACATCACGTTGAGTGACTCCATGATGAGAACTTGTGTTCACTTGCATTTCCATACATGGGAGTAGCCATGATGGACCTACCCTTTTGGAGTAACCATGGTGGATGTCACTACGTGACTCATATATAGAGAAGGATTCCTCCCTAGCTAAGAGGGAGTGTTGATGTTTATAGCATTGGTCAGTATCCTTCTCTAAGCCAACAGTACAAAACTAAATGTCTAATTGGCCTTAGACATTTTATGAGATCGATTTATATGTGTATCGATTTAATACTTATACACTCTTGCCAATTTTGTATTTGAAATTATAACTAAATGTAATCCCGCCATCTTTTGTGAAAAGTTGGGTTAATTATAACATAACCGATGCCTATTAATGAGTCATGTTGGTTGGTAAGAAGCCAACTTTTGACATAAGTCATGTTACTTGATCTTGACATGGTGGGGTATATAGATCGATGCAATCCATCTCCTTTGGCAATTTGAATTCACTCATTACAAGAAGATCGAATCTTCAACAGACTTGCATTTCCTCTTCAGTGAATTATACTCCACCATATCATGAGAATTGTGTATCTTCGTCAAGGTCATCTATAGCAGATATAAATCTATGTACAACAGTTTGAGAATCAACTAAGGAAGATCAATTGTATAAGAAGATCGTATATTCTCTATAGTGATTTGTTGCCATCGACATATATAAATAGCTTCAAGTGTGAAGCAAAATCTTTGTAAAGTCTCTTGGCATAATTGAGATAATAAATTCATATTCATTGCTGGGTTTTTCACCTTCAAGAGGAAGGTTTTCCTAGGGTATACATTGTGTAATTGTGCGTGAATCTTTTTCTATCTAATCCGATCATTAAATTTAATAGCAAGGACATAGTTGTTGGATAAGGAAAAGGTTGCTTAAAAATTATGTAAAAAATGTGAAGGTAATTTAACACAAATCAAATCTAATTTATGTTTTATATAGTGGGTATTTTTTTTCTTTTTCTTAAATGGATTGTGATGACTTCCTATAGATCCTGGGGCCATTATACAATTCACATCGGGTAAACTTTTTAAATTATTTAATTATATATAATTTAATAACAATGAAATTTTAAATTTAAACTTGATAAATTGATAGAACTATGGTAGAGGGATGCAAAAAGCATTTAATTTGACATTATAAATCTATAGATATCAAACTTTAGAGAGAAAATTAAAGCAGAGAAAATGTTTTTTATATGCAGTGATTTTCTTTTTTCAAAAAATAAAATAATTTTGCTTACCAATTCTGCAACAAATTCTTTTACTTTCTCTAGATCCATCAATTTGGGATAGGTAGCCTTATCAATAAGCAAATCCTTGCCTGCAATCTTACCCAATTCTCATGGATATTTAGTGACATCAAGTATGTCATCTACAACCGAAAATAGAAGTCCCATGTAGCGAGAACACCTCCTAATTATATCGATCTCCTTCGTAGCACCACCAAGAATCCCTCCAAACAATATTTAAAATATTGCATTGTAAAGATAGATCATGAAGTGTGATCCAAAATGTTAATGTAAAAAAAATTCACTTAATCAAATGAAAAACATTTAAAATATTACTTTATAAGATAGAAATTCATTCAACTGCTACTCATTATCATATATTAGATATATCCTATCTTTTAATATATTATATATGAAAATTCAAATTTTATTAACTTGTATTATTAACATAAAAGTTTAAAATTTTATATTTTTATTATAAATAAATAGTCTATTCTTATAAGATTAAAAATGGTTAATAGTCAATATATTATTTAAGGTTATAGATATAAGAATATACAATTGTTAACTATCCATCAATAAGGTAATGGTGTGAAGGGAACACGATAAAAGAAAAAGGTCTTACAGCTTCCAATGGTTTTTGGAAACATTTGAGTTGTTCTTGATTTTATTTTGGGAATTAATAAGGCAAGTAAGACATGGCCAAGGCATGGTGGGATGAATGAAGAGATGATAAACATGAAGATAAAATAAGCCAAAGAAGACGTAGAAGGTGTTGGAGCTTCTAATGGTTCTCGAAACCATTGAAGCCTCCAACATGGTTATTGGCTCTCGTCGTCTACCCTTTGCCCCTGATCTTAAAATACTAAAAAGAGAAAAGGGAACCAAAAAAATAAAAAGATAAATGGCATGAAAGAAGGTCTTATAGATAAGACAAGGCATTTTATTTTGGAACTTCAATGATTTCTAGCATATTTTGTAGGAAATTTCTCTTTTTCGTTGCATTCAAACCCATGGCTCATTAATTCTAAAGAATGCCACTTGTGAGAGGAATGCTTAACATTCTTTTAGATGATGAAATCATGTTTGTAAAGGACATGTGTCATCTGGGAATTGGAAGAGGTTGTTGCCCTTTTTTTTTAATTACTTTCTAATAGCTTTGATGCCTCCCTACTATATTTTTATTTTCCAAAATAATTAATTTTTGAGTGAGGATAATATTTTTTGGTTTGGAAAGAGAATAGTAGAGAAAACTCATATTTTAGAACCAAGAGGGTTTATAGTTCCAATTCCAAGTACTAAATTTTTTATTTTGTAATTATTTGAGTTTATCTCAAATATGTAATATTACATGTAATTATTGTAGATTGGATGGTTAATGGGATATTCAACCTTAATTAAGTCTCTCTTTATGTATGTTGTCTATTTTTAGATGTGTTTCTAGAAGATTTTGCAAGATATCCTTTCATAATAGTGAAAGAGATGTATGGGTATATGAATGGATTATTGAGTATACTAAATTAATAGTTTGTAACTATCTATGCTTTTGATGAAAAGACGTGTAAATCCTAGCTTACTTGTGCATTCTAGAAGATTTAGTCTTTTGTAGTGTGTTGATTAATGTATCACCTTAGTTTTTGTTGCACATTTTATTAACTTTAGAGACTTTATTACCTAAATGAATAAAGGAATCAAACTATATCTCTCTCCATCACCCTCAACACACTCAAACATCATCAACTTGAACATCTTTTTTGTTCCATAATTTTGTGTGTTATATTGTCATATCTAATTATGTACAACATTACAAGAGGTTACCATAAAACACATTCTTAGACAATTATATGGTGGATTATCTATTAAATAAGGTTTTAAGAGTTATATATCCAAACATGCACATAGCTATATTGCAAAACCAATGTTGAAATACACTATGCAATGAGTATAATTTTTTGTAAGGAAGTGTTCAATATTTCAATCATCAATCTAACACCCTAATGAAATCCATCTTAATCATGAAAAGAAGTGAAGGAGGTCTCACTCACCTTATTAATTGGTCCTTAATTACCCAATGCGAAGTTAGGTTTGTGGTGAGATTCCTAGGTTTGATGCCCTTGATACTTGGGAGTTTACCAAACCTAGCGATTAGAGGCCTATAGCTCAAATGATCAACACATATTGTGTACCATCCTTAGGTGAGGTTGTTGGAAACTTCATTTTGGTCCTCTCTATAATCCCATTTCTTTTTGCAAATTGGGCTCTCTTATCTAGAATCTTAGTGATCCCACATTTAACCTTTCTAATCTTTTGATTTGTGGCGTGAAAGTGTCCTACTCTAGTTGTGAGGGTTTTTGAATACTCCACTTGAGCAATTTTACCCTTTTTTCTCCAAGTGCTCTTCCACCTTCTTCCCATTGAAGTATGTGTAGTTGGATTTGGTACTAACTTCAATAATTAAGTCATTGCTTACTTCATATGGGAGTCGTGAGATCTATGAAACCCTAGTTTCTATTATTTTAATTAAAGTATAGTATTTATCCATAAAGGACATAAATGTTAGAATAAATAATATAAATTAGTAAGAAACATGATATTTTAACAAAATAAAAGATAATAATTTTGGATGTAATTATGTAATTTTTAACATAATAATAAGATAAACCAAATCATTAGATTAAATAAAATAAACTTGTTTACCAATAGCATATCAACATTTGAATCATTAAACTATTTCTTGTTCATGATTATCAAGATAGAGTTGAAGATGATGAGGGGTGGGACCCTCCTGTAGACACTTTGAACCTCATCGATGTATTGGTTAAACCAAATGACCAAGGCGCTCCACCTCCACCTTCTACTTCTTGCTACCTGACAGCTACTTATGTTATGGTTTTTTGATCTAGATTACAATCCTGTTTGGACTTTTGAAGTATGATTTTATATCCATCCATTTTTTTAAATGTGTACTATTATTTCTAAATAAATAATAATACTCAAACTTAGTCATAAAAAAAATCTTTACTCAAATTTACAATAAAAAGTTCATGTTGATAACAAAAATAATAGGCAACACATATAATCCCTTTGATTTTTATTTATTTTTCTCGTGTAATTTCGCTTTAAGCACATTCCCTTTGGGCTGCTTCAATGTCGTCACATTCGTTGGTCTTCCTTTCACCTAGCTTCCACTTCTCTATCACTCCGCTTAGCTTTCCTGCGATTTCAACTGCTTTTCTCAACTTGTCTTCTTGGAAATATCGTAGCCAGTGAATGCAGTGTTGGAGCAACACATCTGGTAATTGTAAAACACAAGCACCTGTAATATCTCCCAAGCAACCAACCGCTACATTCATTAACTCCTCACTACTGTAACAACTTCGGGAGATAGATTCGCACACTGTTTCCATACTTTATATTTTGTTGTTATCCACACTAGCATGAAAGATTCGATCAGCAAATGCAAGTGTTTTTTACCTAGTCTTTATAGAAGGAGATATGCGGCCCAAATGATCCCTGGCTTTCATCATATTCCCCCTTTCCCCCAAACCAGCCAACAACTGTAACAACTTGCTCAAGCGTTAAAACTGGATGGTGCTGCTTGCTCTTTGTAGCCAAAGTTTCAAGCTTCAGCGTTAAAACTCAGCTGATTGGGATGGAGAGTACAAGTGTCGGACAGATTAATGGGATCCGCTGCTATGTTGTCGGAGCACTCTAGAACTTCCAGAAGACCCTCTGCTTGCTTGAACGCTTTTATAGCGACTTGCACTTTCTCGTCCGTATTGCAACCGTCGGCAAGTTCCACCATAACAGAAATTGCTGGTACTGCTGTCATCTTCCAATGTTGTCGTTGTCGATGTTTATGTACAACCATTTCACGGTTTTCAGCAACACTGTGTTCAATTACCGCAAGCAACTCCTGGCTTTTTGGGCCAATTTCATAAGCCTGTTGCATGCTATACCCTGCTTCATCGTACGATGAAGCAGACATGAATAATTCTTGGCCACCCACTAATTTCCGTTGCAAATCTATAGGCTTCAAAATCTTCAAGACATTTTTCAGGATTAAGCTCAAAATAACCGTCAGAAACACACAAAACATGTCAAAGAAAGCCAGTAAAATGAACAAAAGACTAAAAGCAAGCATGATTGCAAGGACGGGAATGAAAGCTAATATCCACAGCCCCTTCAACACAGCTCGAACTAAGGGTACACCTTTGGAATGTAATAAATTGCAAAGCAGCATCGGATCCAATGCAGTTTGGATGTAAAGATAAATTGACCGAAAGCAGCGACTTACACCATCATACCTGCCAATCTCTCTTCTTAAATCCAAATCATCATCAGCGAAATAAAGCAGGACAAAGAACCATCTCCAGAGGAGGATGATCCAGCCCATTAGGATGAAAGCACAGCAAAGGTAGAATAATTAAATTAAATTAAATTACTGATTAGAAATTCTATAATTTTCAGATAAAAATAAAATGAAGCAAACAATATAAACTAGCATAATTATTTTTAGAAAAATATGTAGAGATATTTATAGAGGAGCTATATTAATTTTAATTTTTCTTTAAGGAAATATATTAATTGTTATTTTTTCTTATTTGCATTTTCCTTCCTTTATTTATTTTATTGGAAGAGTTATTTTCAAAATTACTTATTTGATTTAAATAAAATTATAAATAATTATATACTTAAATAAATAAAAATATTAAAAAAATAGTAAGATAATATTTTTGAAATAATTATCAATTTAAATTTTAAATAAGATTCTTTTCACATTATTTATTTAATATTTTATTTTTCATATTACATAAAACTAAAAAATGGGTTTAATTTTAATAGTGGTTGGTTTTATAGTGATTTTTGTTTATTGGTTATGTCCCTAGTCTTGGTCTAGTACTTGGGTGATTCCTTGCTATTTTTTTATCTTTTATATTTAGGTAGGTGTACAATTCTCATGTGCCCTAGCTGGCAATTTTTTGTTGATATGTAATTGTATTGTCCTAACCTCTATTAATTAATCGGAGCAGTTGGATGGGTTGTGATCAAACAAACAAACAAACTTCCTTTCCATTCAAAGAGGAAGCTTTGTTTGATGATATAACTTAAAATAAAAATGGGTATGCTTTTAATTTGAAGTAGAAACATGGATTTTTTTTTTAAATAAACTTAATATAAGATGAGCTCAAAGTCGTACAACTATCTACTTGTTGTAAAGAAAACGTGATGCTTCTCAAAAGTCCACCCAAATTTCTTGATTATAAGAAAACCATTATTTTAATGATAATTAAGTATATGAATAGAAGTTATTAATATTCCATATAGAATGATAATCAAGGAAATAATTAACCACTCATTCAATACAAGAGAAACATATGATTTTGGAAGAAAATGACCCAAAGTTCACCAATTTTATGTATTCAACTTCTTAGGAAATAGAGACCAGAGTCTCATTTATCTAATGTATGTATAATCTATATAGAAATATCTTCAAACACCCCAAATTATAATTTTTTTCACTAGCCTAAATCAATTGCCAACTTACATTTCTAAAAGATTCATTTTCTATCACATCCTAGCCTATTTATAAGAACAAGAATGCAATCTTTCTTTTGTAACCATTTTTTGATTTAAGTAATAAAATAATTTTATATCAAAGGAAATGATAATGAATCTTGCTTTGCAATCAGAACACTAATTGAGAAGAGAAATATATAAATTAGGACATTCTTCTCATGCTTATTTTCCTTTACTCTCCCAAGTCTCATCATTTCATCTTCAGCTAGAACTTTTGCATGAGATGAACCAACCTTTATTTTGAATTTTTTGCTTTGGTGAGATAGCCCTCTAATATAGAACTCTGGTACCCTTGAAACAAGCTTTCACATAGCAGTAGCATTACATGTATCTTCATCTTTTTTCTAAACTTCATTTATCTCTCTTAGGAAAGTTACAAGGCAATCTAATAATTACCTAACCTTTCCATTGTATCTTCACCAGCAGAGTTTCTATTGGATAATCCTTTAATGATCTATCTTCTAAACTTATTTTTCACAACCTCAATGTTAGCAGGGTTCATTCCACTTTCATTGAGAAAAAATAGGTAATTTTCCTTGAGGTCTTATAGTATTGAGTTATAAATATCTACTATTTGATTTCATTTTGTCAAGTGTCTTTTTCTTATCAAACTCTTCAATTCAACAACACCTATCTACTTAGATATATCACTCTATTCTAGTTTTATTATGATTTTTTTAGATATTACCACACTAGTGTCAAATTTAACCATCTCTTGCAAATCTTTTATTATGAGTATGAATGAAATATTCTCTTTTCGTGCAACTTGAAGTTCAAAATATTTACCTTATCTTATTTCAATTGAATGTTGTCATATAAACCCATCTTCCCATTAATATATAGTGAGCCTTCAATGATCAATCTTTCTACTCATGTGTCTACTACCTTGTTTATTACTCTGTATTTACTACTTTTATCCGTAATATCATAACTAGCCCCGTTTAGAGGAATCCTCATAGGGATTTCAAGAAAGGCATTAAGAGGACGAGAATTAATGCCAAAAATTGATTTTATATAAGAAGTTAAAACTTCAATTTTTTCTTCCAATCGATTTTTCTCTTTTAATTTATGTTCCAATCTTCTAGCTAAAATATCAACAAAAAAATTGACATTGTAAATATCACACTCCATTGTAGCAGGTCTTTAAGTCAATCTTGTTGGCAATATGCTGAAATTGTTTATGTTTTGTCATTAATGTCAACACTGTGCTCCAGTTAGATATGGTTTTGTCCTGGTTGGTTGTTGCTATCCCGGTTGGACTTGTTTTGGTTGGACTTGGTTATCATAGATTCTGATCCTGTATGATCAGATTGGTTTTTTCAATTTTTGATGGTTATTCATGAGATTATATTCTTGTCACATTCAGTTGGTTCAGGATTTGGTGCTCTGAAAGCTATCGCTTATGTTTTGGATTACCGGTTGGTAATATTTAATGATTTGGTTAAGTGATTTTGGTCCAGCTTATATAATTGGTTCCTAATGTGCTAAAGATGTTTTTGGTCATGTCCTAATTGTTTGGTGCCTTTGCATTGGCTAGTGCGATGATTTGTTGGTCCTATTTGGACCTAGTTGGTTATTCTATGTTATTTGCATTGAGGGTTTCTACCGACTAGTGAAACGAGTTGGAATTGGTCTTAGCGAAATTTACAGTGAATATTAATTGTTTAGAAATTTGAATTAGGTCCATGGTATGTAATGTAAATCATAATATTGGTCTAGTGGTATTGTGTGATGAAATTTTTGTAATTATGGTTTATGGGTTTTGGGTTTAGTTGACCTTGTTATCAAAATTGATGATCTATATTTATAGGTGACTTATTCATGTAATTTGGGCATGGTATGGGATATCAAAATGGTTATATCTGCATTATTAGATAGAGTTTTATGTAAGAACAAGGTCATATCACTCAGCGAAGGGTTGTGAAGGTTTTGGTATTGCATGGAAAACATTTGTGCCTAACTAGAACTGTATCAAGCATTAGGAGATTCTATTTTCACAGTTCATTTTCTCCAGATTGTAGTTCGATGTTTTATGTAAGTCAATGAGACTTCCCTTTTGTGATGAGTAGTGAGATCTAAGAGGTTGGCTCGATTGCAAGTGCAATCCCCATTGTAATTATTTCACATACTAGTGCATAAGTATCATCTGGTTGTGGGTAGTGTTTCCCACCATTTTTTTCCCTTTACTAGGTTTTCCATGTCAAAAAAATTGGTGTTGTGTGTTATGTGTTGTCATTCTTTATCTTTTATTGTGTTTTTAAAATTGTGCTCTGATAAATGGTTTATAAACTACATTAATTTTTTAACTCGTGAAAAACTTATTCACCACCCCCTCTCAGTTTTCGTTCAGTATGAAAGATTCTAACAACCGGTATCAGAGTGAGGTCCTTTCTACATAAGCTTAACTTCTTCAGGAGATCCGATGTAATCAACTTCTACATTTAATCCCTATCGGAAGGAGAGTTCCAGATTTGATGTTACAAATTACAAAATATGGAAGGAAAGAATGAAGATTCATCTAAGATGTCTTTGAGCTGAAGTTTGGGAGATAACTGAGAAAGGGTATAAACCTCATAATCCTAATTTTGGAACACCGACACCTCCTGATGAGCAAAAGAGAGTTGATAATGATGTCAGAGTGAAAGAAGCATTATTAAGTGCCCTTTCAGAGGAGAAGTTGTTGAATGTCATAGAGCTGGAAAATGCAAACCAGATCTGGTTGAAGCTTGAAACTCTTTATGAAGGCGATCAAGCAGTAAATATTAAAAAACTTGAAGGTTACCGGGTGAGATATGAAACTTTAAAAATGGAAGAAGATGAGAAGATAAGTTCTTTCATGGATAGAGTGAATGAGATTGTCATGGAAATAAAATGTTGCAGTGAAAATGTTAATGAGGATGAGGTTGTTTCAAAGATTCTAAGAGTTCTACCTCTATCTTACAAAATGAAGGCTACTGCAATAAATGAACTCCAGATAATGTTAAATACCCATGTTACTAGAGATACATTACTTGGGAAGTTGACTTCTTTTGAGTTGAGGAGCTTGGAGATCAAAGTGCTACTAAAGAAGAAACTGCATTTAGAGCATCTACCTCCACTAAGGAGAAGATAGACTAGAAGGAGTTATATGCCAAATATTTGGAAGATATTGAAAGAGAAGATAGAGAACTTGAAGATTCAGAAGCCCTAATTGCTAGAAGAATACCTAAAGGACCAGTTGGAAGTAAGTATGAAGGAAAAGTTCATTTTAATTTTTTTTCATGCAAGAAGATTGGTCATTTTCCTTTTAGATGTCCTGAAAGAGATGCTAGGAATCATGAAAGATTTATGAGGAATTATAACCCTTATCTAGAATATTAGAGAAAACCTAGATATAGAAGGAATAAGGATAAATCTGATGGTATGACGAAAGAATAAGTATCCAGTAGATTACTGAGAGGGGGGGGTGAATTAGTAAATTGAAAAACTGATGTAAACTTTCCCAATCTCAATCTCAATCACACGAAGTAGAATTATCAATAAATTTTCTTTGTCAAGATAAAATCATGGGTATGTGCAAGCTAATGAGTCACAAATTCATGGAAGTTTGCGCGTTGCAAAATGCGCTCCTCAAAACGGGCCCCCATTTTCAAAAAATGGGGGCCTATTCTAAAAAAAGGGGGGCCCATTAATGGTTCGGGCTCCCGAGCCGAAAGGTGATGGGGGGCCGAAGCTAAATAAAACGGGCCCCCATTTGTAAAAAAAATGGGGGCCCGTTTGTAAACAACGGGGGCCCGTTTTGAAAAAATGTGCCCCCATTTTTAAATTATATTTTTACCGTTTTTTTGGGCGAATTTTTCATTTTGACCGTGACAGTAAATTGACAAGAGGAGATAAAAAATGGGCCCCTATGCTATGGTTTCCATTTCAATCCTCCACCACTATCCCAGGTACACATTTAGTCATCTATTTTCACATTTCATAATTTTCTTGTATATTTTTCTTGTTTTTTGTGTATTATTTAGATTTTTTTGTATTATTTTAGTTTTTTTTAAAGTAGCCTATAAATAAATTAGTTTTTATATTTGTAAATTCTTGATTTTGATCTGAAATATTCTTCAACAGTTAACCCTAAACCCTAACCAACAAAGTGAATGTACACGTTGAGGTGACACATAACATAAAAGAGAAACCACTAGATATCACATGATTTAATATTTTATGTTTACTTCATATTCTATTACCCCACTTGTAGGGCATGTTTAATATTTTCTCACTTGATTTCCTTTTTTAATCATACTTTTACTTCATGTGTTTTATCTGCTATTTTTACATTAAATCTAATCTTTATTAGTAACTACTAATTTCCCATAATGATTGATGTCTTATACTTTAATCTTTGTTCTAGCTTATGATCTTCAAGACTATTTGCTTCACATGTATGTTCATATAGTGTTTTTTATTTATCTTATTAAAGCATTATCTTATGTTTGTATATTGGTTAATCTATCTTCTTAAAGTATTATCTTATGTTCATACATTGGCCTATTATTATAGAGAATATAATAGATTATCACTATTTGATCATGCATTTTTGCATCTTAATATCATATGATTGTGCCTCACGTGATGATCTTATGATCATATCTTGGTTTATAGAGTGTAATGATCTTACATTTCAATATCTTATTTTAAGCACTTATCATCAATTCTTATATATTCTTACACTAGAAGGAGGATCATCTTATTTCTCACTTCTTTATTGATCTTATGTATGAAATATTTTATATTGATTTAATAGTTGATGCATTTTACAAGAAATGAATTTATTAAATTGAATATATAATAGATTTATGATGTTTCATTGAAAGTTTTTATTAAGTTTTGTGTGCAAATTTTATATTTAAAGATTCAATAGTATGTACATGTATATTTTTTTAAGTTTAATATTATATTATATATTTCATGTGTATCTCATTCAACAACATAGAAATGTTACTATTTATAAATGTTTTTTATTTTATTTAGTAAAATAGATTCTTCTTTGACATTGAGTTGTATATAATTCATTTATATCTTTATATATGCAGGAGCTCTTTGTTATCATGGATGTCTTCGACATAGATGAACTATTAGGTGAAAATCCCCCACCACAACCCCCTCCTCCTCCTCCTCCACCTCCACCACCACCACCACCACCTCCACCTCCACCCCCTAGATTGGATGAAATTCGTTTAAGAGAATGAATTAATGAAAACCTACAAGTGCTTGAACAAAACATTGCTGCTATCCAAAATGAGCCAATCACGCCACCCCATCTTGTAGAGTTTGCAAAATCAATGCAAACTGTTGTCGAGTCAATTAGATCTATTGATTCTCAATTAGATCAATTTCATAGACGATGACAAGAGTTGCATGATTTTTATGCCGATGGTTTAACTTATAGGCAAATCACTAATTTGAAAATAACCAAAGCTCATTTATGTCCATATTTTACTAACCCAAAAACAAGAGAACCAATGCAGCCTAACCATAAAAGAATTTCAATTAGGTGGTGTGTGCATCCAGAAATGGCTAGATAATTTTGGGATAGATGGTGGATGGTTTTTGATTATCCACCACATCGTAATTATGAGGTCCCTTTTTATTTTTTGAAGAAATTATATTGTGAGTTTGTAATGAACCAAAAACCAAATTATTTTGACATTAAGTCATTCCAGGGTGTTGGTCGTGGAATGCCACAACATAGATTAGGGGCATGGAGTAATAATCCCCTACCAGATCCACCCATAGTTCCACTTGTTGCTCAATTGATTCCTGCAAATGTCCAAAATACATCATTCATTTTAACATTAGATGCTTTGACTTCCCTCATAGGTAACCTGAGTGAGCAAGTTGCTCACATGGCATCTGCTCCTCGATGGCTGCCACATATGTGTTCGACTTGTCATGAGACGTGTGTAGGTCCTACTGCTGCTACAGGATCTACTTCAATTCCAGCTAAGCATGATGCAGCAGATGATAGTATGATGACATCTTATATGGATTTTCTTTGCTCGGATGTTCATCTTGACCAGGTATAGATATATATACATGTACATGTCAATCTTTTAATACTTCATTAAATATAGGTATAAACTAAGTGCATCTCTTTTTTTTATACAATCTAATACTTCATTAAATAAATTTTGTTTATGTAGATAAGGACTACACCTAATATTAGTGCCAATATTGCATCTACTGGAACACAACTCGGCACACCTTATGGGGTATAGTATAAATTTCTATCTAGATATTGTATTATCTTTTTAAGTTAATATGTTATCATCGTATACTATATAAATTTTCATGTTGATACATTGAATGTTTCTTTCTCCAGGATTTAGGTCATGAGGGACCCTCTACATCACATCGAGAACAGGGTCTGACTACTGTGACACCATATTAAATATGAACTCTTACAACATTGTAACTTAACTTCAAATTATTTAGTACACATATATATGTTCACTAAATATGATTTCATTAAATGCATGTATGCAAGTGGACACTACCATTAGGATAGGTTATCCTCATAATTTTGATTAGAGTCAATTTGAATGCACATCGACATCCTTTGAGGTATTAATATGTAATACTTAATTTGATCTTATTTTGACTCTTAATTTAAGATTTAATTGGACACTTTGAATTTGACCTTGTACAAGAGTTAGCTAGCACTACATTTGGTGTTGATACTGCACAAGATACTGCTAGAGGAGATACTCCTAGAGGATCTAATGAGCATATGGTAAGTTTGTAACTTAATTTATGAATTCTACTATATTTGATAAATGATTCTTTTAATAGTTAATTTCAAGTAATATTTTAATATTATTTTTTTATTGTACAGCATGAGACGGGTGGATCTAGACCACGTCCCCGGGACAAGAGAGATACTGCTAGAGGATTTGATGAGCATATGGTAAGTTTGTAACTTAATTTATGAATTCTACTGTATTTGATAAATGATTTTTTTAATAGTTAATTTCAAGTAATATTTTAATATTATTTTTTTCTTGTACAACATGAGACAGTTGGATCTAGACCACGTCCTAGGGACAAGAGACCACAGGATGTTATTGATGATAGCACTTAGATTTTACTGTTTATTTGGCTCTAATATGTAATTTTTTATGGACTTTACACATTTGTTTACATGTGCACATACTTTATATATATGGATAGTTGCATAATAGGATTAGATCATATATATTTTGTGCACATTAGATATTATGTGGAGATCATCATGTTACCATCCAGATATATATATGGATTAGATATTATATGGATTATGTGGACTTGAAATTTTACTATTTATTTGGCTCTGATATGTACTATTTTATGGACTTTACATATTTGTTTACACGTGCACACATACTTTATATAGTCATTTGATGCAAACATTTGATCCATATCTTCATCAATTCTTTCATGCAGATCATTTGCATCTATGGGTGTCAATGATCTTTGTTGCCATTCTTCAACCCATTCTTTATTCTCACAAAATTCCCAATCTCCGAAAACACAAAACTGACAAAAGCAAGCAAGTTGCCTTGTGAATATAATCCATGTGTTTGAATTAGAACTCTTAAATGAATGCCATTTAGCTAATCCAATGATGGTATTACAATCATGCCGAATAGGAATACTATCTTCCTCTATCAACCAAAAGAAACGTCGAATTACAGAGTTTTCAGTTGATCCTTTTGATAACTTTGAATTGCACCAATCTACAACTGCACGAGCATCTCTGAATTTCACTGCATCCTCAAATTTCAATTGTTCTCTAGCAAGAGCTCTTTTTATACAAGCACCGGCTCCATCGTGTTCCCCCTTACCATGTCTCGCTTCAAAATAACTCCATAAATGTTGGACATTGGTTATCTTGTGAACTTTGCATAGCCAATAAAACATTCTTGCATTTTTGAATTGTCCAGTGTAGTTATCTGACCATATCATATGTTGTTTCATGTCAATTTCTCTTTCCTTAAGATTATCATAAAATACCTTGAAGCAATGTTGAACAAACTCTGAAGAGTGTAATCGATTATCACTAACATAGAAATGATACTCCCTCAAAAATTTTCTGTTATCTTTTGTACTATCATGGTCATGTCTATATATAATGTGCACAAATATGGCCACTTGCACTGAGTTGTAGTATTGTGATTGAGTTTCCTCTTGTGGTTTTAGAGTATAATTTTCTGCAAAATCCACAACTAATACTATTGTTCCAAGTGGAAATGTGTTCTTGCATATGTGAAACTGTCCATCAAGCCATCGGACATGTTCGGAATGTTTCACATATTTTGGAACAATATGAGTTTTAAACTCACTAATAAATGCATTCACACTATTCTGTTCTGTAATCAATTCTAAACGTTTCCCCATCTTTCCATCCTTTAGAGGGTATTCTATATTTTTAAATCTCCTAACATCAACCATTTTTTGTCCAAACTCATATGAAACATGTTCATGCAAACATTCACCTATCGAAGAATAGTTCCCAAATAAATTGCAAAGGCCATAAATGCATGAACTGGAAAGAAATAATTGTTCATTAGGTGGTTTACAAAATAAACTTCCAATAAAATCTTTTATAGTTTCAGGTGGAACATAAACACCACAATCCTCCACAAGATCATTACCATGCAACATACAACGTATATATCAAAAAACATCATAATAGTAACAAAACTAAACATGAGTTTTACAACAACAAGATATTCTTTGTTTATTGATTTTAACATACCAGGGTTTGCATTTTTCAAATGATCTTTGACTAATTCATTAATTCATTAACATAGATTCATCACTAAATTTTTTAAAGAATTCAGTTTGAGTCATGTCAAGAAGATGTTTTGGATGAGGATCACGAATTTTTGATCCCACCTTTAACTTTAAAACATGTCTAGCATTTGATGAAACTCTAGTGTTATCATGCCAAAATTTTGCAATTAATTGTTTATTATCATCATTTAATTTCATGTCCGACCTTTGAAGTCTACCACTAAAACTCCAACAATGGTTTAGTGGATCAATTTCAATTGTGTTTCTTTTTTTGGGCACTGTTGACAAGGTTCTACGATGTAAGTTCAAATAGCCACTTATATCACTTAACATTCTTTTACTAACAATCATTTTGTCAACTATAGCAGTCATTATAACTCTACATGCTGCATTCTTATCTTTAGATCAACTTGTTTTTCTGATAGAATCGATGGCACTGACAACAGTAGATACAACTTGCTTATATGATTCATATTTTCTTTTTGGTTTTGCATAAATACCTATTTTTTTCATAACTTTATGCATTTTTAACATTTTTATTAATTGTAGCATTAATTGACATTGGAATCCTAACTTTTTATTATAGAAAAATTATTTATATAATCTGTTCGCATGTGTTCTAATTTGTCTCCAAGAAACTAACCCATTAAGATCATCTAGCACATTGCTATCAATAGTAAATAAATTACATTCATTTTCTTTCAAAGAGGGTGGTGTAATATTTTCAATTTTTATTTCTTTTCATATTGGTGTATGAAATTTATATCTAGCTTCATTTAAATCAGCAATTTGATTGGCATCATAGTCATCGGGATTTAAAAACATACCAGGATTCGCATCCACATGATCATTTGCATCAACGGTCATACTCGTGTGTGGTTCTACATTTCTTGCATCCATCATGATGTCTTCAATGGTCTCATCTACAATGGGCACTGAACTAGATGCTTCAGAAGTGTTATTCAATTGTCGTTGTTGTGATCTTCGATCTCTTTGGCATTTTTCCTCCTTCTCTCTTTGTGCTTGAATTTCGTCCATTGTCATTGTCCTCTTTTTTTTTTTTCTTTTGATGTTGCTTAGAACCCATCTTTACAAACTCCTCTTCAAAAAATAATATCTTTTTACTGAGTTCTTCAAAAAATCGTGTAAAAAGTATTAAAAAGTACTGCCAAATGATGTAAAAAATCTTTGTCAGTACGGATTTCAATGATAGTGTGGCAAATCGATACGATCTATCTTTTTTTTTATAGTAACAATTATTTAGAAATGGGGGCTCGTTATTAAATCCAACGAGCAAAAAATGGAACGGGGCCCTGTTATATAAATGGGGGCCCATTCTATAAAATTTGAATCCACAACCCACCACTTGCCTCGGGATTAGGCCCAGGATAGGCCTGGAATGGCCACACCTGAGACATGAACCTACAAATTCAAAGCTCCATGAATGAAAACACAAATATGAACTTCTGAAATATTTTGCATGCCTCTAATCAGAGAATTTTTATACGAAATTAAAACCCATTTCATATTATACTGTCTAGATTCTAAATATGTAAATTTATTTAAAAATTGATTATTTTAACTATTTTTCATTTAATTTATACTAAATCAAGTCCATAAATTTGAAATATTAACTAATTTTCTTAATTTAATAACTTTTTTATTTTAATGAGTTTTGAAAAAAAAATTATATGTCATCAATCTACACAAAATTATTTTCTATTTAAAAAAAAAATTCAAAAAATTCTATGTTTACGTCAAATTATGTGGGTCGTACACGTCAAATTTTTAAAAAGATAATTATGGCCATTAAAAAATTAATTAAAAAAAAAAATTCGAAAAAAAAATACAAAAAAATATGCTCATCAATCTTCAGTGTGTTACAAACCATTTTCCAAAATAGTTTGAGAAAATTATTTTAATTGTGTCAAAAAGTGTGGGTCGTACACATGCATGATATGGTCCTGAAATAGGCATTTTTAAAACATAGTTTTTAGAACTCCATTCATAAAGTTATTTTTTATTATGTGGGTATTAAAATAAATTACATATTTGAATAGTACACTTAGAGGGCTATCTTTAATATTACTAAATTTTTCCAAGATTCAATCTCTAAGTGTTTCAAAATTTAAGCTCAAATGAGACAAAATCTGAAAAACAGGGAAAACACTTCCACTTTTTGGCCAAAAAGTGGACTCATCTTCTTGCACTGACCCTCGTAGTAAAAACTAATATCAATCGGTTGTCTATTATACCAACTTAACAGTAAACAACATTAAACTTGTAAACATCCAAATGCTTCATCATATGTCAACTGACTTCATTTCTCAATGTTTTTGGTTATGATGCCTTATCAGAATAGTAAAGTAGTTAATCAAATCAACAATAAGATCATAACCACAAAAACATTCACCACATGACAAAAATATTTTTTGACGTGGAAACCCAAAATAGGTAAAAACCACGGTGACATGAGACTCACAAGATAACTTTCTGAACTCTTCTGAAGTTCACCCTGTTAGGAGCCAAGCCTGTTAAAGATTTTACAAAAGTCCTGTTAAGATCTGATCCTGTTAAGAATCACCCGGTTAAAGGATTGACTACAAATGCCTTGTTAGAAGCAAGTACCCTATTAGGAGTAACCTCGGTAGAGGATTTTAGAATCCAAGCTAATGGATCACCTTGTTAAAGCTTACCCAATTAGGGGATTACAGTTCTACTGTAATTGTTAGAAAACAACAAGGTTTTGTTTGATCTATTTGAATAGAACTACACTTGCTTGATCAGATCCTTTTTAAGTTCCAATCTGCCTTTACTCAAACTGCAGATTCAATATCCGGTTTGGCAACCACACACTCAATTGATTTCTGCCAACACCTTTACAAAACAACTTTATCGACCTTATAACAAATCAATTAGGTCGGTAAAACAACAAAAACCTAATTATCTCATAGAGATTACAAACAAATCGTTTCAAGTATGATCGTTGGATTTACATAGCAATCTGTACACATTAATCAATAAAACTCCAACCGCTCCTTGATCACCTCTTCATCGGACTTAGTAGCTCATCACACACTTTACATTAGATGCAATACACTTTGCTCATTCCCTAGACGAAAATGCACCAAACAATTTTGAACTTATCTTCATACAATGATCACACGTGTTGTCACCATTACCGCTTACCAATATAACCAATTCAACAACCTCTAATCGGTTAGGGTTCAACAAAAAACAACTGGTAGGGTTTAAACTCTTATACCCTTTCAACCTTTTAACCTATTACCGGTTACCAATTCAACTCACAAACTTACATACTGGTTTACAATATCATCCACAAAGCTCCTCCTACTGGTTACAAGACAATATCAATAATAACAACAATATCAACAATATCATTAATATCATTACTGATTAATTGACATCAATGATAACATAACATATCATTAATGCAATCTTCATGCAAATGCCAACAATCTCCCCCTTTGGCATTGATGGCAATACAAATATCAACGCCTATGATTGTTGTTGTGATTGTGAATAGGAATCCTAGTTTACATTACCATGTATTCACAATGCTCTCCATGTCTTCATCTTGTTGCTAGTTCTCCTCCTCATAATCACATAATACTTCTCCCCCTTTGACAACAATGCCAAAATGAAAGTAAATCATGTAATTACAACTTTCATTGTACAACAATAATCTGCAACATAATACTCCTCCTGTGGAATAGCTTCCACTACTACACCAATCCTTCTGTAAAATTTTGCAAGTGGTTCAGGGAGTGATGCAATCAGCATCATGCTCAACTAACCTCATGAAGGGGTACAACCCCTAGTTGACTTCTAAGATACTCAAATGTACTCTTAGGTAGAGGTTTGGTAAAAATATCTACAAGATGCTTCTTGGTAGAAACATGCTTTAAGATAACATCTTTGCTCTGCACTTTTTCCTTCAAGAAATGATACTTCAATTCAATGTGCTTGGTTCATGCGTGCAAAATAGGATTCTTCGAAATATTTATGGCACTTGTATTATCACATAAAATCTTTATGGGTTCTGAAATCTTCATCTTAAAACCTTCCAAAATGTGCCTCATCCAAATAGCCTGTGTGCAATTCATATAAGCTGCAACATAATCAACTTCAATAGTAGATTGTGAAGTGCAACTCTGCTTCTTACTACTCCACAAAACAAGTCTTCCACCAAAAAAGAATGCTCCACTAGTAGTGCTTTTCTGGTCATCAACATTTCCTGCCCAATCAAAATCTGTGTACACCTTTAAATCAAAGTTTCTTCCATATGGATACCATAATCCATAGTCAATAGTACCTTTCAGATATCGAAAGATTCTCTTGGTTGCTATCAAATTTGTTTCCTTAGGATTCTTCTGGAATCTAGCAACTATGCCAACCGCATGGGCAATATGCGATCTTCTGTGAATAACATAGTGCAATTTGCCAATCATTGAATTGTATTCCTTCTCATCAAAAGACTTAGATTCATCTTCCTTGGACAACTTACAACCTATAACCATTGGTGTCCTGATTGCTTTACAGTCACTCATGCCAAATGGCTTCAAGACCTCTTTCACATACTTATATTGTGTAATGAAAATACCATTCTTCATTTGATATATCTGCAAGCCTATGGAAATTTATATTTCCCCTACTAGAGACATTTCAAACTCATTTTTTATTTCATATACAAAACTATTGCTCATGACGTCAGTACTTCCAAATATGATATCATCAACAAATACTTCACTAACCAGTATTTCATCTCCTTCAGACTTGAGATATATGTTACTATCATCACTGGTTCTCAGAAATCATATCTTCATCAGATGTGTATGAATTCTTTCATACCATGCTCTAGGTGTCTGCTTTAATCCATATAAAGTTTTATGCAATCTGCATACCATGTCTTTCTCATCAGTAAAAGCATATCCATCTGGCTGCTCTATGTATACTTCTTCTTCCAATATCCCATTCAAAAATGCAGACTTAACATCCATCTGGTATACCTTGAACTTCTTATGAGCTGCAAATGCAAGTAAAGTTCTGACACCTTCAAGTCTTGCTACTGGTGCAAAACTTTCGCCATAATCTTCTCCTTCTTCTTGTGCATAGCCCTTGCAAACCAACCTAGCCTTATTGAAAACTACAACACCATCTTCATTTAGCTTGTTCCTAAAAACCCATTTAGTACCTATAACATTCTTTTTTACCAGTAGGGGTACTAGGGTCCAAGTGTTGTTTTTCTCAATTTGATCCAATTCCTCCTTCATAGCTTTAACCCAATGATCATCACCAAACTCCTCCTTAGCAGTTCTTGGTTCAATGGTGGAGATCATGCAAAAGTTCTCTCTTTTTCTCCTTCTGGTTAGTACTCCATCATCCTTATCCCCAATAATCTATTTAGGAATATGATTCAGTCTCACATATCTAGGAATAACATGATCATTAACTTCAGGTTCAACTTCATCATTATCATCATCTTCAAAATTTATTTGTTCCGGTTGAACAAGTGCATCAGAATTTTCTTTGCCGGTTTCAGATTTCACAGTTTCTGGTTCCAAAAACAAAATGCAAGGATCTTCATCCATCTTCTCCAAATTGATTTCCTTTGAACCTTTAGGACATACATCCACTCGTACATCAATACTCTCAACAATTCTCTATGTCTAGTTGTTAAAACACTTGTAGGGTTTACTCTTGGTGGAATAGCCAAGAAATATGTCGTCATCACTTTTAGCTTCAAATTTGCTAATATAATCACCTCTCTTAATTAAAAATTTGCTTCCAAATATATTAAAATAGCTAACATTAGGTGATCTTCCATACCAATATTCATAAGGGGTCCTGTCCTTACCTTATTTCACCAGAACTTTGTTCATAGTGTAGACAGTTGTACTCACAGCTTCTCTCCAAAAAATTTTCACTACACCTCCTTGTATCAACATTGTCCTAGCAGCTTCAACCACTATTCGGTTGTTCCTCTCTACGATACCATTCTACTATGGTATTCTTGGTGCAAAAATTTGTCGTTTGATGTCATTCTCATCACAATACCTAGTGAATTCCTTAGAAGTAAATTCACCGCCTTGATCTGTTCTCAGACATTTTATCTTCTTGCTGCTCTCTTTCTTAGCTAAGGCCCTGAATGCCTTGAATTTACCAAAAGCTCCAGTCTTATCCTTCAAGAATGTGACCCATATCATCCTTGAGAAATCATCAGTGAGGATCATGAAATATCTGTCGCCTTGAATGTTTTTTGTTCTTATTGGTCCACATAGATCTATATGAACCAAATTTAACAAATGCTCCACTGAGAAGGATTTTCTCTTGAAAGTTGAAGAAGTCATCTTGCCTAACTGACATTCTTTCCAAAGAGAATTAACCGGTTTGTCTAACTGAGGCAAACCTCTCACTATCTTGGACTTACTCACTTTAACAATGTTATCAAAGTTTATATGACAAAGTCTCCTATGCCAAAGCTAGCTATCATCTATTTTTGCAATCAAACAATTGCTAACTTAAGGATTAAGGTGAAACAAGTTACCTTTAGTTTGCTTCTTGGTAGCAATCAATTGACCTTTGTTGTCAAAGATTTTGCACATACAATTTTTGAACTCCAGTGGGTATCCTCTATCATTAAGTTGTGCCACACTCAAAAGATTGTGCTTTAGACCTTCAATCCAATAGACATCGTCAGCACTTCTCTTCCGATTAAGAGAAATAACTCCCTTACCTTTAACCATGCACGGTGAGTCATCATCAAATCTTACAACACCGCCATCAAATTCCTTCAAGGAAAATAATTTTCTCTGATCACCAGTCATATGATGTGAACAACCACTATCAATGATCCAATCATCAAGGTTATCCATCCTGGACACTAATGCCTTTTGGTCTGATATTTCTTCCTTAATAGATACAAACACAATATCTTCACTAGCATCACCATCAGATTCTTCATCAATGATACCACTATCAACAACAATAAGACAATCTCTCTTGCCTTTACCCTTATACTTCTTGAATTTATTTCTCTTGTGTTCATTTTCACCATTAGGACAATTAGCAGCTATGTGGCCAATCTTGTTGCATGCAAAACATTTTAAAGGTAATTTACCTCTGTATTTTCCAGTGCCTCTAGGTAGCCACTTTGCCAATAATAATTCAATCTCTACTAAACTGTCTTCATCATCAGCATCTCTGTTGGTTCTGGATTCATAATTATGACTAGTATCTCTACTTTTTCTCACAGATGGGTTAGAGACAGAAGCTCTGAATGCAGACTCTGAATTCTGTACACTACCATCATAACCATTTAATTCAAAAGCAGTAAGTTTTCCAATGGAGTCAAGAGTTACCTTATTTTTTTTCTGTGGACTTCAGCTCTTGAATAGCTACAACTCGGATAGAGGAGACCGACAACAGAGTTCTCAGTACCTTACTGATCACTGTGGCATCTTCCACTTTCCCTCCTACACTCTTAATTTCACCGACTATCTCTTTTATCCCTTGACCATACTGCTAGATATTCTCACCTTCATTCATCCACATGTCATCAAACTTTCCTCTTAGACTCTCCTTTTTAGCAATCTTAACATTTTCATCACCACTATAAATCTCTTCAAGTTTTTGCCATACCTCATGTGCAATTTCTAGACCATGAACATCTACATATTCAACATCAGATAGGGAACTGATAATGGCCTCTAATGCTTGATGATTTTCTTCTTGTTCTTTTTTTTTACCATCAATCAGAATCCTAGTGGGTGCAACATATTTAGTATTGACATGTTCCCAATACTGACTTCCTAGAACCTTGAAGTAAATTTTCATTTTGTCACTCTATATCCTATAGTTATCTTTGTTAAACTTCGGACCTTCCTTCTTCATCATGATCTGCAAGATCTTTACCTCAAGTTGTTAGGCTTATATCTTAGAGGACTTGAGATGTGAGTTTTGATACCAATTGATGGTATGATGAAAAAATAAGTATCTGGTAGATTACTGGGAGGAGGAGGGTGAATCAGTAAATTGAAAAACTGATACAAACTTTCCCAATCTCAATCTCAATCACACAAAGTAGACTTATCAATAAAATTTCTCTGTCAAGATAAAATCATAAGAAAAACTAATATCAATCAATTGTCTATTATACCAACTTAACAGTAAACAACATTAAACTTGTAAACATCCAAATGCTTCATCATATGTCAACTTACTTCATTTCTCAATGTTTTTGGTTATCATGCCTTATCAAAATAATTAAGTAGTTAGCCAAATCAACAATAAGATCATAACCACTAAAACATTCACCACATGACACACATATTTTTTGACGTGGAAACCCAAAATAGGTAAAAACCACAGTGAGATGGGACTCACAAGATAACTATCTGAACTCTTCTGAAGTTCGCCTTGTTAGGAGCCAAGCCATGTTAAGAATTGATTCTATTAAGAATCACCCGGTTAAGGGATTGACTACAAATGCCTTGTTAGAAGCAAGTACCCTATTAGGAGTAACCTCGATAGAGGATTTTAGAATCCAAGCTAATGGATCACCTTGTTAGAGGATTTAAGAAGTAAACAAGCTTGTTAGAGCTTACCCGGTTAGGGAATTTTAGTTCTACTGTAATTGTTAGAAAAAAATAGGGTTTTGTTTGATCTGTCTGAATAGCACTACACTTGCTTGATCAGATCCTTTTTAAGTTCCAATCTGCCTTTACTCAAACTATAGATCCATTATCTGGTTCGACAACCACACACTCAACTGATTTCTCCCAACACCTTTACAAAAAAACTTCATCAACCTTATAACAAATCAATTAGATTGGTAATACAACAAAAACCTAATTCTCTCATAGAGATTACAAACAAATCAGTTCAAGTATGACCATTGGATTTACATAGCAATTTGTACACATTAACCAATAAAACACCAACCGCTCCTTGATCACCGCTTCATTGGACTCAGTAACTTATCACATGCTTTACATTAGATGCAATACACTTTTCTCAATCCCTAGAAAAAATGTGCCAAACAATTTTGAACCTATGTTCATACAATGATCACATGTGTCATCACCATTACCACTTACCAACATAACCAGTTCAACAACCTTTAATCGGTTAGGGTTCAACAAAAAACTACTTGTAGGTTTTAAACTCTTATACCCTTTCAACCTTGTAACCTATTACTAGTTACTGGTTCAACTCACAAACTTACATACCACTTTACAATATCTTCCATAAAGCTCTTCCTACTAGTTACAAGACAATATCAATAATAACATCAATATTAGCAATATCATTAATATCATTGCCGGTTAATTGACATCAATGACAACATAACATATCATTAATGCAATCTTCATGCAAATGCCAACAAAACCATGTTACTATGCTAGTGATGATGATTTTGGTATTACTGATAATGATGATGATGAACCTGTGAGTGGATCCAGTAATAGAAGCTCCGATAAAGATTGGGTCTTTATTGATATTAAGGATGATTCTCTGGAACCTATCATTGATACAAATCATACTAAGGAGAAGGCTCTAGATGCTAAATTTAAAGAGAATGATGAATGGGTTATAGATAGTGGTTGCTCACATCACATGACTGGTGACAAGAGGAAATTCCTGAATCTGCAAGAATTTGATGTTGGACAAGTCATATTTGGAGATAACAAGGCATGCAGGATCAAAGGCAAAGGAACAATATCCTTGGATGGTAAGACTATTATTGACAATGTTTATTATGTTGAAGTTTTGAAGCATAATCTTTTGAGTGTAGGTCAGATGGTGGGTAGAGGATTTATTTGCAATTCAAAGATGGAAAATGTAAGATTATCAATAGATCTAGTTTGGAAATTTCCTCCAGAACTAAGACCTAAGGAAACATCTTTCATTTGAACTTTGGTGAGAAGGCTTGCTTGATTTCTCATATTGATTAAAGTTGGCTTTGTCATAAGAGGATGTGTCATATAAATTTTGGTTTCATAGTGAAGATCAGTTCCACCCAGGTTGTCAAAGATTTGCCCAAGATTATCAAGCCTCATAATCCGGTATGTAGAGAATATCAAATTGGTAAGAAAGTTAGAAATTCTTTGAGAAGATTACATGATAGATCTAATGAAATTATTGATCTTATTCATACTAATATGTGTGGACCGACAATGACTAAGCATTTTCAAGGTGATAGATTCTTTATGTTGCTCTAGAATGATGTGGGTTGTATTTTTGAAAGAAAAATCAGAAGCTCTTAAGAAATTCAAAATTTTCAAAGCCATGGTTGAGACAGAAACATGACTGAAGATAAAATGCTCAAGATAAAATAAATGTGGTGAGTTTACATCTATAAAGTTCAACAATTTTTGTGAGAAGCATGGAATCAGAACATAATTTTTTGGACCTAGATCTCCACAAAAGAATGGAATAGTGGAAGGGAAGAACAAAACTATCTTAGATGTTGCAAGGTCAATGATGATGGAAGCCAAATTGCCTGATATTTATTGGAGAGAAGTTGCCAATACTGTAGTATACACTTTCAACAGAGTACACATAAAAGGTGATACTGGTAAGACTCCTTATAAAGTATGGTTTGATCATACTCCTACTATTAGGTATTTCAGAATTTTTGGAAGTAAATGCTATATTAGAAGAGATAACACATTAGGGAAATTTGATGCTAGATGTGATGAAGGAATATTTTTTGGTTATTCTACTAAGAGAAATGCATATAGATGTTATAACAGAAGACTGAATAGGATAATGGAGAGCATAAATATCAAAGTGGATGAGCAAGGTAATAATCAAATCAGATAATATGAGAATGGAAGATGAGATTGTTAGATCTGAATTGGTTGTGCAAGAATCAATTCAGAGCATTGATCTAGTTGCTCTGGTAAGATAAAAAAATTCAACAGTGGTTGTTGATGAGCAGAAAGAGTAAAAAATTCACGATAATCCTAAGACTCCCAGGTATGTGAAGTTAAATCATTCTAAAGATCATATCATTGGAGACAAAAGGAAAGGTGTGATGATAACAAGAAGGTTAGTTGCTGAAGAGGTATATTTAATTTCTCAAATTGAACCAGAATCTTTTATTAAAGCAAGTAAAGATAAGAGTTCGATGAGAGCTATGGAAGAAGAATTATATCAAATAGAAAAGAATAAAACATTGGAATTGGTTCCTAGGCCTAAAGATTAAAATGTTATTAGAATAGAATGGGGTTTTAGGAATAAATTAAATGAATAAGGTTAGGTTGTAAGAAACAAGGATAGATTGGTTTGCAAAGTATATTCATAGGAAGAAGGAGTTGATTATGATGAAACTTATGTTCTGGTTGCAAGGATTGAAGAGGTAAGACTATTTCTTGCCTATGTTGCATACAAAAACTACAAGGTATATCAGATGGATGTTAAAAGTGTATTTCTGAATGGAGATCTTGAGGAAGTCTACATTGAGCAGCCTAATATATTTTCATTATTAGAGGACAAGGACATGGTTTGGAGATTGAAGAAATCTTTATATGGATTGAAACAAGCACCTAGAGCATGGTATGCTAGATTAGATAAATATCCTTCAAAACTCGGTTTTAGCAAAGGTAATGATGATAGTAACTTATATTATAAGATTGAGCATGATGACATATTGATCATTGAAGTTTTTTTTGATGATATCATTTTTGGAGGAGAAGAAAGTTTATGCATGAAATTTGTTGGTGACATGAAGAATGAATTTGAAATGTCTATGATTGGAGAGATAAAAATTTTCTTAGGTTTGTAGATTACTCAGATTGATAAAGGTATTTTCATTTGTCAAACTAAATATGTGAAAGAATTGCTTAAGAAATTTGGTCTCAAAAATTCCAAACCTATTGGTACTCCTATGATAACTAGTTGTAAATTGTCCAAGGAAGATGAATCTCCTAGAGTGAACCCATCTAGGTACAAATCAATGATTGGTGGATTGCTATACTTAACTCAAACCTGAATGGATATAATGAATTTTGTCTGCATTGCTTCTAGATTTCATTCTGATCCGAGAGGAAGTCATGATATTGATGTTAAATGGATATTCAATTATTTGGTAGGAACAACAGATTATGGGTTATAGTATCCAAATGATGATGATTTCAAATTATGTGCCTATACAGACTCAGATTGGGCAAGAGATATTGATGACCGGAAGAGCACTACAGGTGGTGCATTCTTTCTTGGGAAGAAATTGGCTTCATGGATTAACAAGAAACAATCATACACTTCATTATCTACTACTGAAGTTGAATATGTATCTGTTGCAACTAACTGCACTTAGATCTTATGAATGAAGCAAATGTTGAAAGATATAAGGGTGAGTTATGATGAGCCTATTGTTATTTACTATGATAATACTTCTGCTATTGATATGTCAAAGAATCTGGTATTTCATTCCAAATCAAAACATATTTCCATAAGGTATAATTTCTTGAAGGAAAAGGTTGAAGCAAAGAAAGTTAGGTCAGTATATGTGAATACTCAGGAACAAATTGCAGATATATTAACAAAACCATTTCCTAAAGATACTTATGAATATCTTAGATATCAGTTAGGGGTCACCACCCCTTTAGTAGAGACTTAGAGATGCGGGGATGCATCAGTCCAATGAGCTTATTAGAAACATCTTCTGATCTGGGTTGATGGGATGATGCTTATGCTCAAGGGGAGTAGTCGGCTAATTGATTTGGCATCAACCCTTTGTCATTGATGTCAAAGGGGGAGAGGTATTCAAGTGAAAAATAGATAATCTTAGGGGGAGATATATTTTATTGTTTCTTGATTATTTGGGGGGTTTGTTGGCATTCCTCAACACTTGGATGTTTTTCACATTCAGTGTTGTCATCAATGCCAAATGGGGAGATCATTGGTAATATGTTGAAATTGTTTGTGATGTCATTGATGTCACCACTATGTTTTGGTTGGATATGGTTTTTTCCCGGTTAGTTGCTTCGATCTTGGTTGGACCTGTTCCGGTTGGATTTGATTATCAGAGATTCTGATCTAGTATGATTAGATTGGTTGTTTCAATTTTGGATGGTTATTCAGGATGGTTATATGCTTGTCACATTTAGTTGGTTCATGACTTGGTGCTCTGAAAGCTATCACTTATGTTCTGGATTATCGATTGATATTTCTTGGTACTGGTTCACTTTACTGGTTGGTGATATTCGATGATTTGGTTAAGTGATTTTTGTTTGGCTTATTGAAATGGTTCCTATTGTGCTGAAGGTGTTCTTGATCATGTCCTAATTGTTTGGTGGCTTTGCATTGGCTGGTTTGATGATTTGATGGTCCTATTTAGACCTAGTTGGTTATTTTATGTTATTTGCATTGAGGGTTTCTACCGACTGGTGAAATGAGTTGGAATTGGTCTTAGCGAAATTTCTGGTGGATATAATTGTTTGGGAATTTGAATTAGGTCCATGCTATGTAATTTAAATCATAATATTGGGCCATTGATATTATGTGATGATTTTTTTGTAATTATGGTTTATGGGTTTACGGTTTAGCCGACCTTGTTATCAAGGTTGATGATCTGCATTTGTAGGAGAGTTATTCATGTAATTTGGTTATGGTATGATATCAGATATCGATATGGTTATGTCTTCATTGTCAGAGAGAGGTTTATGTGTGAACAAGGTCATATCACTCAACGAAGGGTTGTGAAGGTTTTGGTATTGTAGGGCAAACAACTGTGCTTAACTAGAACTGTATCAAGCATTAGGAGATGCTAATTTCACAGTTCATTTTCTCCAGATTTTAGTCCGATGTTTTATGTAAGTCAGTGAGACTTCCCTTTTTTGATGAGCTGTGAGCTATAGGCAGTTGGCTTGATTGCAAGTGCAATCCCCATTGTAATTATTTCACATACTACTGCAGATGTATTATCCAACTATGGGTAGGGTTTCCCACCGTGGTTTTTCCATTTATCAGTTTTTCCACATCAAAAATATTGGTGTTGTGTGTTCTGTGTTTTCATACTTTATCTTTCATTGTGTTATTTAAATTTTTCTCCCATTAATGGTTTATATACTGCATTAATTGTTTAACTTGTGGAAAACTGATTCACCCCCCTCTCAGTTTTCCTCTGGTATCAGAGATTATAACAAATCTTACTATTGTTAAATTTTGATTGAATGACATCTTCATTATTTCCATTCATTGGCTCTATAATTTCTACAAAATAGTACCCAAATATAGAATCCATTATAATCCTACATCTTCTTTTAGCCTTTGTAGGCAAATGGTTAGTTTGAAGTTGTTTGGCTATAACATCAAAGACTTGATCAACTACTATGTATACTATCTTTTCTTTCTAATGGATTATCTTAACTAAGTTAGTGGTGGTAAGATAGATTGACTGTCAATTAACTTATGCATGATAGAAATCTATTTGACCCAAAAATATATAAAATAATATGTAAAATTGCTTACTGTTGGTAAGAAAAGTCAACAATTTGATCTATTGACAATTGTGAGTGATATATATCATCTTTTGGTAGGAAAATATCATATGCATCTAGAAGTGTTTGTTATTTTTTATATGAAAAGTACAAAAACAAGGGTGTTGATCCTATACAAAGACAAGCCAAAAAGGGTACAAATAATTGGTTAAAAAGACCTTTAACAATAAAGGCCAAAATAGAATTCTTACATCATGCTAGTAGAACATCTAGTAGCCTAGATAAAAAGTGGGTAAAAATATCACTCATAACCCAAGGAAGAGTTTAGGGAGAGGGAGAGAACAATATTTCCTTTGTCAATGAACAATAGTCCAAATGATAGTATCATTTGAAACACCATCACAAGGGGGACCAAGAGGCGGGAACCCCATAACAAGACTATCAACAACAAGAGGAGAAAGATGACCAAGCAGTAAAACCTGCACCTAAAGCTATAATAGAATAGGAGGAATAGATAGAGAAGGTTACATAGGTCTAGAGGGGGCCACACCAATAGGAAGTTGTGGAGGAGGATTCATGGGGCTTTAAGAGTCATCAGAGGACGAGTCGAAAGTGAGGACAATTTTTTTGTTTTTTTGACTATGATAAATGGGTTTTATAGGGAATCGAAACCCAAAGTCAAAAAGCAATACAAAAAAAAAATAGGCGCTATCCAGTCCAGAACCAATGGTAAAAAATCCATAGAAATAGGGGCCAAACCCACACAACATAGACACAAAACAAAAATAGAGAAAACCTAAAACACACTAAACCAGATATTGCATCAGCTTCAAATTATTTTGGATCATACTCTTGTTAATTTCCTCTAGCTCATCCATGATGAACCTAGAGGTACTCTTCTCCTAGTTCTTGCTTCTTGTCCTCGTATAGGGACCACTAGTTGTTTGAGGTCCCCTACCCTACAAGTTCATCTCCTGGATGTTCTTCTTCTACTTGATGTTTGAGGGTGGGATACTAGTGGTGGACTGAGCTCTTTGATCCACAATCATCACATTGACCTTTTTAAGACCCTAAGCATTGTTATTCATGGCTTCCTTGCTAATATCAACTGGATTCTTGAGGTTTCCCTTAATCTCTTCGAAGCTTATTTCCAACTAATTCATGATCTGTTTTCATAATCTTCACATCTTCTGTAAGTTTTTATGTCATTCAGAGAATTTTGTTAGTTTTTCTTGGCACAAGCATCTTAGTAAAATTATCAATGATGCCCTTAATTCCATCCTTCAACATATTAATCTCCTTACTGACCCAAAGAAAGCAATTTTCCTAGCTTTTGATAGATTTGTTAAGGAAAATTTCAAAATTAGAGTCTTTTTGGGTACCCTCCTATTCCCCCTATTTAATGTTAATGGGGATGTCTAGCTTCATTTCCTAGTCCTTTCCCTTAGTTTCCCTGGTTTTTCCAATTTTGGACTTTTTTCGTATTTGGTACGCAAGAACCCTATAAATTGTGGTTAGGGGTTTAATATTTACTGGCAGCCCATCTAGGATGTTTGTTTCTTCTACTGCTACTAGTGCCAAGTGTAATATTTTTTGGGGGGCTCTCCTCTTGAGAAGGATAATATTTTGGATCATCCAAGACATTGAGGTCCTGCCAATCAATTGCCATACCGGACTCTCCTTCATCCATCTCCATATCAGACACATATTGTACATCAAGGTTGGTCATAGAATTGGGAGTTTGAATAACCTAGGAAGGTTTAACCTATTAATCTTAAAGGATCCGGTTAATATTGAGAGGGGGGATGAATCAGTATTAACAACAAATTCAAATATGAAAATCAACCTTATAAAACTTTCACCAAATCAAACATTAACCGACAACAAGTCCATTTACCAGTACCGGTATCTGCTGATAATCATCAGCTAATCTAATTTATCAGTTATCCACATTAAGTGTTCATTAACCATGCATTAGCTGAAATTAAAACATAACAACACATAAAAAAATTCACCATATGAACACCATATTTTTCACGTGGAAACCCAAAATAGGGAAAAAACATGGTGGGAATTGGTACCCACAAGAACTGTGCACTCTTTCAGAATGTGTCCTGTTAGGAGCCTAGCTTGGTTAGGAGCTTACAATGATGCCCTTTTAGGAGTAGACCATGTTAGGAGTCACCCGATTAAGGGATTTAGATGATGAGCCCTATTAGGAGGTTTGACTTGTTAGGATCAACCTCACCAGAGGATTTAGAACTCAGATGTTGAGCCACCTTGTTAGGGGATTCACAATGTAAGGCCTCTTAGGACCTACCATGTTAAGGGATTTTGACTTTTTTAACTGTTACAAAACAACAGTGAATGATCTGGGTATAGCACTTAACTGTTTGCTTGATCAGATCCAACTTTTTGCTCACAATCTACTACTCTCTGGCAGATCTCTCACACTCTGGTCCAATCCCTCACAACCTTGCCTTCTTCATTTAACTTGTTTCTATTTAATCCAATTCCTCATTCATAGCATTTATCCAGTCATCATCCTTCATTTCCTCTCTCACTATTTTAGGTTCAATAGTTGAAATCAAACAGGAGTTTTCTTTGATTTTCCTTGTTTGTACACCAGCAATTTTATCTCCAATAATCTCATCTTCTGAATGATCAGTCTAGCATATCTTGGTATTATGAGTTTTGGTGCTATACCTTATGCTTCACGTTCTTCATCTTCTTCATCACTTTTTTCATTTACCGGTTGAGCACCTATTTCTACATTGTTATTTTCATCATCCTTCTACACTTCCAGTTCTATAAACACATATTTTTCTTCAACATTATCAAACTTAGATAGATGCTGGTCTCATCAGATTTCTCAGAGAGTTCATCTAATTTCACGTTTGCACTCTCAATGATCTTCTTAGTTCTCTTGTTATAACATTTGAAAGTCATACACTTTGTAGAGTAACCAAGAAAAATACCTTCATCACACTTTGCATCAAAATTTCTAGTGAAATCATCACGTTTAATGAAATATTTACTCCCAAATTTTTTAAAATAACTCACATTAGGAGTCTTGTCATACCATAATTCATAAGGTGTTTTATTTTTACCTTTCTTGACAAGTACTCGGTTCAAAGTGTAAACAACAATGCTAACTGATTCTCTCCAAAATGTTTTTGGTACTTCACCTTGAATCAACATGATTCTAGCATCTTCAACAATTGTTCTATTCATTCTTTCTGCTATCCCATTTTGTTGTGGAATTCTAGGAGCTAATATCTGCCTCTTGATTCCCTATTCATCACATAACTTCAAAAACTCATCAGAAGTAAATTCACATCCCCAGTCGGATCTCAAACATTTCAAATTCTTATTGGTTTCTTTCTCAACTAAAGCTTTGAATAGTTTGAATTTACTAAATGCCTTAGACTTTTCTCTCAAAAAAGTTACCCACATCATCTTAGAAAAATCATCAGTGAAAATCATAAAGTATCTATCACTAAAATAGATCTTAGTCCTCATAGGACCCCAAAGATCAGTATGAACCAAATCAAGGATATTATGTGAAGAGAAATACTTACTGTTAAAAGATACAGAAGTCATATTACCCATCTGACAATCCTTACATAACACATTATCTAATTTAACAAGATGGGGAAAACCTCTCACAATACTAGATTTGCTAACCTTTATCATATTGTCAAAATTCACATGACAAAATCTCTTGTGCCATAATCGGATGTCTTCAATCTTTGCCACCAAACAACTATTCACATTAGTATTTAGATGAAAAAGATTACCTCTTGTCTTCTTTCTAGTAGCAATCAATTCTCTATTACTTCCAAGAATCCTCTGCACACTCCACTTTTAAACTCTAGAAGATATCCCTTGTCATTTAACTGACCAACACTCAAAAGGCTATGTTTTAATCCATCAACCCAAAAGACATCATCTGCATTAATTTTTCCATTAAATTAAATAGATCCTTTACCTTTAACCATGCAGGGTGAGTTGTTTCCAAGCCTTACTACACCACCATCAAATTCTTCAAGAGATAAGAACTTGTTTCTATCACTGGTCATGTGGTGTGAGCATCCATTATCTATTATCCATTCATCACTATTATCCATGTGTTACAGAAATGCCTTTTCATCAACCGGATCTTCCTTCACAACAACAAACACTATCTCCTCATTATCCTCTTCCTTAGATTCCTCATTTGTCATGCCTTCATCCACTGCAACATAGTATTGTTTTTTTGTTTTTCCTTAGAATTTCTTAAACTTCTATTTCTTATCAGTGTTAGGACAGTTAGCAACAATGTGTCCAATTTTATTGCAAGAAAAAAGCTTCAAAGGAAGTTTACCTTTATACTTACCGGTGCCTCTAGGAAGTCTTTTAGCCAATAATGCCTCAAGTTCCATCAGATAATCTTCTTCATCACCATCACCTCAACTACCACCATGACTAGACCTAAAGTCATGATTATGACAAATATCCTTTCTTTTCCTTATAGATTTATTGGTTATAGAAGCTTTAAGAGCAAATTTAGACGGTTTTGAAACACTATTATCAAAGTTGCTTAACTCAAATGCAGTCAACTTTCCAATAAGAGAATCAATAGTGACTTTATCTTTAGAAATAGACTTGAGTTCTTGAATTGCAGTAACTCTAGTAGCATACTATGGTAGGAGAGTTCTAAGAATTTTACTAACAACAACATCATAATCAATCTTACCTCCAACACTCTTAATACCACCTACAGCTTCTTTAATCTTTTGACCATATTGTGCAATGTTCTCACCATCAACCATTTTCATGTCACCAAATTTCCCTTTTAAACTTTCTTCTTTTCCTCTTTGTACATGTTCATCTCCTCCATAAATCAAGTCTAATTTCTCCCATCTCCTCCATGTTTTCTAGGGCTGGGTCGAGCGTTGGGCAGTGGTTCAGGGGTGGTAGCCCTCGAGGAAAGTGGGGGTTCAGGGGCGAGAGCCCCCAAGAAAAAAAAATTTGGGTTTTTTTTAATTTTTGTTGATGAAAACCGACATTGTAATAAAACCCTAAAAAGGCCGACTTTGTTTTTGCCCTAAAAATGCATATTATAAGTGGCTCGGACACTTAAGGCATTGTAATGTTGATGTACTATTTTTGCTGGATAATAAGAAAGATTGGACAGCTGTGTATTGTGGACATAACCCATTCTGGGTGAACCACGTTAAATCTTTGTGTTATCTGTGTCTTGTTTTATTTCTTTATTTTTGTATTTAAATCTGCATATGATTGTTAGTTCATATTTGCTTCGGATTTGCTTGAAACTCTAACAATTGGTATCAGAACGAGGTTTTCTATAAATTGGTAGGACTTTCAGATTTGAGTGGAAGCAAATGGAGGATTACCTGTATCAAAAGGTTGCATAGTTACCTTCTTAGATAGTATCTGCAAGGTCAGTAAAGGATCATTAGTAGTAGCTAAAGGTGCGAAGGTAGGCACATTATATCTGTGTACTGGTAACACTTACTCTACCTTAGTTGCTACAGATAAAGCTACTGCAAGGATAGCAACAATAGATGTTGCAAGAACAGATTTGATAATGTGGCACCATAGGCTTGGGCACATGAGTGAGAAAGGGATGAGAATTATTCACTCCAAATATCTATTGCTAGGACTAAAGAAGATTGATTTAGAGTTCTGTGAAAACCGTGTTTATGACAAACAGAAAAGATTCATATTTCTTAAGATTGGGAAAGAGAAGAAGAGTGAGAAGTTAGAGCTTGTGCATTCAGATGTATGGGGACCGGCTCAGGTATCATCTCTTGGTGGCTCTTGTTATTATGTTATTTTTATTGATGACTCAACTAGAAAAACATGGGTATATTTCCTAAAACAAAAATAGATGTTTTTGAAACTTTTAAGAAATGGAAAGCTTTGGTTGAGAATGAGATAGGAAAAAAGTTGAAGTGTCTAAGATCGAATAATGGAGGTGAGTATTGCAACAAAGCATTTGAAGATTACTGCTCCTTAAATGGGATTAGAAAGCAAAAGATAGTTCTAGGAACTCCACAAGAAAATGGTGTGTCAGAGAGAATGAATAGGATTATCATGGAATGCGCGAGGAGCATGAGATTGCATCTTGGATTGCCCTTACATTTTTGGGCAGATGCTATATATACTGCTATCTATTTGATAAATAGAGGACCTTCAACCCCTTTGGATGGTGGTATTCCAGAGGAGGCATGGACTAGTAAAAAGGTAAATTATTCTTTTCTGAAAACTTTTGGTTGTGAAGCTTTTGTCCATATTGATAAAGAAAACAGAACCAAGCTTGATGCTAAATCTCATTAATGTACCTTCATTGGATATGGGATAGATGAATATGGCTATCGGTTATGGGATTTTGAAAATAAGAAAATAATTAGAAGTAGAGATGTTATATTCAATGAGAAGGTGATTTATAAAGAATAGATGCAAGGAAAGAAGCATGAACAAGACAAACAAGAATATGTGGTGTTGGATGAGATTCTTGAAAATGAAATACCATAAGTACCTAATGCTCAACAACATAGATTGTCCCAGAAACTCCTGCAAGTGTTAGATGTTCTACAAGGTCAAGTAGACCCCCTGAAATATTTTCTCCTTCTTTGTATTCTATTTTATTAAATGATTCTGGTGAACTAGAAGAATATGAAGAAGCAATGCAGGTGGATGCCAAACAACAGTGGGAGCTAGGCATGAAAGAGGAGATGGACTCCTTGATGAAAAATAAGACTTGGGACTTAGTCCCTTTACCTACAGAAAAAGGAGCTTTGCCTAACAAATGGGTTTATAGGCTGAAGGAGGAGGAAGGAGGTCAGAAAAGATATAAGGCCAGACTTGTGGTAAAAGGTTTTGCACAGAAAAAGGGTATAGATTATGAAGAAATATTTTCTCCAGTTGTAAAAATGAATTCAATTAGAATTGTACTTAGTCTTGTGGCTGCAGATGATTTACATCTTGAACAATTAGATGTCAAAATAGGTTTTCTCCATGGAGATTTGGAGGAGGAAATTTACATGTTGCAACCACAGGGATATGAGGTCAAAGGTAAGGAGAACTTGGTGTGCAGGTTGAAGAAAAGTTTGTATGGCCTAAAGCAAGCACCCCGACAATGGTATTTAAAATTTGATAGTTTCATGGCTGAACACGGTTATCATAGATGTCATTCTGATCATTGTCTATATTTTAAGAGATTGGATAATGGCAGTTATATTATCCTATTGCTTTATGTTGATGACATGCTTGTTGCTGGTTCTAACATGGAACACATAAATGATCTTAAACAGAAATTAGCCAGGTCATTTTCTATGAATGATTTGGGTGCAGCTAAGCAAATTCTGGGTATGAGGATTACACGGGATAGAAAAAATAGAACCTTGAATTTGTCCCAAAGTGAATATATAAAGAAGGTGTTGAAAAGATTTAACATGCAGGATGCAAAAGTAGTTAGTACACCTTTGGCTAGTCATTTCAAATTGACTAAGGAGATGTGCCCAAAGGCACAAGAAGAAGTAAAGAAAATGTCTAACATCCCATATTCATCAGCTGTTGGTTGTCTGATGTATGCAATGGTATGCACAAGGCCAGATATTGCACATGCAGTGGGAGTTGTGAGCAGGTTTATGAGTAATCTGGATATGAAACATTGGAATGCTGTGAAATGGATCCTTCGGTATTTGAAAGGAACCACTACGAAGGCATTATGTTTCAAAGGATCTAATGTTGCTCTAAGTGTATTTGTTGACTCTGATCTGGCAGGTGATATTGATTCACGGAGGAGAACTGCAGGGTATGTTTTACTATAGGGGGAACTACAGTCAGTTGGATTTCTAGGCTGCAAAAGGTTGTTGCACTTTCAACCACTGAAGCTGAGTATGTTGCTGCTATAGAAGCCAGCAAGGAGATGATTTGGTTACAATGTT